>NC_138339.1:111636549-112244049 GCF_046562875.1 Panthera onca
ATGCAAAGAGACCAAGAATTCAAAAGAATGATAGGTGTGTGTCAACTTCATGACTGTGGAAAAGGAGACTAAATGACTGTTTTCATGACTCTGACTAAAGGGGAGATGAACCATAGGACTTAGTACCTCTTCTTTGCCTACTCCCGTTACACATGTTCTTCACATCCCTCTGCTCCTCAGAGCTTCCTCCTGTTCCCCCAACTGGAAATGATCTGCTGCTTCTTCACAATCTATGGCACATCTTACTTCCGCTTTTCCTTCAGTGCTTATTCGTAATTACGTCACTAGCTAATATTTATTGAACGGGTTTGTTTTTGTTTTTGTTTTGGTCTGGTGCTGTGTGTTAAACTAGAATGCTTTGTGTATGTGCTTTTTGCCACTCTGTTTTATCATTTTTACTTAATATCTAGTACTTTGTAGCCTAGTGATTATAGACAGGACATTCTGCTTTTATCTCAGTAGGGGATTCCCTCTGATGTCAGCAGAAACTCGAAGGTCAGTGTGATCTCTGGTGAAGAAAACATAATTTCTGTGTAAATTTATTTCAGGAAAAACAAACAGGCAGGTAAATCTTTGTTTTTCAGGTTTTCATTTTAATTTACATTGTGAATGAAGAAAATTGTTCTAGAGTGTGTGTAAGTGAAATTATGAATTAGGATTTCTTTGGTTAAGATAGCATCTAGGTAATATTCAAATTTCTTCTCTTTGTAATTTCTGTGTATGCATGTGTGTTTTTTATTACAGCATCCAAAGGTAGAAGAAGCAGTTAGTAACAACCTTGAACAACAAAATAACTTTTGTAGGTGTATTTGAAAGGCAACTTCCAGGAGACTTTTAGGAAATCTCGAAGATTTTTAGGGAGCTAGATAAGTGCTTTTGGACATATTTTTGGTTTACTGTAAATTTCTCTTTACCCAGCACTGGCATTAGATATAAAATTGCGCATGTTTAAAAAGTAAATATTTGCTCTCTTGAGTCATAATTTCTTCAGCAACTGTGCTTGTTTTTATGGTTGTTAAGAGACAAATATATTATAAATTTTCTTCAAGTTACAGAAGGGAGAAGAAACCCTTTATTATCTATAAAGCAGAAATCCAGCCATTTAGAGAGTTTGTAGTGCACACGTGCGCGCGCGTGCGCGCACACACACACACACACACACACACACACGAGTAGGTTTTCAAAGCCAGTATTTAATGATTCTATTTGAGAACTCTCTCCCTTGTCCCAGTTCTCCTACATTTGCCGATGCAACTTTAAGGTTGTCTTTTCTCTGTCTCTTGCAGTAAGGATACCCAAGAGACAGGCATTACTGGTGTTCTCCCAGGAGCTAGGAACTCCAGAGGTGGACTGTGGGTGTTGTGTGATACTAGGAGGTGGGAAGGAAGTTTCTGGGGAAATTATCTGGGGATCACAACAGGAAGTACTGCAGGCATGTTGGGTGGGGCCAGTTGGCTGAGTCTTTAGCTGTGTCCCTGGTGTAATTGGCTTTGTGTCTTCAGCGGAAATCTTGGGGGCACTGCAAGTTAAGGGTGTCTGTAGCCTTTAAAAGGTATAATTAGCCTTTCTTAAAAACCCTAAGACTCCAGGAAGATATTCCTCTTAAAGAACTTATCAATTGCCTTGCAGTATTTAAGAAATTAAAAAGATAAAAAGGTGACAAACGGTTGCTGAGGAAAAGTGAAAAAAACATTGAAATGACCTGGTGGTTTATTACACATATGTGCTTCCTGTGACCTTTGACATTTATGTTAAAGAAAAGACATGAAGTGTATCAACACCAGCTGAAGCCATTTCTACTAATGGGAAAAATACTTCTAAGAAAAAAAAAAACATAGTCTTTCTTAGAAACTTGGCAGAAATGTTGAAGGAGAAGAAGAGAAAAAATTAATCTTAGAGTTCATTAAAATTATTTTTAAATCATGGTTTTAATTTTCAAGGTTATTCTTTATATACATATCCTTATAAATAATAAGTTCCTCCTGTGAGGTTAAATAATTAAATGAGCTTCAGCACTTTTTTTTTCCTTAGACAGGAAGCTACCAGAATTATTCTTCAAGTAGCAGTTTCAGGAAGAAGTTTTATTATTACCAGTGTAGCAAAATTATGTCACTGTTTTTTTTTTTAAGTGGATGTGCTTCTGAAAAAATCATGTTTCTAAAACTATGATCACTTTAGTATAGTTGAAGACAGGTATTTCTAGCTTCTCTGGCCACTTATATTTGACCTTAGTTACTCAACCTTTTTGAATTGTAGACTCTCTATTTATAAGTCATATGGTTATAAAGACATTTGATATTTATAAGTCAAAAATTGACTAATTAAATTTACAAAGTGATAAACTATAGTATATTTAAGATAAGTAATTAGAAACAAGTTCCAACTTGGTGGTATAAGTGAGTGAGATAGATGCCACGTGGGTAGAAATAGGGACAGAATTTTTTAATAATTCTGTGACTCATAAAAGGCTGCAGGGCCTTCAGAATGAAATTTTTGGTGGTAATCCCTCTAGGACACAATATGGAAGCCATGATTTGGGGTAGGGAATATGGAAATCTATAGATAATAATAAAATTCTAATTAATTTTTTCTTTTATTGCATCTTCAATTACATACCTTTTTAATATATCAGTCTCTTCTATACATATGAAATAGAACAAAACATTTCATCTTCAATTTTAGGACATAAAAGCTCTCTGTTTCATAGAAAGTACTTATGTCAAAATGAGATCTTGAGTTGGTATGAGAAGAATCACCTGACTTCATTCTGGAATAAAAACTTTAGGTTCATAACATAGCTTATAATCAGAGATTTATTATAACATAGTCACTAATGACTAGCTGTCACTAATGTGAGCTCCAGCTACATGCCAGGTACTTTATGTATACTAACCTTTCAAAACAAACAAGTATTGAATTGAAGTATCATTAGCTGTATTCTCCATATGCAGATGCTGGAGCCCATAAAAATTGTTCTATAACCAAGATCACACAGGTCTGCAGCCATGAAGTGAGCTGAAGTAGAACTTGAGCCAAGGTCTGCCTAACTTTCTATCCTGTGTTCTTTCAGCATTAACCTCCCTTTGGGCTAAGAGTCACATTCACATTTATTACTCTACCCTGAATGTATACTGAAGCTAAAACAATGGATGTTCAGTGATTTTACAGAGTGGTGGTTAATTAAGAGAAGGGCAGGAGCAGGATTCTTTCTTGGTGTAGAATCTTAGTTTATTTGTTTACACATTTGGCTTGTATGAGTGTAGACATCTTTTTTGTGTGATAAAAATGTATGGAGGAGAAATACATGTCTTTGGTAAAGGAGGGCTTCAGATTTAACAAAGACCATTCTAATTCAGAGTAGTTTTTCAAATAAGACTGACATAAAAACAAAACCAATCAGAATAATTTTATTTTCACTGATTCAGAGGCAAAGTCAGGAAAGGCTTGAGTTGTAAAGAGAAAGATCAAGTCAAAAATCTATTACGGTTAAGTTCCAGAAGAGCCAGCTGGAAATGATGGTCTGCAGGCTCAAGTCACTAAGCAACAGAGCAGCAAACTGCTTGGTAACCAGAGCTGGCCTGACTCACAGGCTGGCTGCGAATGACCGGATAGCTGGATAGGAGGACCAAAGCCCATCTTACCTCAAAACAGTCTATTCATCCGCCAGCCTTCATGTCAAATCCCTCTGTTATGGAACAGTCTCTTTGACTTAACAAGATATGTGCTTTTAGAATGGAACTATCTCTGGGACCAGAAATAAATGCTGTCTTTCCTCTTTAAAATGACTTTTCTGAGATTGTCTTCTTTGGGTCAGGATATCATTTAAAAATGTAAGGTCTAATTAAAGAAAATAAATGAAAACATTGGGATTAGTGGCTTGACTTTGGGTTTTCATGAGCCAGTGTGTACAGGGCCAAATGGCCTGACTTCATCTGGTGATAGCTGCCCTTGAACTCTGAGAGCACAATGCGTTGCCATTTATTTAGCACTTTAAATCTTATGCTCTCTTTTATTTCATGTGAGTGATTGAACTGTGTAGCTGAATTATTCATTCCTAAGATGTAGCAATCTTGTATCCATTGGAGGTACTAAGTACCACCTGTATAATATGCATTTAATAATATTTGTTGTTTAATTGAGAAACATATCTTCTATTACTGTGGCTCATATGCTGAACAGCTGGGTAGATCCATACTCTTCCAGTCTAAAAGTCCTGGCGATGTAGTGTTTGACTGCCATAGTGGAAAGAAATTTCAAACTCAATGATTAACCATTTGTATGGACTTTGTCACCATGACTTTGTGTGTGTGTGTGTGTGTGTGTGTGTGTGTGTGTGTGTGTGTATTCTGGGTTTGCACACAACTAGACTGGTATAATTGGACTTTAGGATATGTGTATATGAATCAGTTTGTATAGTGTCACAGAGTTGTCAAATATATGCATTTTAATAATATTTAGTGTATACTTTGAAAATAAATTATGCTTGTTGTATTTCTGAAAATAAACTTATTTAAATATATTTATGATTCTTAGGAAATTACTGAATAACTAGCTTGTTAAACTGTGATGACTAATCCTTATCCCTTAGAATTCATAGTGGTTAAATTATACAGCAAGACCTAAGCTTATAAAAGAAATGTCAAGATTTTGAGGAGAGATTTGAAAAAAAAAAAACACCCTTTAGAATTCCTTTTTTAGGATGACAATTTGGAGAAACTTGAACTGGCAGAAACTAAGCACCACTTCTCCAAAGCAGATCTTCAGAATAACTAAAATTGAATAATAGAAAATCTTTTTGAATATATTTAGCATAGAAATGTTATTTTAATGTAAATATTTTGTCTCTAGTTCAATCTATATTTATTTTTACATTGTGGTAATTTCAAACCAACCAATTTCCTTTCCATTACCCTTATGAGATAGCCCTCTGATCAAATTAGCTTTTATTAAAATAAAGTGGTATCCTCTGTATCTTATTATTAATAGGGCGTTTTTTTTTTTCATTTTCTTGATTTCACATTTTAGCTGATTTCACATTTATGTTCATAAATGGTGAGAGTGTTTTATTGGTCTGTTGAAATAAGCAACTTTCTGACTAATAAGGATACTTGGATTATCATTTCTTCTTGTTTACCTCCTTTAGGTTTATAGTATTTGTTTTCTTTGCTTTATTCTGTGCGGTGTGATTTTTTTTATGACTCTCTATTGAGTGAGTGCCAAATAGGACAGCATGTGATTTATGGGTTGTAATAACTAAACCATATATAAATTGGAGGCTGATGACGCACAAGGCGGAATGCTATTGCTCTCCTCTGAATGGATCCTGGCTTTCTTTAATAAAGCCTTCTTATTAATAACAATAGCAGTGTCATTAATAGTCTTATTATTACTGTATTGCCTTCCAGGTGAAGGTCCATCTGTGAATCATTTGTACTGTTTTGCATTTAGTATTTTTTAGTGGATTTACATTTTTATTCAAGGCCCATATGTTAAAAAAAGAAGCTTTATAGTATTACTATAAACTGGAACTGTGTCATTGATTGTATGTAGAGGATGATTGAAACAAATTAAAATTCAGCTGGATTTTATGACCTGCTAAAAGTTCTGAGCCTGAGGTCTGCTCTCTGTGTGTTTAAAATGACAGGTAGCAAGTATTACAGAGATGTAAAAGTCTTTCTCCTTAAGATAGTAAGAATGATTGAAAGGGATTTGGAAAGGAAATAGCCTTCTCATTATTAAGTTCAACACTTAAAAAGTCACTAAACCACATCACCTGTGCCTAAAACTATGTGTGTGCAACACCAGACCTCGTAATATCCTGACCTAGTGGTACCCGAACCATTGATACTTCTGTTCAAAGAAGGACGTTGGTTCTTGCAGGCTCTTCGGATCCGAATCCCTTAGGTGAAAGTAAACACACTGAATTTAGATTGTGTGACTCCAACTCCCAAGCAGAAAGTGAGGTGTTGGTATCTCATTTTACCACCACCCTATACTTACTACCTAGTTGGTAGCTACACGGATGGAAAGAAGCGTGGATATGTTCCGTGGAAAGTACATACCTTCTAATGGCAGCTTTCAAGCCAAAGAGCACAAACATGGACATTTTCAAAGAGTGTAGGATCTTCATGCAAATAAGTGAAAGCTGAGGTAAGTGAGGAGTCTGATTTTTTTATACCTATGTAATCTTCTGGAGAACTTATTTAATTCTAGACTAGAACTCTCTTATAGGACCGGCTTTGTAATTTGCAAAGCCTGGTATAAAGTGAAAATGCAGACACACTTGTTCAGAAGAATATTAGGAATTTCCTGACAGCAACAGCAGAACATGCAATCCAGCACAGGGCCCGCTGGAGAATGTGGTCCTATACAACTGCTCAGGTCACCCCTGTGAAGTCAGCCCTGCACCCACAGCATATCTGAACTGGGGCCCCAGAAGTCACGTTTATAAGCAGCTGGAACTATCCTTTGAGAAACTGTCTTAGAGGAGCATCTTCATTGTTCACCTCCTTCTCTTTTTACATTATTTATAGGGACTCCAGAGGACTTATATACTTTGGAGTAAAAATAAAAGTTTCAGTGGTAGTCAGCAGTGTACCAGCTATAAATTAAGGAGGAGCATCGTCTTCCCTTTATCTTGAGGGTTTTCGTCACAGATGGACAAGTCCATATATAAATAAATTAAAAGCAGCATTGCCTTTGCATTGCACTACTAGGTATTTATCCAAAGGATACAGGATTGCTGTTTTGAAGTGGCACCCCAGTGTTTATAGCAGCACTGTCAACACATATATATATATATATATGCATATATACATACACACACACACACACACACACACACAATGGAATGTTAATCAACAATCAAAAAGAGTAAAACCTTGTCATTTGCAACTACGTGGATGGAACTAGAGTGTATTATGCTAAGTGAAATAAGTCAGAGAAAAGACAAATATCATATGACTTCACTCATACGTGGAATTTAAGATACAAAACAGATGAACTTAAGGGAAGGGAAGCAAAGATAATATAAAAACAGAGAGGGAGATAAACCATAAGAGACTTAAAATACTGGGAACTGAGGATTGCTGGAGGGGTACTGGGTGGGGGGATGGGCTAAATGAGCAAGGAGCATTAAGGAGGGCACTTGTTGGGATGAGCACTGGGTGTTATATGTAAATGCTGAATCACTAAATTCTATTCCTGAAATCATTATTACACTGCATGTTAACTAACTGGGATTTAAATTTAAAAAATAAAATAAATTAATTAACAAATAATTAAAAATTAAAATCAGCAACGGCAATATATTACTACCATGCTGATGCTGACCCCTCCTTGAAACTGTCTCATTCACGGGTTTAGCTCCAGTTTCTGTGAGTTCTCTCTTTTCCTTCTTCATTGTCTGCATTTCCAGCACGTTAAATTGAAGTGCCCTCCGGTTATATAATTAGCTCTTTGGCTTTGTTTCAGTATGCTCCCTGCACCAGCAGCCTGACTTCTGCCCCAGCTCCAATTGCTAGCTCCATTTCACAAAATCCAGCTCTTAAGCCTGTCTCAAGATCTGTATGTCTTCTCTGGACATTTCCACTTAAGAAATCTACTTTCACCTCAGAGATAATGTGAAAAACTGAGCTCACTGTTTCCCCCTGGAACCACTGCTTTCCCAGTCATCTTTGACTTCTGCTTTGCCCTTTCTCTGCCCAGCCCTATAGATCATTTCATCTGATATTTCTTGCTTTTCTGTCTTTTCCTGATTACCACTACCTATTTTAGCATCAGCCTTATGTTTGGGTGAGTTCAAAACCATCCTAGCTGTCTCTGTGCCATAAGTCTCTTCCCCTTGAGGATGTACTATCCACGCTGCGTCATTACTTATCCCAAAGTTCTGCTTTTGCTTTCCACAGTTTATAGTGGGGGTAAGCAAACATTTTTTGGTAAAGGGGCATATAGTAAATGTCTCAAGATTTGTGGGCCGCCATTTCGGTGTCATCTACTCACTTATGCCACTATAGTGCAAAAGCAGCACAAGACATAAAATGGGCATGGGTGTGTTCAATAAAACTAGTTACAAAAAATGATAGGAGGGTAGATTTGGCCCACTGGCCATAGTTTGCTAATCCCTGGTCTGCAAGAAAAGGTTCATACTTCTCAACTTGGCCCTGAAGTCTATATCATCAGTTCCAAACCTGTCTCTACAAACCTTATCTGGCATTGTTTGCTATGGATACTTCACAGCATTTATTTGGGAGCTGAATCTTGAGCAGAGCTTCTCAACCTTGACAGTGCTGACAATTAGGTCCAAATAATGCTTTGTCATGGGGCTGTCCTGTGTAGTATAGAATGTTGGGAACATCCCTAAAACCACCCAGTAGATGTCAGTAATCCTACCCTGTTATGAAAATCCAAAACGTTTCCAAACATTGCCAAATATTCCCCAGTTTGGGAGCGTGCAAATTATGCCTAGTTAAGAACCACTGGTCTAGAGGGTGAGCTTTGTGAAGGGAGAACTGAGTTCTACATTATTCACTGTTGTGTCCCTAGTGTGGAGTACAGTCTTGTGATGCAGAAAGAGGTCTAGAAATGTACTGCCTGCTCCAACTTTCCTCCCCACTTACTGTGAGTTCTTAGGTGTGTCATTTACTTTCCACAGACCACCATTAAGTTCGTCTGTAAAATAGAACTATTACTAATTCATATGTGATTCATAGAATTATTTAGAAGTTCAAATGATATACTTAATGAAAGGATCTTCAGAAAGAGTTGAGTGCTAATCAAGCATAATGTGAAAATAGTATGGGTGGGACACTTTGGGTAGTCTGAATCTCTTGAAATCTAGAAGTTTAATCACCTCACATACTGTGTCTACCTCATGCAAATCATTTTATAGGATGCTCTTAGGGCTTTGTCTTTGCTCTCAAGGATTGCAATCTGATAGGGCATGGAATGTGATTACTTAAGAACTTTAAAATAGCAGCCATAATTACAAAGAGTGGAGGGCGTTTACAAGAGGCAGAGGTTGTTTCTAGAAGTGGGACTCCCTCAAGATTCGAGATGGAGTATGAGATGACGTAGTCATAAAGAAGGGCCTGAGCATTTAGTTAGGTTGCCTTATTTAATATTCACTACTACCTAATTAGGTGTAGTTTTAATTATCATATTTTTAAAAAAGAAAAATGGGGCCTAGAAGGGAATTTGATATGAACAAAAAGCATGGAGGATCTGAGTAGAGGGAAATGGAGTGAAGTATGGAAGGAGAGGAAGTGGCAGAAGGTGAATTCTTTGCACCAAAGCAACAACTGAATATCTACAGGGAGTATTGGGGGGTCAGGTGAGTTTGAGTACAGTTCAGAGTATCTCTAGAGAAGGTAGACCATAGAGGTTAGCCGGAATCAGGTTTTGAAGGTCAACTAAGTCTCTCTCTCTCTCTCTCTCTCTCTCTGTCACACACACACACACAGATTCTCTCTCTCTCTCTTCTATATGTGTGTGTGTGTGTGTGTGTGTATATATATATGTATATATATATATATATATATATATATATATCTTTTTCCTTCTTTCTCTGTCTCTGTCTCTTGCACACGTGTATGCACACACACACAAGTGATTTATATGCTTAAATGAAACAATGAATTTTATCTTTCTTAACAGGTTCACTCCAAATGAAAGGAAGTGACATTTTGAGTTATTATCCCATGCTAAGCTTGCTAACCCTCAAGTGTGTGCATTGAACACTCTCACTAGTTGGAATGTGAGATTCAGTCCAATTAGACCAATCTATATTACCTTTCAGTTAGTTAATATCCTACTCCTTCTAAGATAGTCCTACTGAAATAGCAGAATACACAATTGTGTTTCCATTCAAATCAGATGTGTCAATTCCACTGGGGGCACTTGTGTTCTCATGCATAGAACAGAGACATTATTTATGTGAGACTGTGCCTACCTTTTCAATACATTACAAAAAAAAAGTAATACTTAGAACACATTTAGCAGTTCTAATGGTCTCCACACAGAAAACCATCTTTCTCTGAAGGCATTTTCTCTCTTTCAAGACTGGTTCACCAGGGTAAAAGTCAGGAGCTAAATATCCTGCTATCCTTTTATTTATTTAAAAATGATTTCTAAGTGTCTATACTATCTGTCACTCTTCTGGAGATAAAGCACTGAACAACAACAACAAAAAAGAGTTCTGCTCCCTTAGAGCAACAGTCTAGTGGGGGGAAGACAGCATACAAATAAATACTTCAGTGGGTCAGAGAATGACAATACATTAAAGAAGAATAAAGCAGGGTAAGAGAATAGAGTTTTGTATAAGCTTTTTGGGGAGGACTCTCTATAAGGTGACATTTGAGTAGAGATTGGAGGGAGGTGATTATGTGATTATCCAGGAGAAGACCATTTCAGGCAGAAGAAATGAGAAGTGCAAAAGCCCTGAGGGAGGATGTGACTGGTGTATTGAGGCAGGGGGACATTCTAGAGAATGAGGTCAGAGACATAGAAGGGAGCGAGATCATGTAGTGTTTTGAGGCTGTAGTAAAGGATTTGGGAATTTGGGGGGAGTTTTCATGGTGACATATCAAAGAGAAGAGGGTTAATGATGCAAGTGTCTGACTAAGAAGGGCACAATCTGTTTTAAGTTTTGGAAGAATCGTTAGATTCCTGTGTAGAAAATATGAATGTGGGGAACAGGTAAAAAGAGGGAAACTATTGCAGTAATGCAGGTGAGGTATAATGGTGGTGCATAGTAAATCATAAAAAATGGTCACAGTACTTTCTGAAAATAGCAGAGAACAGCATGAAAGACACTTATTCTCCTTTAGGGGAAGTGTTACACAAATGTGGAAGGGAAATTAGATACCACTCAGAGGGCAGAAGTAAAGCCATATCCTCAATAGGCAGCCAGTGCTGTTAGCACAAGAAGGTGCAGGAGACAGACAAGAGGTTTAGAATATGAGAGATTGTACTGATGACAGATGAGAAGCACTAGAAGTTACAGTGGAGGGTTTGGATTTGGGGGAGGGCTGGGTGATTTAAGTCAAATGAGGGGATTTACAGAACCATCTGAGGGTGAGAGGTGGGTGATGAGCAGTATCCTGGCAGTCTTGGGGTCCTTTGTCCTGATGATTGTGAGTCAAAGAGAAGGATCTCATCAGAGGCCTGCAGTTAGAAAAGCACAGCTCATCAGCTGGGATGTCCATTCTCTTGGGTCTGTTTTTAAAATTCTCTCAGGCTCTCTAATTCACCTGTAGTGCTTTTAGAGAGATGGAGGGGGGAGGCAGTGGACACCAGGCTGGCCAGGTCTACCTGACAGTCTTCACTGCAACTTTTTGTCTAGAAATGCCATGCTGCTTCTACCTCTAACCATGCACTTGTCCTCTAGGGATGAGAGAGGTGAGAGAAGATGCATAGAGGCAAGTGGGAAGTTGCTAGTTTCCAGATGTATGGCCCTGGGGCAGATTGCCAAATTGAAATTACCGTTTTTTTATGGATTGGATAAAAAAAATATTATCCTTCTTTTTTAATGCTTATTATTTGTTTTTGAGAGAGACAGCGCGAGAGAGCGAGTGAGAGAGTGGGCACATGTGCACAAGCACGGGAAGGAGCAGAGAGAGAGGGAGGAAAAGACTCCCAAGCAGGCCCCGCGCAGAGCATGGAGCCCAACGCAGGGCTCTGACTCATGACGGTGAGATCATTACCTGAGTCAAAATCAAGAGATAGGTGATTAACTGACTGAGCCACGCAGGTGCCCCTCAAAATCCTATTCTTAAGCATGATATTATAACTAGGTATTGAAGAACCGAAATAAGTTCTGAAAAAATTTGCATGCTTGCCACAGCGTTTCATACATGTCATTGCAATGATACTGCTTTTATTAAATACATGGGTTTTCTGCATAGGCATAAAATATTTCTAAAAGCAGGACTAAGCCACATTTTAACATTTATACAGGAATGGTT
The DNA here is from genome assembly GCF_046562875.1 of Panthera onca. Taxonomy (NCBI): domain Eukaryota; kingdom Metazoa; phylum Chordata; class Mammalia; order Carnivora; family Felidae; genus Panthera; species Panthera onca. The sequence continues at coordinate 111,648,513 of NC_138339.1, forward strand.
TCATGATCCTCCGTGTAAACAAAACAAATATGAAATGGGTACAACAGAGCTTTCTCTTTGAAGTTTGAATTATTGGTTTGTGTTGCTTGCTTGCAAATTTATATTATGTGAGCTAGCTGGCTGTTACCAAGAAATACGATCTTTTATGTCTTAGGAGTGTGCCCTGCAAAGCAACATGTACAAACTTTTTTTTTCTTGCCCTAAGGGAAAGGGCGAGCCCTGGCACCTTTTAACCTGTAAGGATTATGTAGCTCTTGCTGGGATTGATTTGTTGGCTTCTCTTCAAGAAATGCTCCTGGTATGTGTTTTATGTTCTGACAGAGCCATGGCTCTGCTGATCCGCACGTCACTCCCGTGAAGACGTGGGCATGCCTTTGTGCATTTGCTCTTGTAGCCTGGGAAGCATATTTCAACACACCATCCAGAATTGGCTCGAACATGCCTGTCACTCCCAGCTGACTCTGATGACGCTCTTGCCAACGTAGATTTGCATCAACACAGTTCTTTACTGGAAAAAAGTTCATTCAGAATATACAGGGTGGCCTATTTAAAAGAGGCATAGCATCAATTTGAAGTGGTCTGTATTTTAAGGGAAGCATTGTAAGAAATATACTGTTAATTGAATGCTCCTCAGAGCACAGAATTATAGTCAGCATTACTCAAGACTTCCCCCAACCACTGCTGCCAGAAATCATATGTCATTCACTTCTAAAGAGTTGCTTATTCTGAAGAAAATACCTCTATTCCAGACTTTCTTTCTCAGCATGCTGGATATGTACGCATTTCTAGTCTCTTCCCTTTCTATGTACATAATCCTAATTCTTTATTCGTTAAAGCATGATATGCTAGAGCTGATGACATGTGATATGAGGTAACAACATTGCTTATTGCCTGCCCAAAATTCAGTTTGGCAATTCAGTGGATAAACACCTTTTCTACTAGAACAAAACCGTTTGGCATTTGTCCATCTTTCTTTTTGATTCATCTTCAATATCCTAATGAATGTTTGGGATAGGCATGTTACTCAGATGCATGGCTCTATAGACAGGAAACCAGGCACTCAGAAACAAAGCCTGTTACCATAGCTATTCAGAAAAAAAATACAAAACTGCCTTTGTTGTACAAAAGAAAAATTCAGTATCAGTGGCATATGACCTGTGATTACTATTATTATGATCCTATGCTACTCACCCTTCATTTTTGTCATCCTAGTCTATTCTAAGTCATTATAGTAATGGATACAACTGAATGGATTTGCAATTTTACCCCTTTTCTCATGACAACCAAAAGCATTTTCAATGACACATGCTTTGATCTGCCTGCTTTTAAGTCTCTTAAGCAGGGCAGCTCTAGACAGCTTCCTCTCAGAAGATTTTACTATCCTAATAGACCTCATCATAAATTCTATATTTATGCTTGTTTAGACACATCAAAGTCAAGCTTTATACCAGGGGCCACCTGTGAAGTTAAGGTCATCAGCTTCTTGTTGTAGCTACTGGTCACTGTCATGCCTACCAATAATAAAGTTTGACCTTGAAAAGTGATTAAAAGTTGTGGGCTACAATATAGGAATATTAAAAAAATGTTCTGCCATGTTGTTTCATCTGCTGTGTTTTGTCTAGAATTCATATTATTGTCACAGTTAACTCCAAAGTGTTCTATGCTGTTTGCATATAGTACAGAGGGAAAGAAAGTATGTGGAAATAAAGAAATATGATCTTTACCCTGTGAATTAACACATGAAATCTATAGTTAACAGAGCCAAGATACAACACTTTACACAGATGAATTTGCAGGGCTATCAGATGGGAGGATTGGTCAGAATTTGAGTGGGCATAAAAGGCAATCACAAAGAAACAGTTGGCCCAGCTTCTTCAAACATTGTCCAAAAGAGAGGAATGATTGGTTAGCAGAATTACATTAAACATTGCACTGTGTTAATGATCTTATTAATAACCTCTTAAATTTATCTGATTGATCACATATTTATATATTTTGTTATGGTTCCATGTTCACAAAGTAATCTTCTGATTATAGTCTTCATTGTTACACAGGACTTTCTAGTGATAAAGGGTCAGATGGTTGAGGATTTTATTTTTTTCTCTTTTTAAAAAAATGTTTATTGATTTATTTATTTTTTGAGAGAGAGAGGAGGGGGCAGGGCCAGAGAGAGAGGGAGACAGAGTATCTGAAGCAGGCTCTGTGCTGACAGCAGACAGCCAATGTGGGGCTTGAACTCACAAACTGTGAGATCATGAGCTGAGCCAAAGTCAGATGCTTAACCGACTGAGCCACCCAGGTGCTCCATAGTTGAGCATTTTAATCTGAGCAATAATTGTAGTGCTCAATGAAAAGAAATCAATTGGCATTTGGATTCTGTTCAGAAGTTCCATGAGCCTGTACAATATGGGCTTGCTTCTGAGAGGAGGGTTTCCTCTCATGTGCTGAGAGATTTCAGTTTCTGAGTCTACAAAACTCATTGCCAGATTCTAATCCTAGTCATTTATCCAGGGTATTGCCGATCCTCAAGGCCTTTTGAGAAAAAATCTGCTAACCTACTCAGTTAAAACTCTTCTCCCCTGCCATGTCCTAAATATTTTCACTAGGAACCATGCTAGCACTAAATACACATTTTAAAGCTGTAATCACAGTAAGAATGAGGAAAAGGTGCAACATTCCATTCACTTAATCTCTTTCCTCAACAGAGGCTGTTTGGTGAGACAGTCATGACTTATGCTTTGAAATTAATTTTCTGACACATCTAACATTTAGCCCAGGATATAGTTGGCTATTTGTTAGTTTTTCTGAGGGTATGATGTCTTACAGAAATTGGCCAGCTATTCTAGGAAATGTGTTCAGTATTCACAGACAGTGATTGGAATTTTCTGGACCCTTTTTTTCCTCTGCTTTACTCCCTCTCAGATCCAGTAACTTAGAGGGCAACCTGAATGTTACAGCTTTCACCTTCCAAAGTGATATCTTTTAGGGAGTTTCATATTTAGTAGGGTTTTTTTGAAAACCAAGGAGCCTTTGTGACTTAAGTACATGCATCTCAACTTGTGCAATTGCAGATTTGTTTTATGAGTTTGAGATCAACTACATCAAGAATTGTGGCAGTGTTAGGTTGTTTCACCTCAGCAGTTCCCCTGAAGTAATGTCTTTTCAACAATATTTAAGGTGTCGTGGTGACATGTTGACTGTTGAGACAATGACAAAAATATACAGGAAGAAGTGATGTAAAAGTGAGGGACATTGTTGAAGCAAAGTGAAATGTTAATTCTCAGACAAATGTCCCCTAGAGACGGGCATTTGAATTAGTTTCCAAAACCTGCCATCACAAATTCTCACAAATGTAATGACTTAAAACAAGTGAAATTTACTCACCCATGGTTCTCAAGACTAAAAGTCCAAAATCAAGGTGTTTGCAAGCCTGCAGTCACTACAGAGGCTCTAGAGGAGAATGTGTTTCATTCCTCTCTAGTTTCTCATGGTTTTGCTGGCTTCCTTGGCTTATGGTTACATTGCTCCAACCTTTGCCTCTGTTTTCACAAACCTTCTCCTGTTTTGGTCTGTGTGTGTGTGTGTGTGTGTGTCCTTATAAGGACATTTGTCATTGTATTTAAGTCTCACTTGGATAATCTAGGACACTCTCCTCATCTCGAGATACTTAATTACATCTATAAGAAACTCTTTTTCCAAAGGAAAAATTCACAGGTTCTGGAGTTTAGGTTGTGGACATATCTTTTTTTGGGATCACCACTGGGCCCATTACAGCATCTAAAGATAAACCTTCTTGTGAGAGTCCCTGAGAAAGCCCTCCAGATAGCATGAGGTCTGAGCCACACCCACATGGAGAATCCTTTCTCCCTCTTGCAACAGCTTAGGGTTCCAGTTTGAATAGCTAAGGCAACAGGGCTACATGGGACAAGAAGCCAATAACACTAGGTTTCCTTGAAGTAAATGATGGCCATAGTCACTGGATGTCCAGCTATACCGTGTTGATATTTCTTCCCAAAGGCTCAGGAAAAGCATGAGATAAAGAGAAATAGGAAAATGTTATTTATTTTGTATCCTTTGCATGTACAACTCTTTTCAGAAAGGAAGGAAAACTGTAGGCCAAAGAATTAGAAAAGGAGAACAATGGATGTTTTTCCTATTTTGTGAACGTTTGGTCCTGGTCTCAGTGACTAAAATTAGCAATGAAAACCATAAACGTGGTACTTGGTTTATAGTAAAAATTCCTATAAAACATAGTGGTGTGTGAGTCCCCTTATGCCCTTCCTCCGTGCTGTTAGCTTTCCATTTGCTGTCACTAGAATAGCTGCTCTTAACCTTGTCTGATGTAGCCTTCCAGAAACATTTTGTGCATACTTAAGTAAATATAATAAAAGTAGTGATAACACTTATTGTGTAATTTATATGTATTCAGCACATTGCTAGATATTTTCAGTGATTAGTTCATTTACCTCTCACTACACATCTAAAGGGTATCTGTAAGATAGATTTCTACCAGTGAAGTTATTGATCCAAAGACATATTTTCATTAATATTAATGTTTTAATAATAGTATGATAATATATGATAATATAAATATTAATTATTAATATTAACATATTTTAAGTATTAGAATATATTCTAAGCCACCTGGGTGGCTCCTTCAGTTTAGCATCTGACTCTTGATTTTGGCTCAGTTCATGATCTCACAGTTTATAGGACTGAGCCCCACATCATGCTCTGTGCTGACAGGATGGAGCCTACTTGGGATTCTCTTTCTCTGGCCCTTTGCTTCTTGCTCTCTTTCTCTCTCTGAAAATAAATAAATAAACTTAAAAAAAAAGATACTGGCAAATTTACTCCAAAATTTGTTTCATCATTTTACACACCTACAAACAGTGTGCCAGAAGACCTATTAACTTCTCATTATCACTCACTATCCATGGATATGTTGTACTTTTATTTTTCATTACTGTAATGGGTAAAATATATCTATTATTATTTTACTCTTCAGTTTTATGAGTGAGTTGAACAGTTTTTCATTGTTTATTTGCCATTTCTTAGTTCACTGCCTATTAATATTTTTCCATTAAAATTCTTTCCAGAAATGAATTGAGATAATAATTTTGTTATTGATTTAGAAAAATTTTGAGTTATATTTAGGAAATTGTGTTATAACTGCTCTGAATAATTTCTCATTCTATTTGTTTCTTTCACTTTGTAAGTTTTGAAAGTCATAGGTAAATATTTTTAACAATTTTTTGTGGACAAAACCACATAACATAAAATTTGCTGTCTTGACCATTTTTGAGTGTACTATTCAGTAGTGTTAAATATATCCACATTACTATAGAACATACCTCCAGAACTTTTTCATTTTGCGAAACTAAAACTCTATATCCATTAAAACAGCAACCACCCTTCTCTTCCCAGCCTCTGGTTGTGACCATTCTACTTTCTATGCATTTGACTATGTTAGAAAGCTCATATATTTGTAATCATACAGTATTTGCTTTTTTTTTCACTTGCTTATCCCACTTATTATAATGTCTTCAGAAGTCACTCATGATGTAGCATGTGACAGGGTTCCCTTTTTAAGTTAGAATAATATTATATGCATATACCACATTTTATCTATTCAACCATTAATGGGTATTTAAGTTGCTTTCATCTCATGGCTGTTGTGAATAGTGAGCTGTGAACATGGATGTACAAGTGTCTCTGCAAGAGGTTGCTTTCAATTCTTTCGGATAAATATATTCAGAGGTGGGGTTGTTGGATCATATGGTATTTCTATTTTTAATTTGTTTACAAGAATCCTCATATTATTTTCCATAGTGACTCTACCATTTTACAATCCTACCAACAATGCATAAGGATTCCAACTTATCCTCATCCACATCAATACTTATTTTCTTTTTTCTATAGTAATGAGTGTGGAATGATATCTCATTACAGTTTTTTTTTTGGAATTTCTTCCATGATTGGTGATGTTGAGCATTTTTTCCATGCTTGTTGAATATTTGTATGTCATCTATTCAAGTCATTTGCCCAGTTTTAACTAGGTTATTTAATTTTTTGTCTGTAAAATGTTTTCAATACAGCAAGGTTTAGCAAACTTTCCTCCATGTGCTCCTCTTACATTGTGTTTAAGGAGTGTGACTCCATTTTAAAATTATTAATTTTTCCACCTTTTTCCTAGTCCTTTTAAGGTTTTCCTTTTATATTTAATTTTTGATCACCTGTAATTTATTTTGATATGAGGAATAAGAAAAGGGTACACCTGTTTTTGGCCAGCTGCCCCAACCCCAATTTATAGAAGAATCACTGATCTGAATAGGAGACACCTGGGTGGCTCAGTTGGTTATGCATCTGACTTCAGCTCAGGTCATGATCTCACCATTTGTGAGTTTGAGCCCTGTCTCAGGCTCTGTGTTGACAGCTCAGAGCCTGGGGCCTGCTTCAGATTCTGTGTCTCCCTCTCTCTCTGTCCCTCCCCACTCGCCCTCGTGCTCTCTCTCTCTTTCTCTCAAGAATAAATAAACATTAAAAAAAAAAAAAACAATCACTGATCACTTACTAACTTGTAAGGTTTCTTTTTCAAATGACACATTGGCCACACCTGCTACAGTAATGATTATACTAAGTGTGATGTTGCCTTGTTAGATTTTCTTTGCATTATTTTATTTATTTTTAATTTTTTTAATACTTATTTATTTTTGAAAGAGAGAGAGAAAGAACATGAGCGGAGGAGGGGCAGAGAGAGAGGAAGACACAGAATTTGAAGCAGGCTCCATGTTCTTAGCCTGACGTAGGGCTCAAACTTACGAATTGTAATATCATGACCTGAGCCAAAGTAGGATGCTTAACCGACTAAGCCACCCAGGAGCCCCTTCTTTGCACTATTTTCAATGGTAAACTTCTGCTATTAATACCATTTAAATATTTGGAATATAGACTTAAAATACTCTATAATTTCATTTGTTGAGCCCTATTTCCTTTAAATATAAATATTACCTATGTTCCCAATAACATTCCTTTTTTGGGGAGTGAACAAAAAGAAATGTTTTCAATGATTTGTGAGACCAGTGAGTAAGAATGGCTTTGACAGAATGATATTCTTATTTCAAAATGTGAAATGATGACACACCTTCTACATAAGGAGGAGAGATGTATATTTCAGGAAATTTACCTAAATTTGGGTTGAATTTAGTATCCCTGGCAGCCCCACACCTGGTAGAGAGATGTAAAATCCTTATGCCTACATGAAATGATACTTATCATCATCAGGGACAGATTAAAGATTTAGAGTTCTGGAGTTTGGTTGCTAAGGCCTGATTCTGCTGTAAATTGACTGTAGGATTGCATTAAGTCTTTTAATTCTTCTGAGCATTAGCTTTCTAATTTTCTAAATGGGGATAAATAACATAGATGAAAACTTTGAAATGGTTCTTTGAATGACTAAACACAGTAATTTGTAGGATATGTACTTTGTACAGCATCACGTGCTAAAAACATGGTGGTAATAATTGTTATTAGTAACAGCAATGGTAATCATGGTGAAAGAAGATTCTGCTGGTGCAACACTCATTCTTTCAAGCAGTCCATGCCCAATACAGTATGCACTCCTCACACAGCAGGGCTAGACTCTCTAATCCCTATGCTGTATAAAAAAACATTAAGGGAATGAATTCATTCAATGCATTAAAACCCAAAAGGTTATTAGTAAACTATTAAATTTAGGTGACATTTTCCTTATCCAGCTTTTTCTTCTTCTAGTCTCCTCTTTATTTTACCAACTGCAGAGATTCTGTTAACTGTTTAAAGAATGCGATTTCAGGTTGCTTGAAAGGAAGAAACCGGGACTGGAAGTGTAAAGATAGTTCTTTTTGGGACGTAATTAGTCACTTTTATGTGATGCTTCCATTTTTAAATGAGAAATTCCTTCTCTCCTGCAATTTTCCAGGAGGAAATCAGTTCTGTGAAAGAAAATATGTAAAATCTAGAACTAATTTCCAGTAGAAATTTCTCAAGACAGTTTCACAGTCGTGGTTGGCTGTTTTCTTTTTGTGACCTGTATTACCCTGAACATCAAATGATCATAGTACAACTATGTTTATTAAGAACTCTTAGTGTTGGGTACAACTCTTGGAATTTTCCTGCTTTTGAATAGTAACTGCAGGAATTTCTTGAAGGTGAACATACTCCCTGGACAGAGGAGTGAAAAGGACAGGAAGGAAAAGGAAAGAAAGGAAAAGAGATGATGTCAGCCACTTAGAGACTTAGAGAAAAGGGGGCCTTGGAGAGGTTATCTTGACTTTTGACTAGATGATAAAACCAAGGGACAGAGGGGTACAGAGAATGCCCATCGGTATACATTACGACAGTGTGAGACCCAACACACAGATTATTTGAAGTAGGTCAGTGTCTTTAGTTTGACCGAGAGCCTGGGGGTTGAGAATGGGGATGGAAGGAAAATACAGAGAACTCATTTATTCAACATCTCTGCCCAGCGGCCACTTGTTTTATTTTTCTGTTGTTTTGACCCTAGATTTGTAGAGCAACATTTCATACCCAATTTTGACTTACACTAGGTGCCTGGAATGCAAGAGGCAATTGTGTAGAAATGAATGAACAGAGCAGTTTACTTTAACTCTAGAGACGTTTGTTGTTCCTCTTGCCACTAGCTAGCTGAATGTCTCAGGCAAATTATCTCAATTCTCTTTGGCTCAATTTCCTCAGATATGAAAGGAGAGTATTGGATAGTTCATACTAAACTCCTTTCCAGTGCAGAATACTGTGCTCCTCCGTCTTTCTCTCAATAATTTCATAGGTTGCTGAAACAGCAATAGTAGCTTGGTTCTTAGCTACCAATTGCATATTCCCCTCAAATGTGAAAGAAAAGGAAACCCCAAATTTAAGTCCACTGTTGTAGTTGCCTCTCTTTTCATTCGGGTATCTGTGGCTCATAGATTCCATAGCCTCATGTGAAATTTTCATTTCAAAGAAGTGAGTGATGGTAAAAGGAAGGAAAACCTTTTACAACTAAATTCCACATAACTGTGCCATTATTTACTGTTTCCATACAAGTTTTAAGTTGGTCACAAGTTTAAAAGTTTATGAGAATTGCCTATTGTTGCCAAGTGTACTGAAGACAATGTTTATACAATAATATCTCATCCTTTCCTCCACTCTTTTCTATTTTAGAATAAAAATACCAGTAGGAAAAAGAAATGGGTGACTATACCTAGTAAATACATGGGTGTAGGTTATTTGGTCATTACTATAGTTTAAATATGTGGGTACATTATAAAACAAGGAACAAATGATAGAAGATTATCTATTTGGAAGGTCCAGACTGCTAATAATTTTCTTTCCTTAACAACAACAACAACAACAACAAAAATAGGCAACAGACCTTAGGGTACTAAATGCTTTTTGAATTCATTCACTATTCAGTGTCAGAACACCAACAGTAATATAGTATTTCATGTCTTTAGAAATAGTTCACTGGGGCACCTGGGTGGCTCAATAGGTTAAGTGTCCCATTCTTGATCTTGTCTCAGGTTATGATCTCATGGTTTCTTGAGTTTGACTGAGCCCCACATCCAGCTCTGTGCTGACAGCCTGGAGCTTGCCTGGGATTCTCTGTCTCCTCTCTCCCTCTGCCCCTCCCCCACTCTTGCAGGGTGTCTCTCTGTCTCTCTCTGTCCTCTCAAAATAAATAAGTAAATATTAAAAAGCAATTAGAAATAGCTCAGTTAGAGCATTTCTCTAGCAGTCCACTAATGTTCTCAAGGTGTATAAAGAAGAAATATTCATAATGCCGGTGCATTGGGGCCAGAATGATTGGTATTCAAATCTTTAGCCTTCAAAGAGACATTTTTGCTTGATTAAATTAATATTTTAAAATAGTATATCAAGACTCAAATTAAAATTAATATATTTTTTAACGATTTTTTATTTTCCTGTTATTTCATAAACTTCTGTAACATAATTTTATGTTCTTACTCTTTATTCAACTGTTTTCTTAATATTGGATATTTAATTATCTGCTTTGATCCTACAATAAATATCTTTGAAGGTCAGTTATGAATTGTTCCTTTAAAATTAGGAAGGATTCTCAGATGTGTGATACATAAAGATTTTAAGCCACGTTGCGAACTGCTTTTCAGAAACTGTTGTTAGTGTGCTAATGGTATATTCTACTACCATATTCTACTGCACTCTTCCAAGTATTGTATATTTTATCTAATAGAGATTTGTCATATTAGTAGCTTGCAGAATAACATCTAACACATTTCAATTAATATTCTGACTACCAATTTTTTTTATTGGTGCATGGGAATTTTCAATATTGTCTTTTGTGAGTTGCACTGTAGTGTTTTTTTTTGTCTATTTGGACATTAACTGTTTCTTTCTCTATCTTGTTTTGTGCACAAAGAATTTTCTCAGTTTATTATTTGCCATGTAATTAATTATTTACATATTATTTACATATTACATGAATTTTTATGTGAATAGATTTTCTTTTACCTATTGCCACAACAATTATTTTTCCTTTGTACAATCTTATTTGCTACTTCTGTAGAAAAGCTTTCCTCAGCCCAAAATTAGATTTGAATTTAATTTTATTTTCTTCTAGTTTTTTTAAAAAGAAATACTCTACTTTTAATCCCTCTGGAAATAATTAAAATATGATATTTAGTTTAAAATTTATGTTAAGTTCTACCATTCTGATAAAGATTGAAAAGGATAAAAGATAATGAGGAATCTTTATCCAATATTCATTTTATTGCACTACTATAAGCAAAATCAGGAACTTAAATACTTACCTCAAAGTATTTTGTAAATTATCAGAAACTATACAAAAGGAAAGATAGTCATAACAATTTGACATACTTAAAAGCAAATTCTTCCAAATGTCTTCTTTCCCAAGAAGGCCACTTTTTTTTTTTCTTTCTCTAACATTTATATTTTTATTTTGAGGGAGTGAGAGAGAGAGAGAGAGAGAGAGGAGAGGGAGAGCGAGCAAGCATGGGAGAGGCAGAGATACCAGGAAAGAGAGAGAACCCCAGGCAGGCTCCACGCTGTCAGCACAGAGCCTGACGCGGGGTTCCAACTCACGAACTGCGAGATCACCACTAGAGCGGAAACCACAAGTTAGACACTTAAGCATGTGAGCCACCTGGGCACCCCCCCTAGGAAGCCCACTTTAAAAACATAAGCTTTATGTTATGCCATTAAAGTCATTGGATTGGAAAAAATAGTAAATAAAAAAAAAATAAGTCATTGGATTGAATTCCAAGTTAGTGCTATAATTAGTCAAATGTTTTCTCATAAATGTAGTTAGTAAAAGCAATACCAAAGAGTAAACAATGTTAAATTGTTTTCTAAATAATTTTTAATCGCTGTGAAAAAATTCTACAACCTAATAAATTATATTTATTTTTCATTGTATTACACATATATTATTTTTATTAAGAAATATGTTTCTGGATTACTAAAATAATAATTTTACATTAAATGTTTGATGACTGCAAGAAAGTGCAAAGAAGAACCAGGTGTGAAGGTTTTAAAAACTGTGTAGCCTGAGCAAGCTGCCCTACCTCTCTATCATTGTCAACATCTGTATAATGCAACACTTGACATACATAATTCCTTAGCACTCTAGTAGTTCACAGTATTGTGAAAAACAATTTTATAAATAAAGATAATATTTCATTAAATTTAATAAATTTTTAAAGTATGCCAAAGCATATTGTTGGTCTTGTTGAGGCGCATGGAAGAGGTCATATCCGGGGCACCTGGGTGGCTCAGTCAGTTAAGCATCCGACTTCAGCTCAGGTCATGATCTCATGGTTTGTGAGTTTGAGCCCCACATCTGACAGCTCAGAGCCTGGAGCCTGCTTTGGATTCTATGTCTCCCTCTCTCTCTGCCTCTCTCTCTCTCAAAAATAAATAAACATAAACAAATAACATATTTAAATACCTTGCTGTTGACCCAGTGTTTAACTTATTATCTGGGTTTTGCCATTTTCATGATGAATACATGTAAATATATGTATATGTGCATATATGAATCAGTATAGACAGATAGCTAAATATACTCATACACATAATACACTATATTGAATCCAATATTATTGCTTTCTTGACTCCCAGTTTTGCAAAGGCAGAATCAGATAGAAAGAAAGAAATGTCAAAAGACTTTTATTTTTATACAGAAAATGTGCAGAGCCATGTTTTTCTAACAGTTCATATTATGTTAAAGATTGATTAATGCTACTGCTTCTGTGGGTAGAATATTTAAAATTCAGTCAGTAAGAGATACTCATATGATTGCCTCAAATATCAACATATATCAAACAAAATATGCATAGGTTTTGATACCAAGTTTATTTAAATAAATGTCTCAACTTCATATAGATAAAATGAGTCATACATGGGTCATATACTGACATTTGTTTAAAATATTTATCACATACTGTGTTTTATTGTTAGTAACATTTGCAGAGCTTAGGGAAATACAATATGAGAATGTCAAATTTTGAATTAAAAATAAAGGATTTTACTCCCCCATGAATAGGAGAGAAAAAAGTTGTGTGATATTGCTTGTTATAATTAGTATTAGTAAAATACGTGAAACACAATTACAGGAATAAATGGAATAATTATTAGTCTTCTGAAGTAGAAAAGAGAACAATTAGAAAACAATGATAAATCTACCTTTGAAATAATTATTCTCCAAATGTTACACATTTACTGGTATAGATAATAATGCTGTGAACATCTCATTTGCACATATCTTTTAACTTGTCTGGAACTAATTGTTTACTATTTTGTCATATTGCTTTTTAAAAGTTTTTTTCTTTTCTTTTTCCTTTTTTTTTTTTTTTATTTTAGAGACATAGAGAGAGAGAGCACATGTGTAAACAGGGGGGAGAGGGGCAGAGGGAGAGGGAGAGAATCTTAAGCAGGCACCATGCTCAGTGTGGAGCCGGACGTGGGGCTCAATCCCAGGACTTGATTCAGCTGAGCTGAAATCAGGAGTCAGACACTCAATGGACAGAGCCACCCAGGAGCCCCTGGTGATTGGGAGGGAGGGAGTCTATGGTATACCCCATGGAATTAATATGTGGAATTATCTCATTAGTTTTTACTTTCTTCTTGAGAATTTTCCTACCTCTACCTAGAAGATAGCTGATAAAAAATGAGCTTTACTTTATGAGGTATTTGAGCATTTTGTGTGTTACCATGTTTCAGCCCTACATGCGGACCACAGCACATGAACTCAAAACATCTTCCTTCCCTTTGTGAGCCTGTCTCAATGATGCAGCACTTGTAATTTCGTTAATTTGAAGGAACCTAATTCTTTTATAAATTCTTGGGACAAATAGATTTAACGAGGTAGAATAGTTGAATAATTTACAAGTTGTATGTAATTTTCTGTACGTATTTGAAAAGCCTGAAGTCAGATATAGTGTAGAATCTATTACATTGAGTCTGTTACTGTGAATACTCTGTACTCTATTTTATCCTACTCATTCTTAAACCATGAATCATAGTTTAAATATAGTTGTATAAAAAGAAAAGAGAATGTTTTAAATAAAACCAGTACCTCAGGAGGAATGTCTCTATGTGTATATCTATATATATCTAGATATCTATATCTATATATCTATATATCTATCTAGATATATCTAGATATATAGATATCTATCTAGATATATCTAGAGATTTCTAGATATATATCTATATCTATATCTATATCTTTGGAATTTTTTTCCATCAGACTATGAAAGGTAGTAGAGGTTCATATTATCTTTTCACTAAGTAAAAGTTTATAATTCCCTAGACTATAGTTAACAAAATTCATAAAAAATCTGTCCTTAGATTAATACAGATTTAATCCTTAACACTTCAGCTCAAAACTCAGGTTTACTCCTTCTCTAACAATCAGGAACTGATTGTCAATAATGAACTCATTAAAATTCATTATTTCAGCATTTAAAAGTTGATAAAATTGGTACTTTGTACTTTATGGGATTAATCATAACTCATAACTGCTAAATGATTAAGAAGACCATTAAAGACCATGAAGAGGGAGGGAAGAAAGAGGAAAGAAAAGATGGTGGTGATGGGGACTTTCCACCCATAAAGACAAAATTGATGGTTAGGGGTAAATAATCTGACATTTCAATTTTTTTTGGCCATTAACAAAAGAGTAGTAATCACACACTTAGAAGATTAGTAAGGTTTCAGCTTTGTTTCAACATAGCAGATAATATCCTAATCTATGCAATCATAAAGAGAAGCAGAAATAAGTCTAATTCAAAAAATTTCATCTTCCTCCCCTCTTCATAGAACATACTCATGTATGTCCTTAGTGGGGTGAAGAGGCCTTGAAACTGCTTATGGTACATCTTACCAATTTATTCTTGCCGCCTACCTGATAAGACTCACTGTCTTCTCCTTCTTTTTCTTTTAAATTTTTTTTTTGAGAGAGAGAGAGAGAGCGCGCGCGCGCACAAGCGGGGGAGGGGCAGAGAGAGAGGGCGACAGAGGGTCTGAAGCTGTCTCTGCACTGACAACAGTGAGCCTGATGTGCTGCTGGAACTCAGGAACCATGATATCATGACCTGAGCTGAAGTCGGACTCAACCCACTGAGCCACCCAGGCACCCCAGGACTCGCTGTCTTCTTAAAACAACCTAAACTCCTTAATGAGTTTTTTAAAACCCTTACTCCATTTTACCTGTGCAGGACTTTTTCTCATTTTTACATATGTTCTAACTCAATGGTATTACATTTGGAACTTTTTTTTTTTTTTAATTTTTTTTTCAACGTTTTTTATTTATTTTTGGGACAGAGAGAGACAGAGCATGAACGGGGGAGGGGCAGAGAGAGAGGGAGACACAGAATCGGAAACAGGCTCCAGGCTCCGAGCCATCAGCCCAGAGCCTGACGCGGGGCTGGAACTCACGGACCGCGAGATCGTGACCTGGCTGAAGTCGGACGCTTAACCGACTGCGCCGCCCAGGCGCCCCAAACTTTTTTTGATTTTGCTCTTCCATATGCTTGATATCACCACCTGTCAAAATCCATCCCTTAAGACCCTACTGAAATATAACCTCATTTTACTTATCATCTAATGTGTGGTTGACCTTTCCATTCTGTAAAGAACTATTATTTCCTCCCTAAGGAGCTTACTGCATGAAAATAAGGACAGCGCCTCATTCATCTTGAAATCTCCTTTGTGCAATTTCTAACTTCTTTACACAATGTTACTCATCATATTTAGAGGCTGAATCAATCATTGAGTGGGTACCATCACTGGGTCCATGGAATTGACTTACTTGAGTCAAATCTGTATAAAAAGGCACTTAATAAATATTAAATGTTGTCAATTCTCAATTATTCATGGTTATATTATTCAGATTACATCTGTGATATGATTTTAAAGGTCATATTTACATAATGAATGATCCTGACTCATGGAGCCTTTAGCTGACATAAATGGGTTCTTAGTTTGTGCCCATCTGACAGAGATTAGAAGTGAAGTCTCTGTAAACCAATTTTATTGTAATTACTACCAATTCTCCCTTGCCATTCTTAGTCAAAAGGCAGGGTTTTGCTTTTAGCTTGCTTTGCCTACCTAAATCTGAAAGCTGATACTGATCACAAACTAGTATTTAAAGGCGGAGCATGGAACAAAGCTAATTGGGAGGTTAGAATCCAAAAGGTCAGGAGTTTTCCATTCCTCTTTCCATCAGATCTTAATTGTGGAGTTTTGTTAATTTGTGAATTAAGTTGTTTAATTAATCCAGAAAACTTCCTTATGAAAACAATGCCCTTTTGGTAGAGAGGAAATTCTGCCTGTTTTCTCTCTCTCTCTCTCTCTCTCTCTCTCTCCCTCTCCCTCTCTCCCCCTCCCCCTCTCCTTGCCCACGCTCCCCACCCTTTAGTCCCTCTGCTTTTCAGTCCTTCCCTCCCTAATGACATTTGAAAAACACTGCAATTTAACAGTCAATAAAATCATAAAAATATAACTTTTGCTAAGGATATTAGCATAAATTAAAATACAGGATTTCGGAGAAGGATGGGTTAGTTGATGGGCTTATTTTTAAGCCTTAGTTGAGATCACATATAGAACAAAGACATTGAATTTTATTGAAATTCACACTGTTCAGTGGGTTACCAGAGAATTGCAGGGAATGCATAGATATAATTTAATAATATGTCATTATTATTTTAAAATTAATAAGACAAATATCAAATATAAAAGGATTAGCTTATCCACTAGGACCTGTAGTGATGTTTGCCTAACTTTCATCTATCTGGATATGTTTTGGCAATTGTCAGCAATTTTATTTAGTCTGTCAGCATTTGCAGTGGCAAGGATTGGGATTTACTTAATACATTCATGCTCGATAAAACCTTTTGTGCACATTAGCATGACAACCAGTGTGCATAAAATACAATGGGAACAGCATTCAATTATAATGTATTTTACACCAAAAGAATAGTTTGGGAAATGAGTCAAGAACTAAATTAGATGACTTACAAATATTTATGCTGTTTTGCAACTTCTAAAATAGGTAATTTGTGTATATTTACTTTCAAAATACCTTATAGGCAAAGAAATGAATGAAGGGAACATTAACTGCAATACAAGCTAAGTTAATGTGTCTTAATGTAATAACATGAGGAAGAAGCCAGTTACTGGAATCGTTATAGTCTGGCATCACCTCCTTTAGAATGCTCATATTTTAAAAGTATGACAGGTATGCTGAAAAGTCTTTACACAAAAAGATGGGAGTCTTTTTTTTTTTTTTATCAGTTAAGAATGCATTCAGCCGTGAGTAACAAAACAAAACAAAACAGCTGTTTAACCATCTAAGAATGTATTTGTCTTGTGTAAAAGGATGTCTGGAGGTAGCAGTGTAGGGCTACCACGGTGATCCTATGATATAATCAAAGGCGTAGTTTCCTTTTATGTTTCTTCTCTACCATCCTCAGAATACTGTTCCGTCCTTGACTGTTACCTCATGATCACATGTGTTGTGACTGCTCCCGGATCCTTTTGCCAACCATGGTAGAGAAAGGAAACAGGGAAGTAGAAAAAGGGGTAGTGTCTATATGAGGGAAGCCAGGACATCATCATAGGAACCCTCAGCTTGCCTCTCCATGATAGGAATAATGCCACACACTTGCTCCTAGGTTTAAGAGAGGCTGGGGAGCTTATCTTTTTAACTGGGCATGGTTTTGGGTGAACAACAGTGGGCTTTACAAGTGAAAGGGAAGAGGAGAATGAAATTGAATATGCGATTAGCAATATCTGACGTAGTCTGGTAGTCCCGACAGAGCTAAATTTGATGAGTTGGGAAAAACATTTAGCTGATGAGATTTGAAACACAATATAACAGAATATCCAACCTATTAGGAAAAATAGATGTTCTTATATAGTGTCCAAGAATGATGAGGAAGGAAATAGAATAAGGATTTTTAAAGAGAAAATTAGATGCTATTAACCTATACACATTATGTTAGGAATCTAATACCCCAAAAAAGCTAAAATCAGATTAATAGCAAGTTGTTTATTTTCTGCACCATCAAGACCTCCTTTGTTTCACAGACAAATGGTCTAGTATAATTTATGCAAAGCCTATGGGGACATGACTGAAATAATTGAACTGGAGCCTCTCTGATCTTTAATTCAGAGTAATCCTGTTTTATCAAGCAGTGCAGAAATCACACTGAAGGCAGCAGAAAATACCAAATGGACAGATTGGTGGCTATTTATAGCTGATACAAAAATGAAATGGGAAAATGAGGTAACTCTGATTAATGACAGTCCCCGATCCCTTTTGGACTGAACTAGCTTGATAAATGAATCTCAGTGTGGGAGCTAGTTTAAATGATAAATGTTTTAAATCTCCACTATCCTATGTATGGGTAAGTAGAGCTTGAAAATAAAAGTTTGTAATCAAAATAGCCTCATTTTTAAAACATGAAAATTCAAGTGTTTATCTCAACAAATGGTTAATATTATTAGAAGAAATAACTGCATTCTATTTTTTTTTTAATTCTCCTGATTTGGAGAAAGAAACAGCTTTGGTCTACAGCCAAAATATTACCTCTCGTTAGCTGAGTTTTTCCCCAGTTCAGTGTCTACAAAACACTGTTCATAGTAGAACTTCACCCCTTGACTTCCTCTGTTTCTTTTCTCGGTATTAGACATTGTGGCTTCTCTCCACCCCACTCTGGCTCACTCATTCTTAGGGTATCCTGACCAGGAGCAAATTGCATTATCTGGTCTGTAATACCACTTGGGTTGGGAAGTATTGTACAAGAGCAAGATTCACTGTAAGGATTTAACTGTTTCAAATGTTCTTGTTCTGTAGTCTGTAGAGTGCCTCTTACATGTCGGTGCTGTCCTAAGCAGCAAGAGTATGAAGATGAAGAATTTCTGGTCCTTGCTGGTTACATGCACACAATCAGGCTTTTATTCAGGGTCATTTACTTGTGTAAAAATATGACATGCTGAAGATATCTGATGTTTGAGTTGGCCTCATGGGGCATAATGAATTAGTCTCATGTCAATGTCTCTATGCCCAGAGACATTAAAGCGGGTATTTATGTTAACTTGTGGAGGGCATAAAATCCAATATTTTACATCTTTCACCTAGAGAAGTGAAATATCTTATTAACTTTGCTTACGTTTATGCTTAAAAGATAGCTATCCCTCTTGTCTCCATTGAGAATCCATCCATTATTCCACACCATATCTGAAACAGTATGTAGTTATTGGCCATTACCAGAGATAATTCTGTTTTACTTAGGGCAGGCCATGACTACTGGGATCCAGAAAAGTCTTGAAAATCAGCCTTTTATTATTCCACTGGGCAACATTTCATTCCATACAGGATCTCCTTTTTATTTTCTATCCCTAGCCCATGCTCCAACCCCATTCTTCTTAAGAATGGAATACATCTAAGACATAGTCTCTTCTAGTAAGAAGTAAGATCTATAGTTTATATTGTAACATTAATGCATTGTTTTCGCTAAAATAACCATTACCTTCCCATCAGGGATAAGAATGCAGAAGTACAAAGTGTGTAAGGAGGATAGAAAACTCCACTCTACCACACATAAAAACAATAATCTACTAATTTTATTTTGAAACCCTAAATGTGTTACCAGTTATATGATTTAGAGTAAGCTAATGTTTGCAATAAAAACATGTAATGGCATAAACACAAGGGAAGATCAGGTCTTGCCTTCTTGAATCCAGTCATTTAAGGACAAGGTTGGTAGAGGCTTGGCCATCTTTCATGCATGGTTTCCAATATTGATCTTAGGGGCATGATTCTAGACAACCATAGGGGAAAAGAATACAAAGGAGTCTGGATAGAAACCCATCACATGATCACACCTAACTGCACAGGAGTCTGGGAAATGAAATCTAACCATGTGCCCAAGAAGAAAAGGATTTTTGGTGAGCAGTCAGCAGTGTAATCCCTTTTACAGTGACCAGTTAGCCAAAACTCAGACTGGAAGTTATTGTACTAGAACCTGATCTGACAAGGCTATATTTTCATCTAAACTATATATTGCTTAGAACAAGCCTCCCAGAATTGCAAGTACTTATCAAGTAGACCTGGAAAATGATGTTATTTTAAAAACCACTTTCTCCAAAGCTGAAGTTTTAGTCCTAAAGCAGACCATAATAGAATGAGACAATTATTCTAATATAACATTAAGAGGTACATACACATATTTTTCAAAGATTAGTGTTCACATTTTTTTTTCTAAATAAAGTATGTCATAGGAAGTAATGATCTCTATGACACATGCTGAAGATCGAAAAAGTGCTTTTCTAGGTACAATGATTTTTAAATTTGAGATCTGTTCCAAATCTCCTTATGACATTATTTTTCAAATTCCTTAGCTGCTTTTTAGGTTTATAAAAATATTGTTGTATTGGAAATTACTGGATATTTACTTCCTGTTAATTCATTTATTTATTTTAGGGATTTATTTTTCTTTGTAATGTTGAGTTATAGCATAGCTTATCTGAAGAAAGTTATATGTATCTTAAGAATACAGCAACATGAACTTTCATGCTAATGTAACCAGATCCCAGGTCAAGAAACAGAACCTTTTAAGGCCCCACCCCTCTTCCCCAGCCTTTCTTCTGTTTTCCAGTTACTACTCCCTCTCTTCAAGGCTGGTCACTATCCTTACTTCCCACAGCATAAAATTATTTAGCCTCTATTTGTATTTTTTATAGATGGAATCATGCAGTATTTACTTTGTTTTATAACTGCCTCTTTTTGTTCAACATTAGTTTGTGCAATCATTCATATTGTTTTGTGGGGATAGACTGTAGTTTGTTTATTTATTTATTCTATTATTGATGAGCATTTAGGTAGTTTATAGGTTTATGGCTATTACAAATACTGCTGCTATAAACATTCTAGTCCGTGCCCTTTGAAATAAATAAGTACACATTTCTGTTTGAGTTGCTAGTTTACGTGGTATGGAT
Organism: Panthera onca; assembly: GCF_046562875.1. Lineage (NCBI taxonomy): Eukaryota > Metazoa > Chordata > Mammalia > Carnivora > Felidae > Panthera > Panthera onca. Next base: position 111,669,057 of record NC_138339.1, read on the forward strand.
AATTCAACTTCAATAAATACTTCCAGTTTTCCATAGAAGTTGTATTAGCACACTTGGGATTCATTTTTAATATAAAAAATTTGAGACCAAAAATTTGCATTAAAATGCAACTTAACTCGTATTTCCCCTTTCAGACATGTGACGTTTTTTTTCTCAATGAGAGCCTTTTCCCAAGGGCATTGTAGACATTCTCCAAATAGGATGTGATGGGAACAACTAGTTAATAATAATAATGCAATTTCTGCTTTCTAAGTATTCTATTTCAAGGGTAGACTTGAAATAAAAATAATTTTTTTGTCAGTGATTTTGCTGTGTTCACTTTACTGTACTGTATTGCAATAACCTCAAATAATGATCTGGCTTATGCTATTTTTTTTTCAATTCCATCAGCATTATGATAATGATCTTGAAATGCATTAATTAACATTTGATGCCATTTCTCCTTCCCAGATCTTGCATTATGTTTTTCTGTTTTCTACAGATTTATTAATTTCTTAGGTCTTTGCAAGATGCTAAATTATTAATGGAGTAATGACTTCTTTATCCTGAAGAAAGGCTCCTTTGTACTTTTAAAATTTCATCTATGCAGTGGGGTATATATATAAAATTTTAAATATTCAAATACTCTTCATTTCACTCTGATTATATAGCTAGAATTATATAGAAACACAAAGTGTTCAGATAACACATCTCTCTGAAGAATGTGGGATAAATAAAGATGCACTGATGAATAATTAAAATATATTTAAAGGGGGAAAAGACAAGTCATTATATTTTTGATTCTCCTAGTAAACATATGTGGTGTAGACCAGTGATTTCTGGCCTTCAAGTTCTTAAATATTGATTTTAAATGTGGTAGTTCATATCAGAGTACCTACTTGTGGTTTGCCAAGTGAGGTCATTTTTTAGAAGTTCCTACACTATAGTCTTACCATTTCATAAAATCACGTACATTTAAAATATTTTTTATTTTAGATTTTTTTACATTTTTTAAGTAATCTCTACCCCCAATATGGAGCTTGAATTCACAACCCCGAAATCAAGAGCCACCTGCTCCACTGAATGAGCCAGCCAGGTGCCCCATTTTAATTTTTAAAAAGTGGTAAAAATCTTGTCAGAGTAAAATATAATTATTTAAACTGGGTAAATTTAGCTTAATGACAAATACATGAAACTATTTTGCTTCTATTTCTATTATTCTCTTTATATGGACTGGTGGAAGCTTTCCCAAGGTGAAGCTTTGATGTTTAGGAACTACTAGATTAGATGTTATATTAAAGGCTTTAAATTAAAGCAACATTTTCCAGCTTTCAAATTTTATGAAGCTAAATGTGATTGACAATGATAGCATGGATTGTCAAGTTCTCTTGGTAAAAATCACCCAGTCTGAGAAGGTCTATGCATCAGGCCAAGGTACTTACAGGATTAACCTATCTTGCTCTTTCATTTAAAGAGAGCATGTCAACAATTTCTTCATAAATGTAGCGTGATAAAATATATCATTTATGAAACTGATACAGACATCTTCGGGTTTTATTATGTTGTTACTCAGAATTAGTAGTTCTACCAAGGATCCCATCCTGACTTCTCTTAGTTTTTGTTTGTTTATGTTCTAAGCAGTAATTTGAAATAAGTTCTCAGACTTACATAGACCCAGGAATCTTTGTTCCCAAGGAAAAAATAATTGTAATTCTTTCATGACAGTCTTTTTTCCCCCCCTTCAGGAATGTAATCAAACATCAGCTGTAAACATTATTTAATATAAGTGAATTAAACCAGCCCACACATTTTATTTTCCCTGAGACATATTGCTGGGAAAGTTGATTTTCAATTTTAAGAAATCAACATATGCTGAAGCAACTGTCTATTTTCATTTAAATTGATAGGAGCTGAGGCCTGTAAATTATGTTTCATTTTCACATCTAACGTTGTTGGTATATTTGACCTGAAGGTGGAAAACCTTGTTCTGCCTTAGATGTCTCCTAAATAAGTCTAAGTAAAAAGATGAAGGGACGATTATTTGACAAAGCTAGATAAAGTCAATAAAGACAATTTCAGGAAAGCCCAGTTCTGAAGTATTAGAACTGATTTTAATATTAAATTAGTTACAGTCTTGAACTCTCTATCATAGCATTTATCACCTTTTATTTGCCTTATGCATGGTCTTTCTCTCTCATTGGGTGATTAGTTCTAGAAAGAAGAGAATTTGTCTTGTTCATCTTTATTTGCCAGTTCTTAGCTCATTTCCCGGCACAAAGCAAGCACTCGATAAATCTGTTGAATTAATTGATTAATGAGTTGGAATTATATGGTGATATAAATGATCTCCTGTGTTAAAAATATATTTTACACTTCTGTATATAATATGTATGTATGTTTGTGAGTAAAGAGAATTAATTGTATCTTCATATTGTTGAAAAGTTATATTATTTCTCATGCAGATTTAATTTCTTTAAGGTTACATTGACATTGAATTTATTACCAAAATTATGCTGTTTTGGTGCGTACATACTTTATGTGCTTACGACAGTATAGTTCTAAGATATACATCATAGAGAAATTGGATAGGGGGTGTCTGTGTGACTCAGTTGCTTGAACTTCTGTCTCTTGATTTTGACTCAGGTCATGATCCCAGGGTTGTGGGAACCAGATCCATGCTGAGTGTGGAACCTGGTTAAGATTCTCTCTCTCTCCCTGAGCCCCTCTTCCTGTCTCGCACATTCTCTCTCTCTCAAAAAATAATAAGAAGAAAACAAAATAAAGAAAAATTTGAGAAGCATATTTTACATCATTAATTTATTTGCATGTCGTCTAATGCCTAAAACTCATTTTATTTATTTATTTATTTATTTATTTATTTATTTATTTAGTAAAGTTTATGTATTTATTTCCTGAAAGAGAGAAAGAGAGGAGGGGGGCGGGAGGGCTTGCACATGAGCAGAGGAGAGGCGAACAGAGAAAGGAAGAGAGAGAATCCCAAGCAGGCTCTGCACTGTCAGCACAGAATCCAACTCAGGGCTCAAACTCATGAACCCTGAGATCATGACCTGAGCTGAAACTGAGTCACCCAGGCACCCCTGACTGAAACTCATTTTAAAAATTAGAGCACTGAAAACATATTACTTTCCCACGAAGCATTTAATAATTTGATAGCATTTAACTTACAAAATAGTTATTGAGGAAACGCTAATTTTAGAGAAAATATATGTGTAAGAGGAAAAGTATGAGTGGGGAAAAAAAGAAATGGTAGGTACAGGACTAGGTGCTTATTAATGAATTATTTCATTTAATCATTGTAACACCCCTTAAGATGGTTTTATCATCCATTTTATAGGGAAACTGAGATTCAGAGAAGTGTACTAACTTGGCCAGGGTCACGTAATGGGTTGGGAATGGACTTAAATAAAGGTCTTTCAGTTTCCAAATACAGCAGTGTTTCAGGGACTTGATCTGTTATTTATGTGAAAAAACAAGTAAACTTGATGCTTATGGAAACTATTTATTTAAATCAAGCCCTCAGGATTTCTAATTGTTTCCTAAGTCCAAAAGATTCTAAGAAAAAGTAGTGTAGTCTAATTGTTAATAATTTAAACACTTAAGATTTAAATGCTGATTTCTTTTTCAAATAACATTTAGAAGTGGATTTATTGTTAATTTTTACAGGGGATCAGGGCTATAACTCAGTTTTACAAGCAGTGTATTCCACTGATCATAATCGACATATTTACCAGCTAAGTACAAGAGCTTCACCCCTTTCTCCTAAGTGACTTGTCTCCTTTTTTGGGCAATGAATGTAACTCCTCCAGAAAGTCTCCTGTTTGCTCTTGCTTCTTAACCTTTCAATAATTTTTGCTGTTTTTAAAAAACATCTAACCAACACTCATTGAGCATCTACAAACGTGAGATGTGGTAGGACTGGTGTCTAGGTGAGTAAGAAGATGTACCACAACATGGACCAGACTTTCCAGTCCAGTAGTGAATGAAACTCGGGGAAAGAAGAAATTGTTACAAGATGTGAAGAATGCAAAAACTAAACGCTATGTCAGATGTGACATTAGCACACAAGGGCAGGCTGGACAGCCCTGCCTGAGGAGGTGATGTGTAGATGGGTGTTTATTCCCCCATGAAACCAAGAGAAAGGAAATCCCAGGACTAATGTATCCAAAGGCGATGATGAGGAATGGGGGACAGCAGGGAAAGAATCTTGGAGAGGTAGCCTGAAGTAGTCAGTCTCAAAGTTTCATTGATATGTTTCATTATATGGGTGAGGAAACAAGACTCAAAAATATTAAGTAACTTGCTCTGTGTGACACAATTAGTAAGAAGCAGAGTCGGGGTGATGAAAGTCTGTTTGACTCAGATTTTTAAATTCTACTTCATAAGAGGTATTTTATTATAATTTCATTATATGTTTTAATTTTTACTATACTTCAAGCACAAAAACAAAACTTTAGGTCAATTAAAGTTCCAGGAATATTGGCCATGTTTGTGCAGCTATTTCCAGCAAACCTTGGCATTCAGACAAAATTCTCCCCACAGCGCCTGGAACCGCACTGTGTCACCACCTGATGGTGCTCTCAAATCCACTGCAAGGGAAACAGGGTTAGAGAACAGAGGGCATCTACCCACAAGCCAATGAGAACACTTACTGGCATCATGATTTCTTAATTTGTATTTTTAATTATGCATAACTAAAACCAAATAAACAAAACGATGTAATTTTTAACCAACACCTGTTCTGAGCCAGTCTTGTTTGTAACATCCTTCCTGGTTTCATCAGAACAATTTGAAATCTTGATGAAGTCATCATGAGATTTTACATTCTTTAGGTTGGATTGCAATGTCTCAGTGATCCCTGAAGAAAACCACTGATTTTTTGGCTCTTCTATATGTAGACACTTCTATACTAAGAGGATTGTAATGACCCAGACTACCTCCAGGCTTCCAGTGATTAATTAGCTATGAACATCAGCCAGTACCCTCCTCTGGAATAGTCTTCAGGCTAGGTTTTAGAAGGCTCAGGGATAATCAAGTGTTGTTTCCTGTATTCCCATACCTTGGTTTTTTCCTTTTCCCAAGCAAGGAATGAAAGGAGTTTGAAAAGCCTAGCCAGGTTGGCTCCCCTTAAAAAGCCCATGAGTTTTTGCTACATGAGGGAAAGGAGGAAAAAAAAAAAAAAACAATAAAAAAAAAAAAAAACCTTGACAGAATATTCTATGACCTGGATTTTAGCTTCTCTTTCCCTCCTCTGTGTAAAGTTATTTAATGTAACCAACTGCAAGGAGAAAAGTTAATCATTGCCTTCTGCTTTTCCTGAAAGCACTGTTCCAAACCTAGTCATGTCAAATGTATGCAGTATTTTTTTTTATTTTTTAAAGTTTTAATTCATTTTGAGAGGGCACATGTGAGTGGGGGAGGGGCAGAGAGAGAGGTAGAGAGAGAATCCCAAGCAGGCTCCATGCTTTTGACGCAGGGCCCAACATGGGGCCATATCTCACCAACCCTTAATGACCAGAGCCAAAAGACGGCACCTGAGGGGTATTTGGGCACCTGAGTGGCTCAGTTGGTTGGAGACTCTTGATTTCAGCTCAGGTCATGATCTCATGAGTTCATGAGTTCAAGCCCTGCAATTAAGCTCTGTGCTGACAGCCTGGAATCTGCTTGAGATTCTCTCTCTCCCTCTCACTCTCTATTTCTTTCAAAATAAATAAATAGACATTTAAAAATATAAAGTTTGGGGCGCCTGGGTGGCGCAGTCGGTTAAGCGTCCGACTTCAGCCAGGTCACGATCTCACGGTCCGTGAATTCGAGCCCCGCATCAGGCTCTGGGCTGATGGCTCGGAGCCTGGAGCCTGTTTCCGATTCTGTGTCTCCCTCTCTCTCTGCCCCTCCCCCGTTCATGCTCTGTCTCTCTCTGTCCCAAAAATAAATAAAAAACGTTGAAAAAAAAAATTAAAAAAAAAAAAATAAATAAAAAAAATAAAAATATAAAGTTTGCTATAAAAACCCATGTGGGTATTTGGGTTACGAGGTGCCTTCTGTGGTTGAAACATGAAGTATTTTGCCCAAATACACTCATGCCATTCCTTCAAAGGACAGTGCATTTATATCTGTTCGTCCCATGCTTATTAATACATGAATGATGCATTTCATACATCCCAACTTGTATTTGCCTTTTTATAGGATTCCCATATTTATATTTACCCAAAGTAATAAAAAAGAAATCACCTGAGAATATAACATTGGTCCATATTTATTGAGTATTTACTCTGTGCTGGGCTTTGTGTGAAATACTTTTATGTGGTATCTCATTTGGTCTTTACACCATCCTGTGAGGCATTTGCTCTTTTTCTTGTAAGGGTAAGAAAACATGTTTAACTATTTAAGAAATTTGACCATATTCACACAACTGGTCATGAGAAAGCCAGAGGACCCAGTGGATTTAAGCCCATGTTTCATTCACTTCATTCACTGCACAGCTTAAATTCTGGAGATTAACCGCCCTAGGAAACTCCTTGTACGCTTGTGTTTTTAAAGTTCCCTCTCTACCATCCAAGGACCTTAAAGGTGTATGGAGCTGCTCTTTCCTGTTCTGCTCATCTAGACCTTGGGGTTGGCAAATGCTTTGGCTTTATCTGACCTCAATGCCCTTCGTATTTGATAGTGTTAGGTCATATCTTGATAAGCTTTGAAAACATAAAGATTGGTACTTTTTTTAAAGGAGTCTGAGTGGTAACTATATAGCAGTTCAGCAATTGTGAGAAATAAAAACAATATTCACTTTCATGTTTTGAACTTCCAGAGGTGTGAAATAACACTAGAAGCGTAAACACATCTATTTCAGGCATACATATTGAGTTGCTACCATGTACTTTCAAGAGCAAGAGGTTTGAGTACACATGTGTATATGAGTTCAGTGAGCCCCAATGAGGCTTGCTTAATATATCCTGGGGCAGATTATTCTGTTCTTCTTAGGTTTCTGGCAGATAGCATCCAGTACCCAAAACAATCTTTAGAGGAACAAGAAGTCCGGAATAAATAGAACTATCATGGAACCATGTATAGGGATAGAATTAAGGAAACAGTAAGAACTAGACAAAAAACTGGAGACAAAGGACAATTTTTGTAATAATGAATATTTTTATAGGATCTAGAATAAATAAAATCACATTCAAAAATATTAGGCTTTTGGGGCGCCTGAGTGGCTCAGTCGGTTAAGCGTCCAACTTCAGCTCAGGTCATGATCTCATAGTTCGTGAGTTTGAGCCCTGCCTCAGGCTCTGTGCTGACAGCTGTCAGCACAGGGCCTGGAACCTTCTTCTGATTCTGTGTCTCCCTCTATCTTGGCTCCTCCCCTACTCACACTCTCTCTCTCAAAATAAATAAAGATTAAAAAAAATTAAAAAAAAAAAGATTAGGCTTTTAGTAACAAGGTGCTTTGCCTTTTTTTCAACTTAAATTATTCTTTTAAATTCAGGTTATTCATCTCCCAAGATGGATATAATTTAACTAAATCTTGTATTAGAGACTTAGGCATTATTCACTCGATGCTGTGATCAAAAGCGTCTTATTTATCTCAAAAGAAGAGAAATGAAGGCCATTTTCTAGCATTGTCCTAGAGTCACGTTTTCTTGCCTTATTAGCATTTTGCTTCAAGCAATACATGAAACAGAAATGCTTGTGATTGAGTGAAGATTAATTATAGGGCATGGGAGTATTAGAACCTATTTTATGTTCCTGAATAGTGTCTTCAGCTGTTTTGTTACCTAAAAGGGAGTCGGTGGGGAACAAAGATCACGCCACATTTAATAATATTCAAGATGCACACCCCTTCACTAGACTGCTAAAGGGCTGGACTCATCATGGATTTTGAGGCTACGATGTATTCTTTTTGTTTTTGCTGCTGCACTGGTGGATGTGCCTCTCTTCTCTCTTCATGTGTGACTTGGCATTGGGAGTGTGAAGGCACACAGGAGGCTCTGAATCCAGAGTCTGTGTAGGGGTCAGTGATGCTAGCTGGCACATGCAGATTTGAGCCTGGGAAATGTTACAATATTTCTGGCTGTCTTAGAGTACATGGTAGTATCTTTTCTGGGTCATTCTTACTAACAATTTAAAAAATAATCACTGACCATAATTTCACCATAGCTTTCTTTTATATGGTATATGTTTAAATAGCATTTTTAGTAGGGCATAGTAGGGAGAGGCAGTATAGCTTGGTAACAAAAGGCATGGGATTTGAAGTCAATCCACCTTGGAAAATGACTAAGCCTCAGTTTTCTCTCCGGTAAAATGGAGATAATCATAGTATCTATCTCATAAGACTGTCGAGCGAATTAAATGAGTGGATACATATAAACTTCTTCAGGAGTGCCCAACACATAGTGAACACTCATTAATTCCTTGCTTTGACTATTATATTCCTATTCATGTGTCTAAGAAACAGAATTAGATACCGAGAATCCATAGAACCAACTAATTTATAGATATTTGTTGTGTCTCTGGGTGCCTTTGCCTTCATTAGGTATCATGAGGAATGCAGCAAAATGAACCACTTAAGCGCCATGAGCTGGCAGTAGAATAAAAGGAATGGCACATGTAAAATCAATAATTGTATAATCCGAACTCCAAATGCAACGATCGATAAAAGAAAGAACAGGTTGCTGTGAGCTGTAATAATCAGATAAGATTCACACTGTATTGGACTTGAGCTGAACCAAGAAGGTCTAGAAACTTAATTTAAAACTTCGAAAGTGATGCTGCCCTACGTAAGACCTGTCTGTGCTCCTTGCTCCTCCGGCAATTCCTCTAAGATCGAAACTGCTGGCTTCCCAGTTCTTTTCCATCCTATTAAATCAGAATCTCTAGTACAAGAATACAGTGGGAATCTGCATTTGTGTGGAGCCCAAGGAATTTTTATCGGACAACAAGAACTCTATCTTAAGTTCAAACTTATTAAGGCCTTTATTTTGGCTCTGTGTAATTCATTTTCAGCCAATCTTGTCCTTGAACTTTGAGAAGCACCAAAATGGAATAGCTTTCCTTAGGTTCTGACTTGGCCTTTACTTCTTTTGTGAAGAAGTCTCCCTTGATGATCAGGTGTCATCATTTTATCTCTCTTTTTAAGACTCCTGGGATCTTGTTGAGCAGTTTTAGGTTTGCCACAAAATTGAGAAGATAAAGAGATTTCTTGTGTACCTCCTGCCTCCACATATGCATAACCTCCCCATTGTCAACATCCCTCACCAGCGTGGTTCATTCGTTACAATGGATAAGCCAATATTGCAATGTCATTATCACCTGAAGTCCATAGTTTACCTTAAGCTTCACTCTTGTGTCTTGTGTTCTATGGGTTTGGACACATATGTGACATGTATCCACCATTATAGTGTCTTACTAAGTGTTTTCACTGTCCTAAAAATCCTCTCTACTTTGTCTTTTCATCTCTCCCCCCTCAACACATGGCAACCACTGATATTTTCTCTCACCATAGTTGTGCCTTTTCCTGAATACCATACACTTGGAATCATACAGCATGTATCCTTTTCAGATTGGTTTCTTTTAATCATATGCATCTGAAGTTCTTCCATGTCTTTTCATGGCTGGGTAGCTCAGTTCTTTTAAACCTTGAATAATACTCCACTATCTGGATGTAGCACAGTTTATTCATTCACCTACTGAAGGATATCCTTGTTACTGCCAAGTTTTGGCAATTGTGAATAAAGCTTCTATAAACATCTATGTGTAGGTTTTTGTGTGGACGTAAGTTGTCAACTCTTTTGAGTAAATATTAAGGAGTGTGACTGTTGAATCATACAGTAAGGGTATGTTTAGTTCTGTAAGTAACCACCAAACTGTCTTCAATGTGGCCATACCGTTTACGTACCCCTCAACAACTAATGAGAATTCCTGTTGGTCCACACTCTCACCAGTGTTTGATGTTGTCAGTGTTCCTGATTTTGGCCATTCTAATAGGTGTGTAGTGGTATCTTCTTTTTACAAGTTGCATTTCCCTGATAATTTATGATGTGGAACAACTTATAATATGCTTATTTGCTGTCTATATATCTTCTTTGGTGAGGTGTCAAGGTCTTTGGCCCACTTTTAAAAACACGTTTTCTTATTGTTGAATTTTAAGATTTCTTTATATATTTTGAACAACAGTCCTTTATCAGATGTGTCTTTTCCAAGTGTTTATCCCACACAGTCTGTGGCTTGTTTGTCATTGTCTTTTTAGTGCTGACCCTGAACACTATTATCCTGTAATACCTGGTTACGCTGAATCATGACATTTACAGTTTTACATCACCAAACTAATACATTTTGCTTTAGTGTCCTTTTAGTCTCACCTTAACATTTAGTTAATACTCAGTAAATCAGTTGATCTTGACACATTAGAGATCTTACAATCACCTGAGCTCCTTGTTTAAAGCAGATTTCTAGACTCCACTGGTTAGGTATTCTGATTCTGTTGTTGAAATAAGCATTTGTGATAAGTGTGTAAATAGCTCACCATTCTATTTAAAAAAAAAGTCTGAAAAAGGCAGGTGAATGAATGTGTCACAGAGCTGAGGAAACAGTTTTAGGAGGGAGAATAAATAAGTATGGTATGTACAAGATAAGGAGATTTGGCATGCTGGACACAGCAGCCATGGGAAAACAGTAGAGTTGGTAAAGTTATGGATATCCTTGAGGAGTCATCAGAGGGGTTTTGAACCGAATATGACTCTTTTCATGAAGTGGCAATTTTCAAGTAGGAGAGTGAGTAAGGATGCTGCTACCACCAACAGTCTTCACAGTAAGTCTTGAGGGTGACTGGATTACATGATTACATGATTTCTCAAGGATTTCTTAACACTGAAGTCATATAGTGCTATGATTCATAAAATTATATAGATATTGAGCTGTATTCATTAAGTAGTTTGTGCTCATGGGGTAATGCTTTCTACTTAAATAAAATTTACTTAAATACTTAAATACATTTTATATAAGTGAAACATCTCATTCATAAATAGCTGTGTATAAAAATGGATTGGTAGGTGGAAGGTTTGCCTAAGGTTTGAAAACAATAGGCTGGAGTCATGAGAGCCAATTGTTCCATTTTCAGAGATTTTGAGAGCCCATTGTTAAGCACAGACATTAGCGAATTATATAAACCTGCAGTTGAATACATTATATGAAAAGCGAAAGTGATCTATACTCAAAACTCATTAATTTCTAATTATTTTACTACAACCTATGCTCTTGGGGTTAAGTCAATATATCTGTGTATAGTAGAAATACCATGTATGACAGTGATACTGAACATCTCTTCCCAAGTCCACATTTCGTGGTGTCACATTGGGAGTTTGAAATCAGACAAGGTCATGGTATTCATGCCATGCAAATTGCCAAACCCCACATATAGGGCTTATTTCCTCTGGAGAGCCAACTGATGAACATAAATACTTACCAGTACACCAGGGACAACAGCTATAGAAAGATCTCACTGTTTTGAGGGAGAGATTTGCTTTGGTCCATGACATATTTTAAAAAGTAGCCTATTCAGTAATGCCTCCTTTCAACATGAATCCCCTTCCCATGTGTCCCCATGTAAGACTGGAAACAAGGATATTTCTGAGCTCCACAAGTGAACTGCTGTAGTTGTAAGAACAGATGCCGGATGCCTTTTGTATACTTCAGTTTAGACTCCTTTCAAAAATATCTCAGAACCTTTTTCAAAAAACATTTTACCTCCAGAGTCTCATGTATATGCTTCTCTTTTATCACGTTTTACAGCTTTTCAGATTACTAGAATTGGAAGACCTTTGCAATCTATCTTGAAAACCAGGGAGAATGTAGCCATAGATGAAGTAAACAATGGTTTAGTTGTCTTTGCACTGTATAAAATCATTCTTTATCTTTGAAAATAAGAAAATATTTTGTTTAGTCAAGAACAATCTCCAGATATTTCGAACAGTCTCTCTTCTTACAGTGTGGGTGCTTCTCTAAGCTTATAGTTGCTGTAAAAATTGAAGAATCTTCCTCCTGTGAGGATCCCACAGAAAGCAAGTTGTGCTCATGAATGTTATTTTATGTGGTTTTGAATGATGATACGCTGAGTACTTTTCAGAGATTTATAAATTTCTCAGATATCCCTTTGAGAGTCATAATCCTTCCTTAAGCAGACATCTATTTGAGGAAATATCCTAGAAAATTTCCCTTTCAGAGTGTTTTAAAAGTTAAGACAGGAGTTCACCAGCCTGTGTCCAATTTGTTGTGAGAATGTGGCTTCTCAAGGACAGTGCTATGGCTTTGATTTGAGCTGACATAGTTAAAGCATAAACATATCAATTAGTTTGTTTTCATTAAAAATTTAGTTGGAGGGAGAGTAGAGATTCAACTTCATTGAGATCAAATAAATATTTTTACTTGGAAATGAATGGCAACCAAATAAATGTCCAGAAACAGAAAAACAAAGACCTAAACATCACCAGAGAGGCTTCCAAGGTAGATGGGAATATCCTTGGGAATAGTGTAATTTAGAGCAGTTTCCAAGTTTGGTCCTCAGACTACATGAGAATGGAGCTTGTAACACCAGAATTTACCCCTAACCAACTGTACCAAATCAGAGTAGGGTGGGGGGATGGTCAAAAAATTGGCATCTGTTTCAGAGTCCTCGGGAGATTTTTATGTACACTAAAGTTATAACCTGCTGATTTAGAAACGGTAACTGAGAATTTGTCTAAAATTCTTCAACTGCAAAGTGGATACAGTAAAAGCAGGGTTGTTGGAGGATTAAATGAGTCTATATGTGTAAAGTGTTCAGAACAATGTGCTATTTTTGAGAAAGTGCAATATTATTGGCTATTGTCACTACTGTTGTTCTTCTGACTTCTGTGAAGAGATTATCAGTGCTAGCTGGAATGGAAATAAAGGAGAATGCTTTTAGTCTCCGCAAGTATCAGATCCTTTAAATACCATGCTGAAACCAACACACAGCTGAAGAGCTATCCTCAATTTAATATCATCTTGGATATTGAATATCCATCCTAATAATGTTCCATAGTTTCCTATTGTGCATGCAAATTTTTGGTTGTAAACAATTTATTTTTTTGAAAGGGTTATGTTTCTTTTTATCACTTTGGAAATGTTATGTGTCATTTTAGAATCATAGCTGTCTTGCAAGTGGGATTCAGTTTTTATATTCTTTACAAACAAATGGCATTTATAAAAAATAATGATGGGGTAACAGTGAGTCATAATATGAGATGTTTGTTTACCTAAGTTCCTTTAGCCACTCAGCTCTTCACTGGAGTTACAAGTCCCCGAGGCAAGAAAAATGTGTGCACTACTGAGTGCCCTGCTCCGTGACAGTTTCCACCTGTCCTCTACTGGATAGTGGCCACTTCTTCCAGGTGAAGGCCATGCTGATAAGTGCACTGCAGGTCATGAAGTGAATGAAGACTTGAGGCAGGGAGGGCACAGAATGACAAAATCTACTGGGGTCATTTAACATGATCCAACTGGGAAAGAATGAAGGTGGGGAGCATTTTCCTCTAGTTCTCTATAAGTGACATACACATCATTTGTGCCTGACAGTTCACTTAATAAGAACAGACATGAAAGGACTTTATCCCTTAGAAAGAAGTGCTCTCCCCCCACCCTCTTCTTATGCTAATTTTTTTATCAATGCCTAATGATAGTATGCTTAATTCCATGCCAGTCTTTCAGAAAACTGATGGCAAAAATGATCCTAGAATTAGAGTGCCAAGCTGGTTATGATTTGATGTAGTTTCTGACATGTGCTTAGTAGGCACAGAGATTTAAGTTACATGACGTTTAAATAAATGACCTTTTGTTTATCATTAGAGTTTTGCATTTTGCATGAAAGATGATGAATTGGAATTGCCAAATCAAATAGATTTTCCTGGGTGGTTCAGTCGGTTAAGCCTCCAACTTTGGCTCAGATTATGATCTCACAGTTCATGGGTTCAAGCCCAGCGTCCAGCTCTGTGCTGACAGCTCAGGACCCGGCACCTGCTTCAGGTTCTGTCTCTCTCTCTCTCTCTCTCTCTCTCTCTCTCTCTCTCCCAACCCCCACTAATGCTCTGTCAAAAATGAATAAAAATGTTAAAAAAAACTTTAAAAAATTTTCCTGCACTCTAATGACATGTTGAAGACATTGAGACATTTGTATTTTGAATAATTACTCCTTAGATCTATTCTAAGATATAAAAAACTTAGATGTAAGTTGATTCTGATGTGCTTCACATGACAAAGAATGTGTTGCAATAAAATTTAAGATTTTTATAAAGGCATGTTTGATTGAAGTTAGTAAAAGATAAGTGGGGCAAATAGAATGCATCTAATTCTAAACACATGAAATTATTTCTGGATCAGCTTGTTTATTTATTTAGCAAACAGCACTAATTTTGTGTCACTATATGGCATATAGAATGCTCACCATAAGTGCTTGATACAGCAAGTAACAGGAAACCCTTTTATTTGTTTGTTTGTTTCTTTCTTTGTTTTGAGAGGTAGAGCATGCAGGGTAGGAGTAGAGAGAGGGAGGGGAGAGAGAGAATCCCAAGCAGGCTCCATGCTGTCAGTGCAGAGCCTGATGTGGGGCTGGAACTCAGGAACCATGAGGTCATGACCTGAGCTGAAACCAAGAGTCAGATGCTTAACTAACTGAGCTACTCAGGTGCACCAGGAAACCCTTTCAGATGGCTACTGTTAATATCTACATTTCACACATTAGGAATTTGAGGCACAGAAAGGTTAAGTACATTTCCCTAGGTCACATAGCCTACTAAGTATGATCCATGTAGGTCTTTCTCAGGAGTTTGTTAAAATCTGTGTAAATGGCTTTTTAGCCCTGGTAAACACATCATCTAGTTGGGATCCACGAGGTTAATTCAATAAACTTTTAGGCAGGACTAAGGCTGAACATTAAACATGTCCTTCTATTTCCATGGTTTTAAGGGATATTGGATGCTAAGTGAGGCAGGGATGCCTGGCAAACACCTAAAGGGTGTTTTTCCCTATGTCCTTTTTTATAACTCCTTTCTCATGCTATAGCTCCTTTTATAAAAAGAAAAGTAAAAACAAAAAACAAAGCACACACAAAAAGAAACCCAACTACTACATGTTTTTTATTTCTTTTAGTTGATTTGATGGTATACTAATTACTTAGCTGTTATAAAATTCATCTTAATTGGTTCACTATGCTATTGATGCTGTAAGTTTTCAGTCACCCTGTAATAAACTAATTAGGTTACATTCTTTGTAGAATCGATGTTTTTACAAGTTTCTCTTATAGACAGTTATAAAAATGTGGTTACATATGATTATACAAATATAATTTTATGGATATAATAGTTTTTAAAATATTAAAAGTACAAAAAATTCAAATATTAATATATAAAACATACAGGTAGACCAGTTAGAATCAATTTTTTATTTTGTCACACTTATTTTTAAAAATTATACATGATGTTGAATTTTTTTCTGCATTCTATTCCTGTTACCCTTATGCAGTCAACCACTATTATGCAATTATTGTGTATATGACCTATTCAGTTTTATTTTGCTTTTACACACACACACACACACACACACACACACACACACACACAATATTACATCTTATATGGTTTATGGTTTACATCTTATATGGTACAACCATCTTATATGGTTTACATCTTATATGGTACAAATTACATATCATGCAAGTATATGCAGCATGCTTTCTTCACTCAACAGGATTTTTCTTTCTCTATGACTAGACACTATTTTACTTGTCTGTTGCCTCATTGATGTTTATTTAGATCAATCTAAGCTTTTTAGTATTGCAAACAGTGCCCTGGAACATGCCGTTGAAGGCGTGGAGAATGGTCTGTTTCAGGCTCAGAGATGATCTCAAGCACACAGGGCTGTGTAGTCAGTGGACCATGGTTCAGTCAGTGGTATGTATGAAATGAATAAATGAATGACTGTTGCAGTGACCACCAGTGTCGTGTGTGCTTATGCACACATTTTTAGAGTTTCTGTGAAGTATGTAACTAGAAATGGAATTTCTGGGTCTTAGAACCCATAGGATTACTGATTATCTCATGTAATGTTCAATTACACTCTGAAATGTCTAAGTTTACTCTCTTCTAGTCAGTGTGTGACAGTCATCTGTTTATTATATTGTCACCATACAATAGTTAGATGAGATTTCTGTCATTATTATTTTAATTATTTACCTTTTTTTTTTACTGATAGCACAGTAGTATATCTTTTCCTTAACCATTTTCTGTGAGCTCTTGTATCTAATTTAAACAGTAGTACTATAGATTTATTCTTTTTTCTTAAAATGTGGTCATATGACACAGAAGGACAAAAAGCAGATTGACAATATCCATGCCAAACTATTTGCAGTTTAAATTCATAGATGGTAAATAGCTTTTTTAATATAATTTTTTAAGTTTATTTATTTTGAAAGAGAGAGAGGATGAGCAGGGGAGGCAGAGAGAAAGAGAGAGAGAGAGAGAGAGAGAGAGAGAGAGAGAGAGAATCTCAAGCAGGCTCTGCAGGGTCAGTACAGAGCCCAATGTGGGGGCTCAAACTCAAAACATGGCCTGATTATGTCCTGAGCTAAGATCAAGAGTCAATGCTTACGCAACTGAGCCACCCACATGCCCCTGATAAGTAGCTTGAGTCACTAAATATCCCACAGTGTACAGTCAAATATTAATACTGAACTATTTACTCAGAAACTCTTTAAATAATTATCATCTTTATTTGTTTATCTATAATAATTATAACTTCAAAGATAGATAACACATACCCTGTCTCTGAAAACACAAGTCTGGTCCACAAATTTTATTATACTGAAGCATAAATCTTAGGCCCTTGCTCAGAACCTCGGTCTTCTAGGTTCAGTCATTGTGAAATTAATTTTGTGTACAGTTCTCTGATAAACTTACTCTGTTAACAACCATGTAGGAAACATATCCTGGTGCTGTTATATTTTAAAAAATAGTTAAAGCTCTTTGGATAGTGTATCCGTTTTTATCATTACTTATTGGGTAGGATAGTTTCAGTAGGTTAGTAATCCTGTTATAATCCTTAGCAACAACAGTAAGGTTTAAATGAGAAACATAAAAAATGGAATTTTCTTTAAAAAATTAGATATCTAGAAGTTAACAGTTATTTGTGTATTTGTATTAATGCAGCTTTCTGATATGTGAGGATTGAGAGACAAGGGGGAAGGATTGAGAGAGACAGGCAGAAAAACAGATAGACAAAATGAGATCATTGAAACCATAAAGACAGCAAAAGATTACGAGACTATGAAAAGAGAATGAATATAGTGGAAATAGATTGAGTTGGAGACAGAGAGGAATTTATTATTACTTCTGTTCTGCCACAGGAAGACTTAGTCCGATGTGATTTTAGCCTCCTGGCAGCAGTCTAAACCCTAAAAGGAGTAGAAAAAAGTAATTTTATACTATCTGAATGTTGTTAAAGCAGGTCCAAGCATCAGAAATCAAATTCAAAGTCAGTGAGGAAAACATTGAAAAGTACCTGATGGAAATGTGCTTGATTTTGATGATATAATTCACAAGGGACAGTGCAGTCAAAAATGCAAGCTCATGAAAGAGTCCACAAACAATCATCAAATGTCACTTGGCTGTTTCTTCTTTACCCAAGATAATTTTGTGAGGATTTCTAATGAGTAAAATGTCAACTTTATTTAAGCTTAAAAAATTGTTTTTAATGTTTATTTGTTTTTGAGAGAAAGGGAGAGGGGGCTTGAGGGGAGAGGAAGAGCGACAGAGACACAGAATCCAAAGCAGGCCCCAGGCTCTGAGCTGTCAGCACAGATCCTGACGCAGGGCTCACTCCAACTCATGAGCTGAGCCTTGAGTTCATGGCCTTAGCCGAAGTCGGATGCTCAACTAACTGAGCCACCCAAGCGCCCCAACATTATGTACGCTTTTTAAGCATTTCTCTCAACTATTCTCTGTGGTTGAGATACCACAAGAAGTAATGTACCCATAATATACAAAAGAAGAAAGATGTATAATATATAAACAATATGCTATCAATTAAAAACCCCTGCACTAATTCAGCATTGATGAAGGCCTGAGAACAGAGCTTGTGTTGAAGGCTTGAGAACAAAGCTTGTATTAGGTTAAAACAGTACAAAACAAACAAACAAACAAACAAACTAGAAAGTGTGGGTAGGTAGCAGCAAGTGATTAATGATCCATTCTGCTTGTGATTCCTGACCAGCTTTTAGGTACAGCCTCAACCACAGCAGCTCCATCCTGGTGGGGGAAAAATGCAGACAATTTGGAGGGAGTGAAAAGAGCATAAGAAAGTATGATGAAATAATTGAAAGGTTATGCAACAGAAGAGGATTTACAGCCTGGCTAAATAAATGAATGGACATATTAGTTACTTTAGTTTTAAAAGAGGATAAACACTTCAGGGGAAAGAGAAATAAGGGGTGATACTAAGAGCAATTATGAGAATTGCTGGGACAAAATAAAGATTTCTTATCAAGAAGAATTTCCTGGGAGTATGATCTGTCAGAATGCAGGAAACTTTCCAAATGTAGTCAGTGAGAATCTACTAAAAAAAAAAAAAAAAAATCCTTAAGACATAGCAACATTGATAAGACACCCATAGAAAAGACTTAGTGTGAGAGATATTTCATGTACTACAGAAAAATAGCAGAGTGGAACTACTTATCTTCTCATCTGTAACTCCTATCAGAAAAGACCCTGGAGAACACTCTGAGAGGCAATAGATACATTCTGACTTGGAGGTTCTGCCTGTGATTAGCAGTGAGCAAGGGCAAATTACATCAACTTTCTGCACCTTAGTTTCCTGGTCTGTAAAATATGCTTATGTTTATGGTACTTTATTAGGCTACTGTTATTAGCAATTATAAACTACATACAAATTTTATCTGATGCCTGGGGCTGTCAGTGCTCCCTGGGGGGTAGCTATTGGTTAACCCATTGCATTCTGAGATAATTAAAAGTAGGATATGTAGACTTTTAAATATAAAAGTAATCAGAATAGAAATACTGATGACAAGTTTTTCTTTCTCACAAAAACAGCTTTACAACTACACATATAGAATATTTCCCCCATAGAAGTTAGTCGGAATATGACATTTATAGGATTTAAACTAACAATGCTGATAGCTATGAAATATATAATTAGACTGGGTCTTATGACTTCATTTTTAAGATTGACATTAAGGTAAATACTGTCTTTTGTTACTTTATATTAGCCTTTAATTTCCCTTGTTATAAGAAAATGTATAATTGTGTTACTGAGACTTTGAGAGTTTGGGGTGTAATAGACTTTCCCATTGAATTATTATGTGCATAATTTAGGGTTGTCCTTTTCAAGAATCCCCACATCTTATTTTCAATGAAGAGTATTCTCTCGCTAGACATGGAGGTTTCAGAATGCTCTGTTGGTTCTTCCATCATACGTTAAAGGATGGGTTTTCCCACTTTCCTGCTCTCATACTAAGTATAATCCTCTCCTGCACTTTAAGTTAAACTGGAAAGGTCCCCTCTGGGTGGTAAAACTCAGGTGAGTTTTCTATAAAATCTCTCTTGTCTCATCTCCATCTCAAGCTCCACTTGAATTCTTCCCACTTCCCTCAGTACTGAGCCGGCACAGCTCTGCTCAGTTGTTTAATTGTTTATATACTTGTGACGTGTTCAGTTGCATGTATTTACCTTGTCCCATCCAAATTCAGAAGCTCTCAAGGAAATAAAGCACATCTTTTCTTTCCGTAATAATCCCCAAAGCACTCAATGCCATGCTGTGCCCACAGAAAGGAATCAGCAAACCTGCTGCAGTTGATTGGAGCCTCCATTTTCCCCACAATTCCTTTAGGTGATCTCCTGCAGAGCTCTGTCTAAAGTAATTGAAGCCTGGGATTTGTATTAACATTATGCTAATGGTTATTCCTTCCTTTATTTTTGAAGAAATGGTTGTTGGGATCCAAGCAAACTATGCTTTTTCTGCATTCCACTGAGCGATTCTCAATTAGAAGCGGCCTCTCTAGTTACTGCTGCTTTCCTAGCTCATCCTCCTGTCTCCAGTAGAAGGATGAGAGGAAGTTGCAATATTTACACCGAGGTGAAGAGCCTTGAGCACTTGAGCCCCTGGACTGCTTCTGCACTAATGTTTCTGCTCAGCGTCTCCCACATTTTTCAACAAAAGCTGTCAGAAACCAAGTTTGTGTTTGAAGAGCAACTTCATCTATAATTTCCATTTTTTTCTACTCCCTGCTGTGTTCCTTGCTGTCTGGAAACTTCTCAGCAGTGTACCAGACTCTTGGCACCAGTAGCCCCTTTCCTCTCTCAACAAGTTCCATAGTCTTCCTTGGCAAGTTAATTTGTTTTACAGAAAATTCTGTTTTCATCAAACTACCCAGGAATCATTGTTAGGCTTTCCAACCTGAAATAAGTTCAGAGCATGTGTTGCAGCAAAGGAGGAGCTTTTTTTTTTTTTTTTTGAAGAGTTTAGATTTTCTGTTTATGGAGAGAAGAGTTCCTAGGAATTTTGTCCTTAGCTGGAAGTATTAAACACATTTCCTTATTTCCTCAGTATTAATTTTTATTCCTAGGTCTGCAGGGGAAAAGGCTGAGAGGTAAATAAGGGCTCTGATCCTGGTTAGTCCCTAGCTTAGCCATTTTAGGCAAGTTCTTTTTCTTCCATGGATTTCCATTTCCTCCTGTAGAAAATGATGAGTAGCATGGACGGATGACATAGATGCCATTTACAACATCTTTCTAGACCAAAATGTTATGATTCTCCCCTTGAATTCACAGCTTTTCAGCATCAGATAAGCCTTAGCATTATTGTTGCTGAATACATATTCGGGGATGTTCTTGATTAAAAAGAGAGAGAGCGAGCCCAGTGATAGATGAAGACTATGGGGCCAGTGCTGTTGACGTACAGCCAGGGTGACCTTCATGTCCTAAGTAGAAGTGAGTAGAACATTCATTAATTGAGGCTTAGGTAATACCTCTTTGGTCAAGACTAGTCACTTATTTTTAAATGAGTCACTGTGTGGGGCGCCTGGGTGGCTCAGTCGGTTAAGGGTCCGACTTCGGCTCGGGTCACGATCTCGCGGTCTGCGGGTTCGTGCCCCGTGTCAGGCTCTGGGCTGATGGCTCAGAGCCTGGAGCCTGCTTCCGATTCTGTGTTTCCCTCTCTCTCTGCCCCTCCCCCGTTCATGCTGTGTCTCTCTCTGTCTCAAAAATAAATAAACGTTAAAAAAAAATTAAATGAGTCACTGTGTAACCCTTTATAGCTATGATGTTCTTTTGGTGAATAACATAGCATGCACTAATGAAAAGAGAAGAAGGTACCCAGGTCTTTTCCTCACAACCAAGTCATCAGGAATAATATAATCATGAAAGCAAATTTCAAATAGAATTGTGATTTATGGGCAAGCTGTTGATATCAAGGAGCTACAAACTGCCATGCAGTCTGTTTTCATAATCTCCATACACTCCCAGTTCTTTGTCCCTTAGACATAAGTGTTTTGCATGGAATATTAATGCCAGACTGGTGTGACAGTGTTCTTCAGGCAGGATTAGCTGCCTGTCTGATCAGAATTACCTGGCAGAGTCCACTTAAGATAACAGGACACAAGACCCAATTACAGCCCCAGGCTTAGGACACCATTTAGATTCATACATCCTTGTTCTTTGTCGGTAAAGGTGAAGTTTTTGAATCGACCCACATTTCTTTAACAGCATTCAATATGAAAATGACTTTTAAAGACTATTATGTGAATTAAAAAATCTTTTAGTTATAGCTCAAGATAGCAAATAGTTCATGCTTTTTTGAATAGCCATGGTTGTAGTGTGGAGTTAATATTGAGATTTTTCAGATGTCAAAGAATGCCCTTAAGATGAAAAATAAAACTAACACTCTCCCTGTCTCTGTCTCTCTCTGTCTCTGTCTCTGTCTCTGTCTCTGTCTCTCTCTCTCTCTCACACACACACACACACACATACACACACCCCACTACTTATGCTGAAATACTTTAAGATACATTATTTCAGGTTAGTTAGCAACATGATAAAAATTTCTAGTAGTACCTGTGTCTCTGTTTAGGAATAAAACTACTAATTTTACACAGCTTGAAGAAATAGTCAATGAATGTAAAACATGTATGTGTAGATAAAAACCTACTTTTATTTTACATAAGTAAGAATGTGCTATGAATATTGTATGTACCTTGGGTTTTTTTAACATATAAATTCTCTTTAATATCTTTCTGTAGTAGCATATATAAACCAACTGCTTTCTTCAATAAATTTATCATGAGAATATATTTTATAATTTATAAATTAATTTATATTTTATAATTTACAAAATCCATATTAGTTACAAAATCCATGTTCAACATTTTGTATTTTTCACTAGAGTCACAGGTTTTAATCTTGTGACTAGTCCCATTGTGAAAATATTTGGTCTAATTTAAACTTATAAATTCTATTAATCATGAGACCATAGGTAGACGAGCTTTTTTAAAAATTTTTTTTTTTATAAAGGGCCAAATTAGCAATTATTTTAGGCTCTGGGGGCCATAAGTATTCTGTCACAACTACTCAAATCTGTCATCATAGCATGTAAAGAGCCCACGGTAATATGTAAACTAATGAACACGACTGTGTTTCATTAAAATCTTATTTCAGAAACAGGCTATGGGTTCAATTTGCCCGAAGGGTCAGAACGTGCTGTGCCCTGCAACTAGATCAACATCTGGAAGTGACCAGCTTGTGGATGAATTTCCATGAAATTGGGAGTTCCTTAAAGGCGAGGACTGTATCTTGTTATCTCCAATTTTCCCCAGGAGCTAGATGAACAGTAGTCTAACAAATGGTTTTCAAATTGAATAATTAATTCATAGAAGAGGTGTAAAATCAGCTCATTGCTTTACCACTTGGTATTCCTGAACATGAACTGTGTTGTTTGGAGCTGAAGAGAGTTACATCAACGCCTCTGGCTATGTCTCACCCTCATGTATAGCTAAAGAGATGTACAGGCTTTAAAAATATGTTACTAATCATAACAAAAGCATTCCATCAA
This sequence comes from Panthera onca, assembly GCF_046562875.1. Taxonomy (NCBI): domain Eukaryota; kingdom Metazoa; phylum Chordata; class Mammalia; order Carnivora; family Felidae; genus Panthera; species Panthera onca. The sequence goes on from NC_138339.1 coordinate 111,692,172, forward strand.
TAAATAGAAAACAAAGCTGTCTAGAGAACAAAGCTGTTGAGAGAACAAAGCTATTGCATCAGTAAATAGAAAACAAAATTTTCTAACAAAGCTGAGGTGCTACTTTATGGGGTTAGTTCCTGCTGTCTTGTTGATGTTCTCCTATAGAGCTTTACTGGGTACCATGTTCATATTACTGTTATCATTTGAAGTTTCTCATTATGACTGATCCAATTTGGTTTTTGTTGTCCATAATCAAAACTAACTGAGAATCACTGATATGTGTACTGTCTTCTTTAGGTTTTGAAAAATCTACTTTGTAATATTTATTTAGAGCCGTTATTTCACCAAATATGTATATGTCTGTGTTAAGGAGAGAGAGCTAAGGTCAAGGACCTATGTCTCTATATGGTACAATTTTGTGCCATACCTACTCCCATTCCTAGCTCTACCTTCTTGAAAATATCTGTGTAGGTGTGAGTCATGTCTTGGAAGCAAGTGATGCATTCTGGAGTTCATTTCTTCCTAAACCATGAAGCACCATTCATAAATAAGTTGGTAAACTGCCTGAAATCTCTGTGAGCCACACTGAGAGAAAAACCTAAGTCAGGTAGAGCTATGTTTATTCTGGCCTAGAAAAGAGATATTTCTAGTTCTTATACCTGATACCCTTATAGCTTGAGCACAGAATGTCAGGATTCCATTACTTTAGCTCTTTGGTTCAATCACATTGTTTCTGATTTCCTAGCTTTTAATTGTCTGCTTTCCCAATTTTGCTGTAGAAGATGGGCCTGTGCCAAGTTAGTTAGCCTTAAGCTCCTGGCTGAAAGAATTGTCCTTGATCCCTGTGTCCAACTCAGTCACTTCATGATCTAAAGAATGCAACCCACTGGAGCACAAATAATCACGAAATCCTCACTGGCCACACCTTTGTCTGGCCCCAAGAGAAGCTTCAGAAAAAGGAACAGCAACGAACTTTTGTAAAGGGATCAGCTTGGGTGAGGAACATTATTCATAGCCAAGTAAATAGAACCCTAGAACCCACTTGGCTGACCTTCAAGGCCCTGGGATCTTTGGGGACGCCCAGGTCTGTATTTCATTTCTGCAGGTTTACAGACATGGGAGATCTTTGGAAGGGTCCCAGAGGTCCAGTATAGGTCTAGAGATGCGTCAAGGAAACATATGTCAGATTTAGTCTCCTGAATTATACTAAAAGGTTGATAATACTGGTGTCTTCATTTGGCTACTTACTCAACTTCTTGCAGCTGGGATTCAAATATAGGCCAGTTAACTCTACAGTACTGACTTTTAACATTGAGCTACAATTCCCCCTTTTGAATAGTTCATCCCACAAAGGATAAGTAGACATCCCTGGATTCCTAGGCCAAGTGTTAGCCTATCAAACTGCTGGGAACAATAAATACCATAATTCTGGTAATAATTCATAATTCATTTCTGGCACAAAATCAAGCAGTGGATAAAATGTAACTGTCAATAATCCAGATAGGCTCTGGGCAAATTAGAGGAAATGTTGTCTTAATTTTATTAAATAATGTGCTAAAAGTATCTTATGTTATTATTATTGCTATTAAACCAAAAACTAAGCGTGTAAGAAGGTATATGTACCACAGCCTGGGAAAACTGTCTTGGTTTTTCTTTTCCAAGCATTGAATTCAGTGAGAAACAGCCTTCAATGGTTGAAAAGTGGCAAGTGTAGAGAATAAGAGACTCTTTCTTGTGTTTAAATTTGAGGTTTGTCTTCCTGCCTTCAACTTCATCTTCAGAACTGTCTCCCAGCTGGGTCTGGGTCTTTTTCAGGTTAGGGAGGATGGCAAGAAAAGTCCTAGAATATTTTGTTTGTTTGCAATTGATGTGACAATTGATGGGCTCGTAACCAGGAGGCCCCAGATTAGAGTCTGGCTACCAAAACAGGGGACAACCCATGGGAGCAATTATTTCTGGTCTCCCTTATCAAGCCCAGAACAATCCTTCCTTTACTATACTCATGTCACAAGAGCACAGTCAATATTAAATTCCCAAACCAGAAGAAATCTCTCACAGAAACAGCTGTGATCAGTACACAGCCAGTTTACTCTGGCAGATTGCTAGAAATGGAAAAGTTTCCATTTCTTTTTGTGTTTATTCTTGATAGTTGTCTTGTAAAAACTGCCTTTTGTAAATAAGGGAAGCCTGGTTTTAAACAGCTTTGACTAATATCTGTAGTTGAAATATGAAGTTCTACAGAGCTTTAGAAAATTAAGAGAATTCTTATGGAAAGACATATATGTTACAAAGAAAATATTTTGAAGTAACTGGCTACTCTAGTTCCATTTTTTACATTCCACATGTAAACTGGATTTTGATCCTTTTATGTGTATATTTTTACTTAGTCTCAACCCTGAGAGATATCATTTAAGCCCAGAGTTGGACTTCACCTAATGCCTTGCTCATGGACACTACATGGTCTTTGTGTAAATGTTCACTGCTGATGCATAACTAGAATGGAGAAAAAAATAGTTTTTTTAACAGCAGAAAATACCCAACAGTTAATCACTCTGGGTTTATGAGTTGTAGCAAAGCAACCCAGTGGATTAGCAGATTCTTAGAATAGGAACTTAACTCTCTTCTCTCCACTTTTTACCCAGTTCCAAGCACAGTGCTGGGAACTCTTGAAGGTCTCAGTCAACACTGAAAAATTGAAAAAGAATTCACAACATTCAGATGGCAAAATTAGCTAGGTGTGCCTAATGCAAAAGGCTGTCCCATGGCAAAAATATTAGGTGATTAGGGAATGGAGTAACTACTACAGACAGCGAGGATCTCATTAAACCTGGCACATTAATTATAATAAATGACCATTTGGTGCCTGTAAGAATGAGTTTTGCAAAGTATCCAAATTAATGTCAGGGAGTAGCCTAGGCCTTGGGGAGATGAGAGCCCTCTGCTTTCAGATTAATGAGGCAGGGCTGTTGTTTTCTTGTTCGTGTTATTAAATAAGACATGTTAACTTGTTGCCTATGTACTATTGAGTGAGTTTAACTAAATAAAGGTAACTCTCAGATATGCTCCACAGTGTTGACAATGACTGAATGTTTATGTTAATGGGAAATTTATAGATTTTGGGGGGTGGGTAGGTATCTCCTTCCCACTCCTTGAAATAATTTTCTTCTTTCAAGTTTTTCTAGATAGAGACCAAGCATTAAATTTCCTGTTGTGTAATATAATCTCTGTCTCTTTCACTCCCCAGCATGGCATCAGGGACATATAAATGAAGTTTTCTCAGTACCCTTAGTCCCTGCCACAATAGCAGGCAAATACTAGATACTGAAACAATGTTCAATGAATTTCTCCTAAAAATATGCATCTTGCTTCAAGTGGTTCATGCAAACATTGAAGAGGACAGACAGAGCTCTGCTGATCGCCACTAGCAAACCTCTCTCTGGTAGACCTCAACACTTCAATCTGTACTCTTTGGTTACAGTTGTTCGACCAGTTACTCATCTAACTAATTGTAACCAGTTGAACAACTGAACCCAAAGGGTGCAAAGTGGAGACATTTCATTGAGAAGTCGGCTGGGGACAAAGAAAACACTGCCAGATCCCCCTTCAGTATGCCAAGGGAAAGTTCCTCCTCAAGTTGAAGCTACATGGTGCCTCTCTGAGTTATCATTAAGTTGTAATGCTCTGTAAACCCACACATACCGTCCCTTCTTTTGATGAGGCTTCTTTGAAGTGTGAGTTGCTGCCACCATAGGAAGTGATGCTAACCATTTGTGAACTCTTGTCTGAAAGTAACCAAGGATATGGACAATAAAAAGTTTGTTTTTTAAAATAAGACATGTTTCTTTTATTGACAGTTGTGTCTCAAGACCAAAGTATGCAGTTTGAGATACAAGATGCGATGTGAAATAGACAATCATCTGCGGTTAATAGGAGGGAATGTCTCTATGTACATTTGTAGTCAAGAGCATGAGGGTTTTGCATGATTATTTTAAAGGTTGTTTCCAAAATAAACTTCTTCCTTTTGTTGTCACACAACCATTAAAATAAAGCTATCTATCGCGTGTTGTTTCTGAATGTTTTCCCTCTGAGGACCCAGGGAACATTTCTACTTGATGCCTCAGTATCAAGTGGGGTTCCATGTCTTTTGAGTAATTCCCAGCTGCTTAAGACGTTGTGTTCTCTTTTCATATTGGCTGCTAAGAAGCTCACTTTTCATATATGGAAACTGTGGGATACGGTTTGAACAGTAATTTTGTTTTCTCATTCTTCAACACCATCAGATTTTTTAGGCATATTATAACTGATAAATGCATAAAAATACAAAAACAGATGAGATTGCTGTTGAGGTATGAATGTGTCTGTCCTCCAGCTTTCCATCTTATTCTCTTTTGTCATATTTCTGTTAGGTAGGGCTCTCTTGTTCCTTAGAGATTTGAGTCACTTTTGTCATGTTCCCTATGCCAGGATCACATTCTACATCCTCATGCTTTCTCCTGCACGTCCTCAAACACGGACACAAAGCTGTACAAGAGTTGAGCTGTTTTTCACCAGAAATCCATGAACCTATAACACAGGTGGATTTGACTGATTTACTAAACCTTCAGGTGTTGTGAGGAATATTCACATTGATCACACACGACACAGCCTTTTGTCATCTTGCTGGTCCTTTGTCCTCCCTAGGTGCTCCTCATGGAGACTTAGCTTTCCAGAACAAGCACTTCTAATCTGACCATGGGACTCCCCCTAATTGCAAAACTCCCAGGGATGTGTCCTAGAGCCTCACCACCACCACCACACCCCCCCAACTCCCATTCCTGAATTCCCTGGAATGACATTTTCTCCACTTTGTTTACTTTGCTTTTCAATATTAATTATTCTAGAGAAGGGCATCCATTCACTTAACCACTCACTCACTTAACAAATCTCTTATATGTATCCACTATGTTTTAGATCCGGGAGAGACTAACATAAATAAATAACAAATAAAACCCAATCCAAAGGAGTTCAGATTGTAAGAGTTAAAATGGAGGGGCAGATATTTAAATAGGTTATCAGGACAAGTATGTGGTGAGAACCATGATTAGCAATATGTATAGGGTTTTACGGGAGTGGATAAGAGCAGGACCTAACCTGGGGTGAAAAGGTGTGACCTCAGTTGAGTCTTAAAGAGTGAGTGTGCAAGTGAGGGGAGAAGTAGAGATTCCAGAAGGAGGGGAAGAGCAGAGGCAGAGATGTGCAGTTTGTGAGACATGGTTTGTGTGACAAAGGGACAATGATAAGTAGGTCATTGACAAGATCTGAAACTAGAAATAAACAAAGACCAGGCCCTGGGGACCTTGTGTGCCTGATTAAGGACTTTGAATTTGTCCTGGAACCATGAAGTATTCCAGGCAGTGGTTGGGCAAGGTCATATCTTGGAGGGTAAACGGAGAATAAACATGCAAGGGACTGGATTGGAGGCTGGGAACAAAAACAGGTGGCCACTACTGCAGCTCAGGCAAAACATCACATGGCATGAGCTAGGTTAGTAGCTCTAGAGATTGAGAGAAGGATGCTAATTCCATAAATGTTTAGTAGATATAATTGGCATTTTTTATGAGTACAGTTGGGAGAAGGGGGCAGGTCATTTGATGAATACTTACTGGTAATTGAGAAATAAGACACAGAAGAAGGAAGTGAGATTTGGGACCAGGTGGAGTAAATTCTGAAGGTAGTAAGGGGATGGAAGTTCTATTGAACAGGAGGGTGGGAAATATAGCAGACAAATAAGTATAAATATGTACCCAAACACCTCCTGTGCATTTATATACTCCTTCTTTGTTCATTTATTGGGTATTTTATATAAATGTATTTGTGTCATCTAGTGATTCTTTTCTCCCATATCATTTTTGGTATTTGATGACCATTTCTGTTTTTGTTTGGTTGGTTGTTTTTGTTTTTTTGTTTGTTTGTTTTGTTTTGTTTTGTTTTTTGAGGGAGGTGGGGTGAGCAAGAGAGCATGATGTGGGGAGGGGCAGAGTGAGAAGGAGAGACAGAAAGAGAATCAGTAGCGGGCTCCACATTAACCACATTGATCACACCATGGCAAAAGCATGGAGCCTGAAGCAAGGGTTGATGCTGGGCTCGATCTCATGACCCTGAGATCATGACCTGAGCCAAAATCAAGAGTGGGACACTTAAACAACTGAGCCACCCAGGTGCCCCAAGAGATGACCATTTCTCTTTAATCTTGCAAAGTTACATTCTTATTTGATTTTGATTGTTAATAAAGTACCTAAGTGGTGGTGGTGTTCATTTTTTTTTTTAACCTTGGTGGCATGATTTATAGAATGAAAATAAACATGTCAAAGATATCTTTGCCCAAATTGGGATGTTGTAAAGTGATATAATAATGGAAAATGATTTTCTAAGTTAGCCAACTACCGCAAAGTTATATTAGTATGTTTACAATTAATTGATGATTTCACTCTACATCAGAACCAATAGAGATTGTAATCACTCATCCCTGTACTTCCAAATGTTTTGTTCTCTCTTTTGTCAGTTTTCTATGTATTCCCAGTGGGCCACTGGGTACAGTTCAGTAATGGTTATGAAACTTCCTGATGCAGGGTATTGAAATTTGTGACCAGGGATTCCTACAGAGCTGCTATTGGGATTTCTGCCCACTATTAGATTAAGTCTCTCTGTACAAGCTCCAGGGAGTCTGCCTGAGGCTGTCTGATCAATACTCTGTAGTCCCTGTGCAGAAGAAGCTGTTAAGATTCTCTCAGGAGGTAGACTGTCTACATTGGGTCTAACTAGTAGATGGTGATTTAAATACAGGATATAGTGACACTTAATTGGCATCAGTCTGGCCTTGGGAAGATTTTGAAAACCACAACCAAAAACATATTTCTTTTTGATTCAGCTTGGAAGGGACAGAGATGCAAAATATCTCTTGTTCTGTATATTGGTTTTTAAGTATTTATCAGGAAAATGGCACAAATCAGTCCACAGACAAGCCCCACTGACCTTTGATCACCAAATCATCGTCTGCATCTTCCTCTTTTTGTTGAATTCATTGCAGTCATTACCGCTGTCGTTATCATCGCCATCATCATTGATCAGATAGCTGCCGCCTCTTGGGTGCTCAGGTTTGCAAACCAAGCATTCTGGGTCCAAAGCCTATCTTGTTTTGTTTTTTTTAAATTTTTTTAATGTTTTTATTTATTTTTATTTTTGAGACAGAGAGAAAGAGCATGAGCAGGAGAGGGGCAGAGAGAGAGAGGGAGACACAGAATCTGAAGCAGGTTCCAGGCCCTGAGCTGTCAGCACAGAGCCTGACGTGGGGCTCGAACTCAAGGACTGTGAGATCATGACCTGAGCTGAAGTCAGACGCTTAACCGACTGAGCCACCCAGGCACCCCTCAAAGCTTATCGTCTTAACTTCCACTCCATCATCACTTTTCTGATAGCTCAGAGATGGTTTCAAGGAGAAAAGGAAAAGTTGATGTTGTGCTTTTAAAATGGATTTGAGATTCAGTGAGTTTGGTTTCTATTGGTGTTCTTTTATATAAATTTGGGAGGTAATATTAGAAGAGTTAATATTTTGCATTAAAAAAAACTGAGGGGGCACCTGGGTGGCTCGGTTGGTTAAGCGTCCACCTTCAGCTCAGGTCATGCATGATCTTGTGGTTCGTGAGTTCAAGCCCTGCATTGGGCACTGTGCTGACACCTCAGAGCCTGGACCCTGTTTCCAGTTCTGTGTCTCCCTCTCTCTCTGCCCCTCCCCCACTCCCACTCTGTCTCTTTCTCTCTCAAAAATAAATAAACATTTAAACAATAATATTAAAAAATAAAATAAAAAATTGAGATACTTAAAACCACTAGCTATATAGTTATAATTTATTGTCCTATTTAGTGTATTAAACTGTGACAAGTACTTCTGATTCTTTACCTTCCCTTCTCCCTTTAAAAAAATCCATTTGTTAATTTAGCATATCTCCTTCTGATTATTTCATGAAACTATAATTTTTTTTACAGACTAATGAGAGTCATACACCTTCTCAGCTACTGAGAAATAGTAGAAATGAATGGGTTAAGAAATTCTGCTTCAAGATCTCAAATGGTAAAAGCCATTGACATTGAAAGCCCTTCTGTTCTGCTTGAGCCTGATGTAGGCTGTGGTAATAGAAAGGTGCAAAATGCACAGCATACCCAACAATTGCCCACTTTGAGGACTCTCTCAGGCCCAAGTGCCAAGTGAAACCTGTACTCTCAGGGAAACTGCCAGGGTGGTTTGTAGTTTTTAGAGACACAGAGTTTGGGTTTCTTACCTAAATGTCGGATGAGCCAGTGGTAGTCTGTGCTAATGAAGGTGGTTCATTAAATCAAACTCTTGTTGATGTGGATCTTCACAAGTAGAATGTTGTGTGGTGCTGTTATCCCTGTCACAAAAGCTATGTGTGTAATTATGGTTTTGCTCTAAATAGATTTGCTTTTAGACTATAAAGCAATTTCCATTACTTCATGTTCTTGCTATCTCCCAACCTCAAAAAATAAATCAGTACATCCAAAATATCTCTAAGCACCATATGTATGCTAGTATTCTTTTACATTTAGTGTTATAATGTTTTCAAACAACAAATCATTTCCCAGATGAGGTTCCTTGTGATAGGAGTTGAGTATGCTTGTATATGGTGCTTCTGGCCTTCTGCCTTACCCTTCATGTTGGTGATGGTGATTGTTTATCTATCTATCTATCTATCTATCTATCTAAGTTTATTTATTTGCTTTGAAAGAGAGTGAGGGAGTGAGAGTGAGAGTGTGAGAGAGAGAGAGAGGCACAGAGAGAGAATCCCAAGCAGGCTTCACCCTGTCAGTGCAGAGCCCAAAAGGAGCCTCAAACCCATGAACTGTGAGATCATCACTGAGCCAAAATCAAGAGTCAGACACATAACCAACTGAGCCACCCAGGCGCCCCTTGTGATGGTTCTAAAGGCCCATGGGGAAGAGTAAACCACAGCACTGTCAACTTTCCAAAGATCCAAACAAAATAAAAAGTGAGAAGTAAAGCTAATTACTTTGTCATCTGCCTAAAGTGAGACAAAGCCATTTCCCTCCTAACACACCTCTGCCAACCACTCACACTCTGAAAAACATGGCAGCCTTTCTCTCTAGAGACTGCTAATCTTCCCCCTTCTTTTCCCTAGCATCCTGCTGTTCCTCTCTCATCTCTAGGTCAAAGGGAAATTCCTCTCACAAGCCTTCAGGCGAAATTAGGAGCCTCTTCCAGTGGGCTGCAGTTCTTTCATGTTATTGTAATAGTAGCATAGGATTTGCCATATTAAACTCCCATTTATTTATGGGTTTGAGTCCTTATTAGACTGAGCTTCTTAAGAGAAGGACTATTCATAGCAATGCATCTGATGTCTATAGACCTTCTATATTTGTTCATTGCATAAGATAATAAGGACAAGAAAATTTTTTACGGTAAGTAGGACCAAAGGATAGATCACACTGGATCTAGGATTCCTGCTGAAATCCTAGGCCATTCCAGCCCAGATAAACCTGTCCTGATTCAGTTAGTACTCACATCTGAGCCCCTTCTCAGGCTGTTGCTTTCAAGAAATATATAATCTCAATTCATGATAATAGTAGAGATCTTGGTAACAGATTGCCTGACTCCTGACTGATATGGAGAAATCCTGGATAGGTCTGGGTTAGAATCCTGTCTCACAACTTGTGTGATCTTGACCTAGATACTGTATCTCTCAGAGCTTCAGTCTTCTCATCTGTGAAATGAGCATAATAAAACCTTCCTTATAGGTTTGTCATAAGGATTAAATGAGATGGTATATGTTGGATGCACATAGTACAGGAATATAGTAACACTTGATGAACATTCATTGAATGAATAAACATAATGCCTAAAATGTAGAAGCATTCCCATTTTCCTCACCCACCCCCTTTAGGTTTGCCTTACTAACGGCCCATAGGAGATTAAGTCGCCTTGTTACCTTTTCTCTTGGTCCTCTGTATGCCTCCTTTATAGCACTTAACATAATGATGATTATTTAGTTACACAAATTTTTGCTTAATGTATGTCTCGTCTTTTAGAATATAAGTCCATAAATTTAGACACTGTCTGTTGTAGTAAATGATTTATCTCCAGTGCCTAGAACAGTTTATGTATGAATAGATGGGTAAACTCCATTGGCTTGCTAGCTGTGGCCTCTAATTTAGATTCACTCCAAATTACTTCCAGTTCAGGAAGCCTTTCTCAACTCCTTCAGCCCCAAAATTAACAAATGTACTCTAATTCTGCATTAAAACATATTATCTCAGCATTTGCCATCATCACAAACAAGTTTTCCTTGAATTTCTTTTCCGTGCTCGATGTATTTCTGGGTTTGCTTACTGATGATTCTAACCATTGATTTGATCACGTTTTTTTTTTTTTTCTGATTTTTAAATTCTCATCTATTTAACTCTTTTCATTAGATACCTATTCCTTCAACAGATCTTTGTTGTGACAGTCACTCCTCTAAGCCCTGTGGAGGGTTGTAAAGATGTGAGAGCACTGTTGTCCCAGCCAAGGAACTTACACAGTAATAGAAGAGGTAACACATGCGCAGGCTTAGCTGAAGTATAAGACTATGGGACAAGACCTTTAAGAAGATTCAAACCTCTAGTATTTTAATGGATACAACCCTCTAGTATTTTAGTCTTACATTTAGGTCTTTCATCCATTTTTAATTTATTTTTGTGTTTGCTATAAGAAAGTGGTCCATTTTCATTCTTTTGCATATTGCTTTCCAGTTTTCCCAACACCATTTGCTAAAGAGACTATCTTTTTTCCATTGGATATTCTTTCCTTCTTTGTAGATTAGTTGACCATATAGATATGGATCTATTTCTGGGTTTTCTGTTCTGTTCTATTGATTTATGTGTATATTTTTGTGCCAGTACCCACTGTCTTGATCACTACAGCTTTGTAATATAACTTGAAGTCTGGAATTGTGATGCCTCCAGCTTTGGTTTTCTTTTTCAAGGTTGCTTTGGCTATTTGGCATCTTTTGTGCTTTTGTACAAATTTTAGGATTATTTTTTATAGCTCTGTAAAAAATGCTGTTGGTGTTTTGATAGGGATTGCAGTAAATGTGTAGATTGCTTGGGTAATATAGTCATTTTAACAATATTTGCAGCAACTCTGGAAAACAGTATGAAGGTTCCTAAAAAGTTAAAAATAAAACTACCCTGTGATACAGCAATTGTACTACTAGGTATTTACCCAAAGGATACAAACTACTAACTTGAAGGGGTACATGTGTACACCCATGTTTATGGCAGCACTATCACCAATAGCCAAATTATGGAAAGAGGCCACATGTCTATCCACTGATGAATGAATAAAGAAGATGTGTGTGTGTGTGTGTGTGTGTGTGTGTGTGTGTGTGTGTCTGTGTATATGTACATACATGCCCCAGTGCATGTAATTCATTTCAAAGGACTTTAGGATCCAATATGTATTATATGCAGAGCCAGTAGAATGCAAGCAAAAGTGGGACTGATAATTAGCCTGAATAGTTAATCTGTGGGGTAGCTAAGGAAACAAGTCAGTCATTGGGGAAGCAACTGTAATATACTGTAAAGACCAAAGATTAGAGAAAGGCACCTAAGACTGAGGGGGTGGGGGAAATATGGTAGCAATAAGTAAAAGACTCACTCAAGGAGCCAATCTTTGAGCCTGTTCCATTTTTTTGTTTGGTTTTCAAACATAGAGTGACTTCACGGATGACATAAAAGATGTTTGGGTTCCATGATAAATCTAAGATAGGGGTGTGAGCTGTTCTTTGAACTTTAAAGGAAAAGATGATCCTAGAAGGTTAAAGACCTTGGAGATTTCTAAAATTGGATTAGATATAAATCAGTATACAGTAAAACCTTGGATCGCAAGTAGCTTGTTCTGTGAGTGTTCCACAAGATGAGCAAACATTTCCAATAAAAATTTTAACTTAGTAAACCATCAGTGTCTTACAATACCTGTAGGAAGTGATGCCAAATGTCACATGATCACAACTGAGCCAATGGTTCTTGAAATTTACTTTGATACACAAGTGCTTTGGATTACAAGCATGCTTCCAGAACAAATTATGCTTGCAAACCAAGATTTTTGGATGTACATAATCAGTTCGGGTGTACATAATCAGGGGTGGGGAGGGGCTGACTTTAAGACCATTTCAAAGTATTGTGACTAGGAGCATTTCTGTGTCTTCATGAGACAGAGATGATTGACACTGAGTGAATAAGTGAACATCCTTCAGCAAAATTTACTAGTAATATCATGTGATCATGTTTCTTTAAAAGTAGCCTGTTACCTGTCTGCCTTTGGCTTAGGTCATAATCTCACAGTTTTTGAGTTTGAACCTCATATCAGGCTCTCTGCTGAGAGCACAGAGCCTGCTTCAGATCCTGTCTCCCTCTTTCTCTGCCTATCCCCTGCACATGTGCTCGCTCTCTCTCTCTCTCTCTCTCTCAAAAATAAATGTTAAAAAAAGTAGCCTGTTACCTATGTTTCTTGTTACTTGTCAGTCAATTATCTGTGATTTGTAGGAACAAAAGATCATAGGAAGGCAGAATACTCTTTGGCCCTGCTTCCCAAATATCACTGTAGGCACATGGTCCCTTGTGCAAGCCTTTTGATTTCAGGTTCTTAATCAGCCCCCATAGTAATCCTGAAATCTCTCTAGGGAATCCTTTACTTGAGACCTGGTGAGAAGAGCATGTACTGATTGTGCACTCATATCAGAGGTCCAAAAATTCTCTTGATGGTTTCCCACCCAATTATAGCATATTCCTCTAATCCCACACAACAGCTGAAACAACTTTTTCTGGTTTCTTAAATTCCTCTAGCAGTTAATATCTCTACCATGTAATTTACATTTAATTATAAGTTGTTTTGCATCATTTAATAGTTGTTTCAAGTATGAATGTGTTGACTTCCTTTTTTCAAAAAAAAAAAAAATTCTTTAAGGGCTCACTGTACAGTACCAGATACAGAAATGGAGTAAACCATGAATAATAGCTTCACCTCAAATTTACTTAACCATCCTCCCAGCACAGAAGACCACTTTGTCATAAATCTCATTCTTCTGACCTGTACCTACTTTATGTAGGAATAGCTACGCTGATCACAGGAACAGGAGCTCCTGAACTAAGTGACAAGACTTCCGATAAGATAATGCAGATTTTGTTGTTTGTTGTTGTTGTTGTTGTTGTTGAAGAAACTGCTGATTGACCAATAGATTTGGAAATGGAGGTTGGGATTGGTTAGGGAAGAAGGACAACTTAGTGCTGGAAGAATTTCTGCCTAATAAATATAACTGTCCTTTGAAGGTTTCTATTCTTTCCAAGTACGAATTCAAATACAATCCATATTTGAGTTCCCTCTCCTTCCCCCAACACTCAGTACAGCAGACTTTGATGTCTTATTTTCATTACCATTTATCTCTTAGAACTGATCCAAATATTCAGTAGAACATTGGTATAAATCCTAATCCATAGAATACTTCAGGTTTACTGAAACTGAATCTTATTTAGGCTCTTCTTTTATTCGCTCACTGAGTGACGGTATGTTTCCTAGAAACTTAGTATCCTCACACAGAAGTAGATAAAGAAAAACTGCTGTTCCGTCATTCTTTTTTTTTTTTTTTTTAATTTTTTGAGTTTATTTATTTTTGACAGAGGCAGAGTGAGAGCATGAGCTGGGGAAGGGCAGAGAGAGAGGGAGACACAGAATCTGAAACAGGCTCCAGGCTCTGAACTGCAGGCTCTGAACTGCAGGCTCTGAGCTGTCAGCATAGAGCCCAACGCAGGGCTCGAACTCAAGGGGTGTGAGATCATGACCTGAGCTGAAGTAGGATTCTTTACTGACTGAGCCACCCAGGCGTCCCTGCTGTTCTGTCATTCTTATTCAACAAGTACACCCCATCAGGTCTTGTCTAACATACAGGTCAGTAACTGTGCTCTGTGGACCCTCTCCAGAGTCTTTATCAAGATGGAACCAAACACGCTTTTTTAACTGCCTTGTAACTACATTGAGTCCAATTATCTTTATGGGTGAACAGTGAGCCCAGAATAAAATTATATTCACTTCACTAAAATTTGCAGGTATTTGTGACTTCTTTTTTATATAAGTCTAATTTGACCTTGAAACAAGTAAACCAAACTGTTTAATAGTTTTTTTAAGGTTTGTCCCTTTTTTTTTTGAGGGAGGAGCTTAACTTTAGTAACCATTATATAAATCTATAAATCTATATATGATGCTGATAATCTACAAATGTTGCTGAAAAAAACAGTGAAAAATATCCATAGGTGTGAATGAAGATGTTTCTAACATAAAACATACTAAAATTGAGTTATTTGGTAAAGACTCTGGATATTTATGTGAAGTGCCCTCCTGTTTCATTGGTTTATTTTACTCTGTTGCCAGATTATGGAAATAGAAATTTGCATTTCTAAAGGACAATTTGTTTTTGGTGTTAATTATTTTTAAAATTAAGTTTCTGGGGCGCCTGGGTGGCTCAGTCAGTTGAGCATCCGACTTCAGCTCAGGTCATGATCTCATGGTTTGTGAGTTCAAGCCCCGCGTTGGACTCTGTGCTGACAGCTCAGAGCCTGGAGGCTGCTTCCGATTCTGTGTCCCCCTCTCTCCCCCCCACACCTGCGTGTGCTCTGTCTCTCTCTTTCAAAAATGAATAAACATAAAAAAAGATATATAAAAAAATTAAGTTTCTGGATATTAAATCATGAAATAAGTTGGTGGTTATTTCTTTATGAATTTGAGGCCCCAGGTATTTCTTATATTTATTTTTTCAATTTACTATATTATCTCAAATAACTCGTCCCCTTGTTTCTATTCCTTCCTCAGCTACTTCTTTCTTTAACATATTGCTGCTAATCAAGAATCTCTACAAGATTGACCAAAAATCTGAAGAAAACCCAACTGTTAAATGGTGCTTGCTAATTGTTTCTTGAGCAGCTGGAGGATTTTATATTTAGACTAACATGCCATTTGAGGATTTGAGGATTCCATCCTTTTCTTGTAGCTCCCTGGCTCTTTGTTCTGGATTCATCCCTCATCTTTCTCCTTAAGAGCATTCACTTCTCCTCTTAGGTAATCAGCATAATAAAGCCCTGGGTAGGGCCCATCTGCCAGAAGAAAGAAATCACTTGTACCTTTGAGTCTCTGTTGTGCAAATATTTGTTGTGTTGTGGTGAAACCTGAGTACATTTATTAAACATTAGTAACATCCTTTTGGCTATTATTTATTCATTAAGCAAATATTATTCAGCAGCTGCTAAGTACCAGGAATTGGTCATTCTTCCAACTTTTAAAATTGTATTAGTTGTATTTTTATCATTTAACAAAGTACCAGTAGTAGTATGCATCTTTTACATTGAGTTTTGGTGGTATAGCATAGATTGTGAGATTGGGCTCTAGAATCAGAGAACCTATGAAAATCCCAGCTCCAACATTTTCTAGCTGTGTGACTTTGAGCAAGTTAATGAACTTCTCTAAGCCTCATTTACAACACCTTTGTAGTGGGAATAATAATAGTATTTACCTCACCTCCATTTTCTGAAGAGTAAATGCACATAAAGCGTATTGCACTGGGTTTGGCAGGCAAGTAAAAAATCAATAGATATTACTTGCTACTGTTATTAAATAAGTCATAGTGCTTGGCTGGTTGATTGTTATAATCTCTTTCACCATTTATTGAGCAGATACTTATGAAGTGTGCTGGGAGTAAACTTGAATAGTTTAGAGAGACACCACCATCTGGCCTGTTGTGTTAGAAACAAAAGCCTTAAACTGGGTCTGGCAGTGGTGAGGGGAACAGATGCTCTGAATGCCTTCTAGACTGTGTTTTTCACTATATGTCTAAGCTGTGATGAATGTCACTAATGTCATCTCTCCTTCTATTTTAGGTAAGTACATCACCATTTTTGAAGTGTTATGCAGATGGGTAAGTCTTGCTGTTGGAGCTTTTCATGTTGAATTACATACTCGGAGAATCTGGACCAGACTGTGTGCTTATCACAGTCAGACAAATGCCTCTATTTTATTCACACAGAGATCTGGAAAGATAGCAGCATTTCCTCCACACAGTCATCTCTCATATTTCAGATATTGGGCAGAAAAAAATATATATCCATTATTTTAAATTGGATAAAATACTATGTTTAATTTAAATAACTGAAGATTGGGTTTTCATGGTCAGTAGAAGGCAGAGTCTTTGAAATACTTTAGAATAGAAAAAATGATTTCCTTTCTATTAGAAATCATAAAAGCCTCCATAAAGTAAACATACACACCTTATTTTTCTGCTTGCAAATGGGGAGTCATTTTTTTCAGTCATAAAAAACAAGTATTCCATATGAGATTAGATTAATAAACCTAATTCTGTTTAACCAAACATTAAAGGTGGCCCATGGCCACACAAGACGGTGTATGCAGAATCTTGTAGAAAGAATTCGAGGTAGAAGTGACAGTTCACATAGTTAATTCAGTATTTCTATTTTTGGCTGTAACGTATCTCCATAGACACCTGAACTGGAAGAAATGATCTTAAATCACAATAAGGGATTTAGTGTAGACCTCCAGTGAATGTTAAAGATGATTAAGCTATGAAGCAATTCACCAGTGAATTTTACAAATTACATAGACAGTTTTATTTGTATTTAGGAAATTAAGATTTACCCTGCCTTGAGGCAAACTATTGAACTGACTAGTTGTCTTCAATAATCAAGTCCCAGTTTGTTCTTCCAGTTTTAATTTTTATCAATTAGCCATATATACACTATATTCTTTCTGTGTGTTAGTCTTGGTCTTCCAAGAAGCCAGTGCTAAAATGGGATTAAAAATGCAAGGATTTAGGTGGGGGGTGCTCCTGGGTGGCTTTATCTGCCTCTTGATATGGGTTTGGGTCGTGATCTCACAGTAGTGGGATCAAGCCCCGTGTGGGGCTCCATGCTGAGCATGGAGCCTGCTTGGGATTCTCTCTCTCCCTCTCTCTCTGCCCCCACCTTTCTCTCTCTCAAAAATAAATAATTAAGCTTTTAAAAAATGCAAGGATTTTAAGAAATGCCCGTGTAAGAGAAATTAAGAAGGGAGCCAAATAAGGTTGAGTGAAACCTCAGATTCTTATACTAAGTTTGACCCTAAGTGAAGAAGACAGAGAGAGAGAAAGAGGGGGGGGGGGGTTGGGAAGAAGCACCCTATATTGGAATTAGGTAAAGCTGTAGGGAGTCCTCAAGCCAGAATCAGCCTACAGAGGAGTCCTGTGTTCCTTGAGAATGGATTTGCTTCAGTATCTCTACTGTGTTCAGTCATTGTTTGGGAGCAGGACATGGGAGGTATGGCCATAGTGCAAATTTGCATTGGATTTCAGAGGCAGCAGCTGGGAGCCCTTAGCCTATTGCCATCCTTACAGTTGGAGGTCTGTAGCACATTCTTGTGGCCAGCACACTTAGGCTCCTAGGTCTTGGTTCTTTCAGTTTCTTGTTGTCTACTAACAATCCTCGTCCTGCCATCATTTTTGTTCCATAACATATTTGTTGTTCATGCCCAACTCAGTTATCACTTCCTTCATGATCTGAACAAGCAAGGGGCTAAAAATTACTACTCTTTTTGGGGATTTGATAATTCTTTGTATTTTCCTGTGGTATTTGTTGCTTTTCATTAACCATTTGTTCAGAAACAATTGACAGTTGTGCTTGTGTCCAGATGTAATTGTATACTCTTAGAGGTCAAAAATAACGAGTGGCTGGCTGGAGAACATTTTGAAAAGCTCATGATGGTATAATAGGAAAGACTACTATAAAATACATTAACTAAAATACAATGTAAAAAAGAATTGTGAGCAAAGAGGTATGAGGAGAGGGAAGAAAGAATTATCTTTTGGGGAAGAGGGGAAGGTAGTGCTGAGACAGAAAGGGGAAATTTTATCAACTTTGTCCTAAAGCATGATCAGGTAGCTAGGGGTTAATGGTTTAGTAGACAACATGTTCAAAGGCATGGTGATATGAAAGCATAGGGAAGGTTGAAAGTGACATAGTATACTGTGAATACATAGTATACTATGAAATGACATAGTATATTTATGAGATTATGGTGGAAAATGACTCTGTAAAATTTACCTAAAAACCAGATGTTATGAGGCTCCTTGTCTTGGTAAATGGTTTAGACTTTATCCTAGGAGTTTTTGTCTAATTCAGAATGTCTGAAAGTCATCTGGGCCTGGCTGAAGCACAAAAATATTGATATATATAATCCCAGTGTGTCATATCAAAAAAAAAGAGATAACTATTTTCCTTGTTTTTTTAATATATTTTATTTTCTATAGTTCTACATCTTCTACATAGTCTTCTGTATTTAAAAACTAGTACAAATTACAATGAAGGATTACATTTTGATATAATAAGAAAACAGTAGGGCATAAGGACCCACTAAATTACCAATTTTAGTGGACTTTTAATTACAGGTGTTAAATTTGTCACAAATAACAATTTTCTTCTCTGCATGCATTTACTTTTTGTACTGTGTGCCTATTAAAATACTATTGGAAAACCTGATTATATTTCAAATAGATAAGTTATTAAAAAGCATGATTTTATAGTAAGCATGCTTTGTAATGCTTGGG
The DNA here is from genome assembly GCF_046562875.1 of Panthera onca. Classification (NCBI taxonomy): domain Eukaryota; kingdom Metazoa; phylum Chordata; class Mammalia; order Carnivora; family Felidae; genus Panthera; species Panthera onca. The sequence goes on from NC_138339.1 coordinate 111,710,840, forward strand.
AAATTAGAGGTAGAAATTCACCAAAATGTTCCTTGACAATTCTAACTTTAAATATCTGTAATCCTTAAAGTCAATCAATATACTATTTCATTTTATAAGAACTGTAGTTAAGCCCATGATTTTTATTTTACAGAAGGCAATTTGAAATGGAGTAATTATATCATTCTTCGACTAAATTACCAGTGTAGAGATTATGATTTAAGGGAAAGTTGTCCAGGGTGAGAGAGAAATGAAATTGACCTTTTGATCATGACAAGATCAGAGAAAGCTAGAATATCGTTGCCTCAAAACTCAGGTTAGACACATTTATCTAAATAAGTATATTTGTACAGAAGCACATAATTACAAAATAACTCTATAAATTATTGAAACTAATCCCAATTGGTTTTTCCTGAATATTTTTGTGTGTGTTTTCTTGATGTTAGCTCATTATTTTATGCATTTTTGTAACACGTGCCCAGAGTCAAGTTATGGAAGGCATTGATGTTTTTAAACACAATTTTTAGATAAATAACTTAAAAATGAGAAAATTATGTTACCAGGATAAATGATATAGAATTATATCTTTCCCCAAAATGAATATTCTGGAATTTGTAGTGTGGATTCACATCACTGTTGGGTACTTCTCAGATGTATTAGCTTTTACTCATCCAGCAGGCAAGATTGACTCTGAGAGAGAGAGAGAGGAGGAGGAGGAGGAGACCACAAGAGATGACAAGTTTTATGAGAATAGCCATCATCAGTATGGTACCTGAGAAACAGAAGGTGTTCATCATGAGATTATTGAAAGAATTTGACGTATGGTAAATTGGATGCTTATATGCATACATGTGAAGGTAAACTGCAAGGAATAAAAAAAAAAGTGCAGTATTTTCAGTCTTTTCATTTGTTTTTTGGTAATGAACTGTACTGAGAAAAAAGATTTTACATCAAGACTCAAGGCATACAAATATATACATATAATTATATATATTTCTAATATAACTCAAAGATAAATACTTAGGTATACAAAGTACAATACATTCTTATGTTCCCTCTTTTATTCTAGCTCACTAAAAATCCATAATCAGCCAAACACATTTCATAACCTACTAACAGATTGTAGCTCACAGTTTGAAAAATGGTTACATGGGGAAAAATATAAATGTGCACTGTTATTCAGAAATAAATCTAATAGAGACATTTATTACAATTAGGCCTGAAAAACAAAAGCCAGACAGAGTCTAAGTACTTTCTCACTAACAAAGGAGTTTATTTTCATTTTTTATTTGACATAATTTCAGATTTACTATAAATGCAAGAGCAGCATGAAGAATTCCTGGATACTCTTTGCCAAGAGTCCTCTAAAATTCTCATTCTCTCTCTCTCTCTGCCTCTGTCTCTGTCTGTCTATCTATCATTCATATCTATTTATCATCTATCTATATATACACATACATATACACAATTCTAAATTAAAAAAAATTTTTAACGTTTATTTATTTTTGAGACAGAGAGAGACAGAGCATGAGTGGGGAGGAGCAGAGAGAGAGGGAGACAGAATCCGAAGCAGGCTCCGTGCTCTGAGCTGTTAGCACAGAGCCCGACGCAGGGCTCTAACTCACGGACTGCGAGATCATGACCTGAGCCGAAGTCGGACGCTCAACCGACTGAGCCTCCCAGGCGCCCCAACATATATATACATAATTCTATATGTTTATTTATATAATTTTTTCTTCAGAACTCCATAACAGTAAGTTGTAGACATGATACTATTTTACCTCTAAATTCATAGATACTTCCTCAAAACATGGAATTTTCTTCCATAGTTACAGTTCAATGGCCAAAATTAACAAATTAACACTGTTGCAATCTGATTATCTAATCTACAGACCTTATTTCAAATTTCAATAATTGTCCCAATAATGCTTTTTATGCCAAAAATTACAAAATAATGATTTATAATTGGTTGTCATGTCTGTTTAATTTCCTTGAAACTGAAACAGGTTCTGAGACTTTGGTTGTATTTCATGGCATTGATGTTTCTGAAGAATACAGACCAATTGTTTTGTAGCTGTCTTTCAGTCTGGGTTTTATATTTCCTTGTGATGAGATTCAGGGCATAGAGTTTGGGCAGGAATTCTGCAGGAGTGATGCTGATTACTTACATCCAGAGGCACATGCTGTTTAGTTCCATTACTATAATTTAACTTTGATCATTTGGTTGAAGTGATGAGTGCTTTTTCTCCACTCTAAAATTGCTATTTTTCTTCTTTGTAATTAAAAAGTAACTTGTAGAGTGATACTTTGAGACCAAGTAAATATCCTGTTATTTGTCAAATTTTTACCCAGTAATTAGAATTCATCAAAGTTTATGCCTGAATCAGTTATTATGATGGTTTCCTAAGGGTGATCATTTCTTCTTCATTTATTAGTTGTTTTTTTTATTATATGAAAAAGTATTCCCTTCCTATTTGTTTTTGTATAAACTCATGGATTCTTTATTTAGCAGATTATAATCTTTTAATATTGTTGATTAATAACATTTATTTTGATGCTGATACTGTCCCAGATTTGTACAGGAGAAGCTCCTTCTACTTGTTTTACTGTCATTTTCACATGTCCCCATCAATGCTTGAACACTTTCTTCCTTTTTGGCAGAAAATATGCAAAAGTCTTGTATTTTTTTCCCTGCTTCAGCCTTGGAATCAGCCTCTTTGCTAAGGATTCTTGATTCCTTTTAATAGGAAATGATATTTAGAATCGAAAACTGGGGGGAGAGAACAGGTGTGCTCATTGCTACTGGGTAATTTTTGCTTCCAGGTCCTATGAACAGACAGATCTGGGAAGAAGTATATGTATATATGTACTGATGTACATAAATGTATGCATCAAAAACTTACCCACGCTTATCTGTATCCGTGCATATATCTTGGTATTTCTACATACCAAGCCTGTAATTTCACACTGATACTTCCAATTCCAGTCCAACACTACAGTGGTCATTCTATCCTCCCTTTTCATCTACGTAACTTCCTTACAACACTGAGAAGCCTGGCCCCATTATTTACTGTGTATTATATATTTGCTCAATCCTAGAATGTGGTTGTAGAAAGTAGTTTCAGAATTGCTAACCCGTGCCTGTGTATAAAATAAGAAAAGAATGTAAGCTTTTTAATTACATTTTTAGCTTCATTTTGTCTTATATACCTAACCTGGTATTCAAAAGTCAGTTGGTTAGTTTTTCCCTAACCCCCATTCTCACCCCACTTCAGTAAGGTTTTGTTGCTCCTTTGAATTATAATTCAGTTCATTTGTTTCAGTTTGTAAATTCACCTAGGGTTGAATTAAACAGTATGGCTGTTGGCATCTTTTATATGTAAAATGTAGCACTAATAATTTCATTTCCACCATGATAATAATTGCCTAGCACCACTAAATATCTAATTCAGGTAGATATCCATTTTTTTTTTCCTGGAGAAGTTAGCTATGACTTATGTCAGAGTGTCTGCCGAGCTTTGTCTTAGACCAAACTTCAGGATCATCTGAAAATAAATAAATAAGGACAAATGCTGGTGCATGAGTGTTTCCACGCATATTTTTAGTAAATTCCAAAATCATGAGGGTTTCTGAGTTTCAGTATCTGGTTTTCTGTACCTCATGTCATTTTCGTCAGTGTGGATGGTCAGGTTTAGGCCATAAAAGCCGCCTTATTATTTATTTATGTGTTTATTATTCATGTTTTTTGTTTCAAAAAAAAAAGGAGTTAAGCTATCCTAATTTTTCAAAATGTACAAAAGGGGTCTGGAAATCTAAGTCAGAAACACAAATGTGAAAGTACATTGTGTATTTGGAGCTAAATCTAGATCTGAACTTCCTTAAAAACAGTGAAACACAGAAACCTGATAATAGGTATATCTTCAGGAGAGAAAACCGCCTTCCTGTAATTAATTCTAAAACTTTCATTAGCATCTCTGTACAAAGTAGAGCAACGATGGTTTAAGAGCAATTTTATGTGAGTTACCAAAAAGCACATTATTTATTATGGGTAAACATGTTTTATTTATTTTTTAAAGTTTATTTATTTTGAGAGAGAGAGAGAGAGAGAGCTCAAATGAGGAAGGAGCAGAGAGAATATCTAGGAAGCTCTGCAGCCTGATGCGGGGTTTGAACTCAGGAACTGTGAGGTCATGAGCTGAGCTGAAGTCGGTGGTTTAACCAACAGAGCCACCTAGGCACCCCAACATGTTTTATTGTATTTACCTTTGATACAGGTCTACCTATGAAACCATTATCCTATATAAGGATTTCTATAGGAATTTAAGTCATTACAGGTCTGAAGAATTGATATTGGGACAGAGCTTAGCATACATTGCAGAATGGCTTTTCGGCTTTGCCTTTGGTTTATCTTTCTCATATATCATTTTTCTCGACTTACCTTGGCAAGAACAGAAGCTAGCTGGCTGTCAATTTGACATTTAGCTCTTTGTTTGGAGTGGAAATAATCTGGGCTTTCTACTGGAGTAAAATTCAGAGTTTCTATTACAGGTTCATAGTTAGCAAAATCACCAGGAAATGTTTATGGAGGAAGGTAACTACAGATGTATCTGATTAGCTATTTGGAGCGCTTGCAGTGGAATTTCTTACTGCTTCTGATGTGCTCGCAAGCAACAACAACAACAACAACAACAACAAAAAGCATTGTCTTCCCCTTGCCCTCTCTTTCCTCCCCCTATCCCTCTCCCCCACTTCCCTTCTCTCCCTTTTCCTCCTCCTCCTCCTCTTCTTTCTTCTCCTTTTCCTCCTCCTCTTCCTCCCCCTCCTCCTTATTCTCCTCCTTCTTCTTCAACAATGCAAAAGTACTCACTGTATCAGGATAATCAGTTTTATTTCAGTTGATATGGAAAACATCATTTCTTTAAGCCATTGTTACTATGACAGTCATATACTTTAGTCTAGAAAATGTTTCTAGGTTCAGCAACATTGAAATTAAAATTTGCTGTACTTTCCCTATGGTTTAGCTGTGCAAATAGGAATTGTGTCATTATAAGAGAGACTGATTATGTAACACATATTAAGGGTTAAAAATGTGGAACTCTTCATTCCTTGTTGACTTTTGCAATATTAGAGATAATAAACTGAGGGAATATGCTTGTCTCTGAGTCTTCATTGACAGTAATTTGAAAATTTGCTGAAATATATTGTAAAATATTAGCAAGATTAGTAACAACCAGGTCAAGTAAGGGGTAAGCAAATGGACACACATATATTTTTTGAGGATATAAATTGGATATACTGACTAAGGTAATTTAACACTCCTTGTCAAAAGCCCTAAAAATATGCATACCCTTTAGATGTAGCAATTTCGCTGCTAGACGTTTATCTTGAGGTAGTAATAAGAGAAGTGGGCAAAGCTAAGTGCATAAGGATGCTCATTACTAAGTTGATAATAGTCAAATATTTGGGGATGAATATACATTAATAGCACCCTATTAAAAATTATGGTGCCTCCACATATTTATAAAAAATGATGATAGAGATATTTATTTTAAAATTTAAAACTATACCTAATGTAGTTCTTTACACATTTTTCTTTTTTTTTTCATCTGATAGGATTATAGAAAATGTTTATTTCTTCATATTAAATTTGTACCTTAAATTTTGAAAAAAAGTACTTTTACAATACAGAAATAACAACAATCTAGCAAATATTTTGTCTAACATCATATTTTTCTTGAAAGCAAAGCCATGACAATATTTTTCATTTCTTTGATAATAAATTATAGTATTTGAACAGTTCCTTGGGTACTAAGTCGTCATTTTAGGCCTTGGTGGCTTATGTATGCACCTCGGTTTTAATCAACCTCAATTTTGAGATCATTTACTTAATTAATTCATCATTTATTCGGTGTTTATTATGTTTGATAGGGCTTGAGAATACAAAAATAAGTAAGGTTTTTGGCCCCCAGGAACTAAAAGTTTAGTGGAGAGATGATCATAAACATAAAAAAATACATACCAGCCTGTGCCAAAATGTGATCAATGTGGTTCAGGAACAGAGTGGGTCACAAATGACTCCCTTAATGAGTCACACCCCAAGAGGGGTCACAGGGGACAAATGGCTGGGTGGTAGGGTGATCTGGTTTTCTGGATGGTTTGCTTAGCTTAGGGCTAATTCAGAAAACCTTTCTATTTCTAATTCTTGTGTTAAATGCCTTTATAATTCTCTCCATGTACATTCTGCTGTTAGTACATTAGTATTGATCAATGCTAGTCTTGCAGTCCTGTAGAAATGTCACTGCATGTGTCAGCTATGTCTGTCTGTATGAAAAAGCATCTGGCTGAACTTTGTAATCTGTAGTTCTGAGAAGCCCATAATGCCCATTGTTCTTTGTCAGAAGAACAATGAAAAAGAACAATGGGAGCAAGTTATTGGCTGTCTCACGTGATTTTCTGTGCCTCTGCATTGCTCATTCATCCCAGATGGTTCATGTTGATTGCTGTCTTTCTCTCTTAGTGTGATAAGAGTCAGTAGATGATTAATTCAAAAAACCTTAAGCTCCTTCCTTGAAAAGGCTAGATAAATGCTAAGTAGTGTGCTTTTTAGGTGGATCAACAGAGGCCAGATCACTGGAATATAGATAGCTTATGAATTACATCACTGGTGTAAGACTGCTAAACAGTGAAGAAACATGTTTAATATGTTCCATCCAGCATTTGCCTTTCTGCATGTATGTGGTAGAATGATAATGCCTGTTTAATTATGACTTTCTGTGGGCACATACACAGATAACTGTGGACTTTAAAATATACTTAAGTAACTTTTCTTTAATTCAGAAGATTGGGGCATTAAGAGTTTTGGCTGTTCTTTTCTTTCTTTTTTTCTCCCATTATAAAGCCCCTCCTGTTTTCTTTTTTGTTGCTTTCTCATCCATTAAAATATATACTTTTGGGGCACCTGGGTGGCTCAGTTGGTTAAGTGGCCAACATCAGCTCAGGTCATGATCTTGCAGTTCATAAGTTCAAGCCCCACATCTGAGCTTTCTGCTGTCAGCACAGAGCCTGCTTCAGATCCTCTGTGCCCCCCTCTCTCTGCCCCTCCCCTGTTCACATGGACACACATGTGCTCTCTCTCTCTCTCAGAAATGAATAAACACTAAAATAAATGAAAATAAAAGTAAAATATATACGTTAGTATATATACTTTATATACATTTTATCTAATTTTCTTATGAAACACAAAGTTGTCTGATAATTAAAGCAGATACAATGCTTCTTTGGACTATAAGAAACTGTACAATCCCTCATTTTTAAGTATCTCTTTCTGCTGGTTTATTAGTTTATTACAAGTTTAATATGACCTCTTACTTTAATCTTCATCATAAAATACAAATAATCTATTCCCAAATCTCTGCTTGTCGCGGAGAAGGCCTTTAAGAAATATTTATTGACTCAATGGAAATATAAGTGAATACATGCTTTTAGTCTTTGAAATATATGAAGTGTCTAAAAATATTAGCTGTGTCTGAAAGGCAATGCTAAACATAAAATTCATTCCTGAGAGAACTCTTCCCGGTATACAATCTTATGGATTTATTTATTAAAACTAGTCATAAAAACCTCTTCTGATTTTATTTTCCTTATTTTGAAAGATAAATGTAATTTGACCCATCATTGCTTAGAAAAACTGCCTTCTGTTTCACAAAAGAGAAATAGGTGCTTGAATTGAGTATATAACTTCATTCCAAATCTCAGCAGCCAAACCCTCTCTAAATTTAAAATCTTTACAAGTTAGATGATAATCTCTTCAATTTGTATTTGTCATTAGCATGTTTCTTAACAGACATTTCAGTATTACTTTGACTTTTCCTTTTTTTATTATTTTTTTAAATGCTTATTATTTATTTTTGAGAGAGAGACAGAGCACAAGCAGGGAGGAGCAGAGAGAGGGGGAGACCCAGAACCTGAAGCAGGCTCCAGGTTCTGAGCTGTCAACGCAGAGCCCGACATGGGGCTCAAACCCATGAACCATGAGATCATGACCTGAGCTGGAGTCAGACACCTAACTGACTGAGCTGCCCATGTACCCCAGACTTTCTCTGAAAATTATTGCTGTCTTTAAAGTTTGGTGTGTGCCAAAAGCAGAACTTTGGGTCATCAAGATTAGCAGAGAGTATCTCTGTATATTTTCTCAATTCCATGAGGAAACTTGGACTCAGAGGCTGCAGTAACTGCCCCAACTATAAAGTGGAAGATTTAGACTTGAACCCAGGTCACAAGGCTCTGAGATCCTTTCAGTTTCCATTACAAACATTCCTTGACTTATTGCCATGTGTATCATGACATTTTATCAGTCCATTTCATATGCTTTGAACACCTATAGATCAGGAGGCAATAATAACTCTGTAACTCTTAGGCTATAGTCCACAGACATACTTATTTACCTTAGGGACAAACATTTGTGACTTTATGAGTGGGAGCTATATGGTTGAACACTAGGTACTCGTGGGGGTGTCAGCTAAAAAGAGTTCCTTTCTACCTTGTGACAGTCTGTCCTTGGAGAGTAGCAGTGTGATGAGTAGTTTACTGTAGATTATGGGAAAATCACTGACTTGAATCCCAATTCAGCAATCCTAGAGAAAGATAAATCTATCTTTTTGAATTTTGCTCTACAAAGAAAATGTTTTTGGAATATTTATTTGGTAAATTAGTTATCTGAATAGTCTCACTGAAATTCATTATACCCCGCAGTGAAAACCTAGTTATAGTTAGTTGGAGTACAGGTATAGATATTACATAGTTGAGATTGACACATATATGCCATGATTTACCTAGAAGTCACTGGGCAGTAAGGATGATTAAGGAGTTTTCCTGTGCATTATTTAAAAATAAAGTACATTTTTTTTTGTGAGCCACACGGTAGTATGTAGTGCACTGTGGTCCAATCTCATAATTCTAAAAATTCTGATTTTAAACTGTAAATAATGCTGTGTGTGTTATAGGACTGAAACCTCCTTATAGTAGAATGTTAATATTAACCATTGAAAATACTAAGAATTAAGAGTTCCTCATTCCCATCCTTGTGTATCCAGTTCATCAAATGGTGCATTAACTATAGTTACCTGGCTGTTAAAGGGATAACTCATGGACGAGATGCCCTTTGGACATGGATACTCAGGATTCACCATGCTCATTCCTAAAAGCTTTAGAATCCTTTTAGGAACGAGCATGGTGAATATCAAACAAGTCAAAGCACAACTTGTAGAAAGAGCATCTCAGAAGAAGAGTAGTAAAGCATAGAGAAGAGAGTCTTTGTTTCCATTGTGAATAAAAATCTCCAAAATTATGACTGAAGAGCTGTATGACACTCCAGGCGTTATGCTAGCAAATGGGGGGTGGTGGGTGGAGACAAAAAGATGCATCAGACATGTTCCTTGTATTTGTAGAACTTTCCAGATGGAGGAACATAATCTGCCAGGATGTTATGGACATCTAACCTGACCCAGGCAAGTGTATCTTATTTAGGATACCTGCCTTAATACCACTATTAAACTAGAAATATAATCAGGTTCTTTTTCCTGACAATGAGGAGCAATTGTTGATTCTATGCTGAGAAAATATTTACTCTTTAAATAGCATGCCATTTATTTCATCTAAAATTTGTGGTGTTTTAAATATTCAACAATTTAGTATTATCCTAGCAGGGTATCACTTAGAGTCAATAAAATGATGCAATTTTAAGTAAATGTATTTTACAGTGCAATGTTTGGAATTACATTTTAAAAATCCTATTAACTTTTAATGAACAAATATCTGGTTTATTGATGTTAAATGTTCCATGTAAAAGCATTTGTTTAGGAAACTATGTAACAGTGGTGGGTTAAAATTAGAAAGTAACCCCAAGAGAGTGAGAATGCCATGTTAGTATTGTTATAATAATATTGGCTAGTAAAGGCTATGCAGAATAATGTAGGTAGCAAATGATTACCTAAAATTCCTGCTGGAGGAATTTCTTTCCTGTTTCTCTTCTTTCGATTCCAATGTATAGTCCAATTCCTCATTGCACTACCTAGTCTAGAGGGAAAATGCACAGATGTGATTTCCTATATGGTCACTAGATGGCAGTATACCTCCCCATAGAATGAAGCTGTTCCAGAATTTACGAGTGCAGTTCACATAAAAGCCAGGAAGAGGATGAGAGAAATGTACTTCCCATATGGTTTTGATTTATTAAAGTCAGCAAATCAATAGCACGCTACTTTGCATTCAAAAAAGGAGTAATGATTAGGTTTGTAAGGTGACAATTATTACTTAGGACAAATCTGAAGTATGCTTTTAGGAGGTAGTTCAGAAGGAGGTTTGTTTTGCTTTCCAAAAACTCATCAGGAACAAGGAAACATATTATATCTACATGAAAAACTGGGTCCTAGTCAGTGAGCCATGTATTAAAGAATAGGAATACTGGTGAATGCTGTAAAGTTTATATAGTCTTTTTTTAATTTTTTTGTAAATCAAGTAAAATAAATTGCATTCTGCCCAGTCTTAGGCACACCCATCATGGTTCATTTACTCTCCCACCCAAAAAAGCCTCACCATATCCCTCAGAGCACAGGGAAGTCCCTAGAGTATCAATTTAACCTTCCTGAGCAAAAACTTACACTTGGTAACCTAGAATATAAGACTTCTCTGTAGGAAGTACGATTTGTTGTTATAAAATTGTAGATTTAGAAAACTGAGTTAAAAGCGATTCGGGATATCTTTTCAGTGTCCTTATTTTAGAAATGTAGAAAATATGAATGCAGCTATTTCGTGTACTTAAGACATTAGTGGACCAAAATACAATACATCGGTGGCACATTTTCATGGGATGGTTTCAGAGCTATTTGTCAATAATTGTACAGGTTCAGTGGTGACTGTCTGGAAAGTTGAAGTATTTCAAGCTCAGAATATTAAACATCCTTCTCCTTCTCTTCTGATATTTGAAAAAAATACCTATTTCATAGAACTTTAGAGCTGGAAAGGATTTCAAACATCACATGTCACCCTTTCATTTTATATATGTAGTCATTATATACAAGAGAGATTAATTTGTGAGGCATCCTGGACTTTTTGTAGTGCATCATGTTAAACAATTTGCTTTGTGGACTTAGAAGCAAAACATCTTCAGTAACAAAAAGTTAAAATAGTTTGGGGCGCCTGGGTGGCGCAGTCGGTTAAGCGTCCGACTTCAGCCAGGTCACGATCTCGCGGTCGGTGAGTTCGAGCCCCGCGTCAGGCTCTGGGCTGATGGCTCGGAGCCTGGAGCCTTTTCCGATTCTGTGTCTCCCTCTCTCTCTGCCCCTCCCCTGTTCATGCTCTGTCTCTCTCTGTCCCCCCCAAAAAAAAATAAATAAAAAACGTTGAAAAAAAAATTAAAAAAAAAAAGTTAAAATAGTTTATGCAAAAAATTGCTGATGACGGTGTTTCTCAGTGCAGTGATTTTAATTTGCTCTTGGTGTTTTAAGGATAGATGCATAAAACCAATTATATATCTGACTACATTATAGTAATGTGAACTATTCAAAAATTTGAAGGGAGTAGTACCAGGTTATTATAAAATTTCAGGACTGTAGTTTTATTCTTTGGCTCATTGACTGCATTGAGTCTTTGTGTTGTAGGTGGTGTAAACCTTTCCTTTTCATTCGTTTTTCTAGGAGTGGCTCTGGGGAATCATTAGGTAAATGCTTGTTGGTTTTCCAATATAATTATCTCTGAGTCTTAATGATTTCTGGTTTGGGTACCTTTTCACTTTCTCAAACTTTAGGCAAGAGTTCAGAATGGCTTCCAGTTGCAAAAAGAATTATAACTCCAATTTACCATCTAGTCTGGCTGTGTGGTCTTGGCAAATCTTTTAGGCCTGGCCAGGCATGATATTGTTGGCAAAAATAAGGCTCTGCCTCAACTTGGGCTCCAGCTTTGCCGTTTTGCCTGAAGACTTTCCAAGATGCAGGGAGAGACCATGAATATGTGAAACATCTTATCTCCAAGAGTGTGCTGTAGAGATAATGAAAATTTCAGATCTTTTAAAGATCCTGAGTTTAAGGATAATATATCTAAATGCAAGTTCTCTTAGAAAGAAAGGTTTTAACCATTTAGAAATATCTGAAGATAAGGATTTCCAGCCTTTGCTGAATATTCCATGGGTAGTGATTTTAATTTAAAAGATATTAATAGAAAAATAGTAAGTAAATACTTGGTTTCTCTTTATTGTTTGGAAGGCTAACTAATTATCATGGTTGCTGTCTTTGTCAACCTCTATATGCCATTTCGTCTTTTCATTGCCTACCATTCACTACAAAGTTATTTACTTAACTGGAAAGGAATCTATACTGGCCAAACAGGAGTTATCCTTCCTTGAAATAAAGGAGTTACTCTTGCCCTTTGACGTGGTGCTTTGCAGGCCTGATTTCTATTTGAATCTTTGCCAATTTCTTCTTTTGATCTAGCAACTGAAAGGAGGGTGGTCATAGCCATGATGTTACCAGAATAGAAACCTGCTCACTACATGCACTGACATAATGAAATCCTAGAATAATAAGATAGCTAAACCAACAAATATAATAATAGCTGATACTTACAGAGTAGTTACATGTCAAGCACTACTTTAATCATTTTGTGCGCATTAATCCAATTAATCTTAATAACTACTCGAGTTAGATGCATGCTTGTTACTCCCAGTTTTTAGATGAGAAAACTGAGAAACAGGTAATTGAATCTGTGCTGTTTATCATAATGCTATGTTGCTGTTAAGCAACCTGCCACTCCCTTTTCCGTATTAGTTTATGGAGGTGCACAATAGAATTGACAAAGTAGAGCACTAATTAATTTTGCATAACATGAAAGTGAATCTTAAGGAACAATTGGGGAATGGACAGTGTTGCTGCGTTATGGACCCACATGTATAAAATTAAGGGTTAAACTAGATGGTACTATAAATTTTGTGCTTTAAATGGCAGCACTGACTGGTAGAATACAGGCTTGAATGTATTTAATGTTTTAGCACTATCAATTAATAAAGGATGGATGAAAATGGAGAGAAAATTCTGAGGCTGTGGGAGAGTTCTTCCGGCAAAGAAAGAAAGAAGAAGGAAAAGAAAAGAAAAAAGAGGGAGGGAGGGAGGAGGGAAGGAAGAAAATTTAAAAAAAAAGGAAAAATAAAAGAGAAAAGGGGAAAAATCTTACAGTCCATATTGTAACATCAAATATGGAATGAATACCAGGGTTTTAGAAATTTCCCTTCAAGTGTTTTAAATGCTAAAAAGCAATCTCCTCGACCAGGCCTATCAGCAAGCCCATGGTATTCTATTATGCCTAGCATGTAACTGCTACTCTCCAGAAATAGCTGAATCTTAAATATTTCATGGCATACATTAGTGTAAAACCAACTGTTCACAGGATAGCCAAGTAACTTCAGCATGAGTAAAAGATCAATTCCTCAATCAATATTTACATAAATATTATTTCAAATTATGTACTCATAGAGATTATTAAAATTACTATTTACATTTGAATAAAGGGAATTTCCCTATGATTGTGATATTATAACTAATATCTTTTGTTTCTTTCATATCCTAATTAAATATGTCATGAAGTTTCAGAATCTATTATGTCTTCTGGGTGTGACTCTACATTCCAGTGGACTCCATAAACCTCAGCAGGTCTGTTTTTAAGTGGCTAAACACATGCCAAGAGAGAAATCATCAACATTGACCAAAAATGTGATAACTGTAAGTAGAATCCCGGAAAGGTACCTTAAGCATACTGTGAATCCATAGCGTTAGGAAGATGTTGATAATAACACTTTCCATTATACATAGCATGTTAGCTTTTGCACTTGCTTTCACATATTCATCTCATTTAAAATTTTGTTAATTTCAACTATCAGCTGAAATAATTCGATTATGACAGAGACAGGGAAAGTATTATGCTCTCTCCCTCTTTACAGAGGAATACCTGAATCTCACAGAAGTGAAGTCTTGGCTCCTCAATTTCAGTTAATAAATGACACACAGATAATCTTGTATATTGTCTTGAGGATACAAACATTTCTTCTCAACCCTCTGAGGTTTAGGATGAGTAGGATTTCCACAGAAGCAGGGACAGGGAAATGGCATAAAGAGAAAAGAACATTAGACAAAGGCATAGAAATAGGGAGTATGGTGCAATTTGGGGAAAGAACCAGCGGGCCAGTGAATTCAAGTGCAGGATGGAGTGAATTAGCAGGCAGACGTTGTTGCAATGCTGTAGGAAGATTCATCTGGAATGATTTCTCGGGAGCACAGACAGGGTGTGTGGTCTAAGAAATATTAAGACTGGTGGATTTGAAAAAACAACAACACTGGTGTATTCAACAGGGTAAGAGCTAATGTGGAGTTAAGTTTGGTGATAAAGGAAAGACTCAGGGACAGATTAGAGCTATGTGATAGATACTATGGTATATTATATATACAAATTAATAGGGTAGTTGAGAAAGAGTGAGACACCCTAGATGATTCTCAGGATCAGGCCTGGATGACTGGGGGAATGATGAGGTTGGAAGAGAATTGGGGAAATCAGGAGAAGATGTGAGCTTGGGAGGAGAAGAAGAGAGTGATTTGTTGAGTTTGGGTGCACACAGGTGATACAAGTAGTAATCCCTAACTTGGAAGAGAGGTGAGAGTGGAGGTATGAGTGAGAAGAACATTCATATTACTGTGCTATCTAAAGACATTGAAATGGTTGAGCGACATTTTATTTTATTTTATTTTTTTTTTATTTTTTAATATATGAAATTTACTGTCAACTTGGTTTCCATACAACACCCAGTGCTCATCCCAAAAGGTGCCCTCCTCAATACCCATCACCCACCCTGCCCTCCCTCCCACCCCCCATCAACCCTCAGTTTGTTCTCAGTTTTTAACAGTCTCTTATGCTTTGGCTCTCTCCCACTCTAACCTCTTTTTTTTTTTTTCCTTCCCCTCCCCCATGGGTTTCTGTTACGTTTCTCAGGATCCACATAAGAGTGAAACCATATGGTATCTGTCTTTCTCTGTATGGCTTATTTCACTTAGCATCACACTCTCCAGTTCCATCCATGTTGCTACAAAAGGCCATATTTCATTTTTTCTCATTGCCACGTAGTATTCCATTGTGTATATAAACCACAATTTCTTTATCCATTCATCAGTTGATGGACATTTAGGCTCTTTCCATGATTTGGCTATTGTTGAGAGTTGAGCGACATTTTAAAAAGAAAAGAGAAGAGGGCTTGTGGCTGAAACTTCAGAAAGGGAGTAGGAAGCAGGTATGAAGCCAGAGAAGTGAGACAAACCCAAGTAGATTAAGCAGTAGGACGAGAACCAGAAGAGTATGGTGTCCTGCAAACTCTGGGAGAGTTTCATGAGTTGGGGGGGGGGGGTGCGTAAGCAATAGTTACCCAGGCATTATGTCAACCTGACCGGTCAATTGAGGCACTGTTTGGAATGCAATGAGAAAAGAGGGTTTTTAGCAACTCCTACTTTCTGCAACACTTTTTACTGAACACACACAGATAGGAACTTGATTTCAAATCCCATTCTGTACTGTATTGTTAGAAGGTGGATGAGGGGCGGTCAAGTATCCTCCTACGTGGGCAGGTGCCACATTCATGGAAAGTGAGTTATGGGATGGGTTTGCTGGAAGGCTTCTAGATGCTCAGGAGGAGCATTTACTCTGCATTGTAATGTCTGCAAGCTATCTCAGAGGCCACCAGGGGAGCTAGTCAGAGGGATTCTGGCAGTGGAGGATGAGGAGCAGAAAGGTGCAAAGGATGTAGTGATGTCACTGATGTCACTGCCATGCCACTTTAACCACACCTGCCTTGGACTTTTGGCCAGCTGAAAATTGATATTTCCTCCTTTTTAACCTCAGCAGAGTCATAGTTTTCCAGTACTTGAAGCCAAAGTCATGCCAACCGATACTAGATATGAAGTTTTCATTTTAACTTGGTTTTTACCATTGTGATATTGCCAAAGGCTCTGGGTGAAGAAGCCCCCAGAGAAGGGTTGAGTCAAAAAAAAATATGGTCTTCAGATCTATAATAAGTATTTCTGGCAGAGAATCTGGGCAAGCCTAGTGAAGATTCTAAGGCTAACTTACAATGTGTGTGTTCTGCTAAACAGGCTTTGGTAGGCAAATTAAATTTTTGAATTGGACAGAAAGTTATATTGGAATGTGATATTCACTTACAGTGTCTATTTCATGAAATTGCTCTGTTTTGTTATTCATTTTGGCATTTCCTGTGCCGTGACTTGATCTAGACAAACACATGATTCATCTGCACAGCACCTAGGCCCTTCCTTATATATGGTTGAGACATGCAGTGAAACCGTGTGTCTGCAATCTGCACGGATTATCAGTCCGTCATGAGGAGAAGAGCATGCATATTAACAAGGAAGACACACATTTCACTCTGACATCAGGGTTGATCAGTAGTGGCTGTCATGCCCCTCACACAGTTAGTTATAAGCCATCAACTTCATTCTTCTTGGAATCCAAAAATCAGGAAGGTTGATGGGGCAAATTATTCAGGGATTGTGAAATATATTATTGCTAGGACTTTTACAATTCATTTGCTTGCTTAAAAAAACATCTGCCTTCCAGCATCCTTCTTCAGTAACAGTAAGCCAAACTATGCATTCCTATGAAGAAAACACAACAGCTGCATCCAAATACAGTGACTGAGCTATTTGGCTCCTCCTTGGAATATATTTTTTTAAACCTTGCATGGGCAGTTTCCCTTTATTGCTTATTGAAAAATTGCTAAAGATTTGGGACCATGTTTGGCAAATACCAAGTAAGCTTATAGGGTTCCACAGACCTTTTCTAAAAAAATTTTTTTTGGAGATACTGTTGTGGCTATTATTTTTATTTTATTTTAAATTTTAAACGTCTATTCATTTTTGAGAGACAGAGATACATGAGCAGGGAAGGGGCAGAGAGAGGAAGACAGAGAATCCGAAGCAGGCTCCAGGCTCTGAGCTGTCAGCACAGAGCCAAACGTGGGGCTTAAATTCACGAACTGCGAGATCATGACCTGAGCTGAAGTCGGACGCTCAACCAACTGAGCCACCCAGGCGCCCCTGTTGTGGCTATTATTTCTAGAGACAGGCCCATTGGACTGTCCACAGATTCCAGGGAATAGTGGGGGAATTAGTCTTTTTGGCATTGATAGTAAATTAGATTATTTTAGATAATCTCATGTTAAATTTTGCTATAATTTTTGTGCTTCTGTACATAGGCAATATGTATACTATCAAATCATAGCACTTTGGTAGAGGGCCTCAAAAGGGATTCTTCTTAATGTAATACTATTATAGTCTTCATCCTTAGTTGTATTAGATTTCTTTTTGGATAGAAATTTTATGTTGAAAAAAATAAAAGATTCAGTGACCTGAGGTAGAAGAAGTATATTCTCAAGAAGGTAAGATAATTACTCTATTGACTTGGTTTGGAATGTCAGCAACAATAGCAATCCTTGGAGCATTGTAACATTGCTGTAGCAACTCTACGAACATAAAGCACAGAAGTCTGTCCATTAATATTGATTACAAGGTCACGGTTCCTTTTAAACTTTGCTTGCCAGAATACCTAGAGAGAGACCAAGGTACAATCTCAAGTTTCTACCATGACAAATGTACTGTTACAACCCTACGAAGACTCTAGGAAGATAACCGGTTGATATTCCTTTGAAGACATTTCAACTTTGTTATTTATATGGAGGATTTTGTCCAATTCTTGTGGGACATGTAGCTGTAGAAGAGGCCAAGATAATTAAAAGAATAGTTACCTTATGTTGGTGATTAGGTGCATGGTCCACATATTTGATTTCTTTTAGACATTAGCAATATCTGTTTTGGAGATGGGATGGCATTGCAAAAAATTCTGTCCATAGAAAATTTATAGTATCTAAAGATAATGATAATGAAGGGTATGTGTTCATCTTAGTCTGATGGGCAGAACTTTCTTTGCCATTTAAAAAGTTGGTTTCTTTTAAGCATAAATAGGTTAGTTTCATGATCTTTATTTACAGACATTAATTATGTTTTGTATGTTTTTCCCTGCCCTTAAGTGTGGATTTCTCAGATTTAGGTACTGAAACATATAACAGTAATTTTCTAATTTTATTTCATTTAAAAGCCAGGGAATCCCTTCTTATAAACAAAAATATTATATAAAAAATCCAATATATAACACAGATAATACTGAATCATTATGGTTGAGGTAGACAAGGATGGGTTTAGATATTTAACCATTTATTTTTCTCTGTGCATCTTTCCCTATCTGGTATAGTTTCCCTCAAACTTTTTACCAAAACAACAATCTTTGTTTATAATTCCCAGGTGTAGGGCACCCATTTGGTAAGTCTCTCCTTGAGTCTAAGCTCCATCAAACCATCTAACTTGCACCCCAGACTCATTCTCCTTTATCCTCTCTCTTCACATTTCTTGTGGGACGGCATTGTTACTTCTTTCTCATAAAAATATGCAAGCATCTTGTGTCTTTTCTTGATTTCTGATGTCTTCATGCAGGCCCTTGTTGTGTTTTCTTATTTGGACTATTTTCATGGGTCCCTCACTAACTTTTTGCTTTTGATTCATTTGTTAATAGTTTTTAAACTTTTTGATTGCATATGTCATCAGAAAAGGAAAGAGAAAAGATTGTACTTGAACGAATATATTTGTTTAGCTAGGTATGAATTTAAATATTATATACAGGTAATATATGTAAAATTTTAAATAAAAATCACAATTAACTAAGATTATATACACATATACACACAAACACACATATATTTGTGTATACATATGTGCACACACACTTCTCATAATTTCTTCTCATACCCTGGGGATGGCCTTGACTATCCTCTATCATGTGTGTAACTCATTTTGGACACTATTGCTCTATGCCTATCAGATAAATCTTTCTGAAATGAAACTAAATGTTTAAAGTCTTTCAATAGGTTTCAGGGGCTACTAGATAAAATCTAAATTCTTAACACAGAAGATAAAGCTATTGATGAACTGAATGTTGACTACTTCCCAAAACTAAACTAAAATAATATGTTTGAAAGTGAGGGCACCTGGGTGGCTCGGTAAGTTGAGCATTCAGCTCTTAATTTTGGCTCACATCATGATCCCTGGGTCATGGGATCGAGTCCTACATTGAGCTCCGTGCTGAGCATGTAATCTGCCTGGGATTCTCTTTCTCTCTCTGACCCTCTTCCCTGCTTGCTCTCTCTCACTCTCAAATTAAAAAAAAAAAAAGTATGAAGCTGTTATTAAATGATTTGCACTTGTCAAAATATTAAATGATTGGTACTTGTCAAAATAAATGTATTAATCCATGACACCTTAGTCACTCACGGATTTGGTTGTGTTGTGAGCTCAGTTGGACCAACATGACAGCCACTCTATGGCATGAAATATCTACACCACTCTCCCCACAAAAATATCAAGAAACAAAGATTTAAATTTTTTTGGATGGAATGTGGGATAAAATGCATGTGTGGGGTTCTTTAGCATTTTATATACATCAGTCCTTGGGAACTTAGTGAGAGAGCAACAAAGAATATAATGTTGGTATTCACATCAGAATTTTCATTGACTCTACCAAGCTTCTTCAACATAATGACTAACGTGCATCAGAATGAAGGAAATGCTTTTAAAAACAGGGAAACATTAGTTACTTTGGCTTCAATTTTAAAACAAAGCAGAACATCCTCTTTAGGATATGAAGGAGGGGGCAAATAGGAGACATTTCCTGCATATGTGTTGAGATGAGGCAGACGTAAGAAAAGAAGCAGAACTGGATGTTACGTTATCCTGTTAACCTTTGTCAGGCCACTGGCTCGATGTGGTTCAAATTTCCACTGTATATTTTGATACTTTTCTGTCTCCATAGCAGTTGTTCAGGAGTATGCTGCCAGCAATGATACTGGAAATGCAATTCATTTATAAATAAATTATTCTGCTTCATAGATACCATTATTTAGGAGACTACGTGGGAGATTTAACATATGGTGAAATAGTTCATTTGCTCAGAAAAATATAAATAGTTAGAAATATCAAAATATAACCAAGCAAGCATCAGACAGATTAAATAAAATGATTATTCATTTTTTTCAAGTGGCAAAGAAAAGACCTAAATTTTTTTCTAATTGAAAAATATAAGTGGAAATTAGAAAATGGGTAATTTCTAAAACTTATTTTCTATGTAAGTGATTAAGAAATCAATAAGTTTGTTCTAGAAGTATTAGGGAGACAAACAGCAAAGCTTAATATGAAGCACTGGCTTGTAATAAATACTTCCTTTAAGCCTAGGGCACATTCCACTGAAATTAATCATTTATAAAGAATCCTAGATGTCTGTTTGTTTGTAGATATAATGCCTTCTTTATAGATGGGTTTCAGTAGAATTAGAAATATCTGCTATTGATAAACCCTATTTTGAAAGGAATAAAATTAATAATAAATAGCAAAAGTAAAGGTTATCATTCTGGAATTTAGTACTCAACTCTGCTCTGCCTCTGTCTGTCTTTTCACATTTGCTCCATTGTTTGACATATGAAATTTTATGAAATTAAAATATAAATTAATGGGTATCTGATTAAGTTCTTTTCATTGTGGCTGATTTACCTAGTTTTTTAGATGCTATTTAAAAGACAGTAAATGCATTTTCCTTAAAAGATTGTTTTTTTGTTTGTTTTGAATTTATACAATTATTTTAGGAATAACAACCTCAGTGCACTAATGGTGTTTAATTCTCATGACTTTTTGTTTTAAATCTGTTCAAAAGTAAACTGTGAGTAATCTGATCATATGTGTGGAAATGCAAAATTAAAAGTATTCAAACTGTTTTGACAAACAACAGATATTCAGGGTCAGTGCAAGTAAGGCTACAGATAATCATTCCATATGCTCCACCGCTGGCAACAAAATGATGTCCAGATGTTGCATATACCTGTTCTTTCTCCTTCTGTACCTTATCCATTGACAGGTAAGATTTTCAAAGACAAATTTGAATTGCCCAGGATTTCTCCTGAAATGATGTAGAATAATTCTATGTGAAGTATTTTTCTTGTTTTTCCCATTAATTCAGTGGGCTGGACCATTAGATTCCTTGAAAAAAAAAGTGGAGGACAGGGTTCAGTGAAACTTTCTACAGGGAACAGCGGGAGAGTTGATAATCATTGCATTGCTACTGTTGCTGTCATCAAGCCACCAAACCAAGCCTGATGGACTCTCAATCTAATGCCCAAAGAAAATGAGAGTTACTGGAGAGACAAAGCAGGTCCCTTAAGCCAGTGCTATTCTTTTGTTAATCTTTCTTAGAGTTAGATAAAGAATTATGTAGCACTCAGCTTTGCTATAATGACAAGCAGTGACCAATCTCAGTGGCTTAAAATTCCAGACTTGTATCTCTTGTTTTATTACACGTTGGTGATAGCTAGTGGGCTCTTCTGCCCCATGTGTCTTCTCATTCTGGGATCCATGCTAAAGGAATGACTCCTACATGGGGCACGCTGTTCTTGTGGTAGAGGGAAAAGAGCAAGAGGCTGGTATAAGCACGTGATGCTTCCTGGAGTTTTTCCTCTGAAATGACATACTGTCCCTTCTACTCGCTTTTCATTGAGCTAAGCAAGTTCATGGCCAACCAGACAACAGGGCAAAGCAGTATATATATCTCCTCTACCAGAAGGCTTAGGGGTTCAGTCAGCAAATGTTCTTACAGAGAGAGGAGTGAATTGTTGGGAACAATAATGCGATCTACCACAGTTTGTAATGTTTATAAATAGAGCAGCCCTGAGCAGACAGAAGAGCCAAAATGACTATCCCCAGCTCCCTGCTTTCTCCTGTACTACACTGCTCCTTTGCATCTTCTTATCTAAAATGAACCACCCATAGTTCATTTTAATCTGATTTTTACAGATGTAAAAGGAAGGCAAGAGAGATATAGTGAGCCAGGAAGAAGTGAGAATATAGCTGTACGTGTGATTTATTCTAGACTCTGGGTGCTGCTGCATTTCTGGATATCTTGATACAGAAAGCTAATGGGCTTGCGTGGTAAATCCCTTATGTATGAGTTTATTTACTGAATTTTTGCTCAGAAAGTACAAGTCAGTTACTGGCAACCAGAGCATGCAATAAAGAGGAGCATTTGCATGTTGTTTATGCAAAACATAGAGTCGTATATGCCACTTTGCAGGTAGACAAAATCCAGGGTGTGTGAGCTGGATATGTCAACATGTTGCTTATCTTACCTCTCGTTCATTTTTGCCATGTAAATTAGCACTGTGATGACAGACCCTCACTGAATTCATTCTTTGCCTTGTCTTGCCTCTTAACTTGGAGCAGGTAATGAAGTTTTCAAACATCATTGGAAAATTTTACCTCTTCAGAAAGAAATTCTAAGGAAAAGTATTTAGTTTGAGCAAAATTAATTTTATCTGTTGATTTTTAAACATTATTTATATTGCCAGCAATTTTACAATTCTAATACGTGTATTAAAACTTGACTTCATAAAGGCGAAACATGCTAAGACCCTCAGGAGGATCATTGCAGAAGCTAGGTGACAAAAAAAAGAAAATAGGTAATAATATTGCACCTGAATGCAGTGTTGGAACACTCTTCCGTCTCCTGTGGGTACAATTGTGTCAGTGAAGTGCTCCTTTCTCCTGTATCCTTCAGTGTTAGCCATAAAGTAGACTGGCCAGCAGGGGTTACTCTAGGCATTATGATCTTAGAGTGGTGGATTTAAGCTTGAAGAAATAATAAGTGGCATCTTTTAAAATACGTATTTGCAGTGTGGATGTGGTTACAATACTCAAAATTTATGAGAACTTGCTTTGAACACTGTTTTGGCAGCTTTTGTCCCATGCATGTGACCATGTGGCCTATTCAATAATTCATGTATTCAACCTTGCTGATTGTCTAGCTTTCGTTAAATTAAATCTATACATCAAAATATAAAGTAACCTTCTAGCCCAATTTAGCATCTTTTTTCCTGGGTAGCATTCTCCATCCTTGAAGTTTGGATTCCAGACATCCTAGAACACAAAGCCTGATAGGAATTCAGTCACAGCACTAATTTTTTAAAGAGGCAAATATACAATCGGTTTCAGTTACCCTAAAATAGTACCTGTTCTCTAGTCTGCTGGCTGTTTAATTTTAGAGAATAAATTGCTTTTGGAAAGAAGAAATTAGAAAAAGGGAAAAGAGTTCTCATGGTCATTTGTCCTTGAGGCAGGAAAAAAATAAATAAAAGTAAGTGGTTTTGGAGGTGATTGTACTTTATTCTAATGAAGTCTTTCTGTCCAGTGTTTGGTACACAGAAGTCATTTTTCCTTTGGACTTCAGATAAAATTTTATCTTTTCAGAGTTTTCATTTGTGTTTATGGAAACTATACTTAAAACAACTTCCTTTATCTCCTCTCTCTCTCTCTCTCTCTCTCTCGTATATATGTCTTGGTTTGAAATGAAAGATTATTATTTCATTGGGTTTTTTTCCTGCTTTTTTTCAGATTTATTGACATGACCCATTGTTTTGGTTTCTTTTTAAATATCTAGTTGTTATGAGACACTTGCAAGGGACAGGGAGTCTTCTCTCTACCCATCTCTTGATACATATGGAATCCAAGGATGCACAGTGTGGTTCAGACCATGTTGTATATACTAGAAGAGAAGGCTCATCCTTTGATGGGTGAGAAAGGGTGATTATAATAAAGGAGTTATTCCAATATGGTTAAAACCCTTCAGGCAGTTTGATACAGATGTTAATATAGTTGAACACTGTCAGATAAGGGACATAGTTGGAACAAAGTACTAAGTAAAAGAATATTTTTGAATAGACTGTCTTTCAGACTCCTTACCTGTTAAGACTCTCAATCCCTTCTCTTATAACATTACTACTCGGGAGGCCTAGAATTTACACTTGGAGAAGAAAAGCATTTCTCACTTGTGGTTTTGTTTTTTGTCATAGTTTTCCCCATTCAGCTAGTTTCAGAAGAATTCAAAATGCAGTTAGTCACTTCTCTTTACTGACACTCTGATCCTAACTGCTTAGCTTTAGAGGTATTTTCTGCCTGTTTATTTCAACTTTTGTGAGACATGGTCATTTTTTAGGGCTTTCTTTCTTCTGTTACAAATTCTCTTCTAGTTCTCAAAAAGAAAGATCAAGATAGCATATACTTTATGTTTGCCAAGGAGGAACCAGTAAGTTTGTTCATCCACCTAAGTGATTCACTCTAATCAATCCCCCCCCCATCAGACATATATTTGAAATTTGCAAAACTTGCTTTTATTCAAACCCATCATTTCTAGCATCAAGATCTCCCCTGGAGTTTGTAGCTTTTGAGTGTACAGTGATGGCTGGCCCTAAAATATTGAAGTAGCATCAACATTTTCTAAAAAAATAAAAAAAAGTTTGTAAACCATGCATTAAAAGAGAATCTTTGGCACCTTGGCATTGTAATTATGAACGAATGGAGTCATTCAGGCAATATCAAACACAAGTGGCCCATTTGAAAACCTTGCCATCCACTTTGGGCTCTTAGGTAGTTGATAGAGAGTAGAGAGTCTCAAAGCTCGAGGTTTAAATTCAGCAGAACTGAGAATTCCAGTGCCCTGGAATTTTTAATTTGTTAAGGACTAAATCATATGATGTATTTAAAAACTGATTACTATTATACCTGGCATAGAGTAAACGAACAAGAGGTGGTATTTTTTGTTTTATTTTTAAGAAGTGGTATTTGTAATTATTTTTCTTATGTGTTGATTCTAACTCAACAGTTATTAAGAATAATATAGCAAAGGATGATACAGCAAAGAATAATATAGGAAAGAATAATTAAAAATTTCCCCTGAACCTGTTTATAAGGATACTTGGGGGGGGTGTAAAAGCCAATGTGCATTTTTAAGTAATAAAGTAATTCAGATATTTTCATGTTTGTCATTATAAGGGCTATATTAATTTGCAAAGGGGAGTAACACAGACACTGATTAAATTTAGATTGCTATATGTTAGAAAATGATTATATAATACAAGTATGATTCAGAAAAAGCCTTATTGTAACATACACAGTGTTTTAGCATTCTTTGGCATGAAGAAGATTTATCTTTATATTTGCTTTATAAATCTGCTGTTATGACCTAAAGACATGTGGGTAAACCAGTTTGAAGAAGGAAGAAGATTTTATTGAGTAATATTATGGATGAATCTAAATACAAGTAGATAAGCACACAAATCTCAATCCTCATCATTGAGTTAAATAATTAGATGGTATATATTATATAACATGTGTATTATACCATTTATGTACCCCATCTAATATACATATCAGATAAAAAAATAAAGTTGCAATTATGTTTTAGGAAGTAAATGATAAAATTTATTTTTCAATAGAAATTTAATCTAAAACTTTCACCTGTTTAGTGTTATAGATTAATTTGAGCTTTAAACAGGCGCATCCTTAAGTTTTTGGTGATGAAAAGGTCCACTTATTGGCAAGAGAGGGGAAAAAATAAGAAAATGTATATTGCAACTATAATTTTAAGTATGTATTTTGTGGGGATGAAAATAATTATAATAGTAGCAGTAGCTGCCATTTATTTAGCTCTGACTCTGTCCTGAGAATTTTATGCAGAGTATTTGCACCTATGCCTTACAACAGCTGTAGGAGATAGGTCCTATTGTTATCATAATAAAGACACCGAGGTATAGAAGTTTAATAAATCTCTAATGCATCTTCCGATGCATCCCACATACAGTTTTGGTCTGAGGGGGGATGTCTTCTGTCCCTAGAACCCATATCCAAATTTTTAGCTCTAATTGCTTTCTTGTCACCCATGACACATGGACTTCAGTGGTACTTTCTGGCAAGAGAGATTGCACACCTGGACTCTGCTTACCTGGGCAGCCCTGGAGGAAGAAAGGTCAGGAGGGAGTGCAGCAGGTCCCCTTAGCACAGTGTGTCCTTTCTCCAGGGAACTTGGCCTACAGCCTTGTGATCTGTGTTCGTGTGTGTGAGAGTTGCTTGCATGATGTGTTAGGTATCATTGTGAGTGAGGTCTGTGTGTATGGGTATATATTGAATGGCATGTGCATGAAACTTGTGTGTATGATAGTGTGGAGCGTGTATGGGGGAGCATTTTTCTTCTATGTGCTTGTGAGGTGTTGGTGTGTGCGGGGTGAATGTGAGGTATGTATATATGTGTTTGTAGTGTGTGTGGTGCATGTGTATGTGTGTTGTGTATGCATGTGTGTGAACTGAGCATGTGGTTTGAGTATTATGTGTGATGTGTGGGAGGTAGAGGATGTAGACAAGAAAGGCAAAAGAGGAGATTGGACAAACGGGCATAGCTCAGAGTTCTTTTACTGAAATACTTATAATGGAAAGTATTTACACTTGAACTTTGGAGTCTTGGGATCAAGTCCTACCCAGTTCTGTCACTAGCTATTTAATATTTGGAAGCTGCTTAGCCTATTTGAATTTGATGGTTTTCTCATCTCTGCAAGAGGAGAATTTTTAACTTAAATGTCATGAGGGTTAAACGAATAATGTTCAGGTTAAAG
Organism: Panthera onca; assembly: GCF_046562875.1. Classification (NCBI taxonomy): domain Eukaryota; kingdom Metazoa; phylum Chordata; class Mammalia; order Carnivora; family Felidae; genus Panthera; species Panthera onca. The sequence goes on from NC_138339.1 coordinate 111,737,448, forward strand.
TTATTGATAAACTTTAGAATACTACATAAATGTAAGATACTGCCCATTTTTATTAGTGGTGACATTATTTTTCCAAAGTGTTTTATGTTGAAAGTCCAAAACAAATACACAACATTCAGGGTACTGTTATAAGAAATCTATCATTATATGCTTCTATCCTCAAGGAATTTTTAAACTTAATATTTATTGATAATATATGGTGTGTTGGATGAGGAAGACCTATGCTGTTCCAATTCAACATCTAGTGAATGTCTAGGATATTAAGCACTTACCGTGTTAATTTATGGAACAGCCAAGGCCATTTTAACTCAGAGCTTTGGGCTAAGACATGGGGCAGCAAACTGTATCATATTAGAAGAATTTGGAAATGATATAGAACACAGCCAGTTCTTAAATGATTAAACACAGAGGTAACATGTGATATAGCAATTATGCTTCTAGGTATATACCCTGAAGAATCGAAAGCATGTGTTCTCACAACTTGTAAATGAATGCTCATAGCAACATTGTTCATGATAGCCAAAAAGTGGAAATAGTCCAAATGTCCATTAACTGATGAATGGATAAACAAATGTGTTATCCATATAATGGAATATTATTTAACAACAAAATTTATTTACTACTAATACATGCTATTGCATGGATGAACTTGGGAAACATACTAAGTGAAAGAAGCCAGAATGTCATATTACATGATTCCATTTATATGAAAGACCTATAATAGACAAACTTACAGATATAAGAAGTATATTAGTGGTTATATAGTGCTGGAGGGAGCATGGGGGATTGGAGATTGATGTCTATGGAGTGAAAGATTTCTTTTTGGGAATAATGAAAGTGTCCTAAAACTATGCTGATGGGTGTACAAGTCTGTGAATGTACTAAAAGCCATTGAAATGTATATTTTAAGTGGGCGAATTTTGTGGTACTTGAATTATGTCTTGATAAAACTGTTCAAAAATACAGAACAATTTTCCTATGTAGTGAACCCTCCCCAATGACTCTACCAATAGTTCTGAGAGGAGCCAGTCATGAGCTTACTTGATACAAATCGGCAAACACAGACAGAATAAGAGATGGTTTTATTAACAAAGCATTCCAAACTACAAAGCTTGCCTGGAAACTGATGCTTTTGTCAAGAGTGGATGACCAGTGGTAGTGAATAGATGAGTACCCCTCAACTTTTTACCGTATGACAATATATTCCATTCTGGAACCAGCAGGCTTTGAGAAATGCGTTGTGAGGACAGTCATTTTTTTTTTTTTTTTCTTCCTCCCTCTCCATTCCTCTTGAACTCTTTTCCCTATACATTGCTATTGTGATAAATTAATTTAGAAGAATTATAGTTGCATGTACATTTGAAGGAACTTTTCTTTGCTTCCGTGATTTTGAAGCGTTTTCTTAGACAAGATTAGGGCAAGTGCAGTGTTGGAGTGAATCCTCGGTGGCCGAATTACTAATAGGAAGGATTTGTATGTATGAACTCCCTCATTCTCTTCTTCTTCTTCTTCTTCTTTTTTTTAATATTTTATTTATTTTTGATAGAGACAGAGCACAAGTTGGGGAGGGGCAGAGAGAGAAGGAGACACAGAATCCGAAGCAGGCTCCAGGCTCTGAGCTGTCAGCACAGAGCCTACCATGGGTCTCGAACTCACAAACTGCGAGATCATGACCTGAACCGAAGTCGGATGCTTAACCGACTGAGCCACCCAGGTGCCCCTCCCTCATTCTCTTCTATTTCTGTGACTTCTAATTCCATTTCCACTCCTATAGAGTGGTACGTTCTACCTATAGTCTTTACCATTTCTACACTGCTCCACCTCCTTACACAAATAGCACATTCACTGTAGTTTCAGATGATCTCTCAGGAACAGAATGTATACTCCCATTACATTCTCATATTTAATCACTGCCTTTAAGACCCCCACCCCCCACTCCTTTTTTTTTTTGGCTTAACATTTAATTAAAGAATAGTCAGCTCAATATGCAGCCATGGGAACCTAACCAATGGATGTATTTTGCTAGCTTCAGTTTTGAAATGTAGGATTATATCTTTCAGTTTTAAAAATTGATATTTCTATAAAGTGTCTTTTTTTCAGTGAAATGTTTCTAGAATGTGACACTTCAATTCTAATTACTATTATTAAATATCCATGAATTTGTTTTGAATAAGCAGAGTCAGATAAGTGGTATTTATATATCATGGAATACTATCTAAGTTAGCTTCCTGGGCATGAGCAAATCACTGGCTTAACAAAAAGAGAAAACAGCATCTCTTGTTTGTCAACCAATTGCATTTATATTTCTGACAGTTTCCACAATGGAATTTTTAAAAAAAAAAATGAACATAGAAGTAGATCTGAATTGCTGTATTTAAATGAGTATTTCCTGACCTCAAATTGATGGAAGTCTAGAGATTTGAAGAATGGTTGAAGAGTCAAGGTTTATAATTGCTTTTCTGGGGAGAAAAAAAAATGGGTAGGCAATAAAGTCTGAGATCTCTACTATCAAACAAATGCACAATAATAAGGAAGTTAAAAATGCCACAGTGAAATGCACACCTCTCAATTATATTACTGTTGATACCTATTTTATATAGTTATCAATATTTGTTATAAGAGTTTTATTTGTTTTGCATGGGGAAAGCTCTATCTTAGCCTATTTTATGTACTTGTCACTATATAACCTGAGCAGGCAACACAAACCTCTTGTTCAAGCAAAGAATCTCTGCTGGTATGTGTGAATGCGTAGGTGATATATCAGCGGAGATGTACATAAGGGAAAATATGGAGAACTGGACATGTCTAGAGTTCATTTTTTCAGGGGCTCAGTTTAGATAGTAAACTCTTACAAAGAATGAATGGTCAGAAGCAGGGACTAAGTGGGTATTCTTAATGTGATTCATTCACAGACTGGGTTTCCTGAGAAGCAGACTCTAAGAGTCTTGACTACCACCTCTGGGAGGAGAGGGAAGAAAGCAGAATCAGGGGAGGAGGGAGAAGAAAAAGTTGGTCTGTAATACAGTTGCTAAGCAGGCCTCAGCAGACCCAATAGAGAGTTCTGAAGCTGGGTTGGCCCTTCAGAGTTTTCTTTTCTTTTTCTTCAGAGTTTTCTTTTCTTTTTCTTTTTTTTCTCTTTTTTTTTTTTTTTTGAAAGAAAGAGAAAGAGGGAGAAATTGAGAGACAACACAGGTGAGGGGCAGAGAGAGGGGGACAGAGGATCCAAAACAGGCTCTGCACTGACAGCAGCAAGCCCAATGTGGAGCTTGAACCCACGAACCATGAGATAATGACCTAAGCAGAAGTCGGATGCTTAACTGACTGAGCCACCAGGTGCCCCCAGCCCTTCATAGTTACCCTAAACAACTCTGGAGCTGGGCCTTTGTACCGTCTTGTTGACTCAGTACTAAATGTTTGAACAAGGTGCCCCTCTTTAGCTGAGGCAATTCGCAAAGTGGGCTGACAGCTGACAGCACTTCCCGAACCTAGGAAGATGAGTCATTCATTCCTGAAGGGGTTATCCTCACAGCATCCACTGCAAATGGCGAGGTATTTTGCAACTGGCAGGCACTGAGAAATGCCATATAGACAGTTTCCTTGCTTCTTTCATCCCTTTCTCCTTTCTCTCTCCCAATCTAGTGTTTGCCCAAAAGTACTTTATAGGACAAGGCTCTCAGTCATCATAAATGCACCTATTCTTTTCATGTCAACACATGAGTTTGTTATTACTCAACAACCATAATTGTTTTCCATGGAAAAGTTAGTTACTATATCTGATGATCTAAGTACTTCTTGTCATAGTCCCTATCTGCATGATACTAGCTAGCATCCTGACAGCCGGATGTCAGAAGGAAGGTCCAGATAAAATTACTTTTTTTCTTTTGTATTAAAAGAGGGCTGCTTCGGTGGCCCAGTCGCGTAAGTGAAGACTTTGGCTCAGGTCATGATCTTGAGGTTAGTGAGTTTGAGCCCTGTGTTGGGTTCTGTGCTGAGAACTCAGAGCCTGGAGCTTGTTTTGGATTCTGTGTCTCCCTCTCTCTCTGCTCCTCCCCTGCTTGCACTCTGTCTCTGTCTGTCTCTCTCTCTCAAAATGAAAGAAACTTAAATTTTTTAAAAAGAAAAACAAACGCATTTACTCATCACCCACTGTGTTTTCTAGGATCGTTCTTATCTGTAATGAAAGTTGATAAGAAATAAAATAGTATCTTGATTTGACATATCTTGTTCTCATTTAACCACTTTTTTATGAAATAAAAGTTTGTTATACAGTGTATAACACTTTATAAAAAACGACAGCATACTCATCTGGGCTGAGTTTTGGTTTGGTTGACTTTTTACTTTGGGGGGGGGTGGTATTTATTTAGCTGTTGCATGGCTTTTGAAGCATCCAAACAATATCAAATGGTAGAGAAGCTAGTAAATGGATACATGAAATCACTATATCGAATTGGAAACAAAGTGATCTTGCTTATTAAGTACTGATTTTTAGCAAACATTACAATCAAACAGCTCTACCATTAAACACAGTACAGAAACTACCAAGCAGAAGGCTTCTTATATGCTTGAAGTTGTCTTTAATTACATATTTTTAAAAGACTTGGAAGAGCCGCTTACATGGCACTTAAGAATAGATATTGGCTAATGTCTTTGGAGTCTGTCAGGATTTCTATGGCTTTCTTTAAAGATCACGCCTCAGTCAGTTGAGGATAACTTGTTATAGGCTCTACAGCACAGCAGAGTCACACAGAGATAATTCAAGGCATGGAGTTCTCCATTTTCAGCTACCTTATGCCATTAACTACTGGAATTCGTTTCCTCCAGATATAATTTGCATTAACCAAAATAATAGGAGAATGAGAGCAGCTTCTTAAGCTTTTCTGTGACTAAAAGCATAGTTGTTTTATCGACAACTGTGTTAGACTTACCAAAAAGGGAAAAGATGTTTTAAATGGAACCATTCTTCTTATTCATTCATCTTAGTTCTGGAAACATGTAAGGAAAGATTAGTCGGGTTGTAGGGGCACCTGGATGGCTCAGTTGGCTGGGCATCTGACTTTTGATTTCAGGTCAGATACCAAGACCCACATTGTATTCAACACTGGGTATGGAACCTGCTTAAGATTCTCTCTCTCTCACTCTCTCTCTCTGCCTCTCTCTCTCTCTCTCTCTCTCTTTCTGCTTCTCTTCCCCTTAACTCCTGCTCACACATGCTCACTCTAAATAAATAAATAAATAAATAAATAAATAAATAAATAAATAAATAAATACAATAATAATCCAACTGCTGAATCTGGTTTGAAAAGGTCAGGGAGAAGTACTGGATTTTTTTTCTGTTTAAAGTTACCTGTTATTTGCAATGTTAGCTTGACTGTATTTTTCTCATAAACCTCCTGTACATTGGAAACAAATTCAAAGATGTTTTGTTTTCAGATTTAGACTGAGAATTGTTTCTCTTCTTTAACCTATAGATAAAAGTCTAAGCAGTTCTTTAAAAGAAACTGTAGCATAAACTATCAATACTTTCTAATTTAATGGTCAATTTTTGTTTTGCAAAGTGTTGATTTTAAATTTTTGTTGTATGTATGAATAGAACTAGATTTTTCTTCATTTATGCAACAAACATTCCCTGATAGATGATGTCTAGCAAGTGGCACATGTATATGCCATTTCTGGGATCAGTGCTGTGTAATGCCCAAGCTTCAGTTAAGGCCTGGGTCTTGTTTACAAACTGCCTTCCTCAATCCTAATGGAGGTATTACTCCTGCTTCAGGAGTATGTCTCTCCATCCTTGTCTTTTGATTTCCTATCTCAATTCTCTAATCTCCTCTCTGGCCATTATACTCTCTAATCATTCCAAAATCCTACCCGCCTCCCCCGCTCCCCGCCCCAGGTAATGTACCTTGCTTTTCTAATCTTCTAATCTTCCATTACTCATCCTTTGGATTCCTTCTACTGGCTCCCTTTTACTTCCCTAACCAATTTCAAGTTACTTATCCTTATCTTGAAGGCCATTTGCCACTCTGCCCCTGCTTACGTCTTTTTCCTTATCACCTCTGATTCCTCCCTTTGCTCAGGCTTCTACGTGCAGGTGCATTTCCAAAGTGAGAGAATGCTTTGGGTTTCTATAATGCTTTTGCCTTGAAGAGGTTTAATCTTATATCTTCTCAGAAAAGAATGTAATTGAGCTGTGGTTAAAAATTCACCAATGCAACAAGAGGTAAAATTCTGGGTTTTGTGCACAACTAACCTCTGTGTTCCTTGACCTCACTTTAGGTTTCACTTGTAGCTGTCTAAGGGTGTTCCTTCAGCCAATGCCTTATCACCAGGCTGTGTACTCTGGATGGCAAGCAATTTTTCTTAATATATCATAGAACCACACAATTTAAGTACAGACAAGGATTCCCTACATGTAAGAATCCAACTTCCCACTCGGTATAGAAATCCATCTCAGAACATTCCTGATCCCTAAATTGCCTTGTCAGGAGAGAAAGTCAACTCACAAAGATAAGCCCTTTCCTTGTTGTAGAAGACTTCTTTTGAGAAAAGTAGTCTTTGTGCTCAAGTCTTGTGCTCTAACACCTCCTAGTCTTGATACAAGGCATGTCAGTGGAAACATACAAAATAATTCTAATCACCTCTCCTAACTTTGCAAATACAGCTGAATGCAGCCATAATCTCCTTCATTAAACCTTTTCTGTTTGGGGTTAGATGTCCAAGCTGCTTCAGTAATTCCTCTAGTGGAAAATTTCATAGTCTCATCTTGCTGCACCTCTGATACAAGTTGGCCAGCAAACTTCACAGAAAGTCTTGCTGTCGGTGTTGATCCAAATGTTGCTGTCGCTAGCTCTATTTGTCAGTCTTATTGAAGGTAGTTTTCATAACCTTAAAACAGATGAATAATTAAGCATTGTCTTTTATCTTTTAATGGATGCAAAAGCTCATATGCATAGAATTAATATTCAGTGACTCAAAGAGTATTTAATATTGTGCAATGATTCTAAAAACATAGGAGTAACATAATCATAATTGAGACTGACTTGGAAAAAGACTCTGTTTTAGTCTAGTATTTTGAAGAACTTTTGTGATGTCACAGAACAGTATTTTTAGGGTTTTCACATTGCTCACACATGAGCACTTTGGGAATTGTTCACTGAATATGTCTCTTGAACACTTTGCTCCTTGAAATTATCAGATCTTCCTTGGATTTGTTTTCCTCCCTGTCTTTTGATGCGTGGGTGTGATTGGACCATCACTATTGCAATGAGAACTATTTTTTCCTTGTTTCTCCCAGTGAAAACATTCTATTCCATTTGGAAAATAGAATAGGCTAGGTTTATGTTTTTTACTCTTTTAGGGGTTCTAGAATCCTCTAAGAATCTAATGAGATCTGTCAATATTCTCTTGGTAACTATACATATACATAAGACCACTCGGAGAGCTGGCTTTTAATTTTAGGCAGACAGGTGCTACTGGAATCATATCCATGTTTCCATTACAGGGTAGTGATTCCAGGTTGAAAATCTCTGATTTAGTTGTACTTCAGTTTACATATATGTCTTCCTAAAAAGAGTTGTAAAAATAAACTTATATTAATAAGTTATGTGTTTAATAACTCCATTCACTGATCTTTTAAGGCAAAATTATTTCCTAAACTAATTTGTATTCAAATTTCTATTTGTAGAATATTGAATTCCTTAATGTGAATACATTTATATAATTTTATGATATACACTTTTTCTTTGGAATGCTTTCTTCAAGAATTTTCATAATTAAAAATATTTAAAAATATTTTTCTCTGTAAATTCTCAACCTCCAAACTTCTTAAGTCTTATCTGTAGTTATGTCCTACACATATTATTGAACAGGAAGAAGATATATCTTAGGACAAATTTTAATTCTTTATTTTTTTAAGTTTATTTATTTGTTTTGAGAGAGAGGGAGAAAGAGAGAGAGAGAGAGAGAGGGAGAGAAACAATCTCAAGCAGGCTTCATACTGTCAGCACAGAGCCTGATGTGGGGCTTGAACTCAGGAACTGGGAGGTCATGCCCTGAGCTGAAATTAAGAGACGCTTAACTGACAGAGCTACCCAGGTGTCCCAAATTTTAATTTGTTAAAGTGTGTAACTACCTGTATAAATATACCTGTAAATAGGCAGATGCAGGTATATTTACAAGTATATTTATACCAGAATAGGTATATTTGAAATCACTATTTTTCTTATCTTTCCAAAAGTTTTGAAAATCTCCAACTTCAAAAATAAATAAAAAATGTATATGTACAAATGATGCACAATGAAAGATAGGAAATAATATCATGAAGCATACAGCTATTCAGCATATCTAGGTTTATAGTTTAAAAAAATAATAATCCTATTATTAGATAAAGATCAAAGTTTTATTAGTGTTTTTTAAAAATATTAACCTTACTTTAGCAACATATTTTTTCTTGTTTTATTTTTTAATTTTTAGAAAATTATTTATTTTTATTTTTATTATTGAATATAGTTGACATGCAGTATTATGTTAGTTTCAAGCGTACAGCATAGTGATTTGACAGTCCTATATATTACTTAATATTCACTGTGATCAGTGAGTCACCATACAATATTATCACCTTAACGACTGTATTCCCTATGCTGTACTTCTTAAATCCGTGACTTACTTATTTACCAGTGTTAACACATAAATGGTTACACAAAATGATCTGTAATACCAGCTCTGTAGTACCATCTTTTGTCATGTGTGATAAATAGAATTTGCTGAATTTGATGGAAGTTCCATTTCATCTTGAAGGCTGTAGAGATACTGAACCATGTACATTTTGTACAAAGGGTTATGGAGCTGAACAATTATGATGGATTTGTGAAGTATATTGATTTATCAGTTTTGCTAAGGAATGCGCAAAGCCCATCACAGTGTCAATCCTTGTTTATACATGTTTGTGAATAGTTAACCAAGGAATTGTCGAAACACATTACTATACACTGAGAACATAAACTTTGTGTTTTTTATGTAAAGTTTGAAAAAAATTGCTGGAGCACTATGCATATAAAACCAACACTTATAAGGTAGATCAAGTTCAAAACCCACTATGAGGAATATATTTTTTTTTTAATTTTGGTGCCATCAGGAAAAGGGCAGTCTTCTAATTTTAATAGATTTATTTATTTTTAGTTTGGCAGTAGGATTAAGCCTGGTATATTCCTGGGTGACTACTAGAATCAGTCCCTAAAAATGCTTAATATCACAATTTGGAGTTTAAAAAATAGATTCATATTCACAGTATCGCTTAGTCATAATGTAAAGGAAGTTACCTTTTCATATCCCAAGGTGGCTACTGTGGTTGACAAGGGGCGGGTTCAGGTTTTGTTGCATCTGATGTATTATACAACTCGGGGATCCCACTTTGAGAGAAATGTATACAACATGAGGCAACAATTGAACACTTATTTAGAATGAAAAAAGGAATCACAACAACTTACAAATTTAATAAAGCTGACAAACACAGGCATCACGAGATGTATAAAATTACCTTAATTGGGGGCGCCTGGGTGGCTCAGTCGGTTAAGCGGCCGACTTCGGCTCAGGTCATGATTTCGCGGTCCATGAGTTCGAGCCCCGCGTTGGGCTCCGTGCTGACAGCTCAGAGCCTGGAGCCTGTTTCAGATTCTGTGTCTCCCTCTCTCTGACCCTCCCCCGTTCATGCTCTGTCTCTCTCTGTCTCAAAAATAAATAAATGTTAAAAAAATAAATAAATAAATAAAAATACCTTAAGTAAAAACAAAATGAATTGCCAGACACGCTTCTGTGATTTTGTGTCTGGGGTCAGGAGGGGCGGTTTATAGTTTTTGGCTGTTTATTTTCTGATTGCCTTTTCATATGATCATTCATTACTCTATGTAGAGAATAAAAAGATAATGCAGTCTTTCTCCTAGCATGGTTGATTACAATCTAATATTTTATTATTGGTGCTTTAGAAAATTCATATCAAGTGTCTCATTTGTTATTGTTTCCTTCATATATATTTTTCATGTTTTGTTTTGCTTTTTTTGAGAGAGAGAGACAGAGACAGAGAAAAAGTACAAGTGGGGGAGGGGCAGAGAGAGAGAGAGAGAGAGGGAGAGAGAGAGGGAGACACAGAATCTGAAGCCGGCTCCAGGCTCTGAGCTGTCAGCACAGAGCCTGACGCAGGGCTCAAACTTGGGAACTGGTGAGACTTGAGCCAAGGTTGGATACTTAACCCATGGAGACACCCAGGCACCCCATTTCATTTATATTCTTGAGACTGTGGCAAAATTTGTGAAAAACTCTGTTAAATGTCATTCATTTTTGAGCCATAAAATTTGGAAAAACTTTCAAAGACCAGCTCCTGGCTTTCTACATTTTAAACATTGTGTCTCCTCCACTGCGCACAGACATGTGGTACCTGGAGCTCTGAGCAGGTTCGTGGCCCAGTGTGGTCTCGGGTCCTACCCCTTCAATGCTGCAGTGCCCTGTGAGCTGGCGCTGTGGTCAGCGGGAGTGTTCGTGAAAGCCACCCAAGGATATGTGGAAGAAACTGAGAACTACTAAATAATAATCCCACCAAACCAAAACTAAATGTGCCTTTAATTCAACTTCTAATTAGCCAGATCCCAAAAAGGCCCATCGTCAGTCAGTACCACCCAACCTAAGGGAAAGCCAGCAGTGCGAAAACTAGCAAGCAGACGTTAGTTTTAAACTACTGCAGTTGAAATATCTTGCTTTGGTAAAATTCCCAAATCATCTGAGTGAGTCTCCCCAGTGTCAGAGCCATTCCCAGTGCCTTGGAAAGAGGCTGTGGGTTAAGCTTCCTAGCTTCATGATAAACCTGACTCTATGGTGGATTGTAAAATTTCTAGACCACAGCAAATCGGCTTGTCTGAGGAAATACAGACGTTGGCCTGTTACACAAAAATAGTTATATTTTTCCTAGAGTTTAGCCACCACTTCTCAGATATTTCATAGAAGTTCTTTTTATGCATTCTCCTTTTTAGAAGTTTGACAGCCAATACTTTGCCTATTATACCACTTTTTCAAGTCACCCCAGTCATTGAATAGCATAATCTTTTGAGAGGGAAGATGGTTGGGCTCTGGTAGGCTTTAAACATTCATTTGTTTCCCAGTAGGGGGACCTGCATAGTAAGAAGTAATACCTTTTATGTGAATTGTTCCCCTTGGTTTATTTTAAAGCACAAATGGTATTGTGTGATAATGGGATGGAAATCCAATTCAGGGAGTAGAATATGCTATTTACGATCTGGCTTGTTCTTTAGGTTTTCCAGTTTAGTCGGCAAGAAGCTGAAAACCCACCATTCTCTGGTTAAAACACAAACACACACGCACAGACATAGACAGACATAAGAAATAAAAATTCCCTGTAAACTTACATATTAATAGGCAGTATTGTTCATCCGAAAAACACAAAATGAATGGTGATGAGAACGTATGGACTAAGTTTCAATGTAAACAAATGGGCTATTTAAATTCTCTCTCAATATAGAAACTTCAAGGGAACAATGCAGCATGACTCTGGGGCCATAATTCGGGAACAATCTGCAAGGCAAAATATAGAGGCGCTAATTTTGTTGCATTTACAGCCCACATACTGCAACACCAGGTTTGTTCCTGTTGTTCTGGCTAAAGATGACTCAGGAGCCTCTAATATAGCCATTCCTAAAAGACAACAATTGATTCAGAATGTGAGACAGAGAAATCCTAGAAGTTTGACCTTCAGATCAGTTTAACTGTAGATCAATAATACATTACTGAGACCAATGCAGTACCCCAAATCCACACAGCTGGCTGCCAAGATACTATTTTACCTGCATAATTTGGTGAAGAGCAGTCAATATAGATAAATTTGTCCCACTGATAATTTGCTGATTCAGGGAACATGCAACACAATGTAGATACAGCTCAGACCAGCTCCCTATGATATAGTCACGTAGCTTTCCTGCTTTCCTACCCAAGTCCTAATCAAAGAATGGTTCTTAATGTTCAGTTAACCCAAGGCTTGTTGTAATTCCCTAGACTCTACCCCATGCATGATTATACCTATTTTGATTATACCTATTCTTTCCCTTTGGAGTTTAGAACATTGACATGTCTTCTAAAGACACTAGGTGTTACCAGTATTATGGGAGGAGGTGGAAGGTACACTCTAGCTTATGACCTTTTGTGTTATTAGTGAATTATGGTTTCTTAGCATGATAAGTCACAATTAAATAATCACATGTTAGGAAAACTTTGATCCAGTAGGGAAAACCACCAAGACATTTCAAAGTAATTTGCTATATCTGATGCAAAGTATATAGATATTTTGATAGCATCCTCACTTGCTTTATTTACAGTATCACTAGATAACATGAAGATATATAAATTAATGCTAAGTTGTATTGTGCATACAAAAGCATTCATTTTAGCAATACCTTATTCCATCAGTTCATTTTTTTTTAAAGTTTTTTTTTTAACGTTTTATTTATTTTTGAGACAGAGAGAGACAGAGCATGAACGGGGCAGGGGCAGAGAGAGAGGGAGACACAGAATCGGAAGCAGGCTCCAGGCTCCGAGCCATCAGCCCAGAGCCCGACGCGGGGCTCGAACTCACAGACCGCGAGATCGTGACCTGAGCTGAAGTCGGACGCTTAACTGACTGAGCCACCCAGGCGCCCTCCATCAGTTCATTTTTCACTGTGTATTTTTTCTTTACAAAATTATTTTAAGAACTCCACTGAGATAAAACCACATACCATATGCACGTAACTTGTTCTGCAAGTATATTGCAAGACAAAAATTTCTAATAAATTTTTACTTGATTAATGAGCGATGTCTTATAATACTAGAAGTATGTGACACTGTATTTAACATGATCACAAGTGACCCAGTGGTTCTTCTCTCTCCCTCCCTCCATCCCTCCCTCTCAGTCACTCTGCCAGATTGTGAGTGATTGTCAATGCACTGTCACATTTCCACAAAATCCTTAAAAGGAGGCAAAAGCAAGTGTCATTTGATAGGCTCCTTGTTAAATTTGCACGAAAAGAAAAAGATTCCATTGAGCCAATAGATAGCATTGATTCCGTTAGTGACAGTGATCATGAAACTCATAGCAATCACCCCTAAAATTTCCTCTTTCCCTTTTGCCATCCCTAACTCCTGCCCTTTTCTAGAAACCCTACCTTCCTAAACCTGATCAATGCTTACATGAAGACTCAAGGGAGGCTAAGGCAAATGTCCCAAGGTCTCTGTATGTGCTGCTGTCTCTCTCTTACATCACTCTGCTCTGCAAACTATCTACTTTGACCTCCCCAGACTGCTGGCTCTCTCCTCAGTTTAGGGATGCTGGCAGGCTCTGGCTGGGTTTGCCTCTCTGTGTTGAGGCCTAGAAACTCTCTGTAGACAGAAAGCTGGGGCAATCATGAGACTCGCTTGATGTATTTTCCTTTTCTGTGCTCACTGTCCTGTGCTGTGCGATCTGTCACCTAATGTCTGAAAATGGTTGTTTCATATATTTTGTCTAGTTTTGCAATTCTTTCATGAGGAGGTGTAAACCTGGCTGCTTTTACTCCATCTTGGCAGGAAGCAGAAATCTCCCCAGTGACCATATATATTTGATTGTTATGGTCAGCATCTGGAAAGAGCATTATAGAGATTATTTCTTTTGTTCTATTGATTTTTCTTAAACAGAGGAAGCTTATTAGAAGAATTTTGTTACACATTTTAATAAATCATTGTAAGAAAACATTAGAAAAGCCCAGATTAACAAAAATTGTTAAAAATATTTCCCATAGGGGCATCTGGGTGGCTCATTCAATTAAGCATCTGGCTCTTGGTTTTGGCTCAGGTCATGATCTCACAGTTTGTGGGTTCAAACCCTGCATAGGGTTCTGTGCTGACAGTGCAGGACCTTTTTGGATTCTCTCTTTTCCTCTTTCTGCCCCTCCCCCACTCACACACACACACTCTCTCTCTCTCTCTCTTTATTAAAAATAAATAAACTTTAGAAAATATTTCCTATAATTAGAAATGACTGTCAGCATTGTGTAGGTTTTTTTAGAACTTTCTTATCTAGATGTTTATAGAATATTGAAAAATATAAGAACATATTATACATACTGATAGTTAAATGAAAATATTTTAAACTATGAAAGTAGTAAATATTCCTCAGTAAAATTATATATAAACGTATATATTTATAAAGTACATGTATATATGTGTGTGTATATATATATGTGTGTGTGTGTAGTGAACATTGTGCTTTTACTCCCACTCTCAGAGAGGACTTCTGTTAAATGTCATATAGTTATTTTCCATAGTTGTATCTATGCATGCACAACACACTATGAGTATTTTTCCATACAAAAAACCATTCTGTGTATATTTCCTTTTCTCTTTTACTCTTTTTCTTTCCATCTTAGTCCATATAGATAAGCTTGGCCATTTAAATGGCTTCTATTTCATTGTATGGATAAACCATGTGCATTTAATCAATTTGCTAATGACACACAGTTATGTTTCTCCTAACTTGTTGATATTGTTCACTGTTTATTTTCTTAATATTAATTTTTAAACAAGTGGCTTTTGATATAGTATAGCCATGTTACTATATGTATAGGTGTAATGTAGTCAAAAAATGGTTACAGCCAAAATTACCCTCCAAAAATCGGCACTTTTTTCCAGCAATATATTAGTGTCTGCTTTCAAAAGCACATCGAATCCTTTGAATTATCTTATCTTTTAAATCTTTATCAAAAGGATTACTACAAATTAGTAACTCTGTTAGTTTAATTGCCATTTATTTGATTATTACTTAGATTTCAACTTGTTTCTCAGCCATTTTGTGTGATGAGGTATTCTTTGCTGATGGATTTTGCCTGGTTTCATATTGGCATGTTCATCTTTTTATTTTCTAACTTGTAATAACTCATCTTAAAAGTTCCCCCTCCCAAGATAATTTTGTCACATTTTAAAGGAATCTTGCCATGGTTTTTATTAAAACAAAATTGAGTTTATGGAAAAAATGGAGAGGATTTGATGGCTGACTATGACGTGTCTCAAAGGTTGTCTGCAAAGAGAGGGCAAGGGTGGAAGGGACAGAAGGGATTCAGAAGTAATGCAAGGAAGGTCTTGAGAGTGATGGACATATTCATTGCCTTGCTTGTGGTGATGTTTTCACAGGTATACGCATATGTCAAAA
This sequence comes from Panthera onca, assembly GCF_046562875.1. Taxonomy (NCBI): domain Eukaryota; kingdom Metazoa; phylum Chordata; class Mammalia; order Carnivora; family Felidae; genus Panthera; species Panthera onca. Next base: position 111,752,662 of record NC_138339.1, read on the forward strand.
CCTGTCAAGTTGTATACTTTAAATATGTGCAGTTTATTGTCTTTGCTGTGGCTCAGTAAAGCTGTTATTTAAAAATAAAAAGTGGCAGCAGGCATTCAATAAACTGCTTGCAGCCTAAAATAAAAATTGAATTTGATCAGAATAGTTTTTGTGTTATCTTGGTTAGATTTCTCCTGTCACAGTTATGATGGCTTTCTAAAATCACTTGGGAACCCAAGGAAAGTAACTTTCACCTTTAAGATTAAGGAAATCGAACCAGTAAAATAAAAGCTTCCAGATTAGACTCAGTCTACAAAAAAACTGAAAAACCAATAGGACTTCTGAGTAGCATTGTGTGATAATTATAGTCTATAAATCTCTGGAATTGAGGCAGGGAAAGCAAGAGAGAAAGAGATACAGGATTGCTTTATACTTGAACCATGTAGTTAAAGAATGATAATGACCTTATGATAAGTTTTTAGAGATTTCAGTATGGAGAAAAAGGCATACTTAAAAATCTTTCTTTTGGGGCGCCTGGGTGGCTCAGTCGGTTAAGCGGCCGACTTCAGCTCAGGTCACGATCTCGCGGTCCATGAGTTCGAGCCCCGTGTCGGGCTCTGGGCTGATGGCTCAGAGCCTGGAGCCTGCTTCCGATTCTGTGTCTCCCTCTCTCTCTGCCCCTGCCCCGTTCATGCTCTGTCTCTCTCTGTCTCAAAAATAAATAAAACGTTAAAAAAATTAAAAAAAAATCTTTCTTTTTCGTGCAAGAGGTGACAATGAATAACTTGAAAAATAAGTATGAGCTTGAGTAGCAATCAAACCTATAAGGCAGAATATATGGAGTGGAGATGACTGAAGAGTGTACTAGAAGAACAGATTACTAGAAGAGATGCCAGGTATGTACACAGGGCCGTGGGTCTACCAGGGCTCACCCCATACCCCAGTGAGGTAGCACACTGAAGCTTCAGACTGGGAGCTGCCTGAAGGTGTGGTGCGCTGCGTGTCTACGCAGCACGGAGACCTTTGTATACATTTTCCTTAAAGGACGTGAAAACTTCTTTGCCTTAAGAATGAGGTAAACTTTGGGGCACCTGGGTGGCTCAGTCGGTTAAGCATCTGGCTCTTGATTTCAACTCAGATCGTGATCTCAAGGTTCATGAGATTAAGCCCCACATGGGGCTCCTAGCACAGAGGCTGCTTGATATTCTCTCTCTCTCTCTCTCTCTCTCTCTCTTTCTCTCTCTCTCTCTCTCAGTAAATAATAAGCAGATATTTAAAAAGAGTGAGATAAACTTTGAATTGACAACTAAATCAAAGTATCTTGATTAGAAGGAGGAGGAGAAGAGAAAGAGAAGGAATAGAGAGTAACGAAAAATATATTTGATGCAGGTGAAAGATAGGGGGAAGAACTCCGGCACAGAGTTCAAGTCTCAACTTTGACATTTACAAGCTGTCAAACAAGAGGATAAAGTGTTTAGCTTTTCAGAACCTCAGTTTCCTCATTTCTGTAAATTAGTGATAAAAACTTGTACACATTCTAAGGTTATGGTAAAAATCAAATATCCTAGTGCATGTATAAATATTTTTCAAAATATAGCACTACTTTTGTTTCTTTCCAATACTGTTTTTTTCTCTTTTTGTTCTGTATGCACTCTTCTTTTAAATCTATAACTATATTTTCCTTCCTCAATCAGTAAACTCTATAGTAAAAATGAAGCTGCTCTTTAAGGTCAAAGTATTAATGCAAAAAAAGAAAATAGCTTTTACATCAAATTCAGTGACTTTGGATAACAGCCAAGGACATTTACACATATTGTGTCTTTAAAATTTGGGGGGTGAAAGAAGAAGGTAATAGGAACAGGCAGATGGGCATGTGATAGCAGTGCAAGTATCATGAAATAAAACTAGATGTTACCGTGTTTGTCTCTTTGTATAGATTTGAACACGTCTCTACCCTGGGATTCCATCATGGTTCTACTTATGCCTGCCCAGTGACCGTTTCTACCAGGATGCCTTGAAGGCACCTCAAACTCAGCATGGTCAATTTGGAACTCATTATCTACTCCCCAGTTGTTCAAGCTACAAGCCTTCAGGTCACCCTTGACCCCTCTCTCTCCTGAAACCTTTCTTCTACCCCATATGGATCATTCTCCACATCCTGTTGATTTCACCTTCCAAATATCTTTTCTAGGTTCTTCATCTGTGCTTTTGTTGCCACTACCTGAGTTTAAGTTACAGGCTTCTCAGTCTTTAGTCTCTTTTCCCTGACCAATCTCTCCCCAAACTGCTACCACCAACTACTATCACTCTAAAACACCAGTTAGCTTCCCAAAACACAAGGCTTTCTCTCCCCTGTAATAAATTAACTTCAGGGTGTGTTCAGATAAATTAGCCAAGGTATATGCTACAAATATGTTCACCACAGTATTGTTTAGGAAGGAAAAATAAGAATTCCGTTAAGTGCCCAAAGACAGGATTAATTATAACAATATACTATAAATAGCATTAAAATTGTATTAAAGATTTGTGTTTAATGACAGAATAATTGATGACATCAATTATAAAAATCAAATAACTGGCTAATGTTCATAGAAACAGCTATGGAGACCAAATTATATTATAAACAGAGATTTCTAGGTGGTGGAAATCAGCAGGAATTTTTATGCCCCCCCCCCCCAAAAAAAAAGCAAAGTGAAACTAAAACAGAACAAAAACCCTGCTATGTGGCTCTTTATAAAAAGTAACACTTCGGACAAGGATGTCAAAAACCAACCCAAATCCAGTAACTTAGCACAACAAATGTGAAATGCCACACAACAAATCCACTAGGGCCTTAAAAGTTATAAAAACCCGGGTCTTCAGAACATTCTATATCTGCCCCATTTAAAAAAAAAATTGTTGTAGAATTTCTGATAGAGAATATCATGTACTGTTCTCAGTTCACTCTGGTTCACTCTATTGACCACTGTGTGCTCTCTTTACATTTTTTTGCAACAAAATCAATCAAACAAACAAAAGCTATGTTTATACTTCTCTTTAAAGGCCAAGAAAACCAATGATGTAAAGATTGGGGGAGAGGGAAAGTGTCAGGCAAAGCCCTTCTCCCTCCATTTTTCAGTTCTCTGTGTCTCCGTTAAGGCTCCTGATAGTTATTCTGAAACGCTTATATTGGTTCATTTCTGCCTCTTAAGTAGCATTTATTGTTAAGGTTTGTACCAGTGGTGCGATCTGGTGTTACATACAGGCTTGCTCAGTTAAAAGGTTTGAGGGATAAAGGCTCAATATTCGGTCACATGTGCATGCAAGCTCTCATGTATGTGCATGTGCACACATACCCAGTGGCTTTGCAATTGGCATACATTTTGACCCTGGTGGGACTGTTCATTGTCTTACAGAGATGCTTTTATTAAATACTATGTAGTGTGGTATGTTAGGAGTTTGTTTTTTTATTTTACAATAACCGGTTGCCTCATAGCAAATACCTTAATCATTGTCAGGGGAAAAAACTGATTAGACCTTAATCTCTTCTCAAAACACTTTACTTTCTTTATTGTTTCCCATCTGTTCCCCACCTCACATCTCTCTGATACCATAAAATATAATTGGCATGAGTGATAATATTAAGTCAAGTCATAGAAACTATTTATTGATTTAAATACCTATGCACAAAAATTGGTGGAGAATTCTGAAAAAGACAGCTGAAAATAGTTAATAGTAGCACTTTTGGTATTTTCATAATGATTTGTGATTTCTAAAAGGCAGGTCTTTCAAATGTGTAACAGGATAGGATTTTAAAATATTCCATCTTAAATAAAATTCAAGATTTTCAATATAAGGATCTATTTTTCTCTTATAGAAAGACATATGTATATATTATGCACCTTTATTAGTTTTACTTTAGAATTTGAAAAATTAACTATGAATCTTAAAAACCTTTTCTCCAAAAACAAAACCTTTTCTCCAAAACAAAAGTTAAAACAAAGAAAAAAACTTCTCTCTCTCTCTCTCTCTGTTTGTCTCTCTCTCTTTTTCTTTAGGGGTACAGGCTAAGGGGAGAGGAAGTGTTCTTAAGAAAATAGTCTCTGTGGGGGTGCCTGAGTGGCTCAGTTGGTTAAGCGTCCCACTTCGGCTATGTCATGATCTTGCAGTTCATGAGTTCGAGTCCTGCATTGGGCTCTGTGCTGATTGTGTAGAGCCTGGAGCCTGCCTCAGATTCTGTGTCTCCTTCCCTCTCTGAGCCCCTCCCAGCTCTCGTTTGTACTGTCTCTCTCAAAAAATAAATAAACAATAAAAAAAAGAAAGAAAGAAAGGAAAATAGTCTCTGGGATGAGATACCTTCGGCTCAAGTCCACTTTCTAGAATTTACTAGCTGAATAACTGTAGGCAACTCACTTGAGCTATTTAAACTGGTTTTTTCCTCTGCAAAATGGCAATAGTAATAGTGCGTAACTGATTGTGTCATTATGAGATAAAACAAGATAATGCCATCCATGTAAAGTGACTGACAGTGTGCTTGGTCCTCAAAAGATATTTTAAAATTATTTGTAACTTTTCTAAGAGTCTTTCTTTACAATTAGTACAAATTATGTGTTTTGCTTACATTTCACTTTACAGTGCACAAAGTACCTTCACAAACATGACCTCATTACATCCTTACCACAAAGATGGCCCAGAGAATTTATAAACTGAGGCTCAGGGAAGTTCAGTGACTTAGCAAAGGTTCTACAACGTGTCAGTACCAACACTAGGACCAAAGTATCTCCAATAAAGGTCACAGCAGATGCTAATGGATATATCTATGTCTGTGTCTGTATCTGTATCTGGCTGTGTCTGTGTCTATATCTGTATCTACTCCTGTATCTCTATCTATTGCTATATCTATATACCTCCTAGAATATAAGTAGGCATATTTAGTATAGGCGGCAGTTGTATTTCTGTATGTTCATTTCTGGCACTGGTTGCTATTCCTATTATAAAAGTTGCAACCTTGCCACTCACTGAACAGATGGCATTGCTTGATTAAAGTGAGGCCGTATTTGGAACATTTCTAAAAAGCCTTTCTCATGTGGATGGATGTCTCTGCCCACTGGAATGGTTTCTTTTCACCAGTTGAACAAACCAAATCATGGGCCATCTCCTTATAAGGGTTCTCTGCCACCCTATTCTCAGGAGGGCAAGTGTGAACTGATATTTTTGGAAGTGAACTTTGTGCACCATCCAAAAGAGAACATCATCCTTTCGTTGACAGAGATGAAGGTCTATAAATGTGTAAACTCATTCACCCATAAGGGAATTATCTGTCCATATGGAAATATGATTTAAAATAATTTGATGTCTTCTGAAGCAAGATAGAATACGAACGTTAACCCGGCCACATGCAGGATAAGAGAATTGCAAAATAACACTGCTCTAATTTACCTAAAATTTAAAATAGTCTAAACATTACCTGTATATGCATGTATGTCTATCATGGTATAGAAATTGATAGATAAATAAGAGCTCTATAAGCACTACAAAGGCCAAGATTTATAGATTGTTGAGTCAATTAAATATATAATTCATTTTCTTTCTTTCTTTATTTACTTATTTATTTTTACATTTATTTATTTTTGAGAGACAGAGTGTAAGAAGGGAAGGGGCAGAAAGAGAGGGTGACACAGAATTAGAAGCAGGCTTCAGGCTCTGAGCTGTCAGCACAGAGCCTGACATGGGGCTTGAACCCACGAACCATGAGATCATGACCTGACCCATAGTCAGACGCTTAACTGACTCTAGAATTTGTTTTAAACAAAAAAGGCAAATAAGGTATTTCAGCTGGATTTTAATATTTTATGTGGGAAAAAAACTACATTGTAGCTTACTTTTATTTACATACAAAATTAATTACTTAATTTTCATTGACTCAGATATACGTGGAGTCAGGAAAAGATGAGTCAAAGCAGTCAAAGCGAATAGTATTAAAAGACTTTCAGGCATAGGAGTCAGACTAACTCATATTTCTGCCACATAACAGCAAAATGTCCTCAGGCAAATTACTTAATGTCTTTAAACTCTGTATTTTCATCTGATGTATGGCCACAGGAGCGCTTAACCCATAGAACAACTTTGAGGATTAAATGGACTTGCCCATCAGAGTCTACTTGTATCACTTACTAGGAACTGCCATAACAAAGTACCACACACTGGGTGGTTTAAATAAGAGAAATGTATTGTCTCACAGTTGTGGAAACTAAAGTCTGATATCCAGGTTCTGGCAGCGTTTCTGTTTCTGTTTTTGTTTTTCTGAGGGATATGAGGGAAGGCTCTGTCGCAGGCCCCCGTCTTGGCTGAGATGGTCCTCCCCCTATAGTTTTGCTTTCTCTCTACATCTGCAATGACCTGAATTCTAAATAAAGTCTCATCCTCAGGTATTGGAGTGTCAGGATTCCAACGTACAAACTTCAATCCGTAACACTGTTGGAAGGTTGCTTTCTCACAGAGATCGTGTTTGACTACCTTTTCTAAGAGGGCTCCTAGCCCTCCCCTACACACTCAGTTCCTTGCCTACATAATATGTAAAAGGAAAGAAAAGTAAATAATATTATCATTTATTTTCTTATTCCTTTTCTGTTGCCCACACTAGTCTGAAATCCCCATGGGTTCCAGATCTTCGCTGTCTTGTACATCATTCTATACTGGGACACAGAATAGCACCTGGCACAAAATAGATCCCTAACAAATATTTGTGGGGGAAAAAAAAAGATAAATGGTCTGGCTTAAGATCAGGGCCTAATCAATGATAGGTGCTATAAATATCTTTAATTTTGTTTAATTTTTTAATATTTTTAATGTCTATTTTTAAGAGAAAGAGACCAGGTGTGAACAGGCAAGGGGTAGAGAGAGAGGGAGGACACAGAATCCAAAGTAGGCTCCAGGCTCTGAGCTATCAGCACAGAGCCCGATGCAGGGCTCGAACTCACGAACTGTGAGATCATGACCTGAGCCGATGTTGGACACTTAACTGAGCCACCCAGGCATCCCTGTGCTATAAATAAGATATCTTAAACAGTACCATTCTCTATTCAAAATGGTAGTCCCTGGCCATATGTGAAATAAAATGAATTTTTAACTTTGTTTTAATAAATTTAACTTAGATAGCTACTTGTGTCCAGTGGCTACTGTACTGGACAGTGCAGATATAGAACATTTCTGCTATTGGAGAATGCCCTGTGAGACACTGATGTACACACAGAGAGAACCATGGAAGCCTAACGAAGGTATTAGGGATAATGCAGAACTGAGCCAATTCTGCCTGATAGAATGCCATGACCCTGAACTGCTGCTTTCTTATGCCCCTGATCAGGTTCTCCTTTCTTTTTGCTTCCTCATGGTACAGGTATATTGCAAACATTCCTTTCTTCAGTTATTAAATTAAAACTGTAACTTGAGGTTTCAAAGGGCTGTAAAGGGGTTGTCATGAGAATCGCATTAACATACTTGCTGTGGATTCTGCAGCAGCAGTTTTTTTATTTTAATTTCTTTCCTCTTTAGATAAGTAAGAGGTAGGTGTAGATGATTAATCTACAGACTCTGTTTTGCAAAACTTACAAATGGCTCTTTGAGAAACAAAGTCTTTAAGGACACCGTACTGAGTTATTTCTTGCCTAAGGATAAAATATAGATGCAGGTGCAGGTGTGGCTAGCTAGGAGCCAGCACGTGTCTGATGTGAGCTTATTTCTTCCCTCAACCCTGGGAAGTACAGATTTTCACCACCCTTCTCCAGCCTCTGCCATAGGTACAAGCAAATGCTGTGGTGATTTCATGCTCAGAAAACAACCCAAAGGCTAACGAACATCTTTCATAGTTGGCGGTGAGAACCATTGCTATGAATAACAATCTACACAAAAAAAAGAGTTTCAGGAAAACTCTTCTGACTTCATATAAAAATCTCTCCGATGCTTCAGGGTAATAATATGTCTTCATATACATTATTGACTCCCAGATCATGCTCCTTGATGATAGGTCCAGTGATATCACCTGCTAAGTGAAAGAAAGGGTAGAGGGAAAGAGGACATAATTAATGCAAAATGCAGTCAGTAATCGAATGCATATTGTTTGCATAAAATTCAGTGCCTAGATAAGAATAAATACAATGTATATAACACCTAACTTACAATACGCTTCTGTATTGAGAAAAATAATCTTAGAATTTAGTACTTTGTTAATAATTTCTATTTTTATTGTTTTAATCCTTATTTGAACAGCAAAAATACCCATGCCACTGACTTAGTGAGTTTTCTGAGAATAATAGGTGGTCTCAGGGTATTTCCTACTGTAATACCACTGACATCATCAGACTCATCATCATCTAGTTTAATTAATTCCTTAATTAATGAGGAACATTAATTGATTGCCTCCAGTGAGCCAGGAATATTTAGTGGAAAAAAAATATGTTCTTTTTTTTTTAAAGAACAAAAAAAGTACTACTTGAGGGCCTAGACTCTAAGTTGGTATGTAACTGAGATTTTATTACCTAAATGTGGTTATAGAACATTATCTTTTCTAGCAACTGGATAGGGAAAGTGTGAAAAAATAAATGTGTGCAAAATAAAAAATGTTACGGTAAGTCTGTCAGGACATTTTTCAAAAGAAGCAGAATCTTTATCATTTGGGGATTATGGAGTTTAAAAAAGAAACACTGGAAAATATTTATAAGAAATAATTCTTAAGATGTAGACTAAAGATCTTATTTAGGTTTTTGGAACAGAAAGCAATAAAAGTTCATGCCTCCACATGCTCTCAAAACACCTCCATTCCTCACTTCATTTTGGTATTTTAGCTCACTGCTCATTAAGGTTATTATCTTAATTTATTCAATCAAAATATTGATCCTATTCTCATGCTGCAAATAACCTGTGACATGATTTGGATCTTAATATGTCTTTACTGCTGAAAGCTAAACAAAACAGTGCTCATCCTTTCAACATCTAAATATTAATGTTTTTCTTATGTTTTTACTTTAGTTTATAGGTTTTTTATAAAAAACGCTCTGTTCTGTGCTTGCAAACTCAAACTTTAAGTCTATTTAACGAAAATTCATATAATAGACTCTCCAAATTAAGAAATTAACGAAGTCACCCATTTGTTCTGTAAAGTAATAGCCATTAAGTAACAATGTCCATGGTTCTAGGTTACCATTTTGTTTTGAACATCTAACTTTCTGATAGACTTTTATTAGAGTGCTTGAGATGAGGGAAGCTCACCTCATTGAATACTTCAGAGTCCAGCTGTGACTTTATTCAACAAACATTATTTTAATGCATTGGCAGATCCAAATAAAGACACTAGCCATTTGTTAACTAAATCACCTTATTTTGGAATGCTATAAGGAATCCATGACTAAAAAGGTAATCTAACTGATATTTTAAAGAGACAATTGCCGGAAACCCTATGTTTTCTAAGTAACACTGAAGTGAGACTTCATTTTAAGAGAAAATTCACAAATTTATGTTTTAAAGCTATGATATACAAAGCCCTCTTAACTAAGGATACAGAGAGTGTAATTACAGAGATTGTAACTCTGTATCCTTAGTTAAGAGGATCTTGTATCTTAGTTAAGCATCTGGGCAACAAATTACCCAGATGCTTTTGGCTGTATTTGTTTTCTATTGCTGATAACAAATTACCACAAAATTAGCAGCTTACAACAGCACTTTTTTTTTTAATCTCACAGTGTTTAGGACCAAAACCAAGGTTGACTAGGCTGGGCTGAGCTCAGTGTCTCACAGGGCTGAAATTAAGGTATTGGTTGGCTGTGTCTTGTCTGTAGCATGCACTCATCTTCCAAACTCATTCCTCTCACTGGAAGAATTCAGTTCCTTGCAGTCATAGGACCGAAGTCCTTATGTCCTTGTTGGCTGTTGGCTGGGGTCCCCTCTGCTGTAGGGGCCACTCAGGTGCCCATGGTCATCTCCATGTCATCATTGAAAGCCCTCATGCCAAATCTCTTACACATTTCTGATCTTTCTCACTTCCTCTTCTGCTTCCAGCCAAAGAAAACTGCCTAGACATACCCCCCCAAATCTATCATAATGCCAAGTGATTAATAACCTTAAGCACGGCTACAAACACTCCCTTTTCCATTTACCTTAATATAATCATGGAGTAACAGCAGGTCTGAAGGTAACAGGCCCATCTTAGGATTCTGCACCAGCCAAGATATATCATTCTTGTCAAGAAATTTAAATGATGCAAAGAACATAGAAGGAGGGTGGTTGTTGGAATGACTAACCATCTTATATGTAAATGCTAAGACAAATAGAGTAACAGCCCTAAAATTTGGCCAAATGATAATCTTTGAGGAATTAAAATGTAGGGATCAGAACCAATACAGACAGAAATCCAACAGTAAGGGCTTAAAGGAACGCTGAAGGTTTTATTATTTGAGAAATGAAGAACTACCAGGTGAAATGAAGACATGACCAGGTATTGAAATAGTTCTTAAGTGTAAGATATGGACTAGATGTCCTGATGTTTGGATCAGGTGGCAGACTCCATCTAACACCTCTATCCAGCAATCTGAGTGAACATTTTAGTTTGTCGCATATTAAAGCTGAAAGCTACTGTATTGGTGCCACTACATATCCATGGCCTCCTACCTCACCACTGCCTGGTGTCATTCTTTCTGTGTAGTCCCACATTGGCCCTACACTCTGTAAGGTAGTTTGAAGGAGCAGGAAAGGAAAGGAAATATAATGAAGCGGGGAAACAGGTGGATTTGAGAGAGAACTTTTTTTTTAATGATAATTTATAGATTAAAAAGAAGAATCATTGTGTGCTGGGATGAGGGCATAGGAAGGAGGGGAGAAATAGACTGAAGGTGCCAGAGAAAGATAAAGAGAAGGTCCCAAAGCATGACAGTGTGGATGGAAGCAAGAGAAAGGTCTTGAAAGATAAAAAGGGGAAAGAATTAAGAGGCTTTGTGGATCAATTTCCTTTGGACAGGAGAAGCATTATTTTTCTGAAATACAGGAAAAGGAAAGAAGATGAGTAGTGGCTTCAGATGAGACATGTCAAGCCAGGTCATGTGAGGTGACTTTTATCCTTTCATTTAATGAGAAAATTTTAAATATATTTTCTTCTCTTTAAAGTGACAAAAGATAGTAAGATCAATAGAACACAATCAAATAACGTTTATTAGTAGCAAATGATATAATACATATAGCATGCTTGGAATAGTGCATGCCACATTATAAATATTTGGAAATATCAGCTATTTTTAGTATTCTCATTATTTTCTACCAATAGTAAAGGAAAATGAGGTTGTGAACTTAAAAATAATATAAAGATTTTTAATAACTTGTTGAGTAATGGTATTGCTGACAAACATTGAGCCCTTGGGAAAAGTAAACAGCATTGTTCATGGAGCATCCAATCACCTGGTTAATGTTTTTACTAACAATGCTTAACATTCTAGAAGGTACAAAGAAAGGATGGGTATCAAGGTTTATAAAAAATCAGAGGTAAGAGCTCTGGGGTCTGGTTGTTTTTGCCAGGGTGAATCCAAAATTCAGAGTGAACTAGGAGATTTAAAATAATACATTAAGTCAGAGATGGTAACTGTGGCAGTATTTTAAATTTTAAAATTTCAAAAATTTAAAAGAAGCTTCAAATACCTTAACATGAAGATAGAGGGGGTAGCCACAGAGTTTAAAGTATTAAAAAGCAGAGTTAGAGATGACCATCTTCATAACTTTGGCTTTCCAATGTGAAGTGGGCTGAATATGAAGAAATTGCCCCCGTGATAAAGGTTGTTATTGAGGGTAACAGTACAAATTAAAACAAGAAGAAAAATTGTGACCCACGTATAAGATTATTATGCAGTTGTTAGAAGGGGATTCTGGATACCAGGAAACAACAGATGGTGTGGACCTCAGAGCAAGCAGTTTTAGTTGAAAGATGATGATGGAATGGTAGTGTGGAAGGGCAGTGGAGAGCCCTATGATTGGTTAAGCACTCCTAAGTCATAGTAATACAAAGAAGCACATAATTCCATTTTTGAGAACTGTTGGAGAAGTAGTGCCCACTTAATGGACCCTGAGGATGCTAGATCTGGAGTTCCAGAACTGTGCTAACCAATACATGTAGCTGTTAGCTGCTTGTGGACATTTGCACGTTAAATTAAAATAAAATAAAATACTTCATTTCTCAGTTGGAACATTCAATGGCCACATGTGGTTCTGGATATTGGACAGCACCAATTTTAGAACATTTCTATCCCCATAAGGAATTCTAATGGGTAGTGCCCTACTGGAGGTACAGTGGAAATGAGAGTATAGGGCCTTACAGAACATATTGGAGCGGAAGAAAACTATACCTAATAAGGCTATAAGCAAGGACATTCTGTCTGTATTTGACAATTTTGAAGTATCCTTTTATTATTTTAACATTTCTGAAATTAGGATGAGTCATACAGTGGATGTGCTCATTTAATAAGGTAGGGCTTTTTTCTTCTGAAAAGCTATTAACAAATTGATGATGCATCTCACAATCAGAGGCATCTTAATATCAGTGAAATATGGTGAGAACAAAGTTAAAGGGATTTTCATCTTGGGTAGTGATCACAAAGATAAAGAATCAGGAGTGTTGACAGGAGGACTAGAGAGATGTGGTGGTAATGGGAAATGGGGTAAATTTAGAAAGTACTAGACCTAAGGTACCGGTTGGAGCTTTATAGTAATGCTGTACTGGCAGCAGTTTCAAGTACTTTGTCAGGTTCTAGTATCTGATTCAAGATTCTCAGTCCTCCTATTGACTTGAGAATTGGGTTGATGGTGAGTCTCGGGCTAATGACTTCACTTGTGCTAAAGAACTCTCCTGGGTGGTGTTGAGCTGGCTTTGACAACTACAGCATGGCTTCCTTAAGATTGGACATGGAAGACAGAAGAGTTGAGGGGATAGTCCTTTTCCTTTGGGTGCAGAAAAACAGTAGAAAGGGAGAGAAACAGAGGTGTGTCCAAAACAAAGGAAAAGCCATTGTGATACTTAACATTAGCTGTACATCAAGGTTTAGACTTGAGATCTGAACTTGGATAGAAATGAGCTACACACTACCAGTCCCAGCAGAGTCAGATTGAAACTGAATGTTTTTGTTTGTTTGCTTTCTTTGTTTTGTTTATTGGCACTCTAATGACTCTGCCATGACTTTTTTTGTAGAAAATTAGGATTATTGCCTTTTAAATTTATCCCACATGGTTATTGATACCAACTGTAATACTTTGTTTTCTTCTGAAATGTTTGTCTTCTCTTAAAAAAATTATGTGTATGTATACATATATCCATATATGTTTGTGTGAGTATGCATATACATTTATATAAAAGGAGTATAGCAGAAGGAGTTCTGTTTTCTGAGTGAAAATGTCAGATTTTGAACTTGGACTCTAGCAGGCCACTTAATTTCACATTTAAGTTCAGGCAAGTTTCATCTTTTGAAATCATAGGTCCCCCCCCTTTTTTTTTTTTCTAAGTACTTATGTTTTTAGATCAGTTTTAGGTCTACAACAAATTGAGAGGTAGGTGCAGAGATTTCCTCATACCTCCTACCCTCACACATGAACAGTTTCTCCCATTATCACTGTTACACAGAATGGTACATGGTTTACCAAGGAGAAACGTACATTTACATATTATAATCACCCCAAATCCATAGTTTACCTTAGGGTTCACTCTTAGTGTTGTATATTCTTTGGGTTTAGACAAATGTATACTGACATATAGTCATTATTATAATATACACAGTATTTTTACTGCCCTAAAAATCCTTTGCTTGGTCTCCACTGTTACAGTCTAATTAGCCAAATATCCTTATTCTTAGCTGATTTATTAGGTCAGAAAAACAATCAAATAAAATGATTTCGTTACCTGAGTCTAAATAACTATTCAATACCTTCAAAGCCAGACTAGGTAGGGACTACAGGCTACTAAGATTATGAGTGCTTTTGTTTATAACAAGATCTTTTGCCACCCTAGACCTCTCAGGGTAATGGCCTTGGCCTCTGTCACTGTAGGCAAAAGAACAAGGAGAAAAACATCCCTCAGATTTATTCCACAAGAAACTGCTGTGATTTACTTACTGTGCCAAAGGATACCCAATCATTCTTTTGCTGCTTTGGTAAGATGAAGCGTCATATATGGACTTTAGATTTGATTCCTGATCATATTTAAAGCCTTAATCTGGGTAAACTCCTATGAAAACCTATAATTCCAGGATACTGGAGACACCATGGTCACAAGAGGAACTCAGCTGTTTCCTATTCAGTGCTTCTTGGATAAAGGTGCTGTCTCCAGAAACATTAAGAACATCTACTAATTTTGAGCTTTTATTTGTGAAGCAAGGGTTATGCTCATATGCAACCTCTGGAAGGGTTCTGACCAAGTCTCCAGGCTCTGGGACTGGGTGGTAATTGAGACATGAGCCAGGACTGTCCTCAGTCTAAGAAACTAAATTCGAGACACCTCTGAAGTCAAGGCTGGAAATTGCAGAATTGAGTCTGGTAATGTTTTATAGGCTGGTGACTCTATCTTGTCTGATTGAACTTTTAAAGGGAAGGAAAATGGGGATATGTTTAATTTTCAAGTCTTTAATTTTCAAGAAGAGGGGTAATGAGGTTATAGGAAGTTTCTCTAGGTTCCTGTAAGGAAGATGTCCAACAATACCATTCAAATTGCATTTACTTTTTAACATAAACCACAAAGTATTTAAGAGATCTTGGGACTCTTTGTTACTTTCCCATGCTGGCTGTTTTGCCATTTCCCTCATCTCCCTTAGTGTTTTCCTAAGTAAGAGTTTTAGAACCAAAAGGACTCATCTTGAATGCAGTTTACCATCTCGTGTGACTTTGGAACCCAGTTAGACAAAAAGGCAACAGCACTTGTTCTGTGATTCTCAACCTTTGTACCTTTAAAAAAATATTCATGCTTTGATCCTGTTCACAGTGATCTTGATTTCACTGGGGCCTGTGTATTGAGAGATATTATAGCTCCCCAAGTGTTTCTAATGCACAGCCAAGGATGAAAAGCAAACCTGTACTCTCTCATCTCCAGCCCCCTAATATCCCTTGACCTTGGCTTTAGCTCTGCTCTGGCTATCCACACCCATGGTCACTTTCAAGCTTTGTGATCCCCCAGAATTGCCCCAGCCAACCTTGAAATCTTACACTCAGATGTCCCATACCCCCAACATACCCTTCTTTCCTTCTATCTCCTCTTAACATGTTAAACACCCAGTAGTCTATTTCAGCTGCTCTCTTGCTGAGCCCTTCATTGTTATTCTGCTGTGCCTGAATAGGAAAATTAGAAGCCAGGATTAATTTAGCTGTGTGATCTTTCCATGTTTACCCATACAGTTTCCAGAGAAAATCATTGCCACATATACTGGTACCATGGCAAGTTTATGGTCTCTCATCTCAACTGAAGGGAGCCTCAATGCTACCAACATCTGCACATATTTTTTTTAGTCGACCTTGTCTCCATTTCTCCTACACTAAGACCCTTCCCTTCTGTCACTTGGAAGCTTCCATCTCTGCTGTCTGAAGGAGAACCCTACACCTGTGCTTTGAATCCTATCCCCTTCTGCCTCCTTGGTGCACTTCCTCCTTCACCTGTCACTTCACTTGTATCTCTTGCATCACTGCACATATTGACTCATTAATGTCAGCAGCTGTCACAGCACAGATGACCCTGAAGGACATCATGATAAGTGAAATAAACCAGACTCAGAAAAACAAAGACTGTATGATCTCACTTTTATGTGGACTGTATGTATATATACATACATGGAATATATATATGTGGATATATATTATATATAATATATGTATTATGTGGAATATATATATTATGTGGAATATATATTATATATACATGTAATATATATATACACATATATATGTATATATATGTGTATATATATATGTGTATATATATATATATATATATATATATATATATATAGTCAAACTCATAGTAATAA
The DNA here is from genome assembly GCF_046562875.1 of Panthera onca. Taxonomy (NCBI): domain Eukaryota; kingdom Metazoa; phylum Chordata; class Mammalia; order Carnivora; family Felidae; genus Panthera; species Panthera onca. The sequence goes on from NC_138339.1 coordinate 111,768,651, forward strand.
AGAATAGAATGTTGGTTACCAGAGGCTGGGCAGTAAGGGAAAGGGGGAAAGACAATGATCAAAGGGTACAAAATTTCACTTAGAAAAATTCTGGAACCTTAATGCGCATAATGGTGACTGGAGTAGTTAATAATACTATATTGTATACTTGAAATTTCCTGAGAGTAGGTTTCAAGTTTTATTACCTCACACAAAAAAATGGTAACTATGTGAAATGATGGATATGCTAATTAGCTTGATTGTGGTAATCATTTGACAATACATACATACATCAAAACCTCACATTGATACTTTATATATAATTTTTATTGGTCAATCATGCATCAGGAAAGCGGGAAAAAATTATAAGAAATACACATGCTCAAAATACTCCTTTGCGGGGCGCCTGGGTGGCTCAGTCGGTTGGGCGTCCGACCTCGGCTCAGGTCATGATCTCACAGCTCTGTGAGTTCAAGCCCCGTATCGGGCTCTGTGCTGACACCTTGGAGCCTGGAGCCTGCTGCAGATTCTGTGTCTCCTTCTCTCTCTGCCCCTGCCCCGCTTGCTCTCTCTATCCGTCTCAAAATAAATAAACACTAAAAAAAATTAAAAAAAAAAATACTCCTTTGCAAAACCAAAACAATGAAAAAAACAAAGTTTCATTAGCCTTCCTTTCCCCTTCCACCTACTGCCCTCCTCATCTTTGCAACCAAAGGATTTTACATTTTTTTCTCCTGATTTTGCATTTTCCCCCACTATAGATATGGAAATTTTTAGTGCTAAATCCAGTGAATAGTTTCCAGCCTTTATTTCACTTGGACATCTTCAGTATTTACAGTATTGACCACTCTCTATTTTTAAATAGTTTCTAGCCATCTGCTTCATTTTATCCATCTTCTTTGAAGTTTCTCCATCCTTTGTCTCTCTTGCAAATGATAGTGTTCCACTGTGTTTTGTTCATGGTCCTCTGTGTTCTCACTCCAATTCTCAGGGGTGCCTAACCATGGCCATGCATCTGAATCATCTGTAAATCCTATGGAAACAGCAGTCCATTCCCTATGCTAACCATCTGAAGCAGAATTACTAGAGGTTCGTTGGGCCTAGGAACTTGTATTTTTCAAAACCTCCACAGATGATTTCAAGAACTTAAGAAGCAGCTACTAGTCTTCCACTTTCATCTGGATCTCTCTCCTGAATGTGAGATTTGTTTTCTAAACTTATCTACACAACATCTCCAAACTCTGTATATCCAAGACTACCTTCCCACCTCCAGCCCCTTCTCGTCATACCCCCATCTGTTCCCTGCCCTGTGTCTCTATCTCAGTGAATGATCAGTCTTCACCAAATCTTACAAGTGAAAATTTGGTTATTACTTTTGAATTTTTTCTCTTCTTCATCCTCCCTGTCCAATCATTTGTTGTATCAGTTCTATCTCTAGTATTCTCCAAGGTGAGTCACTGCTTTGCATACAGTACACAGGTGCTACCTCAGGCTAAGCCACCATCATCTCTCTTCTGAAATACCACAACCACGCCCTAATGGTGCCTCTGCTTTCCATCTTGTTTACTTCTACATGTCTGTTCCTCCCACAATACTCAGTATATTTATTTCTAAAAGATAAATATGATGATATATATTTCCTGCATAAATATTTTCATGGCTATGGCTTGATTTCAGAATCTAGTCCAAACTTTGTTACTTGACATATGCAGCCCATAAGGATATGACACCTGCTCTCTTCTCTGGACAGGCTCTTCTCTTCCTTGTACTCTGCACATAGCTCTGATCACAGTTTTCAAGGTTCATTGTGCCCTCTTGTTGTGCACTCATTGTACCCTCTTGGAAGTGCAGGTCTTTCTTGCTCCTTGTGCCTAGAGCACCTCTTTCCCTTGGCCCAGCTCTCCCATTTTCCACTCCTTCATCAGTAACCCCCCTTTATATTTGAGTTTATATGTCATTTTATTAAAGGATCTTTGCCAAAATCTACAGGTTTGACTTGGGTGTACTTCCTACATATTCTTGTACCACAAGACTTCTTATAGTATAAGACTGTACTCAATGATTTACTTCTCTCACACACCTGACTTTATGTTCCTTAAGCAGAGACTCTTATTAATTGCACAATATTTTTTTTTGCCATGACACATAGAAAACTGTCAATGACTGTTAAAGAAATGAGATGAGAAGAGGTGTTCAGAAATGTTAAGAAAACAAAAACTAAAAAGTAATGGTAAAGAGAGGTTCAAAGAGGGGCGATCAACAGGTCAGAAGCTACAGGTAGGGAGCTGAGTGACCTGAATAGAGGTTACTGCTTGGTGGAAAGCATTTCATTGGCATGGTAAGAGCTGAAGCCAGAATGCAGGAAATTGAGGATGGGGGTGGCATTTTAGTTTAGTAGGGCTGCTGTAACAAAGTTCCACAAACCGAGTGGTATAAATAGCAGAAATGTATTGTTCCACAGTTCTTAAGTTGAAAAATCCAAGATCTAGGTGTTGTCGGGTTGCTCCCTCTGAAGGTACTAGAAAGGGATTCTTTTCTAGCTTCTGGCAGCATAACTTCAGTCTTCACGTGGCATTCTCCCTCTTTGCATGTCTGTCTCTTCACATAGTGTTCTTTTTATAGGAATCCCAGGCATATTGGATTCGAAACCCACCCTAATCTACTCTAGTATGGCCTCATCTTAATTACTTACACCTGCAATAACCCTATTTCCATGTGGGGTTATGTTCTTAGATACTGGGAGCTAGAACTTAAATGTATAAATTTTGAGGAGGCACAACTCAATCCATAGCAAGTGGGAATTACTGAATAATTTTCAGACTCTTTGATTTATTCCTAGTTCTATGGTCAGACTTTCATAGATCAACACTAACTTTTAATCTCGCACTTTAAGAGTCCACTTTATAGCATAATGTTCATTGCGGTGACCATGAAAGAGAGGTGCATAAATGACCTGCACTGTGCAGGACTGCAACACTGATTTCAAAGCTGTGCCCTCCACAGTTGGACATAGGGGATGAAGAGGTCCTCAGCCATAGTAGCTCTCTAGCTACATCATCCACATGCAAAGAAGGTTTGAAATCTCCCTATCTAAAATAAAGCTGGTAGGCATGTTGGCAGATACATTTTTGAGTCGTACTATTGACAGAAAATGAGAAGAAAATCTGTACCCTCCGCAGTGGGAGATAAGAAAACTGATGGATAATTTTTTAAAAGAAAATGAAAAAAAAACAAAGCATAAAATCTTATGCACCTGGACTATCTAATACTTTAAAATCTTGGATAGATGTATTATTATCAGGTCTAAATAATAGATTTATATCACCCTTGGTAATCTTAAAGTATAATGTATGTATGTATATATATATATATATATATATATATATATATATATATATATATAGTATACTATATATATATATATATATAATATTATATATATAAAATATACATAACATTTTATTATGTATATATACATAATAAAAGAGTCTATATAGAAGACTGCCCTACCCAAATTTCAGCTCTGAAAATTCATAGAAAAGGAAAAAAAAAAGAATTATAATCTCCATGGGAGCAACATTATACCACAAACCACAGGAGTAGTTCTGTTTGAAACCTGTTGGAAAACTAAATTTTAAATTAACTTTAGCAGTTTATTTTCATTTCAGAGATAAGATTTGAAATGACAAGGGCCAGCTAATCATTCCATCAATTGGAAGAATCGCTAGGGAGCGTCTCCCTATTGCAGGGACAGACATATGGTGACTTGGAAATGTTTTTTGTAGGTAGCTCCTATTCTTAAATTCAACATGAGTTACCAGTTTAGAAAATTGGTATATTTATCACACACTTGTAATTTCTAATGGTTTGAGGAATCCTAGAACTGACCACATCAATACTTGGCACATTTTCAAAATGGAAGGAAAGTGCTGAGACTCCTAAATACCATGCTGAATTCTTTAAAACTGAAAAATGACTGGTTTTATATAAAGTAAAATAAGAATCAAATGGGTGGAAATGACTACATTTTTGAAATTCCATTGTAAATTATAGCCTAAAATATTGTTTTAAAAAAAACCCAGCATGTTTGCAAATACATTTGACTTGCCTTGGAAGTTAGAAAGCCTTACTGCTTGGTTTACTATTGAGACAGATTGTGGATGCTGAAAGAAAAAATAATTACTTTTTTTTTAAGCCTTAGAAGGCCATTTTGAGGACTTCTGTGATAACTTATTAAATATATTGGAAACTTCCCATACTTTGCTAAATATTGGACTAATATTGGTGTAAACCAGATCCTTTCTAAAGTCTTTAAAGTACTGATCTCTTTATAAGATCATTTCACCCATAAGATGTCTTACAGTATCTCAAATACCCAATTCTGAATGGATCAAACATAAATATTTTTTATTTACTATTATTGATTTAAGGAATTGGGAGGGGAGAACTTTATAAAAAGTTGGAGATACTTTATAAAATCTTAAATATTTCAAGGATAGAATCCAGTATAATTCACAAGACAGTCCATTTTTGGTCTAAACTCACTTCTGTTTAGCTAACTAACTAGTTAAGAGTGTGAGGTGGGCAGTCTAAAGAATTTTAAACTTATCGAGTTCACATTCAGAATAAACCTATAGCAAAACCAGGAGGTCAGGTTGCCCCGGCTTACAGAGACTGTGCAATTGAAGAACTCCCTTTCCTCCCAGTTGAAGGAGACAGGAAGACTGGTGACATCCAAGCAAACATGGGCACTTCTGGTCACTTTTGTCTTGTTTTGAATATGCTGACTAAGCCTATGTCCACTGAGAATCATGAAAATATTGAGGGGTCAGCAAAGCATATTTGACCCCTTGCCAAAACACTTTCCCTAAGGTGTCTCATAGCCAAGAGTAGTAGTAGTTCATGGGGAATTTAATCCATGTGCTTTTGATTCATTTACACTAGACTCATCAAAATGTCATAGGAAGGTATTGAGTGTCCAAGAGCCTTTCAAGTTTATGAGGCCATTTAAGGCATTCATCTCTGAACCAGAAAGTCACGGTATAGCAGGAATACTGAGAATTTAAACACATTGGGGGTCAATTTCATTTTGTCTAATACATCCTAGGAAATCTTGGAGTTGATTCATAATTTCTAAAGTATAAATGCTATTCTAACATTTATATATACTAATGACATCCATCCAAGGACTGCAGGGCTAGAACAAGAATGTTTAACATCATAAATATCCAAAAATCTCATGTTAAATAACTCAATTTAATTGAGTATCTGCAGAGTGGCCTGAGGATGTGTGGATTTAAAGATAAGTTCTTTCCAAGTGACTGGAAAACAACTGGTGCTTTTAAAGTTTTCACCCATCAAAAAAAAGTCACGGTGAATTAGTCCTTTGACATTCTGTAATATTCTGTAGTTTGTTTGCAAACGCTTTAAAATACATAAACCGCATCTGATTAGGTACATGGGACTGGTATTATTATCTCTATTTTTTTTAATTTCTTAATTGTAATTTTATTATTTTTAATTTACATCCAAATTAATTAGCATATAGGGCAACAATGATTTCGGAAGTAGATTCTTTAATACCCCTTACCCACTTAGCCCATCCCCCCTCCCACAACCCCTCCAGTAACCCTCTGTTCTCCATATTTAAGAGTCTCTTATGTTTTGTTTCCCTCCCTGTTTTTATATTACCTTTGCTTCCCTTCCCTTGTGTTCATCTGTTCTGTGTCTTAAAGTCCTCATATGAGTGAAATCATATATCTGTCTTTCTCTGACTAATTTTGCTTTGCATAATACCCTCTAGATCCATCCCCGTAGTTGCAAATGGCAAGATTTCATTCTTTTTGATTGCCGAGTATTTATATACCACATCTTCTTTATCTATTCATCCATCAATGGACATTTGGGCTCTTTCCATACTTTGGCTATTGTGGATAGCGCTGCTATAAACATTGGAGTGCATGTGTCCCTTCGAAACAGCATACCTGTATCCCTTGGATAAATACCTAGTAGTGCAATTGCTGGGTCATAGGGTAGTTATATATTTAATTTTTTGAAGAACCTCCATAGGAGATAAGGATTATATGTAACTTTGCATGTTGTCACTTTAATTGCATATTCTATATCATTTTATAGCTCTGAACTGTGATCGCAGGCAATAGGGCTAATGCTGCCTTTATCCACCCAGCTCTACTTTATCTTTAAATCTGTATTTCCCACACTTCCAAGAAATCTTTGGGTTTTTATTAAAAAGCTAAACAAAGTGAAACAAAAATGTAATTCCTGTTATAACACGAAACTTGGATATCATAATTGGCATAAAATCCCATTCTAGTTTTCCTTGAAAAATAAGATGTGCAGTCCACTATGATTGTCTTCCTTCCTAATTCTCCATATTTGCATTTTAAAATTGCCTTTTCCTGTGGAGTAATGTAAGTGTAGAGCAGTGTTTGAACTCACTGTTAACTCCATGGTCACATCAGTTCCATTAGGGCAGAAACTAAGAAATGGGCCAGCACCTATTTAAATTATGTAGTTGCCAGGAAATAAGTTCATCTTACACAAGTAAATTGCAAAATGTAAATGGGGAATGTTTTTCTCCTTTAATAAATTAAAACTCAAATCATCTATCTTTAAAAAACTGAGCCAAGGATTAAGATAACTTCCACTGTGTGACATTATTAACATAAATTGATGGCTGCCTTAATATTAACATTCAGAGAAGAAATATTCTCTTCACTAGAGTTTCAGGGCATCTTGTTCTCCTCGTTTACCTCTTTATGCTTTGGCCACACCTTCTCATTCTCCTTTGTTGCTTCCTCCTCAACTCTTAGCATTGGTATGTCTCCAGCTTAGTCTGTGGACACTTTTGTACTCTGTGTATCTCCTGCATGATCTCATTTAATCCCAAAGCCTTAAAATCTATATGCCATCGGCAAATTTCTACCACTCATCCAGACCTCTCTCCTGAAATCAGACGTTAATATTCAACTGCCTACCTGCCATTTCCACCTGGTTGTCTATTGTCTGCATGAAACCCAACACTTCCAAAACCAAAGTCATGCTCTTCCCTGCCAAAACACTCCTCCCGTGGACTTCCCATCTCAGGCCAAACTCTACAGTTATCTTTGACGCTCTCCTGTTCCCCATCCCCACCTACCTCATCCAATCCAGTCAGCAACCCCACCCAGCTTTATTTCCAAATATAAGCCAGAATCTGACCATTTCTGATCCCCTCCACTGCTGCCAGCTTGCTCCCGGCCACCATTTTTTCTCATCTGGATTGTGAGACAACTGTCCAAAACCAGTATCCCTGCTACCCTCTTTATTCACTCCAGTCTACTCTTCACACATCAGCAGAGTGGCACTTGTAAATCCCGGGTCATGTTGGGTCACTCCTTTGGCCGGAACCCATTGGTGACTTCTGATCTTCACCACAATTAAAAGCCTCACAGTAACCTGCCACCTGTGGGTTCCTGTCACTTCTGATTCAGCTCCTATTACTGCTTCGGAACACTGACTTCCTTCTATTCTCCCGGCTCTCCAAGCACAGTCCTGCTTCAGGGGCTCTGTTTTTCTGTTACTTCAGGCGAGAACCTGAATCTCCCCGATACCCCTTTACTTCCTCAAATCTGTCACTCCTTATTCAAAGATCTTCTTTGTGATGGCTTCTGTGTCTATCTTTTTTGATATTTATATCTGTACCATCCCTATTCCTGGAGCTCTCCATATCCCTTCCTTTTTAATTTTTCTTTCTAGAACTTATTACTATATATATATATATATATATATATATATATATATATATATATATATGTTTATAGATTTTACTCATTCATTTTCTTTTCTGACCCTCCTCCAGCTATACTGAAAGCCCCTAGGCTGTTTTATAGTTCACTGCTATACCCCTGGCCTCACAACTAGTTCCTAGAACTTGGGGATAGTCAATAAATAATTGTTGAGGGAATAACTGAATGATTACTTCCCATCTTCCTTTCCTTAGTAGGAGTATTAAATATAAAAATATGGAAATATTATCTAAATTATTAGATAATTACACTTGCCCATACTTATGTGTGAATATAGTAATCTAGTGTGGTTGTTGGAATATGTAAAGTAATTATAAAAATAGGCATTTTTAAAGCTTGGTCAAACACTGTTATTTTTTTTCAAATTAAAAAAAAACACTGGCAATCAAGAAATCAGAATTATATTGAATTAGTTGTTTCTGGGTCATTAAGGAACTTGACTGTACTGTTACTCTCAAAGCACTAAATATAGCTGATATCGAACCAAAGGTCCTTCATGATCCTTGAAACTTCTTTGAATTTCTAAAGAAATACTTAGGCTTATGGGAAGAAGTTTTAATGAGACATTGTACTATTCAGGAGAGAAGAAATCATAGTTTCTGACCTCAGGGGCATTGATGAAATAATAGAGCAAAAGCTCTAGGGAAATTAGTTTTTAGGAAGTGGAATCGGGTGGCTCACTGCACAATTCTAAATAGCATCAGAGTGAGAATGACAGTCTGGCTGATTGGGTTTAGTGATGTGGATAGATTTGGCTGCTATGTCATCCAAAGTACATTGAAAACCCCCACATATCACCAAGATCTTACAAAGGTACAAAGACTGCTGGACAACAATTGATTCCAGGACTTCATTTAAATGAGAACAGCAGACAGACCAAAGAATGACTAGAACAATTCCAGTCCTAGAATTTTCATCAGAGAAGATAGATAATTTTAAGTTTATTCTTGTGCCTATCCTGATTTGTTCAGTCCATTAATATTTATAGAACATCTATCGTGTACCAGGGACTGTGCCAGGGAGGGTGACTATGACAGATAGGATCCCTGCCCTCATGCAGCTTCTATCCTAGTTGAAGTGGTAGGCATGGAGTAGAAAGATAAATATATAAGTGCAAAGTGTGGTGAGTGCTAGAAGGGAAAAGTGCAGAGGTACTAGTGGAGAGAATAACAGAGCCACATGTGTTAAACCAGGTTGTGATAAGAAGCCACCCTGAAGGTTCAATCCCAGTCCATGGAGTATTTGAGGAAGCTGTGTATGCCAATCCTCTATAAAGCTGTGTGACAATCCTGTATAAGGACATGCAGGTTTATGATCTAAGACCCACCTCTTTATGCTTTCTGAGAGACATTCTACCCTTCACCCCTGTTTCCATTTGCTGATACTTTCTGTTTTTCTCCACTAACTACCCACCCTCTGCTATTATCAAGCCTCGGCTATTTTAAAATTAAAACATCATATTTCAACTCTTCTTCCCAGCCCTTCTGACCTCATTTCCTCACTGCTAAAAGCCTCCTTTAGTTCCCTCCTTCCCACTTGTTGATTTTTTGCTTCACCCAGGTGTGTTTAAATGGGTTTCTGAGACAGAGCTGTCAAGAAAACTAATGCCCTTATACTCAAAGTTTTGATTCAGCTGTACTATTTACACCTTTGCTTCAAGTACTCATGTCTTTTTATACTAAGTCGTAAGCCACTGTATCTTAAAATAATGACTAAATTTTCATGTTATTTATATACTGTCTTGTAAGAGGTGGCAGTTGAGAACAGATTAAACTATTCTAAACTAAAATAAGGCTCTTGGCAAAAAGATTTTACATTTTTAGGTTGAGATCTGATCAAGGTAGAACCATGTATTGATATATGACACAGGATGGATGTGGAATGGATGTTGTAATAAAGAGTAAATAATAAATAACCAAATTAATAATATATGGGAAAAGGTGGGTTTTTAGATGTTTAATCTCCATGCCAGTGGGCATAAATTAGGTCAACATTCAAATGAATTTCTCACTCTGGGTAGCAGCATGTCTGTCCATTCTGTTGTATACCCCAGAGACTCACACAGTCTCTCATTCATGTTTTTCCAAGACTCTCATGGGCACCTAGCAATCACTTCTGCATGAATCTGCCTTGGATACCACTGTGTACTAACTTTGGCTCTACCAGTGACCTCAACCCATGTTCATCAGTGTTCAGTCTGCCTGGCAGCATTCATCAGCAAGTTTGTTCTAGCTATTAATGCTCTCCCTTTCATCTAGGGTAGTGCCATGACATTGTTCACTTGCATGGTGGAAAGGAGAATGCATTCTCCCTTCATCGTGTTCTCTCAGGGTGGTCCAATAGCAGTGCTTTTTTTTGTTGTTGTTACTACTGTTGTTGTTTGTTTGTTTGTTTTTGTAAATCTCAAGCCTTAGGAGTTCAGTGAAATTTGCTCTACCAGGATATGACTGAAAGAGTTCATATGCTAACCAACTAACCAACACAGTCTACCCAAAATTATTACACCTTTTGGGAAACTTAGGCTTTGTCGCTGAGTCTGGTTATTCATAGTAGATTTCTCCTTTCCCTAGAGTGAATTATACCCAGAGACTTACCGTCTCTTACAGTGAGAATTGTCTGGATCATGCTACAACAAGAAACCCCAAAATTTCAGTGAATTAAAACAAAACAGGTTTATTCCTCACTCATGCTGCATGTTCATCATAGTTTGGGAGTAGAGAGAGGAGAATTCTGTTCTTTACTTAGGGACATGACTAATGGGAGACTACATCATTTGGGAAAGTTTCCAATCAGTGTGGCAGAGGGTAGGGAACGTCATACACCAATTCTTAATGATTTTACCCTGGAAGTGACATGTATTACTTTTGCTCAAGTTTCATTAGCCAAAATCAGTCAGGGTAGCAAGCCTAATTTAAAGGGACAAGGAAGTGTAATTCTGCCTGTGCCTTGAAGGAGGAGAACTGAGAATGTAGATAAACAACATTAATGATTATTCCTCCTTCCTTGACATTTTGTTTCTATAACCTTTCCCCCTCTCCTTATCTACCCTGCCCCTTACAACATATCTATGTATAAACTTCCATCATGTAAATGGCTCATGGCTCCCCCATATTAGTTAGTGGCTCTGGATAAAGTCTCTCTTGAGTTGTTGGCTAAGGTTTCACTCTTCTCAGAGATCAACTTCCTTTAAGGTCACTTAGAAAGTTGTCAGGCCATGGAAACTAACCATGTTGGCTTCTCCATAGTTGCTGTTCACAATATGACAGCTCACATCTCCCACAGTGAGAGATCAGAGAGAAAGAGATAATCTCAATATAGAAGTCACAGTCTTTTATAAATATTATCTTGAATGGGACATGTCATTACCTTTTGCCAGATGACCGAGCCTGGTACAATGTGGGAGGAGAGATTACACAAAGATGTGAATACCAGAAGGTGGGTTATCGGGAGCCGTCTTGGAATCTGACAACCACTCTCCTTTAAGAAGGATACTTGCCTCCTGTGTAAACCATGGCTTCAAATAAACGCTTCCAGAGTCTCAGCTTCTGCCAAGCAGCATACCCAATACAAAGCAAATATAATTTAGAACTTCTCTCTAGGGGGTCACTTCATTTAGACTAGTGTTAGTCTTCTTTTATGCAATTAAATGGTTCTTGTATCTTATCATTTTCTATGTCCTGTATCCAAGGAAGTACATTCGCTCTTCCACAGAACATTTGCTTTATTTTTAATGTTTTAAATACTATTTTTAAGTCATTTGTGTTTAGGTGGTTGTACTTTAAATGTAAGCAGACATAATATATAGCAAATAAATATTTGATAGTTTTTCCTGCCCCTTTCTATAGAAGCATGAGCTGTGTGAGCTAAGCGTGACTTTAAATAGGATTAGAAAGACTGGAATGGCCACACAAAACCCACATTAAAATTTATCCTTGTCAGCACTCCGTGATTCCACATTCCACATTTCTTTTGGGTTAATCAAGAAATCATTGAATGATATTAAATGGAAAACACAATTTTGTAAGGGGAAGGAAGTTCATATGTGGAGGAAGGGACTATGTATGGCAACTATAAGAAAAAATAAGGGAATGTTTATGTGAACTTCCATGTACTCATGGTTTTACTGAGCACAAGTAGAAAGATTTCTTTAATTTTCTTTGTTAATTGTTGCTACAGAAATAAACCAAACTGTGCAGGAAACTAGGCACTCCTCCCTACCTCCTCCTGATATTAAAAGAGTTTGATTTACTGAATTCCTCAAGTCAGGATCTGATCATTGCACCAGTGATGTCTTTTGGATTAATTCAGTCAGACCATGCAGTGTGACCAATGCAGACAGCCTGTTAGAAGCACATGGGTAATGTGTTCTTTCTTCATTCCTTCTGCCTCTATTGTTTGTGCACTTTGGTTGCTTTTATCCTACCATCTTGAATCTCTTGTACCCCAAATTATAGTATGCTCACTATATGCAGTGTTTCTCCTCCTACTCACCTCCTCCTCCCTCCCCCAGTGACATCTCATCTCATTCCCAAGAAAAACATCACCCCCCCCTCTAAGCTCACTGTGTTTACGTTTCTCTGCTCTTTTCCTCTCTCCTCCTGGCATGCTGGTTTAATCAATTTTACCAAATGACTTTCCTGGCAGCTGCAAAAAGAAAACCCAGAGCAAGCTAATAGCAATCTAATACTGTACTTTTTGTCATTTCTCTAAAATGTACAGAAATGTTTGGTCATTGGATTGATTTTTAATGATCTAAATGATCAGATGTCTCAACGCTGCACTGCAGCAGCCTGATAATAAATAGGAAAGGGGAGGGGCTTGGGCACTGGATGCTCAGTGCTAGATGAATAATCCCCAAACACCAGCCAAGGAGAAAATATAAAGTATCAGCCTTTGCCAAATCACGTGTTAGCATTTTTAAACAAAGACACCTAGCTGTTTTAATTTTGTGTATGGAGGAACTAAAACAAGATGTTTTTGGTGAGAGTTTAGAAAGTCAGTGATAGAGTTAGGAACCAAACTGCAGGCTTATTCTATGCGTATCTGTTGACATAAGCAGGACGTCAGTAAAGTATCTCCCGATATCCCCAAATAGCATCTTGGCATCTCAAGGATGGAGAAAAACATTATTTTTTTATCTGAAAGGCAGTAGAACTCCCAAATGTATATGAAATCAGTAAACTGTAAAATGTCACTTGTTTTTTCCCTCTGTAAAAAAGAAATATGAAAAAAAGATATGGGAAAAGAAACAATGAAATATTATCACACCATAAGATTTATTAACTAGCTGCATTAACTATCGATGACTTGGTTAGCTATTCTGTCCTTTGGTTTCCTCACTGCAAATGGACAACTTGTAGTGCTGATCTGGAAGATTACACGTGGAAAGGCCGAGTCACACATTTAGCATAGCGTCTGGCATTTGTGAAATACATAGATCATGATCATCATTACTACAACTACTATCTTTTTAATGGCACCTCACTCACTACCAGTCCTTTCCAGCCATGTCTAACTTCACAGGGCAAGACTGCTCTCCATACTGTGGTGGGTAAAGTGGATTTTGGGGTCCAACCACAGTTCAGCCACTTACTTTCTGGGTCTATGGACGATAAATAACCCCTCTAGGTTCTTCACGTTCCTCATCTATAAAGTGTAGGGGGGTGTTAATACTCACTTTGTAAGGTTATTACAAGTATTAAAAGAAATAACTTGTGTAAAACTTAGTACACAAGACCTTCCCCAGAAAGGAGACTCAAAAAAAAAAAAAGTTAGCTTTAAAAAAAAAGTTAGCTTTACCTTCTCCCCTCATTTACAACGTGCTATTGCATATTTTTAAATGGTAGGTGGAAAGAAGCTAATTGGTTTCTTATTTTAATGTTTCAGTTCATACAATGCTCTTTTGAGAAGCTCAGCTCAATTTATATAGTTAAGATATACAGATACATGGCTTACACCAGGCTGATCTGGGGCTCACACTGATAAAAGGAGATATATATATCTATGTATCTATATATCTATATATATAAATTTTATATATATTTTATATATATATATAAATAATATATATAAATATATATATTATTTATATATATCTATATATATCAAAGCTATATACCATGGCTACATTTATAGCCTACTCTGCTAATTCACTTTTCATTAGTAATTGCTTGATATCTGTATCTATATCTATATATTTCCTGTCTTATATATTTCTCCTTAAGAAATAGAGTACTACTTCCTTTGATAATACCATATCTTAGTTATTTATAATCGTGAAGTTGAGCTGACTGAACACTGGTCTAACGAGTCCCTGTTGGTTAAGTCCTATTAAGTCTGTTTCAAGGCCTAGGCCAATCAGCTTATTAATGGATGCTCTTAACCATGCCGCTTTGGTCCGGATGGTATAACTGAAGAGGCTCAATCCCACTGTTGGTAAAAGTGATCCAGAAGCAGTGTTTGCTGATGATATCAGAAGTATGGTCTTTGTATTTGAAAGACACCACCCCCCCCTCATCCCATGTTGCAAGAAAATTAGATTCTAATTGAAAGAACAGGGCCCAGGAGTTGTAATAACAGGAACTCATTTGAGAAATTTTGTATCCTTGGGGTAAATGAGATCAATTTTGGCCTAGTATGACAGTATTCCCAATGTTTTTCAGATGTTGGAAAATGTGTGTCAACAAAGCAAAGCTTTGTATATTCCATGGGGGCAGGGGTGGAGAATAAAACAAGAAACACAGACATAAAAACAGAATAGAGTTTTATAGGATGTTTTGATTTTTTTTAAATATGTTAAGCCTTTAGAAATAAATTTATAATCAAAAGTATAAATATGTTTTATATATGGTTGGAAAGCTGAGTATCAATCAATTATTTAACACGGTGTTCCAAAGTTTTTAAATGGTTAGAAAAAAAGGAAGAAACTTTTGGATTTCCATTTATTAAATACTTATTTTTATCTCTGGAAACAGCAAATGCCATACACATTTTATAAATCTATATTACTGTCTTTATTTGTAATAAAAACATATTTTGATCATATGTTATTATTTTGTATTTGTTAGTATACATTTTTAAACATCTTCAACCTTATTATATGTTTGAGGGCTTAGAATTTACTAAAGAGAGATAAAAGTATGGTTTATTCCAGAACTCAGTATCTGATCAGAGGAACAGAAACGGGATTCTTGTATTATTATAAACGATGACAAAAAGAATATCTGTGTTTGTATGTGTGTGTGTGTGTGTGTGTGTGTGTGTGTGTGCGTGTGTGTGTGCGCACGCACACTTGAGGAATCACTTTTGTGGAATAGACTTCTGCCAAGGGTGTTTGTATTTTGCATTTTTAGAAGTATAATAAAATATACTCCAAGAAAGCCTTTCCCAATCTATGTTTCCACCAGTTCTGTATGAGTGTACCTATTTCCCAATCCCCTCACCATCTCTGGATATTTTCAGTCTTTAATTTTTCCCAATGTGTAGGCAAAATACCTCATTGTAATTTTATTCTTTGGTTACCAGTGAGATTGAATGTCTTTTCAAGAGGCTATTGACTGTTTGTAGTTCTCCTTCTGGGATGTTTGCTCACATCCATTTCCAATTTGTCTTTTGGGTTATTGGTCTTATTCTAATTAATGTATAGGCTCTCCCTAAGGCAACAATACAAAAGCTATATACCATGGCTACATTTATAGCCTACTCTGCTAATTCACTTTTCATTAGTAATTGCTTGAGAAGCCTGTGTTATGCCGTCTCTTCACATTACTACACTGTCATTTTTTTTTCTTTCCTAATTCTGCCAGCTTAGATGGTAAATGTTTGAGGGTCACAAGGGAAACAAATATGCATTGATTTCTTATATGTGCTATGTGGTTAACCTATACCTTTCAATGTAATCCCAACAAATCTAAGACCTCTGGGTCATCGTTACCCTCCAGAGGGAAACATGAAGATTCAGTGAAGGTGACGAAATGAACCCACGGTAAATGAAGTGTTAGGAGGCCTTGGGGCTGTCTGATGATACCAGCAGCCAATACTTCTTCCATCAGATCATGCTTTCTTCAGGAAAACTTCTCTTAACCCAACAGCACACATTAGCTACATTCTAGTATTCATAGCGCTCAGAAGAGATACAATGCCTACAGAGCTGAAACTGGGGCTTAGGTTTATCAATCTCAAGCTTTGATTGAGAACTAAAGTCGGGAGGATGAGGCTCATTTAAAGAGCGATAAAGCCATTCCTCATTTGACTTTGGAAAGAAAAAAGAAAATGAAAAGGCATTGTCAAAATTACTGAGGCTATGGTGCCTTCATCAGTGAGCTGGAACATGCAAACATAGAGGAAAACAAGAGAGTTCAAGTGTAAATGTGAATGCCCCTTAGTGTTTATGAAATATCAAAGAAATAACATCCAAACAACAATAACATAGATTGGAGAATAGTTAAGATTGATGGTCCCTCTTATGGAATGCCATTCAGACAGTGGAGTTAAGTTAAGCAAAATAGCCCACGCCCTGCCATAAGGCTCTCCTGGCAACAAATATATTCAAACACTGGAGACCTGCCTTTGTGGGAAGAGGATTAGTTATACCTTGGCCTGTTTATCCAAAAGCAAAAATATGGGTAGATTTCTAGAAGTGTCTTCTTGGAGCGTAAAGGACAATTATGATAGCTTAGGCCACCAGCTTTCAGTAAATTCCATCTGGTACTTTACAAATTAGCTCATTATTCTGCTGTTCTTATGAATGTGTTAGCCTGCAAACATATCATTGTCACAAATTAGTCACCTAGTGTTTCTCTGAAAGTGATTTAATATAAGCACACCCACATCATAATATGGAATAGGAAAGTAGGTTCTTGCTTGATCCTCTAAATGGAATTCAGCATAAAGTATGATTCAATTTCCAAGGGGCTTTTGGCACACACATAATCTTCTGATTTGCTAAGACTAGAATGTGATCATTGCCCTGATTATTGACAGTATCTTGCAATATTAGAAATCTCTTTGTTTTCCCCCATGAACTCCAAGAGAGAGCTAAGCCTACTGATGAATGATGGATTCACAAATTGAGCATAGCTTTTGTTTTTATTTACAGTTGTTATCACAGGTGTCATCACAACTGTTGTTTTAGTTCAAGAATAGCATTTTCAGTTCTAAGAATTATCTTGAACATCTGATCTTAAGGTGCTTTTTGTAGCAGATGAACTCACCCCCCAGCCCCATAATTTAGAAAGAAAAAAGTGAGAAAACAGAAGTTGCCCTCTACTGTCTAACTTGATTACCTGTTGAGAAGTGCCCTTGTTTGGATTACAACAAATGTTTCATGGTGAAATTTCTCGGTGAAGATGCCACTGGCACAGATTTGGAGCTGCCGACTCAGTGATTGAACATGAACATGAAAATAGCTTCCTGTCTATGACATGAAGTTTACAAGGTAGAGTGTCCCAGTGATGGTTATTAAGAGGCTTGGGAATATCATGTAGGTTCTAGATCCTTCTGTGCCGTGTTAGCCTGTTATCCTTTTGTTCCGATTGACTGTCCCCATTATCACCAGGTGATGGCCCCTGCCAGGCACAAGGTTCACAGGTAGAAAATGAACCGGCTCTTCCTTGTGCTTCTCTTTTTATGGAACACTTTGCCCAGAAGCACCTCAGCTAACTTCACTTTTTGTCTCCTTGGCTAGGTTTGGTCTTAGGACATAAATGAGTTAGTGGCCAACAAATGGAATTAGACTGTTTAGGATTTATCCCTAAACAGCATAAGCTGGAACCCCCTTCGTTGAGTACTTAGCTGCTTCAAAAAGTAGATTCCTGGGGCGCCTGGGTGGCGCAGTCGGTTAAGCGTCCGACTTCAGCCAGGTCACGATCTCGCGGTCCGTGAGTTCGAGCCCCGCGTCAGGCTCTGGGCTGATGGCTCGGAGCCTGGAGCCTGTTTCCGATTCTGTGTCTCTCTCTCTCTCTGCCCCTCCCCGGTTCATGCTCTGTCTCTCTCTGTCCCAAAAATTAAAAAAAAAAAAAAAAAAAAAAAAAAAGTAGATTCCTACAAAAAATAATAGATTTTCTGCAGGTAAGGAGGAAGAGAGGGTGGGTATTGAGTAAATTACCAGGAATGGTAAAGGAACCGTGATGTTAATCACACAATTACACATGTTCACCCTGAAGTGTCAGTGAGATAAAAATAGAAGCTGCAGCTCAAAGTGTGGTCCCAATCCTAAATTCCAGTTTTCAAAATAGGTGGCCAAGAATCAGTTTCATGGTATTTGGGCTCCTTACACAAATGCCCTTAGCTTAGACAGACTATAAAAGAGTTCAGAGAGGGAAAAGGAGGAGTAATTTATAAAAAGGTGTTTTTTTGTTTGTTTTTCTGTTATTCTTTTGAAGCAAGAGAGGATTGGGCATTGCTGTGTGTGCTGCCCCTCCCCCATCAAAGGGGGCTACTGTCCTCTCATTCCCATTGAGCCCAGAGAGACGGTTCAGTGGTGGGAAGCTTTCCCACAGACCAGATGTACCCCACACTAGAGAGACAGTTGGCCTCAAGCCATTTCATGTCTTTTCCAAGAGAACTATCTGGAAAAGGCACTTGGACTCCAACAGCAAGAGTTTGTAGGGACTGGGCCACTAGAAAACCAGGGGCTTGGTGGGGGGCTGATTAACAAGTAGCACTTTGAAAGCAAAGCTCTGCCTGAGTCATAAGAGTTGCAGCCAGGGGGCCCAGCAGGGATGCAGCTGATGAACCCACAAAAGTGCCCACGAGACAAGGAGGCAGCTCTCGACATCTGCCAGGCCCCTGGTGCAAGATGCCATCTTATAACAATGCCAATTCAAGGAGAAAAACCTTCTCCTTCCTTTCAGTGTCTCTCCCTTTGCTCTTTCGACCCCAGAGTATTCACTATCAACAGCTGGCAAGTTAGGATAGATGGGAAAGGGGTGGATAAACCCTTTCCTGCCCCACCCACTCACCTTATTGCCAGTAGCTATAAGCAGAAAGAAAATCTGAGTTGAATTACCTTTAGATTTTTGGATTACGGTTTGGAATGGCCATTCTAATTTCTGAATAGAATCTGGGTTGATGGTTTAAAAAGTGATATAAAGCTCTCTCTTGCCTAAGAGTGCCCAGAAAAGTCCTAAGACTTTCTCCATAAATAAAACTTAAAAGGGTGGTAAGAAACTAACATAAAATGTGTTTAATACATATCACATGTCCTTATCTTCAGTGACTTTGTTAGAATATTGATGCTGTTTTAGATGTATTTTTTAAATATCCTGACAACACCACAATACTTTTATATCTCTACTTGCATATTTATCCTCTAATATTTGAGAAAAAAATCAAGGAAAGTTATTTACACCATCCAGTAAATGTTCTGATCCTTAAAACACCTGTACTCCAGTAGAAAGCTCTAATGGTAGATCTGCAGGAGAGGTGTTGGTAGCAGTAAGACATTTGGGAAGTAAGGGCAGTGGGAAACTTAGTATAGTGTCCTGTCCCTCCTGTCCCACTCAGACATCTGTCACTTTCCTTGTCCTTCTTCAACCTTGTCTCCCTTCAGACTCCTTTGAACTGGGAGTTTAGGACTGGCATGTGCTCATTATAGCCACAGTCTATGAGAAGCCACCAGGGATTCAGGGCTGCAACAGTCCCTTGGTCCTTCTCCTTCTGGGACAAAAATATTCAATCCCGACACACATCCCTAATGGTCTGTACCTGTAAGCAGTGGGTAATCACTGGGGAGAGGGAGAAAAGTGAAAAAGTTCATTAACTGTTTTCCTGTTTCTTGTATAACTTTCATCCTTTTAAAAATGAGGTAGGAATTTCAGGGTGCCTGGGTGGCTTAGTCATTTAAGCATTCAACTCTTGTTTTCCACTCAGGTCATGACCTCACAGTTTCATGAGTTCAAGTCCCACGTTGGGCTGTGCACTAACCCTACAGAGCCTGCTTGGGATTTTTTCTCTCTCTCTCTCTCTCTCTCTCTCTCTTGTCTCTCTCCCTCCCTCCCTCCCTCCCTCCCTCCCTCCCTCTCTCCCCCTCCCTCTCCCTCCCTCTCCCCTGCTCATGTTCTTTCTAAAAATAAATAAATAAACTTTTAAAAACATATATATTAAAAAAAATGAAGCAGGAATTGAAAAAAAAAAAAAGGAAGCTTTCTTTGAGTCCTGACAACATAGCACCAGATGTTCATCTGTCCACTTTCTGCTTTTGACTTTTGCTCCGCCCCCTGTTCTGTCACCAATCTGAAGGGGAAGAGTCAAGGAGGAAAGAAGAGAAATCTTGACAATAAATTTAGTATTTGATCAGTTTTGCTACTTAATTTTGTGGAAAATTTTAAAGTTCATTTAGATCTTCATCCCTTTTCTATATTTTGTAACTAAGAACAGCAGATGAAATCATGGTATATTGCACCTTGAATTCTTTCCTACTCATTACATGATTTCTGTAGAGAAAAGTAGAAGATACATAGCTGGGCGATTGGATTTCATATTAATAGCTTTCTGTCTCATTCACTTTGGGATCTGTGTTATGTTTCGCCCATTTTTATCTATTAAGTGATTTGTTTAGTCTATGGTAATGTTTTTAGGTGTGCAATATGGCAATTATAGAGAAAGGTAAGCTAGTTGATAGTTTCAAGTACTGAGTGTTATGAATTCATCCCCAAGTCAGAATTAAAAACACAGAGCGGAGAGTATAAAATGCTAAGTGAGGGAGAGCGTATCTATCTAAAATGGGCAGCTAGTATTTAATAACTGCCCTTGAATTTATTTTGTGCTCAAACACACAGAACGTTTTACTTAGTTATATCAAAATGACTTCACAACTATTGTTCCAAAATATTGACTTCTGGTTTTCATACATTTTAATATTTTAAAACTTGTAAATGATTATGTTAATATATATATATATATATATATATATATATATATATATATATATATGCTTTTTTCCTCTTAAAAAGGAATTATGCCTTTCAAGTACTAAATTTTCCTATTCCATAAAGCTAATGAAAATCACAGTACTTTTTCCTGTCCTTAATCGCTCTCTTTCTCTCTGTCTTTGGCCTCCTTATCTGAAACTAAAATTCTGTGAAGAAAATGGTGAAAGGGGTTTGAGAAAAAGAAGCTAATATTTTGACTGGGACTGTACTAGATGTCAGTCATAGAAAAAGAACGCTTTCTCCAGAACCTCTGGATGTGGATACAGATGAAGATACAGTAATTGTTAGTTCCTCTGCGTGTGTTTTAATTTAAGCCTCTTGATCGAGTAACCGTTATTTCAATGTCAAGGTAATTCACTGTGACTATTCAATATTACAATAGAGTATTAATTTTAAACTGCTTTATTTTTGGAGGGAAGGAAAGGATTTATGAACAGAAAAATAGCATCTCTTGTGTGGTGAATGGTCTAGTTCAGATTTTGACTGCAAGGAAAAGAAACGAACTCAGACTAGCCTCTGTAAAAAAGGAAGGAATAGTTACTGTTAAGACACTGAAATCCACAGGAGCATCGTGTGACTGGGCCTTGATGGATATGTAAAACTGGAGAACAGAGGCAGCTACTCTTTTTGTGGTCATATTGTCTTCCATTCCTATTTGTCTATTTGTTTCTGCTCTTTGACAATTTTCTCTGTAGTTGCCACAATTTCCTTTGTCATCAGTTTGCACTTGACCCAGAATGGCAACTTCAGCCCCCAAGTCCCCATGATATTTTGGTTCAAGCCCATCTGGAACTGATTAGAGTCTTTGTTTTTCTTATGGCAACTCACATGCCAAAGATAGAATATTAATATTTGCTACCCCACGAATGCAACAGGTGGCAGTGGGTCAAGTTTTCACACGTATTCCAATCCGGTTTTATAAGGGTAAGATGTACAGGAGGCAGGCTTTTTAGAAGGAGATGTAGGCAGATGTAAATAACCATGTTTGGTGTATTGATTGATTATTTGTGATAATCGTTGAGTCAATCAGTATTTCACTGAGCACTTATTGTATACCAGACACTATTTGAGACACTGGGGATATAGCAAGGACAAAACAGACCACAAAAAGAAAGAAAAAAATAATCCCAGGCCCCCTGTGGAGTTCACATTTTAATGATAATCTTTAGCCATGTATTTTAATGATAACTGGAATACAAAATGAAATATTAATGTCTCCATATAGATGGATGAATACAAGATGTTGAAATAATATGTGTGTGTGTATATATATATATATATATATGTGTGTGTGTGTGTGTGTGTGTGTGTGTGTATAATAACTACAGTTATTTTGTGAATATCACAGGTACAGTTGCTTTTATTTATTCTTTTAAGTGTTGTGTGAGTGTACATGTGTATGTATATTGGGAGCATCAGTTAAGGTCTTCCTTTTAAATTGCATCTGGCCTACACACTTTGATGTAGCCTCTAACTTCCTATTAAAATGACTATGAAAATATACCCTCCAAAAATACAATTAGAAATTACTAAAACCCGGGATTGATGGTGATTCATTGCTAGAGTATTAAAGAACAATAAATTAGGTTGAGGAGATAGATAGATAGATACACACACACACACACACACACAAAATATATTTTTAATGTTTATTTATTTTGGAGAGAGAGACAGAGCATGAGCAGGGGAGGGGCAGAGAGAGAGGGAGACACAGAATCCAAAACAGGCTCCAGGCTCTGAGCTGTCAGCACAGAGCCCGATGTGGGGCTCCAACCTAGGAACTGTGAGATCATGACCTGAGCTGAAGTCAGACGCTTAAGCCACTGAGCCACCCAGGTGCCCCACTACCTAAAGTTTTCTAAAATAAATATGCCAGCAGACACAAAGGTGGATCAAAATTACGAAGTTAGTGTTTGAACATACTCACATATTTGAGCTGGAGTAAAATAAACATGAACTATGATCAAGATGTATAATCATAAGTTTCGTTGTGCAGGTAGACACGGCTTTAGTGTTGATAGTTCTAACTCTGAACGAGTAGTGCTTCTGGCCCCAGCTGCAGTGTTCCCTCCAAAATGGGAAAAGAATGAATCAGTTATTTATTTCTGTTTTTTAACACTTAGCATTGATTCACCTAATAATACTGGTGGTATATTTGAATTCTTGAATATAAATTTTGAATTTGACTGTTTAGCTCCGAGTTTTGAAGTTGGATTCTCAAGTCTATCAGAGATTCTGTCTGACAAATATTAGAAACTTGGGTTTATATTCCAATACATATATATCAGGTACAAATGAGTATTCTTCCTTAATTAATACTAAACATTTTTTTTCTCTTCATTGGTGTTTTCATTATGCAAATATTACATGGAAGTATTCTCATTGAGAAGATTAATTAATTTAAAAACATGTAAAGTAAAAAGTAAAATTAGTTTTTAATGAGACTCACTTTGACTTCCCTATCTCAGAGGTAATTAGTTTGCCAGTAGTTTGGTATATATCCTTCTGGTTCTTTTCTTCTACATTGGCATAAATCTATATTTATTTATACCTGTATATTTAAAATTATTTTAACTGTATCAAATAATTCATATTAAAGATATTATTCTGAAAACCTGAGTTTGGTTTTTATTTTTTTTATTTTTTTTTTTTTACCTAATATTTCAGATATTTTTCCAAGTCATTCTTTGGAATCTATAATATCTCTTAAACATGGGTATATGTTAAAGCTCTCCTTTGAATATTGAAACAAATATGATATAAAGCCTTTAGAAAAGTTAAAGGTAGAAATAAAATATAATTCCATTTCATAAGTCACTTCCAATATGATGTCATTGTTTTCTTTCTATTTTTTTTTCCATTTCAATTTAAGTAAGTTGCAGACCCAGGAAAGCGTCCATATTTTATTACATTTTCTAATGATTGAATTTAAAGTAGATGTGAACAGCATTTAAAAAGCTCTCTTCTCATTACAAAGCATTTTTCTGTAATTTACCTGAGTAAGTTAAAAATTACAATTGCCTACGAATTTGCTATTATTTCTATGTTACAGATAAGGAAATTGAGTCTCACAGAGGTTTTGTGAGTTGTTCAAAATTACACAAAAAGTAAAAAGCAAAACCTGAAATTAAGGGCTCATGTTTTGAGACCTGAAGACAGAATGCAAATTCAACTTTTCTTTTCAAAGTTGCTGTGGATTTTTTTTCACATTTGATTTTTGAATAGCAAATATTAAGTGCTTTCTTTGTATTCTAGCATTAGGTATCCTAATTCTTCTACTTCCAAAAATATTGAGTGGAATTTAGCAAGCATTCTAAATACTCCAATTATGAAATGTGTTGTGTTTGATGATATGAGAATTTTTTCCCTATAAATATATTTATTTATCATTTAAGATGAGAAGAGGATGGCTATGTGATTCAAAATGATTTGTGTTAGTTAAATCATGAATATTTCTACCAAAGCAACTGTTGCATTTAGGTGATCAAAATAGGTGTTTCATGATTTTTTTTCCCACTTTTCAATGAATGGCTATATCCTTGGTTATAGAATACGTAGAAATCGGATGCGCCAGCAACTTGCTGAAACATGCCACAGTTCCCTGACTTAGCAATCAAAACCGTAGCTTCATGAAGAGCTCCTCTTATTCCAGTTATAAATGTGCTGAAGTTATAAATGCCTTCAGACTTTGCTACAACTTGCCAGAAGTGGGAAGTCATCACTATCAACATGGTCATTAGTTAACATTTACTGAGTGCCAGCTATGTTTTTGGTGTTATAAATACACAGAGGAAGATGCTGTTTCTTTCCAGAGGGATTGGTTTCCTGTAAGGGTGGGAGACAGAATTTGGTCTTGAATGTTTTCTCTACTGGGAGGTAGAGGTGGAGAATGTGCAATAATCATGCATGTCATTTTATGTATTAGAATGCCACTCTCACCTGTTTGTGTATGTATGTATATATATACATATATACATACATATACATATGTATATGTACATATATATATATATGTATATACATATATATATATATATACATTTAAGAAGTACACATAAATTTCATTTTTATTGGACAATTTAAAAGATATATTATTTTTCTGATGTTAGGTGAAAAAGTCATATCCCCCAAGATATCCAATGACTGTAGCTTCTATTTCCTAAGATATAATATATTTATACTACAAATAGAATGTGCTTGAAAAGAGTTTATAGAGCTATTTACATATGTACATATTTTTATACAAAATCCGTATGTAGAATAGAGGGATCATTTTGTTTTTCATTTGACAACTAAGAGACAAAAGTTATGCAGACTTCTGAAAAAATGGGACACTTTCCTGAAATATCTGAACTAATAATTAGTATTCATAAAAGATTAATAAGAGATCACCTTTTGGATCCTTGACATTTCATATATAAATCTAGAGTTGTTTTATTTCAACTAGGTTAATTAAGAGGAGGTCATTGATATTAGCCAACAGTTATAGCAGAGTGTGATGGTGACAGATAGATAAGATATACTTTAGCAACTGAAAATACAGTTACATTCTGAAAATGAAACTCAGGGAAATCAGTGAGGTAAGTCATTACACCCTCCCTATTAGATAAGTGACTGGAGAGTTTAAGAAACACCCAAGTTCAGAAACTAGGGTGTGTCTGTATTATGCTAAACTTGTATTAGCATAAAGGTCAAACTTAATCTTTTGTATTATACTCATTGTCAGGGAAGCCTGTCATTTGAAGGGGTCTCAAGAGAATGGAGTCTTGAAACTGGCAATAGAAAGATAAGAATTTTCTTAGAAAGTGTTGATTTTGTGTCCTTACCCCATTATGTTTTTGTAAACATTTTTTAACGACCAGATTCCCTTTAACAAACCAAACCTTGAAACAAAACAGATAGAAGCAAAGGGGCTCTGGTTGAAACCTGGCCTCCCCTACGCCCTGTTTTGCCATGAATTTGCAAAACCACAGGGCTCCCAGGCATTTAGTTCAAAAACCATCACCCTTGCCAGCATAATACCCTAGCCAGGGTAGGAGAGGACTGTAATTATTGGAAAAGAGAATGGGGACTCTAACTAGTAAATACTTCTCTGATTCTGAGTGCAGTAAACAATCTTTCATGAAAATGCTGATTAGAGTATTGTGGTTTATACTGAGTTTGTAGTTTACACTTTATCAATAAATTGACATTTTTTTATTTGTTCTTACATCAGCCTCATATGAGGATGGTTAATGTGAGTCATTCCCTGAAAGACTGATTACTCTTGTGTTTGCTGTGGGATTAAGATTAAAAGAGAGAGCGAGAGAGAGGGAGACAGACAGAGAGAGAGAGAGAGAGAGAGAAACCAGCCTTTGTGCCAGTAAAGCTAAGCCTGCACCGATGCTGTAAGGATCTAACCAAGTTTGTGCCAATCTATGATGCCCTGAATTCCTTTAGGTGACTGGGATCAGTCATAAAAGTTGTCTTTTATGTATGTCCTCGTATTTCTTAGAAGTTCTATGAAAGGAAGGCTATGTTTTAGTAGGGAAAAAAACAGATTTTGATTAGTCTATCAGTGTTATTCATTGGTGAAAATCTGTTTTTAAATTACAAACCTATTAGTTCTGCCCATATGTTGTTTCTTGAAAGCTACACATTTGTAAAATAGTGCGTCTTGTGAAGTATCTGTTTGTAAAATAGTAGTTCTAGCTATGAAGACCCTGTTTCTAATATACATAGAATAAAAAATGCTGGAAATAAGCTATTACTATCCTCTAAGCAAGTCCATTTTGCCATATATATTACCTTGAGTTTTCAAAATTCTCAATTTAGGGTTGTTTATTAATGTATAGTCTTAGTTCTCTGAACTGTGAAATAAATTACATTTTTTTCTTTGTTATCCCTCAAGCAGAAATTTGGCTTTTCTACTATTTATCATAGCTCCTCAGCTGTGTGCCTTTTCATTCTAATTTGCTATACCTTATTCTAGAGAATTGTGTTTGTAAAAATAGAAATAAAAAGCCCGGAAAAGTCCACTTGAAAAATATTCAGTTGACGTCTCCTCTTGGTTTACATATATTTTAAGTTTCCATGTCCTGTAGTAATCTGATGGGTAAATTGTATGAGTGTCTTTTATTTCTAAAGTTCTTTGCATATATCATTGCCCACAAATGGAAACATAACTAACAAGTAGAGAATGTTTAACTGTGTGGTAATTGAGAAAGAGTCAGAGATATTTGGGATATCCTGTGGCTCATGGGCATTCCTCTGGCATACGAACAGAGAACAGTAGGATGAACTAAAAAAAAAATAAAGAAATTTCAAATAGATGTTATCTATTATAAGGAAAAATCAATTTCTGCATGATTTTTTACATACTTGTACTGACCCCTTTCCACAGAGACCTACTTTTACATAGAGTGAGGATTAAGTATTAGTTTGAAATTAATGTTCATCATCATATCACCATCATCATCATCATCATCATCATCAAAGAAAACAAAACAAAACACTGACCTGTCTATCTGAATTCCCTTCCAGATGTACTGCTAACATGATATGTGATGATGAAGAGACACTATCCTTTTGGAGACTCATCTCCAAAATTGTTCATAAAAAATACCATACTTCCTCAGCATGATTCTGTGAGGCTAAAATAATACCTACGGAAAAAAAAATTTGGAAGCATTAACACTAATGCAGTGGTATTATAATTATTATAGAGGCCCTAATATAGTGGTAATTCATGCAGGCTCTGGAGCCCAACTTTCTTGGTTCAAATTGTGACTCTTACTAGATGTTTGACCTTAGGCATACTACTTAATATCACAGTGCCTCAATTTCCTCATCTGTGGAATGTGGCTAATAATAGTCCTTACCTAATAGGGTTGTGAGGATTAAATGAAATAATGTGGTGAAGTCTGTAGTACAGGGCCCCAGGGCAGGGGCAGGGAGGGCATCATAAATTTTCCTTGTTCTGAAATAGTAATATTTAAATATCTCATATAATATCAAATTTTGAATTACTCTGTGACACTTGATTCACAGCATTCAAAGCTTGTCAAAAACACTTTAGATGGGGGGAACCTGGTAGCTCAGTTGATTAAGTGTTGGACTCTTGATTTCACCTCAGGTCATGATCTCATGGTTCCTGAGATAGAGCCCTGTGTTGGGCTCTGCACTGACAGTGCAGGGCCTGCTTGGAATTCTCTCTCTTCCTCTCTCTTTTTTGCTCTCCCCTCCCCACCCCCACACATGCTCTCTCTCAAAATAAATGAATAAACATTAAAAAAAAAAAAAAAAAAAAAAAAAACAAGGGGCGCCTGGGTGGCTCAGTCGGTTGAGCGTCCAACTTCAGCTCAGGCCATGATCTCACGCTCCGTGAGTCTGAGCCCTGTGTCGGGCTCTGTGCTGACAGCTCAGACCCTGAAGCCCACTTCAGATTCTGTGTCTCTCCCTCTCTCTGCCCCTCCCCTGCTCATGCTCTGTCTCTCTCTGTCTCAAAAAAATAAATAAATAAATAAATAAAAATAAAAATTAAAAAACAAACAAAAACAGTTCAGATGGAAGTTTTCTGGTTCAGATCACAAATGACCTAATGGAAGAGATTTATTCCTTTTAGAAAAAGGAGGTCATGAAGACACTGCGTAGGTACAAGAAATCCCCAAATATATTCTCAAGTTTCTTTCAAGCTGTGGTACCATCTGAACCTATAAGTTCAAATTGCTTTTAAAGGAACCACTCAGTTCTTCCTCATCCCAGGAATACTTCCATTAGGATCATCATTTGATCAAAATTAAAGCTCCACAAAAACATGGCAGTTTTCAAGACTAAATTTATACCTGGTTTTGAATTTGTGGGAAATATCTCCCTGCTTCCCTCAACTCTGGGTAATATTTTCTGTGATGACAGGGCCTCACTAGGGAAATCCTAACTGAAGCTAATGGCATGATGTATTAAATGTTGCCAATATTCCATTTAATATTAAGCAATTACATAACAGCTTTATAAAATGCCTAAGATAAAACTGATACATTTATATTGAGTACACTGCTCCTTGTAAGGTCTATTCTTTCACTGATCTTCAACAAACACCATTTAAGTGCCAACCTACTATTACAAGAGTTTACTATTTTATTCTTGTTCCAAAATGGCATCAACAGTGATGGGGTGCTTTCAGGGGATTGTTGAAGAATTTTTGCAACAAAGGGTAAGCTTGAGGAAATATTAACCGGAGGCATTGCAATGCTTTATCTCAGCACTCCTCAAATCCACACACCCCCTAATCAAACAAGCAGCTTTATGACATGCGCAATTGCTTATAACCGACTTCTGCAGAACTGGCTTCCACAGGATTTCCTGTCCAAAAATTACCCCCTGGTCATCTGTAGCTAAATGGTTACAAATCAGTAAAGTTGGCAAGACACTCCTAGCCCAATATATGTGTGTGTGTGTGTGTGTGTGTGTGTGTGTGTGTGTGTGTATACATATACACATACATATATATATATATGTATATATGTGTATATATATCTATTTTTTTATTTTTTCTTTTAAAGAAGATCAAGTGACCAAACCCCGTCATTTGCAAATTCTCCCTGGACTTCTTTTATTCCCATTCTTTTCACTGGGTAAGAAGAGAAAAATTAAAACAGACAAACAAAAACCCTCCCTTCGTAGTATGTTTGTTCAAGGTGTCATTTCCCTGGGAGGTAATTTACAGATTTCTTAGCGCTGAGCTTGTCTTGCCTGATAATCACTTACTGAAAGAAATGTGCTCTTTAGGGCGAACTGTTCCTTTAACCCCTTTGGCTCCCTCTTCCTTGGAGGCGAGCAGGGCGTGCTGCAGTGTCTGGGAACCCACCTAGAGGGCCCCCTTGACGCCAGCACATCCCTTGTCAGGCAGCTTCTCTGCAGCCGAGCGGGCTGCTGCAGAGTTAATGTACAGTACCACGGAGCCTGCAAGTGTCCTGAGCTGCTCACAGCCGGGCGGGCGGCACAGCCCAGGGCAGACAAGGCGACTGCGAAGATTCCAAAGGTTCTGCTGGATATCCGGAGCTGGGCGACCCCAGCAGGAGCCTGTTGCCTTTGTGTTTTAAAAGCATGCAAGGTCTGTATAGCTTGGGCATGAGAATCTTTCAGAAGATGTCAGCGCATCAGAGTAAATGACACCTATTGGGGAATTGAATTTGGGATAAAAACGAGAGAGAGAGAGAGAGAGAGACAGAGAGAGACAGAGAGAGAGAGAGAAGAGAAGAGAAAAACAGCGGGGGAAGAAATTCTTAGACAACGTCTGACTTGCAGCCGTGAAATTCATTTTCTTTCCAAGGCAACATAGGAAAAGCCCGCACATGGTTTTGATAACAAATTAAACGGGTTTCTGCAGTGAAAGGATCAATAGCTTAGTCATTTTACTTAAAGAGAGCAGACAGCCTTATTATGGGGTTAGGCGGCAGCAATGAATTTCCTCATGACAGCACCTTCTGAAGTCATGATGGTAGCTAATGGTAATCCTGTCTTGCAAAGCAGAAATTGCTCCTTGCCTTCCTACTTTTACCGTTGAAAACCAGCAATTGTGAGATTTGGGAAAGAAGTTGGCTTTGATGATACATGGTTTCTAGCCCCTCTGCCCACGTCTTTGTCCGACGTGTCTCAGAAGGCATCTCTGCGTTAAAGTGACCACACATGAATATGTGCCTAAGAAAGAAGAAAAAGCAATATTCATTTCTAAAGGACAGCATGGCAAAGCAACCTGAAGTTTTCCATTTCCCTTCTCACACTTCTTTAACAAGGATAACAAGAAACTGTCTTTTGACTCCTTTTTTCCCACATTCCAGAGTCCTGCCCGAGAGGATGCATTAATTTACACTCTAGGCAGTTGGATTTTACCAGGACAATATCTGCCACCATTTAGGATTAGCGATTGAACTGGTTATTATAGTGGGTCAACTACCTAGTGGAACGTAAATGGATGGACCCATACCTGCAGTGCTCTGTGATATTTCTTTTTTCCAAATCCTGGAAGGGCTTTTGTTGTTGCCATTTGTTTCTGGGGGGGATTTTTTTGGAATTCAATACTTGTTGCAATAATTGCCCATGATAGCTGCTCAAACGGGAGAGTTGGAATTCATCTATGAAAATCACTTCATGTAACAAACAGATGAGACAAGGAAAATATTAATGACAGAAGATCTGCAAACATGATGCATGTGAATAATTTCCCCTTTAGAAGGCATTCCTGGATATGGTAAGTAATCAATACCCCCTTCAGTTCATAAAACTCAGGATTATGAAATCCCATGACAGGTGCCAGAGGTGGATTTTTCTTGAAGAAGAATATTGGTATCAAGTGAGGAGGAAAAGTAAAACATGTTTAAAACCAAATGTTGTCTGAGAAAGTCATGATTATGCAATAACAAATTACTTATTAATATAAAAACATCCCCAAATAAGAGGACGTTTACAATTGCTAACATTTCATAGAGAAAAAAACAAAAAAACAAAAAAAAACAGTAGTTTTGAGAATGGCAGATATGTAACAAATAAATTAAAGAAAAAGGGAGGTTTTTTTTTCTTTTGTTTTCTTTGATTTGAAAATTCCCTGGGGATGGACACACATGTATTTCTGACACTGAAAGTCAACTTGTTTGGCCTTAGTTCTTTTTGAATTTCCAAAAGGAGGTTAAGGGACAACTTAGAATGTGGCCTCAGTTTTAAAATAATACTAAGATGTGTTGGTACCTCACATTTAAGGAATATTTTAACTATTTAGAAATATTTCTACAGGAATGAACCAATTTAATAGAATTCTAACACATGAGTCATGAACTGTTCAGACTTTTAAAGAATTTGCTTAGTACATTGATATTTTGTTGTGTATTAAGGTTCAATGCAATGTATTTAAGGTCCCAGGACATGTGACATCATGTACCATTTCTTATTACTGTTTATGACTAAATGTGTATAGGAAATAATTGCTGAGGGTATTATAAGGGCAGAGCTCATTATTTTAAAATTGCATGATTTTACCACACCTTTTGGGTTGATTGGATTTAAATCTCATAGCAAAAACTTTGTCAGTGCTGGAGGGCACATTTTAAGGTTTTTGTGTCTACTGACATGGTTTGTTGTGGAAACTGCAATGTATCTTATTTTGAACATATATTTTCCAGGTAAATTTTTTGGCCGGTCTCAGGATACATAAAAAAATACCAAAATAGAGATTTCTAAGGGTTTTTCCAGCTGCTTTTATGACAGTGTCTCAAATGAAAGCTTCCAGGTATCTTAGGGCTCTGCCAACATCATCTGCTGGTTTGTTATAGACGTTTGAACTTGTTAGCTGAAAGTCAGTTGTAGAGAAGGGTGGGTGACATCCTCTGTCACTCTGGGAAGGTACTTATTTTCTACCAGTACCAGATACATCCAGAACTGACGCTGTGGCGTATCTTCCTTCTCTGCTTTCCAGAGCCACCATCCTCAGTCTCTAATGTGTTGGGGAGGGAGTCTGGGTGACATGCCTGCAAACCTTAATGGCCCCTTTCCAAATGCATCACCCGAGCTCCCAACTCAGGGTGAGCTTTGGACCCATGGCCTTACTGATCCTGATGGTGAGGTTCTGGCCTCAGCAATAAGGTCCTTGTCATTCTTACAGAACCATTCACATAAATAGTCTTTAACCTTAAGGATACAAAAGTCTTGGAAACAGTGTCTGGCACGTAGTAGGCATTTGTCAAATATTTATTTTTTCTCTTCTATTCCTTTGCCTTTCTTCAAGGTTAATTTTGTAGATCCTGCAACTTGTTTAGGGGAAAAATTCTCGTTCTCATTTCCAAAAAAAGTGCACCTTGCTATAAAGCAACAGTTTTTGTTCTGCCTAAGCTCTGATGTTTGGACCCATTTGTTTATGTTGCAATAGGTAGGGAACAGGTGCTCTTTGAATACCTAATGTTCATTATAACCACCTCTTACTTTGTTACATTTACCTCGCCTCTACTTTTTAACAAGAAAGAAATGAGCTATTCAACTGTATAGTTTTTCAAAGAATGCAAATGTGCTTATTCATGCTCCTCTAGATCTGTAATATATATGTTTGAAAGCTGTAAAAAGAAGTTAGAGTCTTGGTGGTTTTCCTTTGTGCCTGAAGCTAGGTAGCCCTTCGTACACTTCAATGCATCATGTGCCAATCTCTTGTCGTCATTGTTGTTGTTGTTGTTGTTGTGGCAAACTGAGCCAATGTGGAGTGTGATGTTCTGTATCTCCATTCTTGCCTGGGCCCTCTAGAAGGATTCATTAATAAGACGTTGACCTCAAAGGAAGAAGGTGTTGTTTTTTGTTTTTTTTTTTTTTTCCAGGTGACCCAATTAGTGTTGTGCTTGTTTCTCAACTTGCCCAATTGTTTTCCTTTTATTTATAACCTCACCTTTCAGTACTGCAGTAAGAGATTCTAGGTGTTTGTTGACAGAAAACCTTCCTTTCCTTTGTCCTGCTGTAAGAGTCCCTATTGGATTAGATTCCGTGCTCATGAATTACTGTGCTAAGAAGATAGGATTTGCCAGGTTGTTCTTCGTTTTCCTCTCCAAAGTCTCTCTTTCCTCCTTTTCACATGTAGGTCTCTTCTTTTTTCTTCTTCTCTTTTCTTTTCTTTCTTTTTTTTTTTTTTCCACAAAGGGGCAGATCAGAAGTTGGCAACAGATCAATGCCAGGGACTAATACACATTTTAAAGGAGATATGTGCTTTGGTTTAATCTCTGGCTCATCTCTCTGAAGACTCTCAACCCTTTGGATAGGCAGGACAAAGAGGTGTGTGCTCTTTCTCTCTTCTGCTTTTTGAGGAGCAAGAAGGAGGGAAAATTGATATCTAGAGAGGTCTTCAAAAATTCATCAGAATCCTTGGATTCAAATAGAAGCCCATGTATAGTGCTCATACTTGGACTGTCATCCTCCCGCCCTACGGATAGTGTGTTGAGAATTGAGCAATAGTATTACAAATTCATTGTTTATTGGTTACAAGTTAAAGTTAATAAGTGGTCTTATTACTTGTCTTAATAGAACACTAATCCTTAAGTGCTAAGAGAGTGGCACGAAGAATGTGCTTTTTTGTTTAAAGCTCCATTAGAAATATTTGCTGGAGAATTTTATTGCGAAGGCTTCTTTCCATTACACTTGTTGACCTTTTTACTTCCAAGCCAAACAAAGATTAGGGTTTGCCTCACTGGGTAAATAAGTACTATGGGGCACTTCTTATTTTGTATTCTGGTGAGTTGTGAGACTCTAGTGATAGTCGGGCAAGACAGGAGTGGGTCTTCTTGCATGGTTGGAAGAAGGGAAATGCACGTCAGCTTTCTAGGTATTTAAACTGCATTTAGTAGCAATTAAGAGGACTCTTCAGAAGCATCATGCCATAGAAGTGTATGCAGGCATCCAACAAGAATGACATAACGTAGTGTTCCTAGCATATGTCTATGGATTTTTGCCTTACATTAAAGTATAACAACTTTGTGTGATCTGATTTATAAAAATGCTATAATTTTATGACAGAAACACCAGGGCTATGTCAAATGCAATTGAAACGTATACTTACAAGATTTAGGAGGGTATTAAATATCTTTGCCTCCTTTTCATGATGGACTCAAATGACTCTGAGAGAAGAGATTGGGAAACAGAAGACAAACGGCCCTGCCACAGGAGGCTGCACAGTGCTGCTCTCAGGTGCTTCTTTGAGGAAACCTGAGGGAGATTTGGGATTAGTGACTGTGGACGGTGATTAACTATTTTACTTATTTGGTGCTTAGGATTTTAAAAGCTTTTATCAAACTTTCTTTGTGTTGCTGAGAGGTGACTCCAATCAATAGGCAGAATAGGTTGATTATGGTAACTTGAATCACCAGTGAGGCTTCGTTCCCTTTTTTCTGGGCCCCCATATCCTTTCATTTGTCTTACCTTCCCAGGTTCCTAGTAAGGTTTACTCTAGCAAGTCACCCTTTGGTTGTTCTTGTATAAACCAAGGGTTAAACTCACATACTAACTCATTTTGTTTTCTTTGATCCAAGTCATTTATGGAATGAAACAAGATATAAATCAATGTATCAACAATATGTGCATATATGTGTTTATGTGCATATATATATATATATATCACCAGAAAATTCAGTTAATAAATAATCAGAGAAAGGTAGGCTGGCCTGATTCTTTTTTTTTTTTTTTTTTGTATGTTTATTTATTTTTTGAAGGAGAGAGAGACAGAGTGTGGGGGGGGGGGAGGGGCAAAGATAGAGGGAGACACAGAATCCAAAGCAGGCTCCAGGCTCTGAGCTGTCAGCACCCGTAAACCAAGAGATCATGACCAGAGCCAAAGTCGGAGGCTTAACCGACTGAGCCACCCAGGCACCCCCAGGCTGGCCTGATTCTTAATGCAAGGATCATCCTTGTCGTCTAGCCTTTTAGCATCTCATCTTTTAAGTTCTCCTTTCCTTCATGTATTGAAATTATAGAAACTCCGCCAAGAATTGCATTGTCCAGAGTTTAGATGTTGGCCAATATAATCTCACTTGTCTGATGAGAATTTTAGTGAGTGGGAGAAACATTGTGTTTGACTGTATATGCGTTGAAGGACAAAATTGAGCTGTGCTCAATTTTAGTCAACCTAAAATCTCTGCCAGTGTTTATCTGTCTTCTAATGAGATTTCAGGTCATTGCTGCTCTCGTTTCAAAACCACCTCTTCCCCAGAGTGACAAAACTATTCATAAATTCTAGAATGCTAATATGAAACTCTCAGATTGATTCTAAATTCCTGTTAGGGCCAAATACAACTTATGGCCAGTAGAGTTTAGGTAGAGATCATAATTATACAATCTTCTCTTATTCACAAATTCCCGTGGCTCAATCGCAGTCAGCCATGGTTTGAGGCAGAAATTCAGGTTTAGGAATAATAGAGCAAAGCCTTTCCTTTAGATGAAATGTTGATCTTATTAAACACATAATTTTTCTCTAGGTTTTCTATTTTACTCTCTTTTATTGGCTCTAGCTGTTTTCTCCTTAGTGTCTGTTGGAAGTATCTTATACTTTTAAAATAAAAATAAAAAGTCACATTTTTTGTAGAAATCGATTATGGGGTGGTATGACAGAGGAATAAAGTGGCCATCAGTCATATCAGCATGCCCACAACTTAAAGAAATTAAATGTAATTTTTAGTCTTGGCAGATTTTCCACTGTAGTAAAATTGTGCACTTTCAAATGCTGATAGGTAACATCCTCAATGGGCCAAGTGGGGGGCCCATGTCAGAAAGGCTTTAGACAGTCTTTACAAAAGAAAGAAAGAAAGGGAAAAAATACTCTCCATCATGTGAAAATGAAATCTTATGAATTTTGGAAAAGGTATTAAGTTCTTCACTTCCCACTCAACCTCCTAGTTTCTGTATCCCTTTTAGCTGTTACTGAGTTCCTTCCACTAATGTTTAGGTATCTGGGTTCAGAGAAAAATAGGCAAGTCAAGGAAAAGGAGAATAGTTCAGAATTCTGAGAGGAAGAAAATCGTAAGGAGGAACCTTAAACAGTTTCTAAGTTGCTACAGGTTAGAAACCCCATCCATACTTCCTCGCTCCCTCCCTCCCTTCCTTCTTTCCTTCCTTCCTTCCTTCCTTCCTTCCTTCCTTCCTTCCTTTCATAGTAACCACACTTTACCTCTTCCTCTTCTCCTTTGATCATAGCCCACAACCATGAATGCTCACTAATACCTTGTCCACCTGTAGCATCATTCCCATCTTTTTTACAATAGCTTCAAATGTCTCTGAGCCATAAATTAACTGCTGTAGCTGTTTCTCACTTGATGGACTCTTGGATGGTGTTTCCAGTTGTTAGAGAAACCAGCCTTAAACATACTTAAGATTTTCAACTAGAGATTATACTGTATGAAATTGTGGGATATGTATTTGTTTCAAGGGTAGATAACTGAGATTTTATATAGTTAGGTTATTGTCTAGGGACAAACAAAACAAAAATCCCTCAGGTTTCCAGCTCTAAATTCTGGTGTTAATGTTTTATATGACCTTGTGCAAGCTCTCTGAGCTCTTCATCACCTGTGTGAAGTGACTACAGCAGATTCTTCCCTGCCTTGTGTTGAAGAGTAGACTGTTAAAAAAACTCTCATAGCACGTAGGTAATGATAACTTATCAGACTGCTAAACCACGACATGCTAAAACCTCTCCAGTGAATTTCTTAAAATATAGGTAACAAGTATAACCACTGCATGCTTCATAGAAGAACACTGATTGAACACCATTTCCCAACCACCCACCTATGCACATGCTACCTGTTTTCACATAAATTACATCATTTAATGGCAATGGCAACTTTTAGAGGTGGGTCTTGTTTGAATTCCTGTTTGCAGATGAGGAAAGTAATGCTCATATCAGGAAAATAACTTGCTCAAGTTCCCATATCTATTACTTAGGGTTGCTGATCCACTCAAAACCCCAGTCCGGCCTCAATTTAAAACCCAATGTGTTTTTATCACCATATGTTGTTCTGTGGCAGATGCCTTAGCACTCTGTCTCTGGACCTTCTGGAAAGCAGATTAGCAGTAAGAGCAGAGAAAAGAAACAATTTCACTGTTAGTTAGCAAGTGGGGTAAGTAAATGGGATGCCTAGCGAATGTCAGCGGCCTTTCCCTGAGAACCCCTTCCTGGTCCTGTTAGCGTATGATCTGTCCTTCAGCCATGTTAGCAGCTTTTTTTGTGTTTTCTCTGAATCAGAAATTTTACAAAGAATTTGAGGTGAATCATGTTCCCAGTGGCACTCTGGTCTATGGGGTCCTTTTTGTGGATTAGAGAAAGGTGCTTCTCTAGGCAGATATTTTAGGAAAGATGCCCCACTTCAGGCAGATGAATTAGAAATGCCAAGTGTGATGTTTCATGAATGGATAGAGCCTCTGTGCAAAGCAAAAGACATCCCTTCCTCTGGGCATCTAGTCAGCAAGTGGAGCAAGCATGAGTTGATCTTGGCTTGCTGTGCTGTTGGGCAGTGATCAAACTGCACAGCCGTTGCCCTGCTTTGACGTAGGCTCCACCTCAACCTTGAAGGGCAGTTTTGACCGTCAGATGAGATGTTTTTGAGAGTGCTTTGCTGACAATAAAAGGTCATGTAAGTTTTGGGTTTTGTTACATCATTATTATTTTCTTCAAAATCTTCTAATTACACGTCATTACCATATACATACATACATATATATATATATATATATATATATATATATATTTTTTTTTTTTTTTTTTTTTTTTTTTTTTTTTGCACAGGTAAAGAATATTAACACTTTCCAGGGGCGTGTGGGTGGCTCAGTCGGTTAAGCATCCAACTTCAGCTCAGGTCATGATCTCACGGCTCATGAGTTTGAGCCCCATGTCAGGCTCTGTGCTGACAGCTCAGACCCTGGAGCCTGCTTCGAATTCTGTTTCCCTCTCTTTCTCTGCCCCAATATCTTAGCTGCCAAAAAATGTCATTCTTATTCAATTGGCTTAGAACACGTGGAATGTACTGATTCATTTAAGCATAGGGGACACCCACGTACATATGATAACAGTCCTGCCTTGAGGATACTCAGAGACTATTGAGAAGAACAGCCACAGAAACAAATAAGTACAGAATGGTAGGGAACACATAGGTATATGCAAAGTGTTACAGGAATTCAAAGGGAGAGAAAAATGGCTGGTCCAAATAGTTTAAAGAAGTCTAGAAATGAGGAACTAAAAATATACCTGATGGATTTCAGAATTAGAAGTTACTGGCAACCCTTTGGAGAGTGGTTTAAGGGAACATCTCAGAGTGAGTTCTATTTCAGGGGTTATAAAAGAGGAGAAAATTAATGCACACTACTTGCAAAATTTTGGATGAGGACAGAAGGAGGGAGAGAGAGTGGGGGGCAGAGTAGTTAGTGAGGGATACCAGGTACTTTTAAGGGGCAAAGGGCACACCCCAAAGGAAGTGTCCAGAGAGAGGATCAGGGAAGTGAAGGACATGATTTCCTCCCAGACAGGAGGGAGAAAAAGGAGGATAGATGTGAATAACATAGAGTTGAGGGAGGTGGAAGGAGAAGCTGAGGGAGTTTTGGTCTCATGCTGTTTTCTTTGGGAAATGGAATTCAAGATTGTATCTCAGAGGGAGGACCATGTGGAAGCAAGTGAAGGAGGTTGGCCAGGTTGTGGAACAGTTTCTGTGGGCAGTTGGAAAGGCTGCTGAAGAGGGAAGTATATGATATCAAGCAGGTTGAAAAAAGTCAGTGATATGGATGTACAAGGTTACTAAGTATTATGTCAGGAAAATGGGCAGATAAGTGACAGAAATATGCATGCAGTTCTTGATGACTAAATTGGGAAACTGTTTTGTCATTAGAATTTCTCCTGTTGATTATGTTCTTGGGGATTCCAAAGAATGTGGAATTGATTTCGTT
Organism: Panthera onca; assembly: GCF_046562875.1. Lineage (NCBI taxonomy): Eukaryota > Metazoa > Chordata > Mammalia > Carnivora > Felidae > Panthera > Panthera onca. Next base: position 111,807,793 of record NC_138339.1, read on the forward strand.
GTTGGCGTTTTCTACTTGGTAGCAGTGGAGGCTGTTGTATGAACATATTAATTAGATTGCAGTTCCAGTGTTATGACCTAATTTTGGAAATGTGAGATTTCCTAAGCTTCCTGGAAATAACTCATGGGTGACAAATAGGAGCTCTAAGATGTTTGCTTTGAATTTTACCTTCAAATGCATAAAAATCACAGTTGGAAGAGAAAGAAAAATGATTCAGCTTTGTTCACTTTTTAATAGGAACCTTTCTGTGGTTTATGTTGGGATGTCACAAATCCATATATATATATATATATATATATATATATATAACCTGCTTTTACACAGATTTCTTCAAAACCCTTCTGAAGTTGACTTGCAAGTGTTACCCGTCTCTGAGAAACTTACTGAAAATGACAAAACATAATACGACTTTAGCCAGAACTGGCATAACTTATTTTTAAATATTTATAAATTTACATTATCTTTTATGTTTCCATGATATCTAGGGGAAAGAATGTGAAATGTAAGATACAAATTAAAGCAACTTCTCGAATAGGTTTTTGAGGCTGTTAATTATAAACCCTATAGTGTATAGTGAGTTGAGAAGATATTATGAATTCCTTTCATCTTTTCTAATCATCAGCACTTTCTCTGAGGTCAGTAGAGCTTCCTCCTTAATATTCTTGTTGTTCCGTGCACATAATTACTTTGCATGGGCTTTCTTTGTGAGATTTCTGCTGCAGCTCTCGACATCTAAATAAGGTCCAAAACAGTCCCAGTCACTTACAAGGGAGCTTCATTATTCCCTTCCTTGCAGTTGTCGTGTTTTCCTTTTAAATTAGAAGGTGAGGGGGCTGAACTAAATGATCACTAACGATGCTATAAAACCTAAGATTCTGTATCTTAACTGATTAATTTACTCATTTCTGTATTGTTTGGGCTTAACTGTCCTTTGTCTGAAGGGGACGCTGAGCAGTAATTCAGTGATCAACAAATTATGCAGAGACTGAACCCTGATGCCTTCCTGAAGTGTTTGCTCCCCCCTGAGGAAAACCCTTAATCTCTCAGCCTTAGGCATTTGGCATAACTCAGTCTTCACACAGCTACACTTTACAAATCAGCCTTATTCAGGGGTCAGATGTCAACCTGACGTCCATTAAGGCTGATATTCACAGTAGCTTAGAAAATATTAGTCACATACCATTTATGTGTCCCTTACGTCTTCCCCACTCTTCTCTTGGTCAAAGATCTCAGGATCTTCCCTCAGCTAGCTGCCATCCAGTCTAAAGAAACAACATGGAATGAAGTTCTCAGTATCAGAAACCTTGCTGTTGGCTTGTTTGTGTATGCGTATTTGCTCAGTAAATTTAAAACCAATAATTTACATAATTATGGAGAAGCGCTTCATGTTTTTGAGAAGAAAGGGAAGCTGGCAGTGGAGAGTGGGCACACTGAAACCTATGTCAAGAGTAGTGGAAGAGACCTCACAAGTCATAAGTGGGCGTGGAGTCCTTGGCATTCAGGTTTTAAAACAAGAAAATACTTGTTGAAAAATCCCATTTGCTGGAAAGTAATCCACACAGGTTTGATTTTTGAGACGGGTTGAATGCTAAGGTAGATCAGGGTGTCACCATGTTAAAGATGACCACGTTCTGCTGAGCCTTTACTGCATATCTTTTCACTTCGGGGAACTTTCTGTGACCAGGCTAACCTTTGAGACTTCATAGTAGCCAATCATATTGCATTCTATTCATGAGTGGCCATGACTACTTTGTTCTATTTTATAGACCTAGCACATGACACAGTGTCACTTATAGTAGGTGCTCTGCAAAGTTGTCCTCAATAAATGAGTGTGTGTGGTGAAAAGGATGAGTAATAAAAATTACCCAGTTGGAATATTAATTTTTTTGCATTATTCAAATAGCATTATCATGCCGTGGTTTGAGATGAAACAAGCAAACATATGCTATACATATTATAAAGATAATAATAAATATCACCTTTGAAAGGTTCTTTAATGCCAGGAAGGTACTAAGCTTTTTATATAATTATCTAATTTGGCGAAGATTCTCCCCAAATCCATGCCTGAGGGTGTGCTATCTACTTCCTAAGGGTACAACCTCTGGTAAGTTATCTAACCTCTCTGTGCTTCAGTTTACTTCTTGTCAACTAGGGACAATAAATAGTTCTCACTTCATAGGGTTGCTGTGAAAATTAAATGAGAAAACCTGTCACATGCTTGGAAGGGCACCTGCCACCCAGTAAGTAACCAATTAATGGTAACTACTGTTATTGCCCAGATCAGGAGACTAGGCTCTGAGAGGGTAGCCAGGTTGCCTAGAGTAATCTAGTTGCTCAGTTACAGGTCTCTCCAGCCTCGGGCTGCCCACCAGCTCTAGATCACTTGGAGGACAAAACTTCTGTGTATCACCTTCATGGAACTTTTCCGCATATACAAGACGTACCGCCTTGGGTTGCCCTTGAATTATGGGGAATAATGCATTCCTCTTCATCTCTCTTACCCAGCAAGAATCACCTACCCTTGGAAAGCTGCTGTGCTCTCCTGTTTTGAATCAGCTCCTGCTTCATACAGGATGAATTTTCACCTTAGGGATTGTATTGTCTTACTCATGTCCTTCATCATTAGATTTGCTCTTCCTAACACAGTGCCTGGCACATAGTAGGTGCTCGATTGGTGCTTTAGAGTGCAAAATTACATTTCCAAATTTGTGTACCTGGAATTTAGTGCTCTCAAGATTAGTTTTTGTTTTCCAGGAAACAGTCCAGGTCTTTGGATAAGTAAAGTTTTTATAAAAATTGTCATCTTGAGTATAAATCATCCCCACACATCTTGCTTTCTGATACTGGGGAGAGTCTAACAGCGTTTGCAGAGGTAGCCATCCTGCTGAAATGTGTTTACCTACAAAATCCAAATGCTATTGCTACGAATCACCTCCTTCTCTAAGACACTAATTATTTCTGTAAAACTAATAACAAGTTCTTTTGCTTTTATTTATAGGAATCTTTCTTTTCTTGAAGAGATCTGTGTTTTATCTTTCTGGCCAGAAAAAAAAAAAATTGTGCAGCTTAATTCTGCAGCTGGCCCGTTTCTTCATTTATATGTCTGTTTCTTCATTTATAACATTTATGTTACATTTTAGTTATTTTTTTCAAAAGACGGGATACAGTTGTCAGATAGAGACCAGACTCCACCTGTGGCTCTTCTCTTTCTCATCCATCTTGTGTTAACAGATCACACTCTAAAAGAATCATATCCTTTGTAGCTCTTCTCTTGGCCTAGAAAATGTATTGGCTCTACATTGCATACAAGACAGCAAGCATAAGGCCTTGCCTCCTCTGGCCTCTGCCTTTCTAACTCCATATATAAATGCTAGCTTCTATTAGTATTGGTGTTATTCCCCTCCTTATTACACAGTAGATATATATGTATGTATGTGTGTATATATATATATATATATATATATATATATATGTACATATACGTATATATATACAGTGTGTGTGTGTGTGTATATATATATATATATTAAAAATATGTTTATTTATTTTGAGAGAGAGAGAGAGAGAGAGCATGGGGGAGGGACAGAGTGAGAGGGAGAAAGAGAATCCCAAGCAGGCCCCACACTGTCAACATGGAGTCCGATGTGGAGCTCAAACCCATGAACTGTGAGATCATACCTGAGCCGAAACCAAGAGTCAGATGCTTAACCAACTGAGTGACCCAGGTGCCCCTAGGTATACACATTCTTTAGCATAGAGGCTATAAACATGTATTTTTAAGTCACAGAAACCTTCCATCAGGTAAAAGCTTTGGCAGTGACCTAATACTTAATAGAGATCTGACAGGTGTTGAGGAGCAACTTTACATAAACGCTGCACTTTTAAAGAAGGGCTGGACAAGCTGGAGCCTGTCTAGTCAATAGCCCCACCAGGTCTCCCTTCACCCTTTGCTCTAACACCCTTGATGGGGGCTCGCTGGTGTCAGAAGACAGTGCCCTGTGGTGTGAAGGACCTCGTGTTGGAAGGCACTTCCACCCTCTTGCCTTTTGCCATAGCAAACTCTCTAATCCATCAGAATTTGGTTTGGTTGGCTTTCCCTGAACTTTACTAGAGTGTAATCCCCCTTCTGTTACTCTAGAGTCCCTTGTACTTCCTACAGCATAATTTGTATTGCTCTATAGTAGGTCATATCCATATACAGAAAGACAGCTAACTTAGTGACTAAGAGCACTGACTCTCAATCCAGAGTGCTTTATTCAAACCTGGATCCAAGCTTCCTAGTCGTGTGACCATGGGTACATTATTTTACCTCTCTCTGCCTCAGTTTCCTCATTTGTAAAGTAGAAGTAATAATAGTTTGTACCTCAGAGGCTGTCGATAGGATGAGGTGTTGTACCATATGTAAAGTGCTTAGAAAGGTAGCTGGCACACTGGTACTCTTCCAGGTGAGCTGTTACTAGAGCTATTGTATATTGGTACTGGGTTGGGTTGCCTCAGAAGCAAGCTTCAAGAGAAGGACTCAAGTACAAATGTCTTATTCAGGAGGTGATCTGGGGAAAAACTAGTGGGAGAGTGGGGAAGTGAGACAGAAAAGGGAGTAAAAAGCCCATACGGGGTACATTAATGCTCAAGTAACTGAGCTGGGCCACTGGGCTCAATCCTATTAGGACCTCTGGGAGATGACGTAGAACTTGCTTCAGAATTGTCCTATCCAAGATACAAAGACACTGGAGAATTTATCATCCAACTTCATCTTCACTAGGCTGATGGCTACTTTTAGGAATTAATTCCTGGCATTTCCAGCCTGACCTACATGCAGGCAAGACCTTACGTGGAGTACTGTCCATGCTTAGACTAGGATTCCATCAGGATGGTGTTGCCAAAGGGATATGGACCTGATAGTGATTGCTGCAAAACTGTGAACAGAACTCTTCAGGGCTTTCTGTGTTATTCTGTTCTCTTTATTTTCCCTGGCCCATGTAATAGATCTTTACGGGATGAGTAAGTGATATAACACATGGATTTTTTTTTTTTTCTACTTGACCTTCAAAGCTCTCTGCAATTGTGTCTCACCCAATCTATCCTTTTTTTTTTTTTTTTAAGTTTATTTATTTATTTTTGAGAGACAGAGAGCAGAAGCAGTGGCAGGGGAGGGGGCAGAGAGAGACAGGAAAACTTAGAATCTGAAGCCAGCTCCAGGCTCTGAGCTGTCAGCACAGAGCCCGATGCAGGGTTTGAACCCATCAACCATGAGATCATGACCTGAGCCAAAGTCAGACGTTAACTGACTGAGCCACCCAGGTGCCCTGCCCCCCAAATCTGTCTTTAATTCTCGTGATTCCTGAGCCAGATTTCTCCTTTTTAATTATGTCAATCTCCCCAACTGTTCTCAAAGAAAACCATCTGATCTCCTTACATGGGATGCTCTGCCCTCTGCCCTTCCTATCGAAATCTTAACTATCCTTCCAAGTCCTGTTTCCACCAGTTCATCTCTTCCATGTAACCTTCTTTGACCTCAGATATTTCACTTCTTTAAAGTGCCATTAACATAAAGAAGACTGCACAGTTTAGTGTTTGATTATCTGCTGACTGGTTCCATAATTGACATATCTTTTAATGCTAAATAAAAATATTTATGTCTTATATATTGCTTGTCTTTTCCACAGACTTGGCCACATCACCCATAGTAAGCAGTACTAAATACTGAAAGGCTGTGGTGGGTGAGCTTTGGAGTTAGACAACCATGGGTGCGTCCGTGTTCTTCCACTGTGGAGCTTTAATACCCTTAGCAACTCTATAACATACTTGCTTCTCTTGTTCCTCACCTAGAAAATATGGCTTAGAACCCTACCTCATCATATTGCTGTAAGGATTAAATGAGATGTTGTGTGCTTAGTACAATGCTTAGTACAGTCTGCCTCAGAAAGTAGGTGTTCAATCAACAGGATTTGCCAGATTCTCAGTTCTGAAGTACTCAATATCATCTCAAATTTTTGTTCTTCTTTACTTTCTGATTTTGCTATTGTTTTCATTTTAGTTGTTGTTAAAAGTAGACATTAAATGACATCTCAAGAAAAATATTGAGATTTGAAATATTGAAAATATTGGCATTTCATATGAAAAATAACTTGTCAATTGAACCTTTGAAATGGGTAGAATATGTAGTATTTTTCATATTTCACTTAAAATATCAACCATATCTACTAGATAAATGATAATTAAAAACTTGAAATCTCTTTACATATTAGAATAAAGTTTTACTCATATTTTATTGTGAAAAAAGAGAATTATTTTATATATTTATATATTTTTCAGGAAGAGTATATCCTGAAAAGTTAACTCAAACTCCAACATTTTAATGATATAGACCTTTGGTTCTCAAAGTGATGGAAATGATGAGGGCTGGATAAGGTTTTTTTAATTTATTTTTATTTTTTATTTTAGAGAAAGAGAGAATGCACAAGTGGGATAGAGACTGAGAGAGGGAGGGAGAGAGAGAGAGAGAGAATCTTTTTATTTATTTATTTACTTTTGAGAGACAGAGCAAGACAGAGCATGAGTGGGGGAGGGGCAGAGAGAGGAGACACAGAATCCAAAGCAGGCTCCAAGCTCTGAGCTGTCAGCACAGAGCCCAATGTGGGGTTCGAACTCATGGATCGTAAGATCATGACCTGAGCTAAAGTCGGACACTTAACCAAATGAGCCACACAGGGTCCCCGAGAAAGAGAGAATCTTAAGCATGCTCCATGCTCAGTGCAGGACCTGACATAGGGCTTGATCCCACAACCATGGGATCATGACCTGAACTGAAATCAAGAGTCATATGCTCAACCGACTGAGTTACCCTAACACCCCAGGAGAAAGTGTTTTAAAGGGAAGTAGTTGTATTGTAATCATAAATGCCTGCAAGAGATTGTACAAAGAAACCCATCCACCCCTGATTTTTCCATCCCAATAGCAAGGAGTATGGGAATCTGGGCTTGAAGAAGAGGGAGGGAGAAAGAGGAGATAGCACGTGTATTGTGTCAAAGCATTTGAGAGGTCTCATACCCATCTCTCTTAGCAGATAAGTAGTATGATGCAAGGGAGGGAACCCATGCTATAGAGCCATACTGAGCTAAGTCCACATTCAAGTCTGATGTTGACTGGTTGATTTTGAGAAAATTACCTGATTTTCATGAGCATCACTTTCCTCATTCATGAAAGCAAAATACAACAGTACCAATCAGCCAGATTTGCTGTCAGGATTCAGTGAGATAATTTATTATTTCTTTGTTTGTTTAAACCTTGCCTTTTTCCAGGCAGCATTTGAGGCAAGCAGCAAAGCTGTAACTTTTAGGGAAGAATGATGAGGGAAGGGAAGAAGGAAACAGGACATAATGTTAATATTCACATGCATATACAATGAAGTGAAGAAACTTACATCATCTTAACAAATGGCACCAAAATCTTAGGGAAGAGAAATGCTTACTCTGTAAGAGATACTTTGAGGTTGCATTGGTGTAGGAAGAGAGTCTGTTGAGAATTTGGCTTCAGGTAGGTGCTCAGGTGAATTGAGGGTGAAAGCCACTCTGTGTACGAGAGGGCGACTTTGGTCCTACAGAGCCAACTAGAATGGTGGAGATGAGGAAGAGACATTAGAAAACAGGAGGGGCAGAGAGGAAGCCTAAAGAAGGCTGAAACCCTCTGTGTTCTTAGTGCATAAACAACCCTCCCCAGCAAGGAGAGAGAGAGAGAGAGAGAGAGAGAGAGAGAGAGAGAGAGAGAGGTAGCACATCTAAAAGGAGTCATGTTAAGTTAGCAAGAGAGTCTATGAGCCCTTCCTGCAGGAGACTATCACAGATCAAGCCTTGAGTGTTGGGACTCTTACTGATCATCAAATTGAGAAGTTCAAACCAATTTGTCTAAATCTCAAGGGAGACCGAGAACCCTCCAGCTTCTGGGAGTTTAGCAGGCCATGAAGTTTTAGAGTATACCAGATGAAATATAAAGTTCTCTGTAGAAAAAATAAAATAAAATAAGTTCTCCTTAAGCTTTCTAGAAGCTAGTGTAAATTAGGAAGCTTACACACAAATCCCCGTGTCCCTTAGGTATATGCCACTCCCTGGCTCACTATAGGAAACACACCTTGTGATACTGATTGGGAGGAAGTTTGTCCTATGAAAGCACATAAAGAGGAATGCAATATATAAAAATTATAGCACCTGATACTTAAGGTGTTTGATGCATTTCACTTCCCCTCCTGTTCCTTTCCTTCCCCACAAGTTTCTCTGAAGGTCATAGTATATTTGAAAGCTATTTGAAATGATAAAAGCTATTGTCAGCTATTAATAATCAAAAGAAATTCCATATATCAGATTTTATTAAAATTTCATTAAATACCATTGAAAATACTGAGATATTCATAAAATGATAATCTGAATAAAAATATGTTTCTTGTAGAAAAATGCTCTGTTTTTCTAAGTTATTGTTTTGGAGTTAAAAGCACTCTCCCATTCTTGCTTCTCATGGCCCATCATACCACAGGGTTTTAGAATCCTGTCTCCTCCATTTGTAATGGCAACATTAGTACAGAGTCATGTAGCCTGGTGTGACTTTTAAGGAGAACCACCTCTTAGAGCCAGATGTTCTTGAGTCTGTATGTGAACTTTTGTTGTATAAGAAAGGAAGGTCAAGTTAAACATCTGAGCGAGGCTGCTCCCATTCGGATCTGACAGTTCTGGTCAATTCACAAGATTGCTTCCCTGTACTTGAAATGTTTCAAGAATAAATTCTTATAATAAGGATAGTGGAAATCATGAAAATAATTATAAAATAAGAAGCAACCTGGAAAGAATATATAGACAAAGGCCAAGGCTTCTGGCAATTTTTAAATCATTTACATTTATCAGGCCAGTTTAAATAAGTTTTTGTTTTGTTTGTTTAAGAATGTGTGATAGGACTGTTACCTATTTTCCCTCCAAAACACTTCCTTTGATAGTTTTAAACATACAACATAAAGCAAAAAGAATGGGATTCTAGAATATAGGATATAAAGGCTCCATGTAGGTTTCTATTTTCCTATAATTTCTTAATTTATTTCTCCCAGTGAGATGAATTGGTTATTACATATTGACACTAAGAATTTGATTCTAATATTGGAATAGTCAAGTGTTTGACTTGGCTATGAGTAAAAAAAAAAAAAATCTTTGATTGACATATGAGTTCATTTGTATCAAACAGCTTTACCTTGAGAAAATCCATTACTTTGAAAGCAATAACACATCAGAAGAATTTTAAAGATTGTGGTGACCCCCCCCCTTTATTTCCTCAGAATCTATTTTCATTCAGACTTGACCTAAGTGGCTCCTTTGGGTAATCTGAGCTGCATGCTTTCCCCACACCTTCAATAGCCCTGGTTTCTTCAGAGCTTCTGCCAAGACAAGCAAACATAAAAGGGGGAATAAAAAGGTTTCATTTCCAAAAAAATCGCTTTTCAGAACTTGATTCTTCACACCTGTTCATCGATAAGTGCTCCAGAACTGCTGAGTACACAGTTCAGGAAGAAACTAGTACATCAGTCTCCTGTCTCTTGTTCTTAAATTAAGATTCCTAGTGCCTTTTGCATTGTGCTTTGCCTCAACAAAGTAGTATGTGTAGGAACCTTGTGTCTAGCATGGAAAAGAATCTCCTTCATTCCCACATTTCCTGAAAAAAAAATCTCAAATAAAATTTCTTTAGGGAGAAGCACATTATTGTTTCATATATACCATAGTATATATGAAGAGTAGGACTGAGTTCTTATTTCTTGGATGTTTGTATGAATTACCTGCAAAACAGCCCATTCTTTTGTAAGGAACTAAAAACTAGATATTTTTATGGATATATATTTCCTCTGCTAATTTATTCAAATGTAATCTCGACTAATCTCTTATTTTGTTAACATGTCTACTTGATTAATATGTTTTTCCTCTCCTCTGATACTGATCTACAAATTCTATAGCTGTTACTTGTATTATTTAATCTAAGTCCACTATAAATAAACTCCTAAGACTAATGTTATTTGTCTTTCTAGATTAACGATACCAATACTATCACTGAGTAGCTTACTTATTTCAATTGGAAATTTAGCTGGCATGCATTACTTACTTTTTTCCTTGGATATTTTTCATTTTTGGCATATTTATTAGTGTTGTGTTTTCCTGAGAGCATTAATGTTTAAAATATCTGTATCTTGGTCAGTAGAATTGATGGGGCTGAATCAGATGGATCAATAACAGGGCTTGAAGTGCATTTCAAGGAAACCTACCATCTGCATTAAATCATTTTATTCCATCACAGTTTTCACAATTTACAAATGAAATTTGTACTATTTTACCCATTTTCTGTAAAAATTAGAAAAAATCTATTCTTTGGCACTTGAACTTGAAAGTGTTTTTAAATTATTAATTTTGTATGAAATCATTATTAGACAGGAAGTAATATTTCTTATGGGAATACATGTAGTTTATGATGTTCAGAAAATACCAGTAGGTTAAGCACTGAGTTAAAGAGTGCTCACTTTCCACCATTACGTTCGGTTCTGATTTTGTATCTGCGTAGCTAGAACGAACAGAGCAGAAGGTGGATTTTTTTATACATACAATAAGGGAAGCATAGAATGTATGTCATCTGAAAGCACCTCTGACTGTGTCATCATAGGAGGGCTCTGATACAGGAATACTTGGCACCTCCAGGAAGCCAAGTAAGATATTTACAACCAAAGAATAATGCACTATCCTCTTTCACAGTCATCACAGATAGTGTTATAATTTGTATCTACCGTCCAGTTTTGCAGGTAAAGTATGGAAGTTATTTTGGAGATTTCACATAACAATTGAGCTACATTCATAGAACTCAAATGACCCAGAATAAAGAGTAATGAGTGCACTTGACCCTGAATCATTCAGACATCAGCTGGAGGATTGTACTCACTTTGGGGGCTGCACACCTATTGGAGATGTCTCCAAGGAGTGACAAGGATGGAAGCAAACTCATGCCTTGTCACATATAAAGTGGTTGAAGGACTGTAATTGTTAAATAGAAGAAAGAAAACAATGCAGCAATTGAAGGACTGGTACTTGGATGATGCTGGTTCTTTGTAGCTGCAACTCTGAAATATAACTAGTGAATGCACCTGCAGTAAGAGAGGTTTAACCCTAGAATGGGTCTGGATTGCTTTCATGGTCAGAAGCATTTCATGAGATACAGTTTGCATGGGTCCAGGTTGGGATGTAGGGATAGGCAAACATGAATTATTTGCTAGGATCAAAAATCATGAGTAAATGATAATATCGTATCAGGTTGTTGAAATCTATCCATTTTCTGGATGGTTTAAAACTTTGTATTTCTTTCCTAGTTTGTGCTATTTTTTTTCTTGTGTGTGTATCTCTGTGTGTGTGTGTGTGTGTGTGTGTGTGTGTCTTAGAACACTAAACGGTCATTTACTCTTCTCTGTCCTTTTGAAAGATGTATTCATATAGATAATGCATATCATGTGTAAATGTTTTCTGCCAAACATGAATAGACACTTCTCTAAAGAAGACATCCGGATGGCCAACAGGCACATGAAAAGATGTTCAACGTCGCTCCTTATCAGGGAAATACAAATCAAAACCACACTCAGATATCACCTCACGCCAGTCAGAGTGGCCAAAATGAAGAAATCAGGAGACTATAGATGCTGGAGAGGATGTGGAGAAACAGGAACCCTCTTGCACTGTTGGTGGGAATGCAAATTGGTGCAGCCGCTCTGGAAAGCAGTGTGGAGGTTCCTCAGAAAATTAAAAATAGACCTACCCTATGACCCAGCAATAGCACTGCTAGGAATTTATCCAAGGGATACAGGAGTACTGATGCATAGGGGCACCTGTACCCCAATGTTTATAGCGGCACTCTCAACAATAGCCAAATTACGGAAAGAGCCTAAATGTCCATCAACTGATGAATGGATAAAGAAATTGTGGTTTATATACACAATGGAATACTACGTGGCAATGAGAAAAAATGAAATATGGCCTTTTGTAGCAACATGGATGGAACTGGAGAGTGTGATGCTAAGTGAAATAAGCCATACAGAGAAAGACAGATACCATATGGTTTCACTCTTATGTGGATCCTGAGAAACATAACAGAAACCCATGGGGGAGGGGAAGGAAAAAAAAAAGAAAAAAAAGAGGTTAGAGTGGGAGAGAGCCAAAGCATAAGAGACTGTTAAAAACTGAGAACAAACTGAGGGTTGATGGGGGGTGAGAGGGAGGGCAGGGTGGGTGATGGGTATTGAGGAGGGCACCTTTTGGGATGAGCACTGGGTGTTGTATGGAAACCAATTTGACAGTAAATTTCATATATTAAAAAATAAAAAAAATAAAAAAAATAAATATTTTTACTATAAAAAAAAAAATAAATAAATGTTTTCTGCCTTTTAAAAGTAAGATTTTCTTTAAATGAGTCATATGTTCAGCAGTTCCCTAACACTCTAACCTGGCTTTAATTGATGATGTCTAACTTGAGCTAATATTTTCTCAAGAAATGTAGAGAAAGCAATTGGTCATAGAGGTCAATATATGAGAAATACTATGTCTTTTTGTTTAAAATACTTAAATATCAGCTTATATCAGTAAAACTAGATCTTAGTATTTAATTCTACCAGTTTAAATTAAATGTATAGACTTGGAGGGTTTCTTTCAAATAAACTTCCTATTTGAAAAGTTTTAGATTTATGGAAAAATTGCAGTGAGAGTACATGTACCCCACACCCACTTTCCTCTATTATTAGTATTTTATATGAGTGTGATACTTTTGTCACAATTAATGATCAGTATTAACATAGTATTATTAACTAAAGTCCACACTTTGTTCATAATTCCTTAGTTTTACCTGATATCCTTTCTCTATTCTTTTTTTTTTTAATTTTTAATGTTTATTTATTTTTGAGAGAGACAGAGCATGAGCGGGGGAGGGTCAGAGAAAGAGGGAGACACAGAATCCAAAGCCGGCTCCAGGCTCCGAGCTGTCAGCACAGAGCCCAACATAGGGCTTGAACCCACGGACCACGAGATCATGACCTGAGTGGAAGTCAGATGCTTAACCTAGTCAGCCACCCAGGCGCCCCTCCTTTCTTTATTCTGAGAAAAGAATATACATTATGGCTAGTTGTCATGTTTCCTTTGAGTCCACTTGGCTGTGGCAGGGTCTCAGATTTTCTTGGTTTTTGATGACCTTGACAATTTTGAGGCTACTGATCGGGTATTTTGTAGACTATCCCTCAGTTGGGACTTTTGGATGTTTTTCTCATGTTTGAGGAGGAAGACCTCAGATGATAGAGTGCCATCTCATCACACTATCAATATAACTTAGGGCTATTGATGTCAACCTTGATCACCTGGCTGAAGTGGCTTTTCATCATGGTTTTCCACTGTAGATTTTCTGTTTTTATTTTCATACTATGTTCTTCAGAAAAAAAGGTTATTATGAACAGTCTAGATTTTAAGGAGGAGGGAATTATGCTCAACCTCCTTGAGGGCAGAGTATCCACATAAAGTATTTGGAATTCTTCTCCATTTATTCTATTCTCCTCCATTTATTTATATATCCAATAATTTGTGAATAGTAGTATAGGCCTATAGATATTGATTCTATACTTTAGGTTATAACTCAATAATATATTGTTGCTCACATTGTTCTAGCTTTAGCCATTGGGAGTTTTTGTTTTTTGTTTTTTTTTTTTTTTTCAGTTGGCTCTTGTGTCCCTTTGACATATTTTGTGTGATTTGTTTGCAGCCCCCCCCCTTTTTTTTTTTACTTTCTGCCATTATAAGATGTAGGCTCATCTTTTACATTTTATTCCCCATTTTATTCAGCAATTTCTCCAAGGGTCTCTGGTCTTCTTCATTGGAAAATGACATTAAAAACCAACATTTGGGTGCTAGGCATGCTCATTGCTACTGCTTGTCATTGTTTCTTAGCCATCTTGCCTGACAGAGCAAAGGAATATATACTAACAGTATAGACACATATCTATAAATATGTCTATATGTACTATCTTTATATATTGATAGATAAAAAAGCATGAGTTTATTCTGATGCTTCCAAATTTAATCCATTACTACATAGATTATTATAGCTTCTTCCCATCACTTATCTGTGACTTTCTACCTCAAAAGTGAGAAACCTGGCTCCTGCCATTTGCCACTGTCCAGTTCCTATGGGATTGTTCCGTTTACTGTGGCCAGAGTTGAAATACATAATTAAAGCTGAATTTTTCTCAAAGCCTTTGGAAAATTAATTATTTTTTTCCAAAAAGAATGTTTGTTACTCTGCAAACTCTTATGATTTTAAAATAGTATCTTGGGTCCCAGAAACTTTACACTATGTTAAGATTGATATAGTCAGCTTTATATTGTACATAGTAATATGAGTTATAGATAATGTAAATTCTCCTATATTTCCACAATTTAAGTGTATCTATTGCTTTAAGTGTCTTTTCTAACAAGCATGCTCTTTACATGATAACTATAGCTATAATAAGAAAATTGACTAATATGAATTATATCTTCTTGACCTATAAATATCTGTATTCCCTGGACAGATGTCAAAGAACTGCATGTTGGCTATCTCCTGTAGGTAGCTTGAGGAGAAGAGTAACATACAGGACCTATCTTGAGTAATTGGACCTTGGCCATGCTCTGATTTACTGAAAGTTCTTGTAATCACAAAAGAAAGCAGGAATTTGGCTTCAGACTTTAAATCAAGTCTTTTTTTGGTTGTTAAGACAGAAACACACTGAGGAATTTATTTTCAGTAATGAACCATACTTTCATGACTCTCCTAAAGGAAATAGTGTTAAGATCTTGCATAAAATAGTTAATATAGAAAACCTGTAAGGTAACAATTATAGGATTCAGGAACACCTACTTCCCCTTGGGCTCTAACAAAAGTATACTACCCAGCAGTGCGTTTGTGTGTAGCCTAAGATTTTAGGAAAGTAATAATAATAATAATAATAATAATAATAATAATTAAGTAAAACTTTAAATAGCCATTATTTTCCAAGTCAGTCAGAAAAAAGAAATATAGTGTGAACAGGGGTAGGCAAAATGGTCAATAAAGTTGCTTGTTGACACCAGTTTTCAGCTCCAGCTCCCTCAACCTCTTACCAATCTGACATTATCTTCCTATGCCCCACATGCTGATTTCCAGTTAACACTCATTTGTAAACACTGAGGATGAAATGGTGTGCAAAATCAGACCCAGTTCCTGCCCACATGGAATTTACAATCAAGTAGAGCAGAGAAGCATTAATTAAATTCTCTCTCTCTCTCTCTCTCTCTCTCTCTCTCTCTTTCTCTCTCTCTCTCTCTCTCTCTCTCTCTCTCTCTCTCTTTCATACACACATACACACACACACACACACACACACACACACACACACACACACACGAAACTAGACCTGGGGCAGATGCTTTGTAAGAGAAGCAGACAGGGTTCAGAGACTCTATTAGGGAGTGTTTGACCTGCTCAGGAAGATCAGAAATAGCTTCCCTGAAGAAGACTTGTTGAAACTGTCATTTGAAGAATCAATAAGAATTAGGGCAAGATAGACAAGAAAGAGCCTGGTGTGGTAAACGACCAAATGGTGAGTGCTGAATGTAAAGGAAGTCAAAAAGCCTCCCCACCACCCCCATGGAAGGGGGCACAGAAGTGGGAGATGCACCCTGCACTGTGGAGCGGGACACAGATGTGGGAGATACCCCCCCCCCCCTGCCGCCTGTGGAGCAGGGCATAGAAGTGGGAGATGCAGCCACGCAGGTGCGCAGGGCCAGCCCATCCAGGCCTTGCTGGCTTGCTGGAAGTCCCTTACAGGATCCTGAGAGTGATGGGCAGCCACCGCGTTCCCCAGATCAGGAATGCATTCTCACCTGTGTTCATCTAAAAGTCGAAACATAACCCATCTTTCAAAGGGGGAAACCAAATGCCACCCATCCAAGTCTCTAGCACCTCCCTTTCTCAGTATGTTAGAAAAGACCATTCTGGCTGAGAGGGGAGATCATTGTTTAATCTAGGCATGTGTTTGTGTTTATAGATAAGATGTGTTTTCATATTTTATTTTCTTAGTGACATTAGCAAAAGACTGCCTGTCTCCTCGAATCTTTTTTGGTTTATCTCCTTCTCTCTCTGTATTGCCCCTGCTGTTTGGGCTGTTTCTCCAGGACTCCTGCCCGCCACTTGCATTTCCCTGTTATGCAATAAGGGGAGGAATCCCAGAGGCAGGAGAAGGACAATGTGGCAGAATACAGAAGAGAGAGCGGTAGGAAGGGTCAGCTGCACTGAGCTGTAATCATCCTGAGCATCTGTCAAGGGCCTTCTTCTTCCCTCTCACTTTGCCATCTTTACTTGAGCTAAGGAGACTGTGGTGATCTACCTTTCTTCATTAGGCTTATGTCATAGTTGATCAACTGAGTCCCTCCTTTTGTCACCCAGTGACACTGAAACTGTATCTCACCTGAGCTGCATGCAATGACTTTGTAAAGCATACAAGCCTCTAGTCTCACCACCTACCCCATTCTTCTTCCATGGGGACCTCTCTAAAGGGGAAAACCAAGCCCATCCCTCTCTTACATATTCTTCCGTGGGTCTCCAGAGTCTTTACAACATGATTTCTCAACCTTGTGTGCTGTACCCCAATGGTAGCCTGTCCATGGGAAGTGTTTTCTGTTCCTTAAATATGTCCTCTTATTTCACGGCAGCTTTTTTCCCCACTGTTCTTTCTGATCAGGATGTCTCCTCACCCTCCCCCCATACACTTGGTAAGTCCTGACCCTTCCTGTGAGACTCAGTGGCAAGCTATCTCTTCTTAGAAGTGTTTTCCACCCACCCCTGTGCTGTGCCCCAAATTTCTATGCACTCACCACCCCCTGCTGATTGTACATTGCTTTTTGTTTGGGTTCCTAAATAGGACTGTGCATGTTGTTTTCTTGTCTGTCTCCCTCCCAAGGATGAGTTTCCTGGGGCCTCCTAGTTATCTCTACCTCATTCATTGCTCACCCTAACAGCCAGCTAGAGACTGGCACCTGCTTGGTATCTGACACATGTTTCTTTGATTAAGGAATGAATCCTCAGTTTCTGCTCTTCTGGTCAGTTGTTCCATTCTCCAGGCTCCAGACTGTATCACCACAAATAGAATAGGCTTCCCTTATAACTCTTCTCCTACACTCACCAGCTTGCACAAATCACACAGCGCTGATTAGTCAAAACGACCACATGCAGCTCTTCACAGCTTTGGGACCCCCTAGTGAATGTCCAAGGCGGTTTCTCTCTCTCTTCTAAGCTCAAATCAAACACCTCATCCAGCCACTCAGCTTGAACTGAGCTGATGGAAGTTCTACTTCTGGCTTTTACAGATTTCCTTTACATGCATTTCCCCCTCATCTGAAATCCTCTTCCCATCAACCCTCAACTGGAGAATAATAAATATATTAAATGTTCACCCTGTGCCAGGCACCATGCTAAGACCTATACTTAAAAAATCTTGCTTTGTCTTCATGAAGATCCCTTACAGTAAGTTTTGCTATCCTTGAAGACAGGGGAACTAAAGCACAAAGAACCAAGTAACTGACCCCAGTGCACACAGCTTGCAGGTGGCAGAGCTGGGATCTGAACGCATGCACTTCAGAGACTAGTCCACGCGCGTTCTCTCTCCACACCACGTGGTCCCTACTTACTCACATCCAATTCAAGGATCCACTTCTCAAGTTTTTTCTTCTTACCTCTTTTTCTTATGGACTTATTTCAACAACTAGATATTTCTTGACACTCACTTGGCATCTATCATTTTCTCTAATCTCATAGTTGTTATCTTTTCGTGTATATAACTTGTGTCACCTCTTGGAAGCAAAAAGTGGGGATTTTCTGCTTTGTAATTTCCTCTCTGGTGGCTGGTAAAGTTTGGTGGTTAAGAGCGAGGTTCTGGAGGCAGGCTTCTTAGGTTTATATTCTGGCTGTCCTCAGTAGAACATATATCACCTTGGGCAATTTCCTTCATCTTTCTGTGCCTCTCATTCTTCATGTGCACAATGGGACAAGTTATAACACTTACCTCAGAGCGTGGTTGTCAAGACTGAACGAGCTAATGCCCAAAAAGCACTAACAGCAGTGTCTGGTGCATAATGACTACACAGTAAATGTCACTTATTGTAATTCCCTCACAGCTAGACGTCCTTTGCACCTAAGTGACATCCCTAAGTCGCAGTTGAGTGACTGTTGCAGCGTACCCTGATGGTGTGGCTGCCAGGGATTGCATTGTTTTTTGTTTTTTGTTTTTTTCTGAAGAGTTATGTTTACTAACGGGACTTTGATTTGCTTCTCTATCTATAAGCCTTACTGCTCCAACCCTGGGGAAGTGAAATGTTGTGAAACCTTTTTCTCCTCAAATTTCTTTGACTCTGAGATTCCTCTGGGGTCTCAGCTAAGCCCTTCATGTGGCAGCCTTTCTCTTCTGCCCTCAGACCTGCTGAGATCCTCTGCTCAGCAGCGTGTCTGACGCCTACTGCCACCAGGCACAGACACTTCCTCTGTGACCTGGCAACACCCAGAGGGGCCATGCCAGCTTGGAGCCCTCTGGCAACGCAGTCTGGAATCAGCAAACCCACAGCTTCTTTCTCTGAATTGGGCAACCAGATAATGCTTTTTAATATTTATCAATAGCAAAACACCACTGAAAAGGAAATGAGAAAGATCCTCTGGGCTAATCACTATCTGTGATTTTGCAAAATGGCTAAACCAAGTGTAAAATATCTCACAATAACATGCCCTATTGTCCTGAGGACTTAGCTCTCCTGAGATACAGTTACCATGCGAGAGTGAGAAATAGATTTTCCTTCTCTTTCCAGAAGATTTAAAATAAAATGCTTTCCTTGGCCACTAACATCAGTTTCATGTTAAGATGCTTCTTTGTTTAAAGTAGTATTTTTTTTCAAAAGCAAAACAACTCTAAGAGATTTTTCTAAATGAGTGCTCAAACCTAAGTATATTTTATGCTTTATGCAAAGCGCATACATCTGAAATTAATTGTGAGTGACAGGGAAAAATAGTTTTTAAAAATAGCTTCCTTTCTAGTGATTTCCATCCCAGTGGTTTATTTGAAAATGAATTTCCATCCATGACATCTTCATTTGTCTTCTAATTTTCATGCAATTCGAAAGGGTTAGATTCCTTACCCACGGGATCATCCTGACCAAATCTCCAAGGATTAGCTAAGGCATGCTGATTTTACAGGCAAATTTATATCTTGTCATTTCAGGAAGTGTTTCTTGCACCACCGTCTTTTCAAAAATATCTTATTTGTATAGTACATGGACATAGTATACTCCTCTCCTGAGACCTAACCCATGTAATACTTTAAATAGGGTAAGTTATCTGATTCTATAAGTGTGACCTTTCCCATTTTTAAAGGAGATGTTTAGATGAATCCCCTAGAAAGAAGACTTCTGGCTTCCTCTACATTTTCCAACGTTTCTAAACATTTTTTGACATATGAGGTAGAGACCAATTAGTGCTAAGAAGTAGGCAGTAAGCAAGCAGCACTCAGAAAGTACAAGGAATGAAATGCATACAAACGTGTATAAGACTCACTTTTAGAAGCTAACCTATTCTTCTAAAATATTGTAATACTGACACCATATTACCAAGATGCAGCTTCTTTCTAAAAGTTGTTAAATATAAACCCTCTTCTTTGTACTATGCATTTTTGAAACAAGAACTTATTATAGGTAAATAAATAAACAAAAGCTCTATCAACTGCCACTCCCAGAATCTAGCAGGAATTATTTGGTTTAGCAGTATAGGGGACTTACTTTTGACAGGTGAGCATTTCTAAGAAGGAATGTATTTAACTGGTTTTCATTGAACAAATTGCAAAATAGGGCTAATAGCTTGTTCATTATAAGAATATCCTTATTACTCAGGTAGGTGTATTAGTCAGGGTAGACAGAGTTATATTCCAGTAACAAACAGTCCCGCTTTGAATCTGGGTACCTATCAAGGCAGCAAGCAGTTTTCACATGATCCCTTAGAGCAGTACCTCCATATCAACCACAGGCGTCTATAATCCCCATGACAGAAGAAAGGCTTCGAGATCCAAGCAGTTGCAATTAAATACTTCCACCCAGAAAATAGGAATCCTATTTTATTTTTCAAAACAATGCAACTTTGTTAACTTCAAGGACACAGGGAAGCGCAAGTCTCCCTTGGGGTCAGGAGAAGCACAGGTCTCCCATGGGGTCAGGAAATTGGTCAACTGTTGAAAATGTCTGCCTTAGTTTATAAATGAGGATGATTGTATCATCTTACACTGTCAGGTTTTTCAAAATCTTTTGCTTAAAATCTTTCAACAGCTTCCCAGAGCCCTGAAGATAAAATACAGACTCTTTAGCTGGGCCTTTCGGCTATAACCGAAGTTACCCAGTCACCCAGCGCCTGCCTGTCTCACAAGTGATCTCTTTCTCTGCCATGTCCCATCAGACTCCCTGTAGGAACAAGGAACTCATTGTTCTGTTTCCTGCTTGTTTCTTCCACCTTTGCCAGCCAGCTTCATCTGGTGGGATCACCCTTCCCTAACCAGCCTCATATCCATCTCCTTTAGTAATTCTTCTTTTAAAATGCCACCTGCCTCCTTCAGGCCCCAGACCTGAGGATTAGATTATTGCTGTGGCTGCTCTTCTGAGCTTCATTAGCAAATTTTAACACCATTCTTACTGTTTACCTATCTCTCCTCCCTGCTAATGATAAAAAACACTAGAGAATAAGAACCAAATCTCACTTCTCTTGATATCACCCCAAGAGTATCTAACCCAGAGTGGGGGCCCAATGTATACTTACTTGTTCAATGAATGAATAAATAAATGAATGGGTTTTTACCTGCCTTACTCTCCTTGACTGCTCATATTCTTCAGGAAGTATGTTTTATTTCTTTTTACAGCCTATAGGACCTACAATGGGGATTTCATAGAGTAGTATGCAAAAATTGGTAAAATTAATTGAATTTACCTCATTCTATCACTCAGCAATAGATTTCTGCTATTACAGTTAGCCTTTATATACTAGATATGTTTAAGAAGAGGGAATCGGCCATAAGCCACATCTGGAACTCATTTTCACAGATTTATTAGACTTTACATTTATACAGAGTATTCACTGCCAAAGCCTCTGGTGTCATATCCTAACCCAAATATTTAAGAAACATTGTCTGCAAAACAAGGCAACCCGTGTGTTTTGGAAACCCTTTCTTAAATAACATGCCATTTAATTTAACCTGGGATCTATTAAAGCCTTAAAATTGTAGCAATTCATTGGACTGTATGTCAAGAAAATGACATTTTGAAAGGGTAGCATGTTTCTTCATTTATATGCAAATTATTCACATGTGCTTTGGATGGAAAAAAATGGATATTTTAAGAATATACTTAGCCCTTAAAGAATGTGATTGATCCATGAGGACATCATTCCAGAAAACAAAACAAGGAGACAGAAATTCTTCTTGAGTGCTAGAAGCAACTTTTCAAGACATCCAGTATAGTCCTAGGAAAAGTTTAAATTTTATTATTTTTTTATTTTTTATTTTTTTAATATGAAATTTGTTGTCAAATTGGTTTTCATACAACACCCAGTGCTAAATTTTAAATTCAAAGTTTAAATTTTAGCTTTCCTACTCAAAAAGCCTTGAAAGCATATTTTAACAATGTATTCAGTATTGTGGGAATATGTTCAAGAGCTCTCAGCTATAGTTGACCTTTGACATTATAGGTGAACTTTGAGAGTGACTTCATGAAATGTTTCCACCCCAGAACAATCCGCGTCATTCACACTCATATCTATAGCTCAGGTTCAAGAGGGTCACTGGAGGTACTTTGAAGTTAATAGCATGAAATCTCTCCAGAACAAACATTTAATTTTTTTCTACTAATTTCCTTAAACAACATTCATATAATAAATGAAATCATCTCTTTTAAACAACATTGTAATGGATCATACCTATCGATGGATTTAAAATTACTGAAGATCATAACATGGCTCATTTGAACTAAGAATTATATTGTTTTGTATTTTACATTTTATGTTAAACATATAATAATAAGTAGAAAAATAGTTACATATATTCAGACTGTTTTTTCTTCACTGAACACCTTTATTATTTTATTTTTCATTTTTTTATTAAAATTTTTTTTAATGTTTATTCATTTTTGAGAGATAGAGGGAGACAGAACATGAGCAGGGAGGGGGAGAAAGAGAGACACAGGACCCAAAGCAGGCTCCAGGCTCTGAGCTGTCAGCACAGAGCCCAACGAGGATCTTGAACCCACAAACTGTGAGGTTGTGACCTGAGCTGAAGCTGGACACTTAATTGACTGAGACAGCCAGGCTCCCCAAACACCTTTCTTTAAAAGATATTAAACCATTAGTCTCCTAAGATGAAAGGTGGATAGGTACCATGAGTTTACATGTATTATTGGTGCATAACTCATTTAAAATGAAGTATCTGAAATTAAGCAGACCTCATGACCCCAGAGGACAGAGCCATGATGTTATTTGAATATCAGTCATTGTGGCTCATGGTCTCTTTTCCTCCACTGCCATCAGTCAAGGCTGAACTAGTTTTAAAAAAAAAGAAGCCTATCTTGTAGTTCTGAGATTCACAACCTTCCCACTCCATTCACTGACTTCCCACCTATTTAGTGTAGCTTAGATCTATGCAAAATCCAAGCATAGCACTGTGAGATTAGGAGCAGTCCACATGCTGTATCCGTGATGTCTTACACATAGGATGAACCCAGTGAATATTAGTGATCTTGAATTCCCCTAAACTCAGTCATCACCATAACATGACTTATGCAGCAGTGAGATGAGGACTTCTCTAACTCTTACACTAAAACTTTTCATGCCAGAAGAAACTGAACATGTGCGCCTGGTGTCCGGGGGAGTAGCCTGGAATTATGGTGTCAAATATAATTTTTTTTAACACCTCCATTTTTATCTTAAAAATCTATGTGTTCTGATCCTTTACTTTTCTCAATTTTTTTTTTTCAACATAAAAATGTGTTCTTTTTCTTCCACTTGTTGGCTTTGATTCCCCTTCTACTATTCTGTCATCTACATGCTGCTGCTTGAGAAGCATGGTCTAGGATCATAGAAAATACTTTCCTCCCCCAGCACATTTATATCCAAATGAGGAAATAAATAGTTTGCTTTCTACCTGATATGTGTATGGCTCACTGTCTTCGCATTTTCACTCAAAAGTCACTTCAGTGTAGCATTTTTTTAACCAACAGATTGAGAGCTGCAGTCTCCATGCCTAACTCCTACCCTTGTAGACTTCTCTGCTATATTTTTCTCTAACAAACTTATCTCTTGCTAAAATACCTAATAATTTACTTGCTTATTTTATTTTATTATTTTTTCAGGTTATTTATTTTTGAGAGAGACAGAGACAGTGTGAGCAGGGGAGGGGCAGAGAGAGAGGTAGAGAGAGAATCCCAAGCAGGCTCCACACCTCCAACACAGAGCCCGATGTGGGGCTTGAACTCATGAAACCGTGAGATCATGACCTGAGCTGAAACCAAGAGTCTGAGCCAACTGAGCCACCCAGGTGCCCCTAGTTATTTATTTTAATGTTCATATTTCTCCAACGGGAATATGAACTCCATAAGAAAAGACATTTGGTCTGTTGTGTTTCCTGTTAGATCCCTCAACCTAGAACAGCACTTAGTATATAGTAGATGCTCAGTTAAGATTTGTAGGAAAAATGGATACATTTCTTCTGTTGTAAATCTGCAAGCATTCATTGTTTAGTCGTATTCCTAATATTTGTGGTTTCTGCACAACCAAGTATGTACATCATTTTATAAGGAGGTGGAGTGTTAATGACAGATCACCCTGTCACTAGTCCTTTCCAACAGGAAGACCTGAAGGAAGGTACTTCTAGGTTCTTTCCTTCCCCGGTTTCTCATTTTACCTAGTGTGTACATTGCCTTGTAAGTTTATACTTTCCTTCCTTTAGCTGATTTCATTTGCAAATAAAGCAGTGCTGATCTGTGTTTAGCATTGTGTGGCTTTGATGTTTATTTTCCTTATTCTCACATTGCTATTTTAGCTCATTCTTTAATTCAATTAAATGCTTTGTTCTCTCAGGATGTCTGCGACTAAAAAGAAGGGTACGCCAACTACGATAGTGTAAATGCTTATATTAACTCACAGGACATAACCTACTGACAAAAATTATTTCTAAAGTATATTCTACAAACTTTCATTGTATTCGAAACATTTGACAAAGTGAGAAAGGCTCCCCCAATCTTTAGCTCTGTTCAACGTCTCTGTGGCTTTTAGACATATTGTCAGCTGTCAAAGATGGAAGTGCTGGCTTGTGAAGGTTCTCAGTCCCACAGTGCTGACATGACCAGGAAAGAACACTCACCATGTGGGACAGTTGCCACAATTATCTAACAATGTAGGGGGTGAGGAAAGTTAACCTGAATTGCAAACTGGTGTAAAATCAGACCATGCAGTATTTTCCGTTGTTATTACAACATTGCTTAGAATATTCTAAAGGATTGTCATGATGGGAGTGTAAATCATAGTCATACATTTTATTTTACTATAGTGCTTATCATAGGACGAGAGTGCACAAAAATCCTCACAGTTTATGTTCACTCTTGGGGAACCTTTAGCTGTAGTGAACAAGGAACATTAGATCAAAGACTCGGCTGCTTACAAAAGTTCATTTATTTCAGCACTCCATTCTTACTCATTTCATTATTTGACACAGTTTTACATAAAGGATTCCTAGAGATAGTGGTTCTGCACAGAATTTCATTAAGGTTTCAGCTATTGGAACACAATCTTTCCATCATTTAAAAGCTATAAATGGCAGCCGTTTTATATGTTTGACTCCTTGATTGTTTGCCTGCTTTTCTCCTCCCTCCTTCCCTTCCTTTATTCATGCCCTGCCTAGTTACAAAAAAGGACTTCAAGTATCTTAGCAAAAAGTACAAAGACAATAAAGTCTTCTCTTTTCATTTAGATTTTGAAAAATAAAATTGGATGAAAAGAAAGTGAATATTCCAATAATACACGTCATTGTGTTTCCTCTGAAGGAGCCCAGAAATCTATCTCATAGCTACAGAGTGGCCAAACTCAGCAGTAAAACAGGACAAATGTTAGATGAGAAGAACACAACATCCATTTCTTGGGGAAGACAAAGTTTTCCTTGTATCAGGCCCTGCAGTGTATTTTCTCATGGCACACTATTTGGGTAAAGAATCAGTGTTGTAATAGTCTTTAACAAGACTTCATAACAAAGCAGAATCCCCAAGTCATGGCCATGGCCACATGCAAGTCACTTAACCTCTCTCTACCTCCCATCTCCCTGCTCTGGTATTTAGAAACCAAAAATGTCTTTCTTACAGGATTGTTTTGCTGGTTAAGCAAGAAGCACTTAGCATGGTGGACACCTAGAGTAAAGTAAATACTTAGAGAATGAGAGACAATTTGAATAAAATGTCAGAATCAGAACATTAGGATGCAGGTTAGAAACTCGATCGCACTTCTGCCAAGGTGCTCAAGAGGTGCGCTGTGTCAGGTGTGGAGGCCTCTCCTAGTGTAATGTGACATTCACCGCCCCTCAAGAGGACTCACCATAGTCAGCAAATGGAGAAAAAGTACTGATATTCTCTAAAAAGCTTATTTCTAAGAAAAAAATTGTCTAGGATAGGGTTCATAAATTCTGGAAACCAACAAGAAAGTACATAAAACATTGGAATCAGTTCAGAAACATTATGGAAACCTGAGGTATGTATTTATTCACGTGAAATAAGACCCTTCCACCTCCTCCGGCAAATACCTTGCAGGGACCAGGTTTTCACAGAGCTCAGAAGGTCGGTTGGTCACATTCTAATGAAGCACTTGCTCATCCCAGCACTAGCTGGAAACAAGGTCAGGGTGCTTCATCTTTTTTCATGAGGAGTGGGGATTCTGAGATATCCTCATTTGCCTTGGAATATTCTCACTACAGTTTAGAGAAAGTGGTGGAAGAGGCCAGGATGAATTAGCATATCCACCTGAGCATCTGAAAACGTCACCAGTGCCAGGGACTTATTGGCTTCAGCCCTCTGGGACTGAAATGGAAAGGGTTCAGAGGGTCAAAACTCTTAAGGTTTTGTAACAAGTTAGGGGTGAGAAGTGATGAGCTCGAAGACCTTAAGAAAAGAGTCAGACTTGTTGTCCAGGGACCAGTGTTTCCTTTTTCTCTTTTCCCTATACTTTTCCACAAATAAATTTACCTTTGCCCTGTGTGTTTCATCCTCTTCCCCTCCCCCATTCCCTCAGAAGTTTAGAATGGAAACACGTTCATTTGGATACTTATCTACCCTTTGTTTTTCTTATCTTTACTGAGTCATTCTAAATTACTCTGCTGAAGGCAGAAACAGGATCCTAAAATCTTTGTAGTCAGGCGTAACATAATTTACCTCTTGGAAAAGTGAGACCTGTTTCTGACTGCGATGCCTACAGTTATTTTATGGTTCATGTCCTGTCACCATTTCAGTTGTATTTCATTGTGTTCTTCCCTCAGTGGAGACTCAGCATAGTTGCCATCTAAGGAAAACTGCCCATTCAGCAACTTAGAAATCATAGACTTCTCTTCCGAATGCTAATTTATTCACGCTCCTTTATATTTTATAAATAGTATTCCCCAAATTCAGCCATCTTTCGTGCTGGGCATTTCTGAAAGTATAGTGATTAAAAGCATGGAGTCTGGAATTAAGTAGTCTGGGTGCATGTCCTGGCCCTGGCACTCACCACCTATGTGACCTTGGGCAGGTCAACCTCAGTCTCAAATGTCCTTCTCTATTAAGTCAGAATTACGGGGAGTTTCCTAGGCCCTATTTTTTAATGTGGCTGCAAAGATTTAAGAAGGGGATGCACTTAGAACAGTGCCTGGCACGTTCTGAGTCACTGACAAGTTAGCCATTGTTCTCAGAAAGAAGTTGAGTCAAACCCGAAACAGTGATACAATATAAACAGTGTGGACTTCTGTCTTATTAATTGTCATTTACTAGCTCTATGACTTCGGATCTTAGACTCAGTTTTCTCATCTCCAAAATGGGGACAATGATAGTTGTTCTGCAAGTTGATTGTGGAAGTGTAATGAGATGGTTCCTACAAAGAACTCACTGGTCCAGGTGCCTAGCAGTTAGGAAGCGTAGGTAGGGAATGTCAGCTCTCCTCTGCCACGCCTCCTTATGGTTGTCTCTGAGGGCTAAAGCTAATGCATATAACACTCAGCATTGTGTCAGATGTGTGGCTAGTGCTCAAGAAACTGTAGCTGTTATTATTTTCCTTACTTTGCTCCATTTGTTACAACTCAGTAAGTAACATAGCACTCCATGAGGGTCTGCTAGAGGGAAGGTTTAATTATTTTAAAATCTTTGGTTCCTCCAGGTTTCACTTTCGCTTTGTAATGCTAACCTTGACTTTTATTTTTTAAATAGTAGTTTCTATACTCGTCTGAAATATTAAGTATGGCTTATTTTGCCCTGTTAACCTTTCTTAGTAACATAAGAATATTTTAAATTTCTATTTGAAAAAATCTCACCAAGCATTCATTTAAATGTTGCTCAAATGTTATACAATATGAAAAAAAAGTACATGTTCTTTCCGAAATTAGGCCTAACGAACTCCCTGTATTCAGAGCCAGGATGTGAGAATGGAGACAGTTGAGAAGTGTTTTCTGTTATAAATCTTACTTCTGCTTTTGAATTTTATGAAACACCTATTAAATCACTTAGCACCTAGATTATGAGGAGAAGGATCCCTGTTCACTCTTTTAAAGTGGAAAATGGAAAATTACTCCCAGGTGATTAGGGAAAATGAACCCAGAGGTATGCACTTTTGGCACGGAGACCCATCTATGAGACAATAATGTTTCTCTTGGGAGCTGGTAGAAAGTTGAGAGAGGATGCTTTATTTCTCACCTCCTAAAATGTCTTTCCCAGTTTTCTATGGTGAGAGAAAATGAGACACAGTAATACCTAACAGTTGGTGAAAGTTACATATATAATGTGTGTGTATATACTTACATATATATGTAACTGTTTGTACACACACACACACACACACACACACTCACAGAGAGAGAGAGAGAGAGAGAGAGAGAGGAAATTTTATTAGTTAGACATGATAGAATAATATTTACCAGAACATCTTCATTAAATGATACCTTTCTATTTAAAAAAAACTATTTTTGTATATATATACACATATATTTCAAAAATTCACAAAAAATAAACTACATAACCTTGATGAAGCAATACTTATTGGAAAAAAAATTAGAAAAGTTGCTTTTGAAAAACAGCTCTGCAAAAGACATCAAGTTGAGAGAATTTCTTTGAAAGTATTTACATTCTTTGAAGAATAAAAAGGTAGTATGTTATTTAAAATTTTCTAAAGAGTATGAAAAGAAGCAACTTTACAGTTCATTGTATGAACTAAAACTAAGTGTAATAAGAAATCTCTCAATCCATCCTACTGTTGCTAATGACTTATAATTAACTAATTAATTAATTACCATTACTACTTACTAATAAAGAGACAAAATTCTAGGTACAATATAGGTAAATTGAACCCTACATTTTGTTAAACAAATAATGCTCATGTCAAATAAGGTTGATTCTGTAAGTGCACACCTGGTTCATTGTGAAGGAATCTGCTCACAGAATCCATCGTATTAATAGGTGAAAAGGAAGAGCAGTAGGCTTATAATGACACATGTCAGAATGGGATTTGATTAGAATTTAATATCCATTTATTGTTAAAAACAGCACAGAAGTGAAATAACAGCAGAATAGCTGAAAAGAGTTGTGTTAAATGTATTGTATTAAAATCAGCCTACCTATAAGTGCTATTATGCAATATTAAAATATTTTTATGTAACATTGTTTGGGAAGTTCTAATTAGTACAATTATTTGAAACATAGAATATAAAATAAAAAGTGACTTTATAACTATCTGGGTATTTATAGGGAAGAGCCAAAGTAATTAGTTGAAATATTATTAAATAATGTTGAGATTCAATAAGGTGGCCAAGTACAAAATATAAGCAAATATGCGTTAATGTTTCTGTAAAAGAAGAGTAAGTTAGAAATTGTAATGGGAAATATCTTTTAAATAGCACACGATTCCAGCCACAAAACATATTGTACTTAGGAATGAAAATAATAAGAAGTCAGAAATATTTTTTTAACGTTTATTTATTTTTGAGACAGAGAGAGACAGAGCATGAACGGGGGAGGGTCAGAGAGAGGGAGACCCAGAATCTGAAACAGGCTCCAGGCTCTGAGCTGTCAGCACAGAGCCCGACGCGGGGCTCGAACCCACGGACCGCGAGATCATGACCTGAGCCGAAGTTGGCCGCCCAACCGACTGAGCCACCCAGGCGCCCCCAGAAAGATTTTTTAATGAAGAAAACAATGTTAAGTAAAGAAAACTTAAAGGCATCATAATCATGTCTCATACTAATTAAGGATTTAAGTGCCTTGCACATTGCATATTAAATCATCTGTTAATTTTATACAATCCTATCAAGGAGCTAGTGTTATTTTTCCAATTTTACAAATGTGGTAGCTAGGATTCAGGGAAATTAAAGCTCCTTGCCCCAAATGACAGAGCTAGCAAAAGCTGAAGCTAGGATTGAATCTATGCAGACTATTTCTGAACTTCATTCTTACTATGCCACTGAAGACCTATTTAAGAAGCTTAAAAGGCTAGTTCTGGCTGAATACTCTACACAATTTATTCATTTACACTCAATACCAATGAGATATATTCCTGATTTTGATTAAATGTTGCAAAAGTTCATCTAGGGCACCTGGATGGCTCAATCAGTTAAGTGCCCAAAACTCAATTTTAGCTCAGGTCATGATCTAATGGTTCCTGAGTTTGAGCCCTGCATTGGGCTCTGTGCTGACAGTGCGGAGCCTGCTTGGGATTCTCTCTCTCTCTCTCTCTCTCTCTCTCTCTCTCTCTCCCTCTTCCTCTTCCTCTCCCTCTCCCTCTCTCCCCCCCTCCCCACTTTTCATCCCCACCCCACCCCTGCGCTTGCTCGCACTCTCTGTCTCAAAATAAATAAACTTAAAAAAAAAGTAAGAAAGTTCATCTAAAGGAACATATACATGAGAGTGCCAAGAAGAACTTGAAAAGAAGCACAATGGTTGGAGGGTGGAGAGATGAAGTCACCACTGAAGAAATTATAACATGTTATAAAACTATGAGAATTAGGACAGTGGTTCATGTGAAGAACTAGATTAAAATCAATTGAAAAGACTATAGACTCCTAATTAGACTTCGTGTGTGTATGTGTCTGTACATGCATAGGTATACATATATACCTACTGTATGATTAAAATAGCATTTGAGCATTTTATTCAATGAGAAAAGGCATAGTTAATCAATAAGTGGTGTTGAGACAATAGCTAATAATTTGGGAAAATAATATAAGCAGATTTTTTTCCTTACATTTTCCATAAATAAATAAATAAATATTTTATATATGTATATATATGTATATATATGTATATATGTATATAAACATATATATGTTTATATATGTATGTATGTACATATATATGTATATATGTATATATATATGTATATATGTATATATATGTATATATGTATATATATGTATATATATACGTATATATGTGTATATATGTATATATATACATATATAAAATAAATATTTATATATTTATATATGTATATATGTATATATATGTATATATATACATATATAAAATAAATATTTTATATATGTATATATGTATATATATATGTATATATGAAGTATATATATATTAGGGAAGGTTTTAATGAAAATAAAATGAAATAAAGTAAAATAAAATGTGCACTGTTGGTGGGAAGTAAATTGGTACAGCCAGAATTAAAAACAGTATGAAGGTTCCTCAAAAAATAAAAAATAGAAACACCATATGACCCAGTGATTCCACTTTTGGGTATTTACCCAAAGAAAACAAAAACACTAATTTGAAAAGATATTTGCATCTCTATGTTTATTAAAGCATTGTTTACAATAGCTTAAATATAGAAGCAGCCCAAGCGTCCATCAATGGATGAGTGGATAAAGAGGATGTGATATATATACGTAAATAAGGATTACTCAGGCATTAAAAAAAAAAAAAAATGAAATTTTGCCATTTGGAACACCATGGATAAACCTAGAGGGTATTAAGCTAAGTGAAGTAAGTCAGAAAAAAGATAAATACCATATGATTTTACTTATATGTAGAATCCAACAAAACAAAACAGAAATAGACTCATAAATACAGAGAACAAACTGGTAGTTGCCAGAAGGCAGAGGGGGGTGGGGGAATGGGCAAAATAAGCAAAGGGTTTAAATAGGTACAAACTTCAAGTTATAAAATAAATAAGTCACGGTAATGAAAAGTACAGCATAGGGAATATAGTCAACAATATTGTAATAACCTTGTATGGGGACCAAGGATGACTACACTTATTGTAGTAAGCAAGTAGCAATGAATATAATTGTTGAATCACTATGTTGTATAGCTGAAATTAAAAAAGATTGTATGCCAGCTATACTTTAATAAAATAAAAATTAGGGGTGCCTTGGTAGTTCAGTTGGTTGAGTGTGCAACTTTTAATTTCTGCTCAGATCATGATCTCATGGTCATGGGATGGAGCCCCCACCACAGGCTCCACACTGAGGGTAGAGCCTGCTTGGGATTCTCTCTCTCTCTCTCTCTCTCTCTCTCTCTCTGCCCCTCCCCTGCTCATACCCGCTCACTCTCTTTCTCTCTCTCTCTCTCTCAAAATAAATAAACATTAAAAAATTAAAATTAAAATAGAAATACTATTTATTAATATATAATACATAATTTTATTAATGTAACAACTAAAAAGTATGAAATTACTATAATCTAAACATGGGTGAATATTTATTTAATTTCAAAGTGGGGAGGAATTTCTTCTTTTGATTTAAAATTTTTGTTAACATTTATTTTTGAGAATGAGTGCATGTGCACACATGCGTGGGGGAGGGGTAGAGGATGGAGGCAGTGGATCCGAAGCAGACTCTGTACTGTGAGCTGTGAGTGCAGAGCCCAATGAGGGGCTTGAACTTGGGAACCTTGAGATCAAGACCTGAGCCAAAATACAGTCAGCCACTTAACCAACTGAGCCACCGAGGCACCCCGAGGTGAGGAGGTATATCTAAGCATATCACCAGAGCTAGACAATGTGCAGAAGTGTCTAATAAATATGTGTACATAAAAAATCAAATATTTTCATGGATGGAGCTAGAGAGTATAATGCTAAGCAAAATAAGTGAGAGAAATACAAATACTCATTCACTCATTCACTCATATGTGAAATCTAAGAAACAAAAGAGCAAAGGGGAAAAAAAAGAGAGGGAGAGAGAGTCAAACCAAGAAACAGACTCTTAACTATAGAGAACAAACTCATGGTCAGCAGATGGGAGCTGAGTGGGGGAAATGGGTGAAATGGGTAATGAGGATTAAGGAGTATACCTGTGATGATGAGGACCTGGGGGTATATGGAATTGTTGAATCACTGTATTGTACACCTAAATCTAATATAACACTGTATTCTATCTAACTAGAATTAAAATAAAAACTTTTAAAAAATCAAATATTTCTGCACATTAAAAAATGCCACAAATAAAATGCAAAGGCACATAACAAATCAGGGGATCAATTTCTAACAGCTAAAGGGACATTAAGCTTAATGTGTTAAAAAGTCCTTAGAAATTAATAACAAAAACTATGAGCATCCTTACAGAAAAAAACAACACACAATCAATACATAAGAAAAGAAACCCAATTTGCCAGTAAAGTGAATAAAAGCCCAAAATTAAAGATAAGTGCAAATTAAACAATAGGAGGGCAAAATTTTGTCTAATGAAAGTGTTAAAAGATTAAAATAACAAATCCAGATAAAACCAAATATTGATTCAAATTGGGACATTCTTACTCACCAAGAGTGAAAGTGAAAATTTGATTAGCGTTTCTAAAAGGCAATTCAATAATAATTGCCAAAAACTAAAACCCCGCCCCCCCCCAAAAAAAATCCATACTCCATGAAGGCAATTTCTGTTTTAAAATTTATCCTAAGGAAATAATTAAGAATATGTAAAAAGGTTTAGCTACATCTTTGTATATTATAGTTAAAAATTGCAGATTAGTCTAATATCCATCCCACAGTGAGGATTAATGTATCAAAGTGAATGCATGTGGTGGAATACTGATACACAAGGAGAATTTTTAACATAGTAGATATTCATGTTATGTTAAAGGAAACAATATAAAAACAATATGTAAAATGAAAGACTTTTTTTTTAATACCAGTATGTAGTAATTTTCAGGAAAACATCTTGAAGGACATCCTAAAATACCAACAGTAGCTATGGCTCAAGGTATGATAGTTGATTTGTATATTCCTAGAGAAATGACCGCTCTGAGATTTACCCTTTCCATCTGTGAAATAAAAGTCCTACTAGATTAACCCTAAAGTCTTTCAGCAAAAATGTCTCATAATTCTAAGAGTAATGATAGTTTAATAACTTTGAGAAAATGGTTTAAGGCTTTTTTTTTTTCCTTTGAAATTCGGAGTTAACAAAGTGAAACCAGGCTATTCTGAGCTATCCCTTCTTAGTTAAAATTCAGATCTCAGTGTTGGTTTATAAGTTTGTGTGTGTGTGTACAAATATATATGTACATATATATGTGTATATATATTGTGTGTATATATATACATATATGTGTATATATGTGTATATATATACATATATATGTGTATATGTGTATATATATACATATATATGTGTATATGTGTATATATATATACACACATATATGTGTGTATATATGTGTATATACACACATATATATGTGTGTATATATACACACATATATGTGTGTATATATACACACATATATGTGTGTATGTGTATATATATACATATATGTGTGTGTATATATATACATATGTACATACATATATGTGTATATATATATATACATATATATGTGTATATGCTCTTTCTCTTTTATACATGTCTATTTTTGTGTAGGGTGGGGTAGAGTGAGTAAAGAATTGCACTGAAATTAGGTACCTTTCCCTATAGAATTCTTAGAAACACAAAGACATCTTGTTAATGTGTCATATACATTTTCAGAGTTTCATCTATCATTTAGAACCCTACCAGCTGTACTTGTTTTTAGAAATTTTCTTTAATCAGAATTCATATTGAGAAATTATAAGAGATGCAGTGCTTTAAAAAGTGCTTTTGCTAAATAGGGATTTGTATGTGCTCTAAAATTGGTGGAAAATGATTCTGCTTTTATCTAAAGAATATTGCTCTACTCTTATTTCTGATTAATAGTGAAATTGCCTGGAAAATGAAAAGGCCTAATATTTCAAGTGGTTATTCAGTACCTTATTGTGATAGGGAAATAAAAAACAAAACATTCTCAGATTTAATTTGCTGTTAAATACTCAACATTTCGCAGTGGTTGTTTGGAGGCCATATGCAATGGTGGCAAAAGTGGCTCTCAAAAACTGCTCTGCCTCTTATTTGCTTCATCCGGGTTGCCAAGTGGTAAACCTGGCAGACGTCATGAACTTCCAAGAGGGAACATATTTTATTTGCCTTACACCACGGGAGGATTTGGCCAATTACTGCTATTTGTTTAATGTTGGTATTGACATAGTGCCTTTGCCCTGAGGAGCCCCAGGTGCTTTATAAAATTAGTCAGCAATTCACATCGCAGCTTTAAGCCCGAGAGTGCACACTGAAAATAACAATGATTCATGGACCCTACAGCCATCCCTAAGTCATACTTCTGTTTGCCCAGTGAAACAAAACAAATATGCCAGTTCCCTTAGAGCACTAGCAGCTAAAGGTTCTAGTGGGACATCAACGTGAGTCTCTCCCTTGTGTAAATAGGTCAAGAAAATTTGCCATCCACCCTACTGAGTTGAGCCTTACTATATTCTGTTCCCAGAATCATACCTTCCTCAGTAAAGAACTAACTCTCTTTCTTGAGGTCTTTGCTCATATATCAGTTTCTTAATGAGACCTTCCCTATCTATCTAAAAAACAACACAACAGGGGCGCCTGGGTGGCTTGGTCGGTTAAGCGTCCGACTTCGGCTCAGGTCATGATCTCACGGCCTGTGAGTTCGAACCCCGCATCGGGCTCTGTGCTGACAGCTGGGAGCCTGGAGCCTGTTTCAGATTCTGTGTCTCCCTCTCTCTCTGCCCCTCCCCTGTTCATGCTCTGTCTCTCTCTGTCTCAAAAATAAATAAACATTAAAAAAAAATTAAAAAGAAAAACACAACAATACAAAACCCATCATCAAACCCAGACATTCTATGTTCTCTTTCCTGCATTATTTTTCTTTTTACCACATGTAGCTTTCCAACATATGTATACATGGTCCATCTCTTTGTTAAGTGACCACTCCTTTCCACACGACTGTAAATTTTATGAAAGTAGGCCATATGTCTGTTTTTTTTTCCAACTCTGAATTTTCATTGATTACCTGGCACATAATAGATGTGCAGTAAGCATTTGTTGAAATTATGAATGAACTGATGCATTTGCCTCAGTGTTGGAACAAACGATTGTATTCTTCTATTGTCAACTAGATACAAAGGCAACAGAGAGAGGGATAAGTAGCAAGACTAGATTTACATCACATCAAGATTTCTGTTGTATTCCTTAACACTGAACAAAGATCCATATGGTGAAATAATTGTATTAGAGTTTTCTCCCACGTTAGTTGCAAGCAGTAGAAACTAAATTCCAACTGATTTAAACAAGTAGAAAGGCAGTTTATGGGATCTTGAAACTGGGAAATCCAAGGAGTGCAGCTGGTTGTCATGGGTTTAGGATTTGTTTCTTTCAATGTGATTAGGACATCAGTCTCTGTCTCTCTCTCTCTCTCCCCCTCTGCATTACTGTCTTTCTCAGGTTTTTCCTATGTGGTAGTAAAGAAAGCTAAGGCAACACCTGGCATAATTCTGCCTGGAGAAATTCCAGGGGCATGAGAGCCTATATTTTGCAGTGATTCCAGTAGAGACTCAGAGTTGACTTGCAGTGGATTTAGGTGCCAGACATGGACCAAGTGACTGACTAGGCCTCTGTGCATCCGATCATGGAGGCCTACCCCATCCTTTGGAGGAATGTGCAGTGTTCTAGCAGTTCATCTTGATTTATACCTATGAAATTGTGACTATTTCTAAGTTGTTGATGTCCAGATAAAAGATGTGAGATAGGGAGAGGGAAGGCTTTATTAGGAAATCCTTTGCTTTCATGGCCCCATAGAATTGGATTTGTGGCTGATATTTATTAAAATCCTCTCCATATCCAGGGGCGCCTGGGTGGCTCAGTAGGTTAAGCGTCTCACCCTTGGTTTCTTTCGGCTCAGGTCATGATCTCTTGGTTCGTGGGTTTGACCCCCGCATTGGGCTTTGTGCTGACAATGCAGAGCCTGCTTGGGATTCTTTCTCTCCCTCTTTCTCTCTGCTTCTGGCCCACTCATGCTTTCTCTATCTCTCAAAATGAATAAACTTTAAAAAATCCTACTTATATCCAATCCAATTGATAAGCATTTCTAATGTTTTTTGAGAGGTTGGCTTTTATAGTGGAGAGAAGAAATAAAAGTCAAACAACATTAATTTGTCCGTGGCATCTCAACAAATAATTACGTTATAAAAAATTCATACAGATTAAAAATAGCCTAGCTACGGGGCATACTCTGACTTTTGTGGTCTCTATTCACTTGGAATTTGTGGGCCTCTTCTTCCATTAAAAAATACTAAAAATTATTGGGACACCTGGGTGGCTCAGTAGATTAAGCATACAACTTCGGCTCAGGTTGTGATCTCACGGCTCATGAGTTCGAGCCCCAAATCAGGCTCTGTGCTGACAGCTCAGGGCCTGGAGCCTGCTTTGGATTCCCTCTCTCTGCCCCTCCCCCACTTGCACTCTGGTGCTCTCTCTCTCTCGCTCTCTCTCTGTTATAATTTACAACTACATTGGTATAAAACAAATATAATTTAACCTGGATCATGTTCATTTTTTTAAAAGATATTAAAACATTTTCTTGGGTTCCTAATAGAACCCTGGGCAAGGTACCTACTGTGCTTACTAGAGAAGTTAAACCGAACTTTCATAGTTAAATTGGTTACATTTTAAGCCAAACAACGTTTTTCTACCTATTGTATTATCTTTTGTTAAATGTATTTTTATTATCATTTTGTTAAATGTATTTTTATTATTAACATTAGTTATAAGGAGGGTAGCAGGAAGGGGAGCCAGGGTTTGGAAGGGAAGCTGATATAAGCTGTTATAAGCTGATATTATGCTCCATCACCAAAGCTGTTCTTGAAAATGCTTCTCAGGTTTTGTGCCTGCAGTTTCTTTTCATGGGATTTAAAGCTATTTTACTTACTTTGTTGAAATCCTTGTTCTCCAAAGGTTTGTGTTTTTAAATGATGCTGCAAAAGGAAATGCCATTGCGATTATATTTACATTATGAATTTGTATAGTAAGGAAAAACTAGAATTTTTCATGCAGAGAACACTTGGGGTTTTACTCAATATACTTCTTCAAAGTAAAGTTGATGGTGGAGTATTTTTCCTGTAATCCAGGTGAAAAGCCAACCTATAATTTAACAAAGTAAGTACTCATTCATATGTTCACTGAAGGCTCCTCTTCCTTCCTTAAGGCTGACCCTTACCTGAATCTTTAGTTTCCATTTACCTATGGTTTTGGAAAACAGAGCTAACTTGGACACTTGAATTCTGTCAACATTTATGTCTTGAGAATGTCTTGGTGGTGAAGTATCTAGAATGAACTGGATAAACTCATCTCAATACCTCAATACCTCAGAGCAACATAACTGATAACACTCCAACATATTTTACTTGGTAGGTGTTATAATCAGACACTTCTAGATTGAAAGCCCAGTGCTTTTGCTTACTGGCCACATGGCTTACACTTACTTCTGGCATCAGGTGTCAGGGCACTGTGGGTGAAAAGATGAGCAAGACACAGTTCCTACCTCCAAGGAAATCACCGTTTAAAAGGAAGACAGTAAATAATGAGCTTATGAGAAGAATGATGGGATAGATCAAGGGTATCTGGCCATCCTAAACATCTTTTTTGTGTGTGTTGGGGTGGGGGGGGGGGGGCGGAGACAGAGAGAGCCAGTGGGGGAAGGGCAGAGAGAGAGGGGGACAGAGAATCCCAAGCAAGCTCTGTGAGGTTACTATGCAGAGTCCGACGTGGGGCTCCAACTCATGAACCTGTGAGATATGACCTGAGTTGACATTGAGTCAGACACTTAACTGACTGAGCCACCCAGGTGCTCCTATATGAACAGCTCTTAAATCAGGTCATTTCATCAGGTGAACCTTGGAGGAAGTGATATTTTAGTGGATCTCTCTGCAACCGAGCTTTTTTTTGCTCCATATGTAATTGGATATTACCCTCAGAAGGTTAGGTTTGAAGACAAAATGCATAAATGTTATCTAGCATCAAGCCAGGGGCATGCTTTTTGCACAGTACTTTCCATTTCATTCACTCCTTTTTTTTTTTTTTTTTTTTTTTGATAAAGAGAATATCAAAAGGAAATGATAGAGGATAGAGGAGATGATGAATCACTGATGGAATGATCAGGCCCTGAATGATAGCACTAAGACTATCTAGGGTCATGTTTCATGAACTATATATGTTTGCGTTTTAGGCAGAGAGTCTGTTAATACATCCACACGGAGCATTTATCCCAGGTATAGGGATTATCCCAGAAATAGAGTCTCTGCTCCATCCAAAGATTACAGAAACAAAACAAAGTTCTTAAACAGGAATGATCGGAGTTTTTCTGGTTCCAGTTATACATTTGGTTGTGATGTAGAGGGAGCTGGAAAATAACGTGTTTCATGTTTCAAGAAAGAAGTAAGCTAATACTTGGGAAACAATGTCATGCAATACTCATACCTAGAAATTTGCCTGTATTCTGGCTAAAAATTGCTGACTTGGAAGGGAGTTACATTTGGGGTGCCCATTGCCTCTACGTATGGCAGTTGAAGAAGGTGTTGTTATATCTGCTTGCTAACAGATCACCTCCCCCCTGGACCTACTCTGAAGATAATTTTGGTTAATGACTTAGAGTCTCCTGGACTAACCAACCACTGACTGAACCAGGTGGTTGTAGACATCGATGCCTGTTGCTTTGAATGAAACTAGTAGTGATGGTTTTCTTGTTTCACACTTTCCATTCGGTGTTGCCAGTAACAAAGGCTGTTTCTCGTCAGTCTCATGTGGCCAAATAGGTTTCCCTCTCCTGGTGACAGAGATAGAGTCAAATCCTGGGAGGACTGTCCCGAGTCCTTCTCTAAATTCTGTATCAGAATAGAAGTGCACATGACCACAATAGAGACCAAATGATTCTGCCGAAATCCAAAGCAACTCTGGCCTTTGGCAGTCTTGTAACTCTCGCCCCCTGGCATGAGTAGCACCAGCGTCAACTGGGTAATTCAATCCTTGAGGTCCTTCCTTCTTCATTGAATGAGAGAATCCTGGAATGGGCTGCCAGTGGCCTCTTGCTTGTGCCCAGTGTTCTTTGGTGCAGGGCGCTGACCAGTGATGTCCATTTCCGTACCTCCCTCCTGCCACCACAGGATTTATGGTCTGCGTGCCCCAGTTGTGAAGCTGCCCTGTGGCATTTTGCCGCCGCAGGCCTGTGAATGTTTAGAATAGCATGTTTATATTTCCAGGGCTACAGTTTGAAAACGGAGGGAGCAAACAGATAGCAAAGAATTCAGAGGTCAAGCTGCTACTGCTTCCTCATTGGGAGCACTTATTTTATGTCTGTAGATTCCATACCTGGATTCCTCTGTAGCCTCTGTTATTCTGACCTTCACCTCTTTGGGTAGATGTTTTCAACTGGGTTTTTTTTTTTTTTTTCTGTAAGAAATCTCCGTAGAAGAGGTGTTTACATGAAGTGATGGTAAGTGAAGTTTGCCTGACACATGGAACCTCAGAAACTTTCCTGTAATGAAAAGGTCTGGCTTGTGGGTGGGCACTCTTCCATCCAGACAGACAGGAATGTGTCTAGGCAGCCAGAAGACACATGGGCTTGTGACCACCAGGACAGGCACCTCGCTAGAAAAGTCCCAGCAGCTGGGCCTGTTAATCTCTTCTGAATGTACTAGCTGGCCTTTGACTCCTTTAACTCTTATACTGGATTTCTTTTACGTCACTGTAGTCATCATTTTCACCCCCTCAAGAATCCCCTCATATGGATGTCCTCAATAAAACCCTTTTTGCCTCTTCCTGCCCTTGACCATGTGACTTGAATGTGAATATGGATTTCACTAATGGCAAAAGAAATCTGCATGACCTTGGTGAGGCCCCTTCTCTCCTCTTTGGTTTATCCCTTCTAAGAATCTGGTCATCCAAATATGTATTTGAGCCTAAACAGATCCATTTGGACATTTTAGTAATTAACATGAACTCTGTTATTTTTTTAAACAGTTGCCAAAATATGCTCCCAAAATTCAGGTAGCAGAGCCCCTGCCCCTCTCCCTCCTTCGCCTGTGGATGGACAAACTACCTGCATCCCAGCCAGCACTGAGTACAGAATAATTTGTTTTGGTGTCACTTCATGACAAAAGCCCAGCTGGCATTAGCTCAAGTAATGCAGCTGGCAATTAATTGAAGAAAACTCCTCTGTCACTCCTCAGTCAAACATGATCAGATTCAGCAGGTCATGTTCACCTTCATCCCTTCTATTATATCAGAAGAGCAAACACAATGCGCTCTCACTTGGTGCTGCTTGTCGCGGATTGTAAAGTAGCTGGCAGCATGCACACCGATTGCATTAATGCTTTCGGGGCTGCTCTTCTCCATTGATT
This sequence comes from Panthera onca, assembly GCF_046562875.1. NCBI lineage: Eukaryota > Metazoa > Chordata > Mammalia > Carnivora > Felidae > Panthera > Panthera onca. The sequence goes on from NC_138339.1 coordinate 111,848,842, forward strand.
ATTATCTCTAGAAGAGGTTTGGACCTTTCATTTCTGAGGCTTCTGTGTTGTGCAGAAGGGACTCTTGTAGCCTGCCTTTGTTCTCATGTACTGTACCCCTAATTTTCCAAGTATTTCAACAAAATTTCAAAGTATTGGACCTGTAGGTCAGGTGCTGGTCTTCTATGAGTTGTTCTGTGTTTCTGTCCCGCTGTGCCGGTGGTTGTTTTTAAAAAGAATCTCGAGAGATTTGTTCAGGATTTTTAAAATATATAAACACGTAATACATAACACATGGTTTGTCAAATTTTTGATGAGTACATTTTATAATTCTTAAACTATGAAATTACTTGGCATGAGGAGGTGATATAGTATGTTAAAAAGTGTGGAACGTTTCCATAAAATAAAATTCTGTGCAGAAATGACGTAGGTAAATTCTTGTGGGAGTGCTAAAATAATACATCACTTTGATCCTTGCTGGTTAGGAGAATTCACCAATTACATTATTCTTTGGAAATAAGAGCACGTAGGGCCTCATCTATGACCTCCCTCCACCCCAATTGCTGTCCTGTCTGCCCACTCTGCTTGTTGGATGCTGACTGCCTGATCATTCCTATACCGTGGGCCCTGAAAGTGAAGTCTAGACAGCAGCGTTGTACCTTGCCAATACTTAGGGTGTCCATGAGGGGTTTGGTGGTATTCCAGCAACAGGAAATGGGGAAAAAATGAGAACTTGCAGGAAAAAAATTAGAACTTAGGTGCTACAAGAGATTCAGGAGAATGGACTTGTGACTCGTTAGAGGAAGAATATCCAAAGGGCATTAGAGAGCCTGGCTTGGTTTAGGTGGTATTGGGTTACAGGAGATCCAAAGCTAGAAAGGGCAATAAAGCATTGCGGTGTGAGGCTCTCCCAATTTGGGCGTCTGACGCAAGGTCTAGCGTCCGTGAAACAGACCTCAGGGTTGAATAATCTGGAAAGAAGAGTAGATGATTCAGGAGCCAGCAGTCAAAGCTGACGTCTAGGTCCATATCTGAATATCTGAGTAGCATGACCTAGTTGTAGCTGATGTTCTTGTAATGGATTCCTCCCTGGCTGCTGGAATCTTTTTCTTTTCTTTCCTTTGTTGTTGTTGTTGTTTTTGTTGTTTTTGTTGTTGTTGTTGTTGTTGTTGTTGTTGTTCTTCTTCTTCTTCTTCTTCTTCTTCTTCTTCGGGGGTTGGGGAAAGAGAGAGAGAGACAGAGAGGGGGTGGGGAGAGAGAGAGAGAGAGAGAAGGAGCTGGAGAAACGTGCAGAAGGAGAGAAAGAATTGCAAGCAAGCTCTACACTCAACATGGAGCCCAACTCACAGCTTGATCCCACAACCCTCGGATCAAGACCTGTGCTGATCTCTAGACTGGACAGCCAACTGACTGAGCCACCCACGCACCCCCTGGCTGGATTCTTTCATGAACACAGAGAGGGTGAATAAATAGAGAGTAGAATGGGCTGTAAAGATAGATAAGCTAATATAGCTACAAAATGAAGAAGAAGCTTTGAGGACACCATTGGTGTTAAAGAAATGATCATTGCATTTGTATTCCTAATAAATATATGCCCTTCTACAAAACTGAGAAAGTATTTAGCCAAAACTGTATTCCCTGCATAAAGGGTGGGAGAGTCCTATGTGGAATTCCTTTCCATTTATAAACTGACAGACAATTTAAAGTGAAAAATAAAAATGTGCTACTAGTATGGACACTTTTTGAATACAGAACCATTTTATTCATTTTATTTCATTTTTAAAAAATTTGTAATTATTATTATTTTTTTTAAGTAGGCTCTATGCCCAGCATGGAACCCAATGTGGGGCTCGAACTCATGATCCTGAGATTGAGACCTGAGCTGAGATCAAGAGTTAGATAGATAACTGACTGTACCACCCAGGCACCCCCTGAAGGCATTATTTTAAAATACAGGGATATAGCAGTGAACAACACAAAGATGTCCACTGTGAAAGAAGCTTTGAGAAGAGCAGGAACTTACATAGTGCCTTGTAATGGTCACAGCACGGTGTGCCTGATTCTTCAGAGGCCCTTACTAAGGGCATCACTTTCTTTAAATCCTGATACCCTTTCACTCAGCTTATGCTAGAACTGATGGGAATTAGAACTTCGTAAGAAATTTTAAGAAGATTAAAATAAAAGAAGTCTGTAAGACAAAAATAACCTTCCTAACAAGCTCAACTCAAGATAGGCTTTTCAACTTGCTCTTCTCAGCACGGTGATATTGCAGAGGAAGACAGAGGTAATGGAAATAGCCTCCTCAGTGAAGAGATTCCAAAGTGCCATTTTGTTGATGGACTTAACAATTAGCTCTGTGGTTTAAAGAGGATTAATTAAGGTTGCTCCTATGAGTTAAGGTATAAAATAGTGTAAATGGGGTAGCATGTGACAGGATCAAAAATCTTCCCTACCTTTGTGGTTCTGAGAATTCAGAATGGGCAGTACCATGTAGGTAGCAAGAAGGGAGAAGGAACTAGAACTACAGATGAGTTTATGTGTGGGCTCTCATTGTTGCAGGGCTTACAATGGCTATACTGTCATCATATTAAACACACGGCTCCTATTCCTTGTGCCAGCTTAATTGCCAGCTTGGCTCCTGAACAAAGGAATCACAACAGAGGCAAAACATGTTTGTGGTGGAAGATAAAACTTCCTCACTTTGGGTTGTTTTTCGTTTCTTTTTTTAAGCTTGCAAAAAGAGGCCTCTTCTGTTTAGGAAAGTGATGTGTCGTTGTGTGGTTAAGTTTCAGCAGTGAGCACATGTTTCACATTTTTAGACAGCAAAAGTGATTTAGATACTGATGACCAAAACTTTAAAAAGGGTGGGGGGGGTGGCGCCTGGGTGGCTCAGTGAGTTGAGCATCCTGCTCTTGATTTCAGCTCAGATCATGATCCCAGGGTTATGAGATGGAGCCCCTGCCTTGGGCTCCACACTGAGCTTGGAGACTGCTTAAGATTCTCTCTGTGGTCCTCTGCCCTCCTCCTGCACTCATGCGCTCTCACTCCCTCCCTCTCTAAAATAAAAATAATAATAATAATAAAATAAAAAATAAATAAAAGAAAGGAGAATGGCATAGTGTGTGTCAAAATGCCATGATACAACTACAAAGAGACACAATGTGCTTCTCTACCATAAGTTCCTTGTGTAAGTTAAATCTCCAAGTGTGGTCTTCAGACCAGCTGCATCAAAATCACTTGGGAAGTTGTTAGAAATGCAGATTTTCTGGTTCTGTCTCAGGCCTAATGAGTCAGTAACCTGGAGGGACTGTTCCCAGAAACCTGCATTTAAAAAACCCTCCAGGAGATTCCTATGTGTATTCAAGTCTGAGAACTGCTACTATAAAAATATGACAAGGCAAACTGGTTTGACACCTCTCCAGATGAATGATTATAATATTTAGAAATATGGAGTATGGTATATAAATCCACAATGGGTTTGTTGTTGTTGTTGTTGTTTTGTTTTGTTTTTTAAGCAGAATTCTATGTTTGGAGATATGAGTTAAAAGTTCCTTTTTTTTTTTTTTTTTTTTTATTAAGAAGCAAAGAGGTACAGTGAGCTCTTTATGTAGTTGTGTGGAAATAATGGAGTTTGTTCTAATGGAAAGGGTATCTCATAAAAAAAAAAGTTTACTAATATTATGTCTAGACACATATTCTTTTTTGAGGCAGGAAACACAAAAGAAAATTGGCTGCTTCATCAAGTTCAAGGAAATGGTGTTTTAATTCTGTAGAGAAGTAATTTCATTTTCTTGGAGAAAGGGGTAGACTGATATTAGTAATTTAATTTTCTTAAATATAATGATGGTTGCTACAGTTCTTACCAAGCCTCAAAGAAGCCCAAGAGATTTAAATCTAGCTAGCTGTTGGATTTTGGAGGGGGTTGGGGGGAGAGTAGTGAAACTTTGAGGCAGGAAGGTAACTTTTTAAAAGTGGACAGCTAATTACCGTGTACTATTTCCTGTCGTACTTTGACCAGACAGCTAAGGGCATAAACAGAAATTTTAACTCTGAGGCCTTCGTAGGCAACTCCATTCAGATTCATTCATTTCACAAATATCTGTGTAACATGTACCATGAATTTCTCACTATAATGCACAGGGCTGGACAAGTGAGCAAGACAGACACAGCCATAGTTCTTGTGAAGCCAGAGGTCCAATGGGAAAGTTAGATGAGGAAACAAACAATAACAAGGAAGTCTAGTACTTTCAGATGAGGCCAATGCTATTGGCCAGAACAGCTCTCCTGGACTTGAGGGCATGGGTCTGGGGTGGTCAGGAAGAGTTCACGACGGAGGTACTAGAATTTACAGGCTGAGAAGAAATTAGCCGGATGAAGCAAGGGCAGACTGAGAACAAATGCAAAGTCCAAATACAGGGAGTTCCTAGTCCCCTCAAAGTGACTGACCATAGCCCCATCTGGTGGAGATGGGGGGCAGGTGGTGACTGCACAGGTTCTGGAGAAGAGAAGGATGACACTGGTAAAGAATGCAGGGAAAAGGAAAATAAAATAAAATAAAATAAAATAAAATAAAATAAAATAAAATAAAATAAAATAAAATAAAGTCTTAGCCACGCTGAGTTCGGGACTTTATTCCAACAAAACGGAAAGCCTTTGAGGTTGTAGGACTTGGCTGCACTCCGTACAGGCTGAGAAGCATGGTGCTAAAGGAAGGGAGAGCAGTGGAGACCCTGTTGTAATAATTCAGACAACAAATATTCATAGCTTGGATCAGCAGCAAGGTGAGAATGCAGAGAGATAAAAAGATTTAGAAATAGCTAGTTAGAAAGTGGATTCATTCGGACCTGGTGATTTATTAGGTACGGAAGTGAGGGAGAGGGAGACACCTTGAGCAACTAGTGCGCTATTCACTGAGTTTAGGGCTCAGGAGAGCTGGCAGGTTTTAGACTGAAATGATACATCCATTTGGACATGGTGAGCCCGAGTATTCTGTGGTTGCCCATGACATACTGCTGGAAATGCAGTGTAGGGTAGGTCTGGAGCACAAGTGAGCTGGGCTCTTCTCTTAGGCCACTCTGTCGTCATAAATGTTTTCCAAGCTTTATCATGCAGAAACTTAAACCAAAGAACTTTCTTTGTGTCCTTGATTGTCCCCCTAGTGATTGGGGACCAGTTTTGCCACCAGGTTTAGGGGCTAAGTGAATTTTAGTGTGCAGAATTTTTGTGCAAGAAATCCTGGAAAGGAATTTGGTTTACTCAATGAAACTTGCTGACCAACTAACCATTTATATTACCTTTCAGTCAGTATTTTATTTCAATAATGGAATGTATGTATGAACTAGAATGGTCTAACCCCAATTTAAATATTTTTATCCTCATTTACATCACAGATCATCTCCCTGTAACAGTAAAATGTAAATACATCTCCTATAGATTTGTTGCTTGGTGCGAGCATACCTGAAAAATGAAAAGGTGAATATAACAGCTAAAGCGTAAAACAAGCATTCTTATTTTGAGAAAGAATTATGGTTATCACACAACTGTCCTTAGTTTTATAGTGATGTTGTAGCAGTGCATTTTCAAATAAAATATTTAAACTAGAATGTTAGAAGGTTTCTTTTGTCATGTCAAAAAAGAAGTTGAGGGCATCTTATTTACTGAATATTTGTATGGCCAAGTAAATGGCTGTCAAAAACTGAAGAAAAACCTCATATATATTAACTACTCTAAATTTTTACCCAAAATTCTCTCCGTAATGAATGGAAGTTTGAAGTTATTTTATTTTGGAGAAACCACAAGTTGTCAGACAAATTAACATGCAGACACATAAATTTCAACTAACCTTCAGAATAATGAGAGCAAGTGTCTTCAACAAAATTTAGAATAGTAAAATCTTATTAATGTTACCAAATTAGAAAATGTTAAGAAGCATGTAGAATATTATTTCTGAAGATGCATTCTTTTAAACACCTGCATTACTGTAATCTATTAGGTAGACAATTAAGCCTACTTCTTTGATGTACTACATGGAAAACTGTTCTGATTAATAATTAACTTTAATCTTCTGATTAATAATTCTATTTGAAATAGAAAATCCCTGTCATACATAATGTAGATTAAAGGCTGACAGGTTGGGAGCTGGTCAAACTGTTAAAGCAGTCCCATTTTCTTTTTCTGAGTTTTTTGTCTTCATTTAGGTCATTTGAACCCTTTATTCTCAGTAATAAATGCTTTATTCCAGCCAAGACAATGCTCATCATCATGTTTTATCATCATGACTTTGTCTTAGCTATTCATTAAAATATGTATATGTGTGCATATGAGTATGTTTTGTTTTTTGTTTTTTTTTGTTTTTGTTTTTGTTTTACTCAGGGGATGCTACGATATTTAAGAGCAAATATATGATAAAGTCCACAAGATAGCTTTATATATATCTACTTACAGGTAAAAGTGTGCTTGCTTTAGAAAAGGAGTTGCTCTGAGAATTCTTTTCTCTATTTAAAAAAAAATTTAACACTATTCTCCCTTGCCATTCACAGACATACAAATGACAGGGAAGGGGTATTACCTATTGACCTGATCATTTAACTTATGTTAAAATATGAAATATGGATGACAGTGAAATTTTTTAATTAAAATTAAATTAAGCCATGTACATGCTAGCTATCTGATAGTTCTTTATAGCAGCATATATGCCATACCATATTTGATTTCTTGTCACTCAATCCCAGGATTCGTTCCCAAGCATAACAAACAAATGTCTTTGGAATGCTACAATTCCCTTATTGGACTTTAAGAGTTAGAAACACCTCTGGGGTGCCTGAGTGGCTCAGTTGGTTAAGTATCTGACTTCGCCTCAGGTCATGATCTTGTGGTTCATGAGTTCAAGTCCCATGTCCCTAGAGCCTGCTTTGGATTCTGCTTCTCTCTCTCTCCCTGCCTCTCCCCCACTCACTCTCTCTCTCTCTCTCTCTCAAAAATAAACATTAAAAATAAATAAATCTAAGTTCTTTAAAATATAGTGTAATAATGGTTTCAGGATTAGAACTTAGTGATTCATCACTTACATATAATACCCTGTATCCCAACAAGTACCCTCCTTAATGCCCATCCCCCCACCTATCTCCCCTCCAACAACCCCTTAGTTGGTTCTCTGTGTCTAAGAGTCTCTTATAGTTTGTCTCCATCTCTGTTTTTATCTTATTTTTCCTTCCCTTCCCTATGTATTCACCTCACTGGTGTATTTAATAAATGTTTATAGCACCTATACACAGGGCACAATGGGGAGCATAAGATATCACAGATTTGACCAACTGCTGAAAGATTGATCACAGGCAAAATGGTCAGAGCAGCAGCCCCCGTCAGAGCCATCTGCCCACCACTCATCATAAAGTGCTGGCTGGAGGTGGTTAATCAGCCTGAAAGCCCATTTCAGTTCAATAGGTGAGAACAAACATTTCAGGTCCTACATCTTCCAGACAACTCTCCCATAGCTTCTGATCAAACATGCTGTTTCCCAGCCACCTTCTAGAATGTAGAAGAGAATTCATCTCAGCCAGACTCTGTGTCTTCTAACACAAGATGATGCATAGTGGTCAGTAAAGCCCCAGCCCGGTTTCTGTGGTCAGGAAGGGCTCCAGGGTGGCTTCAGTTCAATGAGGAATGAGCACCCACTCTGGCATGGACCTCATCAGTCACTATGATAGGACGCTTTTTCCCCGACATGACTCCTCTGATGTTGAACGAGGTATGAAGTTCGTGTGAACGCTTTCCCATGTGTGTCACGCTGATAGGGTTTCTCACCTGTGTGGATTTTCTGATGTTTGATAAGGCTTCTCTTCTGAGTGACACTCCTCTCACATTCATTGTATTTGTAAGACACGGGAGCCTCAACATTTTCCCACTGGCCTTCCCTTCCCCGGACTGTCTCAGGTCTCTCCACGTGCAGGATCCTGCGCATTTTTATCACCATGGATCCTCTGACATCTCAGGAGGTAGTAAAAACTTTGCCACACCTGCTCCCCTAGTATGGCTCCGTTCCTGTGTGGAGTTTGTGATGTTCAAGGAGGCTCTAGTTCTTGCTGAAGGCTTTCCCACACTCCTCACACTCCCCAGTGTGGGTTCTCTGGTGTCTGATAAGGTTTGAACTGTGACTGAAGACCATGCCCTATTCCTCACACTCATATAGTTTCTCATCAGTGTGGACTCTCTCATGGATGACGATGGCAGAGCTCCCGATGTAGGTCTTGCCACAGTCTTCACATTCGTATGGTTTCTCCCTGGGTGGATTCTCCTGTATTTAGTCAGGCCTGAACTCTGAGCAAAACACTTTCCACATTCATGACAATAGTGCTGCCTACTTCCTGTGGCATTTTTCTGCTTTCTTGGTAACCTGCCCTCATGTTCACTAGCTGCTGCACCTGCAGGCGTCCGGGCACTGTCTTCATCTAAGTGCCATGGTATTTCCCTGGGCTCTTGTATGAATGTTCCTCATCTGGAGGCAGGTCCCTGAACTTAGCCTGTATTTCACAACCTAGGGAAGTCAGGCCACCACAGTTTTCCTGCCTTTCATCTCTGTGAAAGCACCCCCGAGATGAACCCAGCTGTGTCCAGTCAGGGGGAGAAAGCTAGGGCCACATCTTCCATTTTCACCAAGCCCTGGGGTGCTGGGGGCACCCTGGCAGCCACCACTGCATCACCTCTGCAGCGCCCTCCTGGGTCAAGCCGAGGGATCTGGAGAACTCTGGTAAGACCTGTGATCCCAGAGATTCATGCTTAAGCAGAGCCTTCATTGAGCCCACATAAATACCGGCTTATATTATCATACCACACATATTATCCTATTTGTTTTTGCATCATCCCTAGGAGGTAAATATATGACACTCTTGTTTCATTAACATCACAACAGATTATTAGGCAAATCAACAGAATGGAATTTTAAAGCTTACATTATCTAACTGAAAAAGACTTCACTTAGATTTTCAAGCAGTATTTCTCACCCACCTTAAATCATTTGGGGAAATTTTAAAAATCTCATGTCTAAGCCAGATACCCAGAGCAATGATATCAGAATTTCTGGGAAAAGGACCCAGGACACAGCATACTTAACTCCTCCAGTGACTACACTGCTATAAAGACTCAACAACCTGTACCCATAGGAGTGCTGCTTAAGAAATGCCTCCAGAACACCTGCTCTGCCTCTCAGTGTTACTACTTTCCACCTGTTCCTGTCATTTTGAAGAGTGATCATCTGAACCAGCTGGATACATGAGAGGAGTACTTTCTCCCTCCCCCCTTCCAATATAAGCGTAAAAACCTTATTTAGCCTCCAACAATTGGCATGAAAAACTAATGCAAAATAAGCATCACACCTAATATTAAGAGATACTTCATAAGAAGTTTACAATTCCACCTTGTTTCTTCCCCACCCCCCCAGACCATCACATTCACTCCCAGCTAAAATGTCTCTCAGGTTCTTGCCTTTATTGCCACCACTCCTGCATTGACCTGGTCTTTTGTCAAGTTAGAAGTTGCCAGGATTCTCTGACAACAGTCTGTATGAGATTCAGTCCAGAGCTCATGCTTTTGCCAGTGCCCATCTTCCTAAAAGAGACTGTGTTATATAAATCCACTGCCTAAAAACTCTCATTGGCTCTCCATTGCCTTCACATAAACCCCTTAGCTCAGGAAGTCTGGCATGATGCAACTCCATTGCTGGCAGATTCATCCCACCACTTCATGATGGGGTGTTCTTGTGTGTGTGCTGTTCTGGGAAGAAAGTCTTCATTCTCATTCTGTATCCTGGAAACTCACCAACTCATAGCTTAATAGTTCTTCTTCTGGGCCCCTGTCCCTAGCTCTCCAGGAAGAATTAGCTGCTACCTGCTCTGGGATTCTCTCAGCTCTTGGCTTCACCTTTATTAAAACAATTATACAATTAAAATGGTGTTTTCAGTTACTAAAATAAAACTACAAACAATACAGTATATATAGTTTGTGCTTCTTTAAATCAAAAAAGAAAATACCCATATTTTTTAAGACTCCAGGAGTTTTAAAATATAGTTGCATGTAATAGAACTTCATTTATTGGGGCACCTGGGTGGCTCAGTCGGTTAAGCGTCTGCCTTTGGTTCAGCTCATGAGCTGGCAGTCAGTGAGTTCGAGCCCCATGTCGGGCTGTGTGCTGACAGCTCAGAGCCTGGAGCTGGCTGTGAATTCTGTGTGCCCCCCTCCCCCGCCCTCCCCCGCTCTCCCCCGTTCATGCTCTCATTCTGTCGCTCAAAAAATCAATAAGTGTTAAAAATTTAAAAAAAATAGAATTGGGTTTATTTTTTGGTTTTGCTTTTTCACATGTCACCCCTAGATTCTTGTTGAGAAAGAAAACCAATCTGGAAAATATGCCTAAAGTATGAGAGAAGAATTCAAATAAAATATGTCAGATCTCTATTAATACCTAAAAAGCATTTTAAAATATAATGTAACTTATTTTGCATGAGTGAATTATGTTAACTCTTGAAGAATAAATGGGACTTTTAGATTTGGATTGTGGGGAGCTCTTATCATGTTTTCGACAGATTCAAATATCCAGCTTTCAAAATAATCTGCCCACATGATTTATATATAACAGCCTAAGTAGCTAATCAGTGACTCCAATTTTTACCTTTTAACAAGCAGTTGTGCTTTTGCATATATACGATCAAACAAGACTACTATGCAGAACAGTAAGACACAACATTTTAGAATTAGAAAATTAAAAGGGCATTCACTGTGACTTCATCTAAGGGCTTTTCCAACCTTAGTGAGCTTCAAAATCACCTGGAGGGGTTACTGAAATGCACACTGCTGGGCCCCTTCCCTAGAGTTTCTGATCCTATAGGTCTGTGGTAAGCCCTCAGTTGTGTTCATCTAGCAAGTCCCCAAGTGGCTCAGGTGTTGCTGGTCTGGGGACCACACTATGACAATGACTGGATTGTCTTTATAATTTAGCAACTGGGCTTGCACTACAGTGCATATACCTGTTGACTAACAGTGACTAGCTTGATGGTCACCAGATACCCTAACGTTTCCAGATACCCATATATAGTCATAGACCCATAGAAGCAAACCATATCTATATTAAGAGTGTTTTGCTGTTGTTGCTGTCTTGGCCCACTTTAGTGTGTTTAATTAAATCAATCCTAGAGAAAAATAAATGTTTTCTAATCTTAGTATAGCAGATTTTTTTTTTGAAACAACAGAAGATTCTATCTTAAACATTTTGATTTTCACTCATCTAGTAAACATAAGCATGCGAGTTTCAGGCAACCTCTATTTTTAAAGACATATTGGATTTTTTTTAAATTAATAAAATTGTCAAATTTTGTTAATAAAATTGGAGAGACCCATTTCTTTGCATAGACATCCTACAAATAAGTGATAAATTTTGGAAAAATCAGCAAAAGAATTCTACCAGTATTTTCTGGCATATTTACCATGTGTTACCTGAAGCCAGTATGTTGAATAAATCATGTCCTAGTTCTGTCATAAGGAAACAAAACATAAGGCTGATAGTGTACCTTTGTACTATTTACCAGCATCTTTTAGTAACATGTGACTGGAAAGAGAGACTGTAAGGGAAAGGGGGATTGGAGAGGTTCATTGGCATGCTCCAAGTGGTCAAAAGCCTGGGGTAGACTGAGATGTGGGGACACCCTATAACCTGCTGCTATTCCACCATCTCCAAGGATGGTCCAAGTATCCTGCACTCTGTCTAGGGCTGTGGCCCTCAGGTTGGCTTGTTTAGCGGGAAGACAAACCAAAGGATGATACAGCCTTATTATAGGATCTTCCCAAGAATCATTTTTAGCCTCTTTGATGGGGTTTCCCAAAGTCTGGAGAGAGAACCTCTGACCAGAATTGCTGATACTTTGAGCTCATAGAAATTTATATTTTTTAGTTAATGATACTAAGACCAACTTAAAAAGTATGATGTTAGTACTTTACATTTCTTTAAGCATTTTCAAATCATTTAAATGTAATCATATTGGCTCTGTCAATTGGACAAAGTGATCACATCATTTTTCAAATGAGGGCTAAGGTTTATTTAATTCAAGTGACACACTCTTCAAATGCAGCTAGTGGAGGCCTGTGTTCTAGCTCCTGCACTTCAAATAGGTGTTCATCATCAACTAAATTTCTGTTTCATTCATTCATTCATTCATTCATTCACTGAGAAAATATTTATTGAGTGCATACTATGTTCGAGATGCTGTTCTAAGTGATTAGGATACAACAAAACAAACAAAATTTCTTGACCTCATGGAGTTTGCATTCCAGTGAAGGGGATGGAGACTTCACTGAATAACGGACAGAACCTATGGTTGTGTTGTCTTTAATGCAAAAGGAGACTTTGCAGATATGATTGAGACCTTGAGATGTAGATTGTCCTAGATTATCCTGATGGGCCCAGTCCAATCACATGAGTCCTTAAAAACAGAAACTTTTCTGACTGTGAAAGAGAAAGACATGATGATACAAGAAGAGTCAGAAAGATGCAGTGTTGCTGGCCTTGAGGATGGAGGAAGGGGTCCATGAGCCAAGGAGTGTGGGTGACATCTAGAATCTGGCAAAAGAAAAGACACAGATTCTCTGGCAGAGCCTCCAGAAAGGAAAGCAGCCCTGCCAACATTTTGATTTTAGGCCAGTAAAACCTGTGTTAGACTTTTGACCTATAGAGCTCTAAAATAATAAATTTTCATTGTTGAACCACTGGATTTGTGGTAATTTGTTGAACCAGCAATAGAGGACTAATATAGAGGAAGACAGACAATATGCAAGAAAAGTAAGTAAAATATATTGTATGTTGGATAGTGGTAAGTGCTAAGGAGAAAAGTAAGTCAGGGACAGAACAGGAAGGAATGCAATTTTGGATACAGCAGGCTTCCACATTGACATTGGGTAAAGATTTGAAGGAGGTGAGGGAGGAAAAGGATATTTCAAACAGAGAGAAGAGGAGGCCAAAGTTTCTCACTCTAGGACAATGACCCTTCATAACTAGATCCTGAATATCAATATCAAGAGAACAATTATCGTTCCAGAATAGCCCAGCTTCCCCCAGTGACCATGTGTTTAAGATAAAAGCTCAGAACTTAAAAGATAATATTCTGATTTTTCTATAAGGAGGTAAACATCTTGGCTTAAACATCATTTACTTTTTCATATTTTCTGGAGAATACATGAAAAACTTCAGTACTAAAAAATAAATTCAGTGGCATTTAATTTGTACTGTCTTAAAAAAAGATATCTTAAAACTTGGTCTAAAGCAAACAAGTTGGGGACCATCAGACTTGAGTCCTTTGGACTATTTACTAAACATTATTATCAATTAACAGTTTATAGCACTGTAAAGGGATTTCAGACAACATGTGACCCTGAATTATTGCTACAATAAATTAAGTGCCTGGGTGGGGGGAAGCTATTGTAATTATTTTATTATCAAAGAATGTCTTTCACGTACTAAATAAATAAAAATAAAATCAGACTTCTAATTCTGCGCAACACTGATCATTAATCTTGATGGAATTGTCTGTTAGTGCTTTAAAGTAATCAGATTGTAGAGACCAGGTCAATGGTTTTGTATAGCCATCCTCTTAAGTACCTGGGAAAAAAGAAGAACTGAATGTTTTATTTTTTTTTTTTGTTTTATTATACCATGTATTTTAATTTTCAAGGGAAGGAGAATAGAAATTCTGTGATCTGTGTCAGTAGAAATGTTAATATATAAAGCAAATAAATGTCCAGGTAATTACTAGCATCAAAATAGATATTCTGCAATAATATTTCACAGGAAATATGCCTTACGTTGTTACTCACAGTGTGGTCCATGAACCAGCAGCCTGGGCAAGTGGTAGAAATCTACATTCTTAGACCCTACCCCAGACCTCTGGGATCACAATCTGCAGTTTAAAAAAATCTGTGATCTGTATGCACATTAAGTAAAAGACATCACACCGAGGCAGTAGCTTGAACTCTCATTATGAATCTTGCCACTAAGTATTTTATGGTCGTTAGATCTTGGCAGGTGCACATGATCTCACATTATCTGAATTCAGTGCTCTAGCATATCATATTTTGCACAGCTATTTTCATCAGGGAGCTTAGTGTCTTATAGCTCTGGAAAATAAGTACATGGAAGTAGGTAGTTAGTGTTAGGCCTTTTGAGACATAAGCAAACCTGGGCTCAAATTTTTTATATTTCAAACCTTAAATTGGCTAACATATTTTTAAAGTTACAACAGTTTAAGCTGAGGGATGAAGGGTGTCGGCATTTAATTGGTTTACAGGAAGGTAACTTGAAAAGACAGAGGGTAAGGGAGAAGAGTACAAACTTCTTGTTGAATCAGAATTTTCAAGTTGCAAGAGGAAGCCATTGCCCTCAGGTTCAGAGGTAATGCAAGCTATTACCTGATGTTTCAAAGACCGATGCTTGATCCTCCTACCCATGCTCACACAGGGAACTCACCTTTCTCCCAGGCAATTTTTATGTGTTGGCTAGCTCTGTGTTGTTGCCTTGTTCTTGCTTTCACTGAATCCACTTCTGCCTGTATGGAGCTTCCAAGGACCAATGCCCCTGTTGCTGAAGCTTGGAGACACAGAAGACAAATGAAATTCTGCTCTTACTTGACCTGTTTTGTACTTTTAATCATAAGGTCTGTCCCCACTTGTTCTCATCCTCAAGTTACCAACTCTTATACTATTGTTTTCATATTCTACTGACTCTCCTTTAGATTGACTCCAATCTTACAGCCCTTTTATTTTTTTTTTTTCAATTTGTGGCCCAGAAATGAGCAAATTATTAAAAACGTAACCCAAGATTCTCAGAGCCTCAGGAAAACTATCTTTTATTTTATTACCTCATCCTGGACATTACCAATGAATGTGACTTCAAATCAGATAGACTCTTTTGCTACCACATCCTATTGTTGTCACATATTGACAGACACTTCACTAAACGTTCTCAGCTTAGCAACCATCTCCTTCCCCATTAGTAACTGCTCAGTTAGATGGTTTTATTCTAACCAAAGGGCAGGACTTCAAAAGTGTCCCCATCTAATTCCAGATGGTTACATTTGGGCCATTAAGCTCTTTTTATATCCTGATTCTATCATGCATTCTATTAGCTATTCTTCCCAGCTTGAAGTCATTGAATCCGTTCCCCAAGCCAGATCCCTCTCCTTAATAAAGTCTGTAACTGCTCCCTTAATCCTTTTTAAGTAAGCTTTAATCATATGTCTGTTACGATCTTTGTAAGTAATGTTGCTAAGTAGGAATTTATTTCCTGGCACACGTGCATGTGTTCTTACATATGTCAATTAATCGTAATTCCTCTATTAGATTACAAACTCCCGTTTTCAAGGGTCTTCTGTTTTCTCCTTATGGTTTTGCTTACCTTTAAGTACACAGTTTATATTATTGACTCTGGATGACGGTTGATGGTTAACTAATAAAAAAGGGTGAGTTGGGGACTTGGTGTTTCAGATATACCAGATGGATGCTTAGGAAATGCCTTTTAATGAATGAAACCCTAACTTTTGTTAGAAAAACATAAGGTTCAAATGAAGTTAGATGTGCATCAAAGAAAGCTATAATCTGTTTATTCTTTTCAGTTCCTAGCCCATGGTGATTGATCTTGCGTTTGATTTTAAAACAAATCAGAAGTAGATGACTCAGAAATGGGTGACTCAATCAAATTATAGACAAACCCCTTGCTGCAGTGACTCTTACTAATTAAATGTCTGTGACAGCAGAATCAAAACAGGAGGAATTATGTAAAATTTAGAAGACCATAAAATTATCCCTTTCAGAGGCTCCTGGGTGGCTCAGTCTGTTAAGCATCTGACTCTTGATTTCAGCTCAGGTCATGGTCTCATGGTCCTTAGGTTTGAGCCCCACTTCAGGCTCTACACTGACAATATGGAGCCCGCTTGGGATTCTCTCTCTCCCTCTGTCTCTGTCCTTCCCCTGCTCTCTTCCTCTCAAAATACATAAATAAAATAAAATAAAATAAAATAAAATAAAATAAAATAAAAATATATCCCTTTCAGCTGGAGACACCTTAACTCATTAACCTTGTAACATTTTTGAAGGAATAAAAATAGGTTGGATTCTACTTTGTGAAAAAGAGTTGAATATTTTAACTTAGATTTCACTCTATCTCATTTAAATCAAGTACACCAAGCCTTATCTATGCTAGGTCTCTCAGATATTAGGAGGATAACTTTAAAGTAAGCTTTTCTTTGCCCACTGCAATATAGTTTGGGGGTTAAAATAATGCAAATTTTATAACTATATTGCTAGAAAATGGATACTGTTTTAGATACTTAAGAAGCCTCACAGGATTAAAAATCAGCATGTTATAAGAAGTATCTTTAGTACCATCTAAACTTTATAAGTTCATGCATTTACTTCCATATATTTAAATTTTCAAATTTATACTCATGCTTGTACTCAGTAAAGGAAAAGGTATGAACATACTCATACAAACACACACCACCAAACTATATAGGAATTATTTCAGAGTAAGTAGGATTGTAGACACTTCTAAATATTCACATTTTTGCTTTGCTGTATTTTCTCTTATAAGTTTTCATCTTGGCATAAGAAGAAAAATATAAGATTTTTAATTAAAAATTTCTCCAAAGCATGCTTAGTGAAAAATAGAAGTGAATAAAATATGTATCAATAGGGGAATGGCTACATAAAAAAAAGGAAAATGAAGAAATAAAATTAAGCAATGTGAAAACATTCTTGTGGTCATCTTAAAGGCTGATCTACGTGCAGATTTCCTGTGGTATTCGGTAACAAGATAAGCTAACTTCCTGAAATAGTAACCATTACAAATAATAAGAACGAATAAATGTTTAGCTTTCCCTAGTTTTAAAATAAACGTGGAGAGAAAAAAGTCCACTGAAGAAAACATATACTTTCTTTTTTAATAATAGCTCTCAGTTTCAATGTCCTTGCATCAAACCATTAACAGAATAGCAAGCAGCAGGCGTCAGTTTGTGTTCCCCCTGCCTGGTCCCTTAGCTGTCATCGATGCCTGTCTACAAAGAACCAGCTAGAGATTTGAGGGCTTAAAAGAAACATTCTTTGATATTGACAGTGGTAGGAAGTTTCTCCTTCTTGCCTCATTGTGGTTTGTATATCAGGCTGCGGCATATCCTTTTTTGAAGCTGTGTAGTCAGTTTCCGTGGGACTGTTTGCCCTGTGACGTTACTGGAACACATTTATCAGGAGATGAGTACCTCAGTGCCTCAGCAAGGACAACAGACTCCACTACGTAGAAAAGAACGATAGGGAATTTTTGCTGCACATCTATTTTTCATAGTGCTTCAAAATGAAAATGTTTGTGACTGCAAGAATAGTTTGTTTTTATTCAAGCGAAGTGTAGCTTTTTTTTTTTTTAAATGAAGCAGCTTAATAAAGTTAGTACATTTTATTAGGGGCAGAGTTTTTTCTACTTTCTGTATTAGTGAGTGATCCTCTAGGATGGTAATACAACTGATTATACACAAGTGGTAATACAGCTGAGGTCTTTCAAGAGAGAAGGTAACACAAAACAAAGTGGTACATCATCCAATCCTGTAAGAAATATTGTGCAAGGAACCAGGACAGATATGGAGCGCTCTCAAAGACTATGTTGGGAATCCAGATGTGTGAAATTCAAATGGAAACAGAAAACTCTATGTAGAAATCAGTTTGTATAAATATCCTAGGAATGTTTTCATGGTTGACAACAATATTTGAGAGGCACCTGGGTGGCTCAGTCAGTTGAGCATCTGACTCTTGATTTCGGCTCAGGTCATGGTCCCAAGGTTTTGGGATTGAGTCCCGTGTCAGGCTCCATGCTGAGCATGGAGCTTGCTTAAGATTCTTTCTCTCTGTCTCTTTCTCTGTCCTTCTGCCGCTTTCTCCAGCTCACATGAATATGCTCTCTCTCTGTCTGAAAAACAGAACAAGACAAAAAACTTGATATTTGACAATGATATAAATATGTGCTAAATTCTCTATAAATATTCAAAAATGTGTTCATAATTTTCAGGTATGAAACAGTATTGTGGATTTTAAAGTTTTGCGTTGACCACAAAATCTGTGCCTTTACAGGTACACATTGATTTTTACATCTTCTCAGTGAGATAAAATTGAGGGAGGGGTGTGTGTGTGTGTGTGTGTGTGTGTGTGTGTGTGTGTGTGTGAAATATATGAATAAGTTGAAAGGGGGAAAAATAAGTGAAAAAGAGTCAAACGATAGCCACTGACAATGGTACTGATTGGCATCAATTTCAGAGCCAACTACCCCAATTTAGAGGATTTGCATTTAGGACTAATTAAATTATAAGCTGACTGGACAGGAACAGAGTTAAGCCTACTGATGACGCTTCATAAATATTCATATTGACAATGATAGAAGAGGCTCTCTTTCAAGGCTAAATATTTATAAACCATATGCCTTATGAATGTTGGAAAGTCAGTGTTCTGCTCCTGAGCTTTCCTGTCCTTTTTAAAGATATTTTTTTTTTTTACTCAGGTTGACAGAAATACATCCCTATAGCAGTGGAGTCCTTCTGTGAGTTAAGAAAGTTCTCCATGTGCAATGCTCTGAGAATGACAGGCCGTTTAGAATCACATCCTGTAGATTGTTAATGTCAAGTGGCATAAGCTACTTCACTGAACCATAAGGTTTTTTGCCCAGAATTTACACTTTACTAAGAGCAAGTGCTAAAATTGTTTGGCCATTTCTCCAGTTCTCTTGAAGATAAAATAGTCTTCACAAATTATAGCTTCCGTGCATTAAGTGTTACTCTGGTAGCCTAAATGAGTTAGTTAATGTGCAGATTAAATATCGGATACACACCCGGAAGTAACTCAGGACTGGGGAATCACCCTCTCTTGCTACTTGATTGCTGTTTGTGTAAAATAGTTAATAGTGAAACTGTTTATGTGCAACTAGCAACTGTATCTAAGACTGGGGTTTATAGGGGAATAAAGTGCACTCCAGTCCCATGAGCACACATATATGAGTGTTGACCTTGCCTCATAGGACTTGCTTTAAGACACACTCCAAATAAAAGCCCTTTTAAATTTAATTTTTCTCACATTTCTCCATACTTAGTCTCCATTCAAGAACAAATACTTAAATGATTGCCACACAGTGACTATTCCAGTTAAATTTTAATTTTTTTTCCTGTAAGAAGCTAAACTGATTCTCAAACATACTTTACACAAACTTTATTTTGCTAAATTACCCTGTATTTATTTGTTTTAATTTGTGAATATGGGAGGTTATGCAATGTTCTATAATGATCCCAAACCGGAGCTTCCTTTTTTTTTTTTAGTCTCAGGGAAAGCTTGTTTCTATTCATTCAGCACTCTTTTTAATATATCTGAGAGCCAGCTGCACCTTATCTGAAATGTAAATGAATATAAAAACCTTTTATGTTCTCAATAAATGATCAGCTACTGTCCTCATATCTTCATGTTCATCAATAGTCAACATTCAGTCTTCAATGGTTAACAAACATTTAAGTGCTTACTTTTCTACCTTCTGGGGAAGACAGATGTGGAATTATAAGTGAATCAAATATTATAACAGAGGTGGCGGCAGGGGGGAACCTCAGGATCAAGTAAGTAGAGAACATAAACGTAAGTGTAGATGTGTGTGGGGAAGAGGCAGAGGGATGATGTTAGGACAGGTAACTTTTCTAAAATTTATCAGGAAGTTATGTAATTAGGGGAGCTGGGGAGTAGGAAAAGGTAGAATTGTTAGGAAATGAGGGAGAGCCAGATTATATAGAGTTTGGTATTTAGTGAAGGATCACTCGCGGCCATTGTGGTTGGCTGGTGAAGGATGTCATGTAGGGGGCAAGTGTAGATGTGCAAGGCCAATTAGGACATCATGTCTATAGGAAAGGCAGGGGATGAGGATGGCTTGGATTAGGAAACTGAAACCATTGTCTTTTACCTGTAAAATGATTTCTGGCCCCATCCTCCTCCATGCCAGACTTGGGTTCCCCATGCTACAGTCTCTATGTATCTCTCCTTTTACTCTGACTTGGTTTCCTTATGTAGTGTTGACCACATCTCTCTGACTAAACCTCAGGAATGCACTTATGTAAAGTCAAGGTACCTCGTGTTCCCTCCAGCCATCCTTCCTCCTGATTCCCATGTCTCCCTTCCTCTTTCTTCATTCTTTGCTGCACGTCATTCACTATTGCTGTCCCTTCCCCACTTAGTTCCCATTAGTTTTATTTTGCAGTGGACATTTTTGTAGGTATGATCCCCTATTGTTCCTTTGGATCCCTTGAAATACTCCTCAAGGTTAACCTTGGTGAACCTCATGATGCCAGCATACCTGTAAACCTCAGACTTGTATACTAAAGGAGAAATTCCACGCCAGTGTTTGAAAGTGTGCACGTGTGCGCGTGCACACACACACACCCACACACACACACACACTTCATTGGTTATGAACATTTCTTTTTCCTCTCCTAAAAGTCAGCAAAATAATAAAAAATATTGACATTATTTAGTGAATTACTCAGTGAACGTTAGGATTTAAGAGGGTTTTACTGGCTTAAAAATAAAAGCTGTGTAGTAAATCCTGCACCCTTTTATGCCTCCTTACCCATATTACATTTTTCTTTGCATGCAAGTTTCCCTGAAACTGTCCCTCTTTCCTATCATTTTAAATCTACTTTTCTCTTATGCTGCACTTAGCTCTCCTTCTTTTGTGGAAAATGCATTCCTATGGGCTTCAGTTTCCCTGAGAGTCACTTCTCCCCAGTGTTCATGCTCTCTCTCCTCTTCCATGTAGGTCTGGTCCCAGATACCTACTGTGACCCTTCTTGCCTCTGTGCCTTTCATTATTTCACTCATTTGGAATTCAGTTCTACAAACCTTTTAAACACCTTTGTGAGGCACTGTGGTCAGCACTAAGGATTACAGATGAACAAGGCATGATTGCTGGTCCCTGGTAACAGTGATGGGACAGGGAAAATACACCTGTAAATACATAAATGCTGAAATAGAGATTGCTTTTTTTTTTTTTTTTTTTTTTAATTTTTTTTCAACGTTTTTTATTTATTTTTGGGACAGAGAGAGACAGAGCATGAACGGGGGAGGGTCAGAGAGAGAGGGAGACACAGAATCAGAAGCAGGCTCCAGGCTCTGAGCCATCAGCCCAGAGCCCGACGCGGGGCTCGAACTCACGGACCGCGAGATCGCGACCTGGCTGAAGTCGGACGCTTAACCGACTGCGCCACCCAGGCGCCCCCGAGATTGCTTTTTTTATATAGGGGGAAGGGAGCAAGAGAATGGGTTCCCTTTGCCACACAAATCTAATATTTCTGACTATTTCCAGTGCTTCCCCCAGGACTCAGTATCTGTCATCTCTCTGTTAGATTATTGCAAACCCTCCCCACCACCCCAACCAATTTCCTTCCTTAGATTTTTGCTCCCTCCAGTCCAGCCTCTACAGAGTGGAATTATTCTACAAAACCGGTAGGTAGGTTATATTGTCTTGCTTTCTGCTCAAAGAAATCCAGTGGTTTCCAATATCATTTAGAATCGAATTCAACATTCTTGTGGGGTCTTTTAAAATTGTGTGTGATCTGATCTCTACCATCCACCTCCCAGGGACCCAAACTCTTCTCAGGCCCTCTCTCCATACTTCTTGCTTCCACGACTGTCTTCATTGCTGTTCCTTGAACATACCAGGTGTATTCTGCACCACAGTCTTTGCACTTACTGTTCCTCTGCTGGGTAATCCCTTCCTTTACCTATTTGCATGGCTGGTTACATCTTGTCCTTCAGATCCCTGCTTATTTGTCACTTTTACAGTGAATTCTTCCCTGTCTCCACTATTTCTGCCACCCTCAAACCCCTGCTCTGTTTTTTCACAACACCTATGATCTACTATACCTTTTGTAGTTCCTTTATTTGCTGACTATCCTCTTCCAGTGAAAATATAAGCTCAGTGAAGGCAAGGACTTTTGTCTGTTTCTTTACCATTGCACCTCTGTGCCTAGAATGTTACGTGGCACATAGTATGTGCTTAGTAGGGGTTCCTGGGTGGCCAGGTAGTTAAGCTTCTGGTTAAGCTCAGGTCATGAACTCGCAGTCCCTGAGGTTGAGCCCCATGTCAGGCTCTGTGCTGGAAGCTCAGAGCCTGGAGCCTGCTTCGGATTCTGTGTCTCCCTCTCTCTCTCTGTTCCTCCCCTGCTCTCTTGCTCTCTCTCTCTCTCTCTTTCTCTCTCTCTCTCAAAGATAAAGATTTTAAAAAATAATAATAATATGTGCTCAGTAAATGTGAAAGGAAGGGTTGAGGGAGGGAGGAAGAGTGGGAGGAAGGAAAAATGGAAAGGGAGGACAGAGAAAGAAAGGGAAGGGGAGAAGGAGGAAGTTGGAAAGAAGAGAGGGAAGGAAGAAGGATGATAGGGAGGAAGAAAGGACTGGAAGTCTCATGTTAGTGTTACCGTCTCTAACACTTCTCAGTATCTGCTTAATATCTCTTTTAAACAAAGACAAAACTGGCCTCTAGGTGAGAGCCTTTGGAAAGCAGTATTTTCCGTATAGAAGCTAATATGGTTGTTCTGTTTACATTGTACTTATTTTCAAATACTGTCCTCTTTATATGGCAAAAGATATTGACTTTCCATTTGTGAGAGTACTATAAAGTTTCCCTGCAGATAGAAATATTTAGGATTTTCAAAATACTTTTTTTTTGTTTCAGAATTTTAAAAATAAATAATGGCCTGGGGAAACTCAGACACACCAAAAATCATGAAGAAATGTGGATATGACAAAATACGAAGTTAGTAGTCTAATGCCTGAAGTCAGGGGTAACTGACCTTCAAAAATTCTGCTTTTCTTCAAGGTCTATTGCAATTCCCACCTCATCCATGAAACCTTCCTTGACTATTGCCCCCCTCAACTCTTTTTCTTATTTATTTATTTTTTTATTAGACTCCTGTACACTATCCTAGGTTGACCTGAAACTATTTGGTATGGGTCGCCGTTGTTTGGGGTCTTTTAGTTCTGTCCTAAGATCCTTGATTTGAGTAATTATGACCTGCTCCCCCTCTTTTGAAGCAACCACCACATTGCACATCCTTATGAGTGATATAACAGACAACTAATAATAGACATTTGTTATTTTCATCATGACTCACCTGTACAATAAGGGTTGGGGTTAGAGTGTTCAGATTGCCAAAGCACCTAGGCATGTAAATATGATTACATATTTTTTAAGTTAAAGAATCATAACAGAGAGCAAACATTATTTCATCTTGAAAAACTGAAATCACTATTTTGCCACTAGTAAAAATAATACGCATATTTAATCTGATAAGAGAAATTAATCCCTAGGGCAAAATCATGAGATAATCGGGACCAAATTCCAGCACATCTAATTTGAATGCTTGAGAACATCTGCTAAAAATACTGACCAGAATAAGATGCCATTCATGGAAATATTAGTGGAAGTAGGAAACCAAAGTTAATTTCTTTAATATATTTAGATATGCCAGTTGTCACAGGAAGATCTTGTTGAACTGTTTTACTATTTTAAATGGGGTTAACATTACATATTTACTGGAAACTTTTAAGTAGAAAATACTATCAAGAGTAAAAGCCACTTAGATTGCCTGACATGACAATAGTTTTCGTGACATTTTCTGCAGCATGATCTATTATTAAATGTGAATAGTGTGAGTAACAATAGCTAACACACATAGATCACTTGCTGTTCCAGGAAATGCTTAAGCACTTTGTGTGTTTTAACTCCTATAAATGACATAACCCTAGGAGGTAGGTGCTCCAGTAAGCCTCATTTAACTCATGAGGAATCAAAACTTAGAAGACACAGTTACTTACCCAAGGTCATACAACTGGTAACTATTTGAATGCTGCTCAGTCCCTCAGGAAAACGTGGTCCAAGTACATAAAACCACTCCAAATGAGTCCCAACGCCTAAAACACAGTTTGGAGGGTGAGCATTTGATCTGTAAAAGTAGTCAACTTGATCTGCTTTTCTTGATGGCATTTGCAATCAGAATATTGATTGTGATTTACATTAAAATCCTGGTATTCTTTTACAAAAAGAGATTTTCAAACAGCATCAGTGCATTTCCTACAACATTAAAGAACTTTATAAATGTAGACTGGTAAAATGGAAGTGAAATGCCTTTTCTGTAAAATACTTTTAATTGATGTAATATTAAAATAAGAAAACTCTGTGGTTAACAGTTTTTCCCTTTATAAACAATATGAAAAGTATTAAATGAAGAAAGTATTTTTTCTCACTTCTCAGTAACAACTAACTTCACATAATGAAAAAGAAGTTAAAATTTTAGATGAAAAATCAACACACAATAATTTTTAAGGGACTTGGGAAATGCTACCAGATTTTAACCTTGAATGGCTGTGTGTGTGTGTACGTGTGTATACGTGTGTAGCATTTAGAGATTCTCGGTGAGTGTTACAGCAAGTGGCCTATGGTCATATGCAATTTGTCAAAGCACTCTTAAGTATTTCTTTTTTTGTCAGACTTAAATATTCTTTCAAACTAGTAGTTATAAAATGAAATTAATTGTGGTATTAATTTTAGTTTCCCTGATAATTAATAAACTTGAGCATTTAAAAGTATATTATTGGGGCGCCTGGGTGGCTCAGTCTGTTAAGCTACTGACTTTGGCTCGGGTCGTGGTCCCACAGCTTGTGGGTTCAAGCCCTGCATCAGGCTCTGAGCTGAGAGCCCAGAGCCTGGAGCCTGCTTCGGATTCTGTGTCTCCCTCTGTCTCTCTGCCTCTCCCCCGCTTGCACTCTTCTCTCTCTCTCTCAAAAAATAAACAAACAGTAAAATAAATAAATAAATAAATAAATAAATAAATAAGTAAGTAAGTAAGTAAGTAAGTAATAAAAGCATATTATTAATCATTCATGTTTCCTTTTCCATGAGATTTCTACACAAGTCTTTTGCCAATTTTTCTCCTGGGCTGTCTTTTTCTGATCAATTTTTAGGATTCTTTTTATAGTCTGCAATTCCTTGTTGATGGTAAGTGCTGGTAATATCTTCTCTCAGTAAGTCACTGTTGAAGGCTTTTTAGAAGTAGGAGTTTTCTTTTTTGGCAGGAATTTCTCATAAAAACTTTTCAAGTTCTGCCTTTTACATTGAAGTCATTAGACATATTGAATGGAATCTTGCATATGGTGTGAGAAGGAATCTAATTTTATGTTCATTTTCTACATGTCAAACCATTGATTGACTACTCCCTCACTTTCTACGACTAGTAGTGCTACCTCTGACATGTATTGAGTTTCTTAACTCTGCTGCCTTCTTTCTGGGGTTTCTATTCTGTTTCATTTGCCTTTTTTTTTTTTTCTCTCTCTCTCTGTTCCAAATCCCCATGGCCCTAATTTCTACAAGATTGTGATAATGAATATCAGGTAAAGAATGCCCCCTGCTTAATTTTGTTTTTCTTCAGTTATGTGTTGGCTGTTCTTTCCCTCTATGACCTTCATAAAACATTTTTGAATCAGTTTATTAAATCCCCTGTAGTCAACTACTATGGTATTGCGTGAAATTCAATGAATCTGTAGATCAATTTAAGAAAAAAATTATGTATTCAGGACACCCCATTTCTTTTTTTTTAATGTTTATTTATTTATTTTGAGAGAGAAAACAAGAGCAAGAGAGCGGGAGATGGACAGAGAGAGAGGAGAGAGAAAATCCCAAGCAGGCTCTGAGCTGTTAGTGCAGAGCCCAACTCTGGACTCAAACTCATGAACCATGAGATCATGACCTGAGCTGAAGTCAAGAGTTAGACACTCGACAAACTGAGCCATCCAGGCACCACCAAGGCATCTCAGGAACCTCCAAACTGAGCCACCCAGGCACCCCCAGAACTATTTGTAATTTCAGCATATTTCCCATCGGTTCTTTTTTAGTGTTTTTCAGTAAGTTTTATAGTTTTGCTGTAAAGAGGTTGTGAATCTTTTATTCATTTGTACTGAATACCTTCTGTTGTCATTGCAAAGTGGCAGCAGTTTTCAAAATTCATTTTCTAAGTGCTTTCTCCAATTATTTGCAAATACATAATTTTTTATATTTTCCAAATATCCAGAAAATTCCTTAAATTTTGCTATACTTTTAATCATTTTTCTTCTGATTCTTGTAAGTATTCTACATAGACAGTCAGATCATCTGTGAATAATAAAAAGGATTTGTTTCTTCCATTCTAATTTTTATACTCTATATTTTATGCCATTTGTAAAAAGATGTATTGTCTTGTTACCCCAATTAGGCCAGTACTTCTAAAACTTTAAAATGCCTTGTAAGCCTTCTGGAGAACATATGAAAATGAAGATCCTGGTTTAGTAGTGGGTTCAGGCCCAAGGGTCTGCATTTCTAACATGCTCCCAGGTGATGATGATGATGATGCTAGTTGGAGATACTAGACATTGAGAAATTGTTAAATAGAAATAGAGATAGCAAGCAGTATTGTCTTGTTTCTAAGTTTGAAAGGCATACTTTGCTTCTACATTTCTCCAGTTTTGGAAATTTTCCTCTCTTCCAAAGTTGCTATAATGTTTTATCATGAATGGTTGTTGAATTTTGCCAAGGGATTTTCAGCATTTATTTAATATGTTTATTTTTTTTCCTTTAATCTATCAGTGTCATAAATGATTGGAACTTGTGATGTTTATAGTTTTCCATATTATTGATGCATACCTATACATATCATTTCTATATATGTGTATACATACATATATATATATATATATAAATATAAATATGTATTTATTGCTGCTTTATTTGCTAATATTCGGTTTAGAATTTTTTACCTGCCTTTGTGATTTTGACTAACTATATTCAATCCTTGCTGATTTCTCTTTTTAAAAAAATATCATTATAAAGTGAATTAAGTGTATACCTTCTTATTCTTATGCTCTTTATGTTTAATTCATTCCTTATGATGATATTTTGAGATACATTTTATTATTGCCAGCATTTTATTGATTTAGAAACTGGGATGCATAGAGGTTCCGCAACTTGCTCAGTCACACAGCTAGTAAAATGAAGAAGCTACAGGTCATTAATTTGTGTCTATTGAACAATGAAAGTAATGATAAAGAAAAAAAAAACATTCATTTTAATCACTGATTCATTCCTTCAGTCTTGAATTGAATTCATTAATTCAGTTCCAAACAGTTTTCAAGGCTGCTAAAAGCAGTTCTAGATCCTCGTGGGGGAAAAAAAAAAGTTTATCAGGCCACCAGCAAAAGAGGGTTCCTTGGTAATTTGTAACCGTTTCCCAACCTTTATCAAGCAGTGGTGCTAGACTCTGGATTTTATTTTATTTTATCTTTTTAATGTATAATTTATCGTCAAATTGGTTTCCATACAACACCCAGTGCTCATCCCAGCAGGTGCCCTCCTCAATGCCCATCACCCAGTTTCCCCTCTCCCCCACCCCCATCAACCCTCATCTTGTTTTCAGTATTTAAGAGTCTCTTATGATTTGCCTCCTTCCCTCTCTGTAACGTTTTTACCCCTTCCCCTCCCCGCTGGTCTTCTGTTAAGTTTCTCAGGATCCGCATATGAGTGAAAACATATGGTATCTGTGTTTCTCTGCCTGACTTATTTCACTTACTTTCCAGTTCCATCCATGTTGCTACAAATGACCAGATTTCATTCTTTCTCATTGCCAAGTAGTATTCCATTGTGTATATAAACCACATCTTCTTTATCCATTCATCAGTTGATGGACATTTAGGTTTTCTACAATTTGGCTATTGTTGAGAGTGCTGCTATAAACATTGGGGTACAAGTGCCCCTATGCATCAGTACTGCTGTATCCCTTGGATAAATTCCTAGCAGTGCTACTGCTGGGTCATAGGGTAGGTCTATTTTTAATTTTTTGAGGAACCTCCACACTGTTTTCCAGAGCGGCTGCACCAGTTTGCTTTCCCACCAAGAGTGCAAGAGGGTTCCCGTTTCTCCACATCCTCTCTCTAGCATCTATAGTCTCCTGATTTGTTCATTTTGGCCACTCTGACTGGCGTAAGGTGGTATCTCAGCGTGGTTTTGATTTGTATTTCCCTGTTAAGGAGTGACGTTGAGCATCATTCCATGTGCCTGTTGGCCATCTGGATGTCTTCTTGAGAGAAGAGTCTATTCATATCTTCTGCCCATTTCTTCACTGGATTATTTGTTGTTTTGGGTGTGGAGTTTGGTGAGTTCTTTATAGATTCTGGATACTAGCCCTTTATCCAATATGTCATTTGAAAATATCTTTTCCCATTGGGTCGATTGCCGTTTAGTTTTGTTGATTGTTTCCTTTGCAGTGCAGAAGCTTTTTATCTTCATGAGGTCCCAATAGTTCATTTTTGCTTTTAATTCCCTTGCCTTTGGAGAT
Source organism: Panthera onca (assembly GCF_046562875.1). Lineage (NCBI taxonomy): Eukaryota > Metazoa > Chordata > Mammalia > Carnivora > Felidae > Panthera > Panthera onca. Next base: position 111,877,278 of record NC_138339.1, read on the forward strand.
GTGTCAAGTAGGAAATTGTTGCAGCTGAATAGACTCTGGATTTTAGACTGAAGAATATACTTTTCCTTGGCTTTATAGCTGAATGGCCTATGCAAAAGCTAATGGTTTTGTTTAATGTGTAGACCTTTCTGTGAATTCAGCAGTGACTTAGCATAATTAAATAATAGGTAGGCATCTATCCTTTTTATAACTTTTCTTACTGCTAACATACTAACTTCAACTTTAAGAAGTTTTCCTTTGTAAATGAACCTCAATGTCTCTTTCTTATACTAAACCTGTCTTTTCACATCCAACTTCAGAGTGATGGAAGAACCCATCATAATCCATCATGAAATCCTATTGTTCTCATTAATATACATTTACTCTGTTACCACTCAGTGTTTGATTGTTTGATTTTCTTATCAATATTTTTTTCTTAAATTCTTATTTACTTGTTGCCACTTTAATACAAACTCAAAGATTTTTGCTCTTTGCTGTACAGATATTACACAGGAGAAAATGGAGGAGACATCCTGCCCATGAAGTCTATGACTTGCACAATTTTTTTTAATCTCTTAAAAATTCACTTGCCTCATCTGAGAAAGGAGTTTGAACTAGACAGTCTCTCACCTGTCTCTTAGCTCTACCATTACAGATTTTGCTCATCCTTACACAGTATTTTCTCATTAAAGCACAAATATGCATAATTAATATGATGTATCATTTTCCTAGAAGGTTGGGAAACCAGTTATCCAGATGATTGGCAGACTGATTTTTGTCAATATCAGTGTTGACTCTACTTTTTTTTTAATCTCATTAATATTATTAAGAGGATATAGAGTTGCTGAATATAGTTCCAAACCTTGATTATTCTTTCAGGTATATTCCCGCTGACCATTTTGAGATGCTAGATTTAGTGGACTAAGTAAAAAATAATATTAACTTATTCTAACAAAAAGTAAACTGATACAGGTATGAGAAACCTCTGTATCTTCATCATAGTCTTGAGGTGAATACTTTGCCCTTCATATTTGTCGCTGATCTTCTAAAATCACATTTAGACTTTGGAAGTTCCGTGTGATATGTTTGGATGGCAATGAGAAAAGCAACCTAAACTCTATGGCCAAATAAAATGTCTAAGTTTTGTACTTTGGTATGTTTTCCTTTTTATACTGACCATCACTTAACTTCTTTTAAAAATAGACATAACTTTCTCTCTTTGTCCTTGATACTACTTCACACTTGTTTGGTGTGATTGCCATTCTGTGAAACAAAATTTTATTAGCAAAACTGTCCCTACCTGTACTTGAGCATTAAGCTAATTAATTTTTTACAAATGTTCTTGATTTGACTTACATAAATTTATTTCTGAATGAATACTATCTTCTTGACTTCTGTTCCTTTGATATGGAAAACCTGAAGATAAACCATATAATCATGATGAGGTCTGCACCTGTGAATTCAGAATTTTTGGTTTACTAGTTCAGTGAGGTTGAATGTTCTTGCAGTGAAATTGGAGAAACATTTTGAAATATTCACCTCATGTTCATTCATCTAGTCCTCTTCTCCTTAATTAGATCTGGTTGAAAATTGTTTTCATTGATGGATAGTGGTTTCCTGGAATATGTCTTTATAAAGATTATGAGCCATGTGGGGTTGTGAGACTCAGCAGAAAAGAGTGTTTTGATAGATGAGTGATTTTGCAATAGCCATGCACACACAGAGATTAGTATTACTGACTCAGACAGACATGTAGTCTTAATGGAAACAAAGTCAGAGAAAACATTTTTAGGTAATTTGACCGAACCTGCTCCTTCCAGGAGATAAATAACTCATCCTCAAAAAGGGAGCTGTCCAGGAACATTTTTAAGAAGTCTAAAAGTGGATATTTTACAAACTATGAAATGGCTGAACTTCATTTTTCTTTTTTTCACGCTTAACACTGAACCATTAAAAGTTTAGACATTTTATGTACCCGTAAGCAGTTGAGCTCATCAACCAGATGTTTGGATATATTCAAAAGTTTAGACATCTATACCTGTTTTATGTTTTGTTTATATCCTGGAACATCAAACTGTCTTATATCTTTGAATTTGATTTAGACCTCAAATTACTACATTTTTAAAGGAAGACTTATTAGGAATATCTCATGGAGATCTGAATCCATGGAACAGAAATTCATTGTTTTTATATTGCTAATGAGAATATCATGTGGGAAAGCTCCCAAAGTCACCTTATCCAACTGGCTCTAACTTGGCCTGTTATTATATTACGTACGGACATTGAATTAATTGGACACTATTTGTTCATTATAAATCTGCATCAGATACTGCCTTATAACTTATGCTTTTCTATATATTTGAAAATTACCATTCATTTTTATATTTATTTAAACAAAATTGGAAAACAACATAATGATAGCATTTTTTGGATCTCCTGTTAAAGAATTTTATACTTTGTTCCCTAGTTTTGTGAATTTCCTGTGAATTTATAAAAATACAAACTAATGGTCTTTCTTTCAAAAAAATGTTTATTTTCAAATAACCCAGTGAAGAAATGGGCAGAAAACATGAATAGACACTTCTCTAAAGAAGACATCTGGATGGCCAACAGGCACATGAAAAGATGCTCAACGTCGCTCCTTATCAGGGAAATACAAATCAAAACCACACTCAGATATCACCTCACGCCAGTCAGAGTGGCCAAAATGAACAAATCAGGAGACTGTAGATGCTGGAGAGGATGTGGAGAAATGGGAACCCTCTTGCACTGTTGGTGGGAAAGCAAACTGGTGCAGCCGCTCTGGAAAACAGTGTGGAGGTTCCTCAGAAAATTAAAAATAGACCTACCCTATGACCCAGCAATAGCACTGCTAGGAATTTACCCAAGGGATACAGGAGTACTGATGCATAGGGGCACTTGTACCCCAATGTTTATAGCAGCACTCTCAACAATAGCCAAATTATGGAAAGAGCCTAAATGTCCATCAACTGATGAATGGATAAAGAAATTGTGGTTTATATACACAATGGAGTACTACAGGGCAATGAGAAAGAACGAAATATGGTCCTTTGTAGCAACGTGGATGGAACTAGAGAGTGTGATGCTAAGTGAAATAAGCCATACAGAGAAAGACAGATACCATATGGTTTCACTCTTATGTGGATCCTGAGAAACTTAACAGAAACCCATGGGGGAGGGGAAGGAAAAAAAAAAGAGATTAGAGTGGGAGAGAGCCAAAGTATAATAGACTCTTAAAAACAGAACCAACTGAGGGTTGGTGGGGGGTGAGAGGGAGGGGCGGGTGGGTGATGGGTATTGAGGAGGGCACCTTTTGGGATGAACACTGGGTGTTGTATGGAAACCATTTTGACAATAAATTTCATATATTGAAAAAAAATGTTTATTTTGAGAGAGAGAAAGACAAAGGAGGGAAGGGCAGAGAGTTAGGGAGAGAGAGAATTACAAGTAGGATATGTACTGTCAGCACAGAGCCTGATGTGGGCCTCAATCTCTCAAACCATGAGATAGTGACCTGAACTGACATCAAGAGTAGGATGTTTAACCAACTGAGCCACCCAGGAGCCCCTGCTCTTTCTGTCTCTACCATAATTATGTATTTAGTCAGCAAGCAGAAGTAAAAAGTTTTTTTAAAAAATTATTAGTCTCCAAATATATATATATAGATTTTTCAAATTACTTAGCCATAAATACACCACTAAAATGCAGCAATTTTCATTTCTTCTGTCCCTTCCAAATGTTCTTTGCTGGTATATGGATTTTATGTGGATATAATCATGTGTGAGTTTTTATCCTACTTTTTAAAGCTAACATTATTCCTTAACCCCTTTTCTGTCATCTGCCACAGTCTTTACACATATCATTTTTTTCTTTTAATGTTTATTTCTTTCTGAGAGTGAGAGACACAGAGCATGAACAGGGGACGGGCAGAGAGCAAGGGAAACAGAATCTGAAGCAGGCTTCAGGCTCTGAGCTGTCAGCACAGAGCCCAACATGGGGCTCAAACCCACGAACCTTGAGATCATGACCTGAGCCAAAGTTGGAAGCTTAACCAGCTCAGCCACCCAGCCGCCCCATACACATATCATTTTGATTGCCATATAATATTGACTTGACTGAAATTTTCTATGTGTATGTTTATTTTTATATATATTTTATGTTTTTTTGCCTCATTTACTAGTATTACAAATAATGATTCTGGACACACCTTTTGAAGGTTTTTCATCGTATTTTTTTTAGGGTAGATTCTGAGTGGTAGAATCATTAGGTCAAAATCTCTGGTCATAGTCATATCTCTTGCCATTTTGTAACCAAAAAAGATGCTGTAGATTAAGACCTGCTTGTTAACTTAGTTTCCAATCTTATTTTGTTTTCCATCACAGATGAGTCAAATTCTTTCTATAATTAAATCATATTAAAATTTAGATTTAAGTACTATAGTAAAAAGAAAAAAAGACTGGAAAAAAAGAAAGACTTGAGTGATACAAAGTATAGTTATATGTTTAAGCTCCCCTCATATCTGTCAGAATTAGTGGTGAGACCGCTTTCATTGTGTTCCTTTTGTCTTGCTCAGCAATTTTCACTGAGAACTCTTTACCCAGAGTCATTGCTTTTTCTTGCTTTTTCCACGTACATGCAAACTGATTCTTTTATCTACATTTCCTGTTCTATATTTTTCTGGGTAAGTTATGCCTCCTTGAAGTTTTCACTATAACTGATATGTCTCTCTCTTTCTCTATCTATCCATCTGTCTCTTTGCCTACCCTATCATCTACTTATCTGTCTCTCATATTTTGCCCATTCTTTTTCTTTCCAAATTTTCTTTCCACACCTAAAAAAAGTTACTGTTTTCTCTCTTCCTCTGTTCTCTTTTTGTCAATTTGCCAGACTACTTTATTAGTTTATTTAAAGAACTTTCAAATTTTAAATTTCTATTACTATAGGTTTTCTACATTATGATTATTTTTCCCTTACCATTACTGTCTTTCTCCTTCTGCTTTCTTTGGGTTTATTTTTCTATTTTTTTTCTATATTCCTAAGTAAGTTGCCTTGTACACTGATTTTATCTTTCATTTATTTCTAATATGTTCAATTAATTTTACTGGTTTACTGGCATCCCATGTATTTGATGCACAGTATATTTATTATTCAGTTGTATTTCCTAAATTATGTTGTGATATTGCCTCTGCCACAAATATTATTTAGAAGTGCTTTTAGATTTCTTTCTAAAGGAAAAGGATTTTTGTATTTATATTGTTACTAATTTCTAACTTTGTTTCATTGTTATCAAAGAAGATATCTACTTAATACTTATTCTCTGACATGTATAGAAACTTGCTTTAACTGCAAATATTAGTTGATTCATGAATATTTGGTAATTTGTCATTATAATACGCAAATATGTTATTTTAGGCTTCCTATTTATCCTATTTTATATTTGCTTTCTTTTTACTTCCTTTCTTTCTTGTGTAATTTTGGATCAAAGTGATCTCTATCATTTTCTCATTGTATTTTTTCCTTCTAATTTTAATTTTTCTTTGTTTCAATAATAAGCCTAAAATTTTTCCTTTTATATTGAATTTATTAAAGGCTAAAATTAAAGTGTCTTTACCCTTCCCCTCAACAATGGAAGAAAAATGGATTTTAGCTCTCTTCATGTTTACCTAACGTTTTAGACATTATTATTAGTTTGATAAGTCTACTTTTCTGAATAGTACTGTTGTCTATTTTTTTTCACCACTGTTCTTGGCATCTCAGCCCTTCTTATTCTTAAAATATGTCTTCTTGGAAGTTCTTCTAGTGCCCCATAGTAGAGAATTTTCTTAATGTTAGATTTTCTTAAAAATTTACTTTGCATTTGTATTTAAAAGATGGTTTTGTTGTATGTGTATTTGTAGGTTGGCAACTTCTCCTCTCAGTGCATTATTATAGTATTAAATTGACGTTTAAGAAATCACCTTCCATTCTAATCGGTGTTCTTTTGCTCTGTCTCTTTTCTGTGGTTACTTTTAAATTGTTCTTTTTATCTTTGTTACACAGTCAACTAATGGGTCCAGATATTAATTTTATTAAAATTTACCCTATTTAAGATTCACTGGCCTTCCGGCGTACCTGGCTGGTTCAGTTGGTAGAGCATGTGACTCTTGATCTTGGGGTTGTAAGTTTGAGCCCCACATTGGGTGTGGAGATTACTAAGAAATAAAATCTTAAAACAATTTTTTAAAAAATTCACTGGCCTTCATACATATGAATATAGGTATCTTTTATTGCTTGTGGACAATTCTTAGCCATTGCACTTCCAAATGTTAACTCACTACCATTCCCTTTAATCTTCCCTCTGAAACCACAGTAAGATGTATGTTGGCCTTCTGACTCTATCTTTAACTTCTCTTAACATCTCTGATATTTTTTGTTTCTTTCTATCTGTATTTCATTCTGAATATTCATTCATTTATGTTTTCTGGCTTACTACTCCAACCTTCATATCTGTCTACTCTGTTGCTTAATCTGTTTATTGAATTTCTGATTTCAATTATTTAATGTTCAATTTGAGAAGTTCTATTTGTTTTTATTTTAAATATGTCTGATGCTCTTTGATGGTTTCCTGCTCATCATCTAGATTTTCTATCATTTCTGGTATTCCTTTAAATAGATGAAAGTATTTTATTATAGTCATTTGGTAATTCCAAATTTGTAATCTTTTTAGTCTATTTCTATAGTATGTTATTTCTGTTGATTGTTTCACACGGGAGTTTACTTCTTTATGCATTCAGTGATTTTTCTGTGATGCTCCTTAGTATTTTACCTGTCGGAATTGTGTTTAAAGTGAATTTTTCCAGAGGGAATTTGCTTACACCAAGTAACTGCATGATCTACCAGCCGTAGACCTACTTTAAACTAAACGTTCAACTTCCAGGCCAAACAAGTATCCAATCCCATTATGAGTACACACTTGTGATTAGAAATTTTCAAAAGAGACATTTTTGTTCCTTAATATGCTACCTGGAACCAAGATACATCTTGTTCTATGTGGAAGTTTTTTGTTTAGTACACTCACTCCGGGTATTAACTTTTAGGTGTGAGATTTCATGTGGAGTCTGGATGTAACTTTCCTCTCTATGTAGGCACTGGCTTTGATTTTTTCCCTGGCACACGAAGGGTTGGCAGATGCCTTCAGGGTAAACATCAACTCTAGTGCTTAGTTATCTCTGTAGAACTATTCTTTTTTAATTTGCAGGCCTCAAATTATAACTTTTAAGTTAATGCTTTAAAACAATCATCTAGTATAAAATTTAGCAGATTGTGATGACTTATTATAGAGAAGAGCATACAAACCTAAATGTACAGCATGACAAATGTCATGAAATGAACCTGCTCACATAACTAGCAACTCGTTCAAGAAGCAGAACATTACCACATTCATCCCTTGGTGCCCTCTTCCAGATATGATCTCCCAGGAGGAAATGCAACCTGACTTCAAACACCGTCGATGACATTATTTGCTAAAGGAAGTGTCCCCTTTAAGTGTCTAGCTTCTCATGTACTGCTAGTGTCTGGCTCTTTTTGTTTTTGTTTTTTTTCTCACTGTTATATTTGGAAAATTCATCTATCTTTATATATGCTTTTCTATTTCATTTTCATCCTCATAAGAGTATGCCATATATTATTTATCTTTTTTATTGTTGATAAGCCTTTATTTTGTTTTTATTTGAGGTTACTACAAATCATATTACTATGAACATTATTATGCATTTCTTTTTGTGTATATAACTTTAAATTTCTGTTGGGTGGATAGCCAGAAGTAGAATTGACTGATCATGAGTCCTAAGTCTTTTCAGCTTTAGAAGAAACTGCCAACAGCTTTCCCAAGTAATTTTTCAAATTTAGATTCCAAGCAATGTTGTCTCCACTTTCTAATTGCTTCGCATTCTTGCCAAGCTTGTTAGTGTCTGTCTTATTTCATTTTAACCATTCTGATGGGTATGTAGTGGTATGTCATGGTACATGTAGTTTGCATTTCCCTGATGTCTGGTGATTTTGCGCAAGTTAAAACTTCTTTTTCTTAGCTGTGTTTATTCAGCCTTTTGAAGTGTTTTCTGTTGGACAGTGAGTGTTCCTCTGTGTAGCTAAGTCGCCATTTTGCTAGGAATTATTTTAGCCTGAGTAAAATGTCTAATAATTTCACTATGCATTTGTATTCTTAATTTCTTTTTCTTCCCTTTGAAGCTGTCTTAAACTAATTGTTTCTGTCCTCTTGAAGTCAACCTTTAATTTGTCCAACCTGTCTTTGAGCTCCCCCTGCTGTTTTCCACTTAAATCGTATAACTGTTGATTATTCATAAGTATCTTTAAAATGATGAATTCTTAGATAATAAGCTGTTTTAAACAGAAATGTTTCCTTTTTCCAAAGGCAGAGGGTGTCAATCAATTTAGATACTGACTGAGGACAAAAGAAATTTAAAAGTAATACTTACAAAGTCGTGCTTTAAAAAACGTACTTGTCATATAAAGCTATTTGTATTAATGTAATACATTAACACGTTGAATCATTAAAAGCTAGACCCATTATGGAGTCATATGTTATTTCTCAGGTATACTGTAAACATGTTAAAGTCAACAACATGACTTGTACCTTTCTCTACTTTATCACAGTTCCCAGAATATTAACATAATTCAGTAATAAGCCTTTGCAAAACATCTAAATGCATTTATTCACCTGTCTGGCTATGTCCACATTCATGGTGGACATTTCTTTAGGGTGGCGTAGTTGAAATGAATACAGTCTACCATGCAGTGTTTATATCTCTTTCCTCAATCAGCTGTGACAGATAATGTCTCCCTACATTACATTATAAAAAAGGCACTCCTTCCTCAAGCTTGGCAGTCTGTTAGCTTCATAAAGACCTATTGTACTGTAAAAATTGTCAGGAAGCAAGAAAAATCACAGCCTTAACAATGTAGATTTGAAGACATATACTGTGTATGTGTGATTATGGATTTTGGATATGAATCTCAGTAATAATAACCTCTCATCTGTAGGATTTTTATGAGGATAAAAACAATAATGTATATAAAATGCTCAGCACAGTACTTGGCACATAGTGAATTCTAAGCTGAATTTAAACAGTTATTGTGTTATGAATAAGCCGTAAGTGGGCATTTGACTCTTGAAAATGTGCTATTGAAATGTTGAAAATTTGCTTTTCTTCTGTCCGTGATAATTTCTTTAACATTAGTTTTGGAAATGGTGCCACATACCCTTATATTAATGCACTGCAAGAGGCAATCAAATGTAGGTATAAAAAGAGTAATTTCCTGCTCTTCTTAGCGTGCTCTACTAATAATGCTGTTTGAACATATTCTACAAAGACTGTTGATCCCAGAGCCAAGTGAGAATTAGGCAGGTGGATGTTTTTAAATTCTGCTAATAACAATATCACTTCTGCATGTCTCCCTGAGTTCTTGCTGTATTAAAGCTGCAGTTCCCTTTGGCCAGGTTCTGAGTGTAACTGGGATCTATATTATTTCAGCTTTTTTGCTCCCCTTCTAAGGGGAGGAGCAGAGGAGGATAAGCAGATAACCAAAATTTAGGAGATTAGACTGTTACAGCCATGGTGTAGATTTAGATGAACTCCAGCCCAAAATTTGGTTTCAATGTTGAAACCAGTGATATCTCCCAACACACACAGTGGTTATGAAAATATTTATTACCTACAGAAGTGAGACTTTTCTGGAGACAGCAGGGCAAGTTGACTGCCTTGAGGATTTTGTGGGTTTTAGAGATGGAGCCCAAGCTGAGGGTGTGGCTTGGTAGAGAGGTTTGTGTGGTTTGAATCTCTCACCTACACCAAAGGAAAAGCTGGTTCTTTGAAAGAAAAGGATACAAAAACAAACAAATAAACAACAACAACAACAAAACACTAGGACAGATCCACAAAACTAAGAACTGGTTCTTTGAAAGAAAATGCTATAAAAACAACAACAACAACAACAACAACAACAACAACAACAGAACTGAATCTCTCATCAACACCAAAGGAGAAAACAACTAGGTTTTCTTATCAGCTTGCCCAGATGTGGGGCAGAGATGAAGAGGGAGGGGTGAGATGTGAGGACTATCAGCCAACGTCAAAAAATGGAATCAGACTCCTTTTACAGAGATCAAGATGTATGAGAACAGAGAAATGGTCCATAATGATACACAACCAGAATTTCCTAGAAATGAGACTAGAGTAGCTTTTTAGAAGCATGTGTTTCTGTTGATGGCACACATTATTTAACCAAATTGTATTACACGGGATGTTAAGTTTTTTCCTCTGAACTTCAGTTATACAAGTAGGAATAATTCTGTTTTGAAATACTTAAGATAATATACTTTTTATTACTGATAAATGCAAAATCCATTGTTTCCAAATATGTATATGTTTATAACTCATACTTGGCCCAACTATGTTATGAAATCATATAACATGTAACTTTCTGAAAAAAAATAGGATGAGAAGCCAGTACTGGTATCCATAGGGGCTCTATATAACTCTATTTTTCATGGCGTGATGTCAAGTCAGGTGTATATTTATCACATGTCATTGTGTTTACTGGTGGCTTATTTTTTATTCAGTATTTCTTTTGTTCCTTCAGTGATTATTTTACTATTCCCCCAACATGCTTCAATTACAGTATATATATTTTTTTAATTTTAATTTTTTTTCGAGAGAGAGCGTGTACACGTGTACAAGAAAGGGAGGGGCAAAGAGACAGGGAGAGAGAGAATCCCAAGCTGTCAGCCCACAGCCCTACATTGGGCTCGATCCCATGAACTGTGAGATCATCACCTGAGCTGAAATCAAGAGTCAGATGCTCAACAAACTGATCCATCCAAGTGCCCCAGATCCAGTATTTAAAAGATTAGTATTTTGTCCTCGTCTTAAGAAGTTCACAGTCTTTTGGAAAAATAAGAATACAAAATAACAGATGTGCAATGTTATAAGGTCTCTAGTAGAAAAGTATACTTAGTATCCTGGATATGTTGTTTGAGACTTCCAAAACCTTTATAAGTAAATATATTTTAACAGGATAGATACATTATGATAGTGAAGAAAGCCATCAATTCCTTATTTGCTTCTTGTTTTATCTTCTATCACATGCTGTTTGTAGACTCCTGACTCAGAGAAAGTATTTGCTCATATCAAGGGAATAAATAACATTATGCTTCAGATGGGCTGACCTACAGCACTCAGAGCCTTACTGCTGCTTTGGCTCACCAAAAGGTCAAAATCCAGGATGAAACCAAGCTTGAAAATCACAACAAAACATAGTCAAAAAATTCTGGGAACATATAGTCTAAAGTTTTTAGAAAGTGAGAAAGTAAAACCTTTCAAGTTCATTGAACTTGAAATAAATCTTCCCCTGTGCATTCCTTTCTACTGGGTAGTTGTCATATAGACATTATATGAACCATAGCACCTAAGTACTTTAGATGACATGTCCCTACCCAGTTATACTCCTGGCAGAATCACTGGATATACAGCACCTAGCACCGTATTGTGCAGTCTTCATTTTTCTGAGAACCTTTGTTATGTACCAAGAGTAAGAACACTTCTATTGAGATGAATCTGCCCCCAGACATCCATCACTGCATTGAGTAATTTTACTGTCTTAATTTTCCTTTCGCTTGAGAGCACATATTTCTAAGAATCCAATTGTAGTTTCTCCTCAGATTTTCCAGGAGTGGTCATAGATGATGGACCTATTTTAATTTTATCACTCTGGACAGTGTGTAAAATTACCTTAGAGCTCCAGAACATGAAATTAACAGTCAGGGATATTGCAGTGTAACTTCTTTTTTTCTTACCCTGAAGGATACTGAAATGAAGGTCTCCACAGCAGAACCTTCTTTAAATTATACTTTTGAATGCTCTTCACTTGTCTGTGGGTCCTTCTAGTTTGCTTTCTCCTAATACAGAATTTAAATCATAGATAAATGACAGTTAAAAGATTGAGACTAACCTCTTCAAAAACAATCCATTTAAAGCCATCTCAGCCAAAAATAAGTAGGTAAAGAAATAAATAAACAAAATAAGGCCTTTAGGCCTTTTAATCTCCTACAAAATACCTCTGTATCATCAAGATACTGTGATTTAGGTTTAGAAATAGTGTGGGATCAAATACTAGTTTGTTCTTTTCACTAGAATTTCCCCATTTTTAGTTTCTGTGTCAAAGTAAAGAAAAATTCGTCTCACAATATGTCCCTCAAGGGTGTCTTACAAGATAAAAATAAAAACAAAACACCAACCAAAAATGCAAATAATAACAATACCAAAAACACCTTTAAGATAAAGAAGTGATCTAAGTGGAAAATAATGATGCTTTTAGTTTTCTTAATTGTGTTCCAATAATTATCCACGCCTAATGCGTCTTGTTCCCCAAGTGAACAAAATGTTTCTATCTTTTCTATCATTTTAATCGGGTGGAAGCATGTTGAAGAAACTCTTGTTGCTCAGAGCTCAAGTTTACAAGCTTTCTGAATCTGAGTCACATTGCTTGAGACAGACCCAAGTCCCACAGCTTAGAGGTGATTGAATAAATATCTAATTCTTTTAGGCAACTATTTGGGTGGGTGTTTCACCTTTGAAAATCTGACTTCTTTCTCTTTGCCTTGGGTTAGAGTCTCAAATGGATTTATCTATTAATAGAACAGATGCATGTTGACATTTTGTTGTCCTTTGGTATCCCATATAAATTTAATCCAGTCATTAGTTATGTCTTCCATGGACTGAAATGGTATTCTATACTATTAAGAATGTTTTAATTGAATAAACATTCACTGAGTGATTGTTCTCCTCTAAGAGTAATACCATGTGCTGGGAGATATAAGGCATATAGAGATGGAGTAAGCATAGCCCAAATCCTCAGGAAAATATAACACTGAGGAGAAACCAATAAAAGGAGAGGGATTAGTAGAATATGACAGCTTCTCCAGTTCTCCAAAGGCAGTTATATTTCCTTGGGAAGCTTCAGGTAATTTCAGAAGCTTAGTTGTTCATGCTGCTTCAGGCTTTATTCCATCCCAAAAATCTCCCTTAAAATTTAGACTCTCTGTCTATTCCACTTGACATTTCCAATTAGAAACTCAGCCTCCACCTGTTAAAACATGAAATCCTATCACTCCCCTGACCTCTTGCTACCGAAAGACTATATTTTCTCGGTACAGTTAGCTAGTGCATCCAGTCATTCACTGCAATATGTTGATTTTATGTGCTACATATTTATCAGGCCCCATCCTTCTTGTCAATTCTATCATGACTGTGCCCATTGAGATCCTCATCAGCCCTCATGGGACCCTTATAACGGCTTTCTAACTGGTTTCCATTCCTCTAATCTTCTGTTCCCTTATATGCATTGCTCACACAGGCATGGGAGAAACCTATCAAAATTGTAAATCTAACCAGACAACATTTCCGCTTACAGCTCTTCAGAATAGGGTCCCCAAACTGTAGGAAGGTTTGCAGTAACTTCTCCAATCAAATTCCTTCAGCTTTTCCCTTTAAATACTCATAATGTGATTTAATTTATTGTTGAAACAGTGACCTTTTGAGAATAAATGAGGAAACTATTAATTCTTACATTGGGGATGCAGGTTCAGAAGGTGATAGGACATATGGCCACGCTATTCTTTGTTCGTACTAGGTACTTCTATAGTTTATACACATCCTGCTGTTGTCTCTTTGTGGAACATCTAACTTTCTTTCTTCCACAGATGCCTCTTTCTGATTTCCTGAGATTCAACTTAAATTCCATCTACCTCTGGATACATACTGTCAAATTCTTGCCTTCCAAGAGGCATTTGATGCCTCCTTTGTACCTCTGTATGCTGATACTCCTCTATCCTTGCACTTGCTCTGTAATATTGAAGTTTGCTTCTGTGTTTGTTTGCCCCCAAAGATTGCAAGCTCTCTAAGACCTAAAACTACTATTATTTTCCTTATTCACTCTTCCTAGTGTATTTGCATTTAATAAATGTTTGTTGAAGTGACCACATTTGAATTTCAAGTTCATCTATGTACTACTCCCCATGTGCTAGCATAGATAAATAATATGCCACTGGCTATTTTTTTTTAATTAAGAATAAAAGGCTTATAGTTTAGGCTGCCCAAGTTAAAACAGCAACAACAACAAAAGCTATATGAACAAACAGAGTCCAAATTAGAAGGCAGGTAGACTGAGGGAAATATGTATAACAAATATTCAAAGATAAGACTTTTTTATAACTTAGAAGAATGCTATAATGAGAGAGGGTGCGAGTTTCACAAAGTGGGGCTTCTGGAGACCAAGGATAAGATTCAAAAACACTAGTGTGCAGAGAGGGAGGGAGCCAAAACATAAGAGACTCTTAAAAACTGAGAACAAACTGAGGGCTCAAGGGGGGGTGGGAGGGAGTGAAGGGTGGGTGACAGGTATTGAGGAGGGCACCTGTTGGGATGAGCACTGGGTGTTGTATGGAAACCAATTTGACAATAAATTTCATATTAAAAAAAAAAAACAAAAGCACTAGTGTGCATGTGGTTGGAAAATTGAATTCTGGAGTTTGAGGTAAATAAGGAAGAAAGTAAGTTGGTCTAGTACCTGAAGCTCTAATATGAAACAATAAGACAGAAAGAAATACACTTGTGGAAGTGACATTGGATGAGGAGAGAAGATCAGAAGGGATGAACAAGAGGAGAAAGGGAACAATTAAAATTTACTAACTTCATCCTTAAAAGTGATACAGTGACCAGTCAGATCAGGGTGGGAGAGACACCTATACTTCTGAAGGATGGAAATGGAAGGGAAATTTGGAGGTGAGGATTTGTGATGAGGCTTTTGAAGCTGGATGATAAATTGTACTACGAAACCAAAAGATCCAGAGACTGATACATGATAAGCACAGAGAGAGTGGCAGAGGTAGGTGTGATATGCTTGCAAAGCAAGCCTTCTTGATGAGTAGAGGCTAATGGATTCCAAGAAGCATAACAAAGAAGGAAACCACTTCTGGTAGAAAATGTTTTGGAAGTTAATGCCATCAGGGGAAAGCTTGGTTTCAGCATGGTCAAGGGCCTGAACAAATTATCTTCAGAATTGATCAGGTACATATGTGAGTTCACTTACAATATCACAAAGGCTAAAGAAGACAGAGAGAAGGCTCATTGGGAGGTAACTGTTGGTGGAGGAGATAAGCCTTCAATGGGCTGAATATGGCAAAAAGAATACATTGACCAAAGTAGCAGCCAGAGAGATTTCTGCCTTAGTTGGCAATTGCATAGTTGCCTGAAGGGGGTTTGAACACAGGATCTTGTGTTAGAAACTAGCTTTTTGGTACAGAAATGTATAGAACAAACTCATTCATTCCAATTGGGGCTCCAAGTGAGGAATAAGATTCGGGTACACCTCAAAGTCTCTTTATCACTGAATGATATTTTTCTGGTCTTGTTGGGACACACAGCCTGCTGATGGGGCTGCTTCAAACCTGTAATGCAGGTGCAAGAGATCTCTTAGATGTTGAGAGCTTTTTCTGGTGTTTTGGAAGACGGAGATCAGGGATAATTAATAGCAGTTTAAAAGATTGTTGTGCAATCTTTTGACTAATTATGACTAACATTTCAACTTTCTCCTGATGTCTCCCTTTCTATAAGAATTAATGTGGATCAGGAAAAAAGTTTTCAGGTTTTTTCTTGTTTTTTTCTTTTTTTTGCCCAGATCTGATATTTGTGTCAAATTAGGACACTTAATTTTGTTAACAGATGTTCAGGAGCTGAGTTTGTATCTTAATTCTAGCAAGTATTTCTTTTTGGAATCTATAGTCCATCATTTTAGCAACATGGCAATACCTTCAAAGTTTTTAATGGCTACATATCTTCTAGAAAACTCCTTCATGTCTGACACATTGCGATGTTCACAAATGGAGCACAAAGAATTCTGGCAGCTTAGATGATATTTTCCCTGTTATTGTTGGTCTGAACTCACCAGGTAGTAACACTCAGAATATCGCATTGCCTATCTCACTAGGTCACGTTGCATTTTTAATATCACACCAGGTAGTAACAGTCAGAGCATTACATTGTCTTACTGGGTTGCACTGCATTTTTGACAGCACACCTGCAGACTGTTAAAGGAAATATTTCTCTAATCTTAATTGGGGTTACTAGGACCAAAGACAAGTTTGCAAAGCTCATGTTGTTTCTAATCCTATTTCCATGGGTGTATATTGAACCACTTAATTTTTGAAGTAGTCCTTAACATAACTGAGAAAAAAAGTGACCTGTTTTGTAATGTGGTCAATTGTGATCAGATCACTGTTTCATGTGCAGATACATGTGCCCCACCTTCTTCCATAATGCTCCAGTATTCGGGTATGCTGCATATCCTTCCGGAATTGTGTGGCTTCATGAACCTAACTTAAACAATTATATATTTTCAGAAGTAAATAGAATCAGTCCTCCCGTTACCATGGATCCTAAAATACCCTGCCACATCGATCAGTAGTTAATCATTCTGTTTCTGTCCTAGTAATTTATCTACACATTCAAACACAATAATATACTTAAACACCAGGACACCTATCATTTGGGCCCCATAACTTGAGTTACTGGCTTATTTGAGAAAAAAAAATACTTAATTGCTATTTATAACTAGTCATTTAATAGGCAATGTGAGAATGAGACAAGATAAGGAAAAATGAGGCTTCATCATGTTTCAAAAAGTTTACATTAATCTTTGAATCTTTACCAAGAATTTTAGCCACCTGCAAAAAAAATTATTTTTTCTTCAGAATAGTCTTTTTTGTTTACGTGCCTAATGCACGTCTTGCATTTTTTCCAAAATTCATGAAATCAACTGTTGAAGGAAAAAAAATAAAATAATAGTATGGGACTGATCTGACATTCAACTTTTTAATATCTTGTTCATGATATTTAACTATTGAAATTATTGTTATAAGATAAAGTAACAAATAAGGTATCTGAGTTCCTTTTTTGGATCTGTATGGATGTATATATATATATAAACAGTGAGAATGAAAGTGCTTTAAGTTTTTATTTCCTTTTTCCAGAAAATACTGAGAAAAATATTTGAGTTTATACAACTAGTTAACAGTTACTATTCACAATGAGAGTATGGAGGTTTTCTGAAATTTTTAAATAAAATATGCTTTCAATGTTATATGACTTTTCTTGTGTTGTAGACACTTAATTAGTATTTTATGAGCTGCTACTGACATCACTACTGGCTTGTTTTTGCTGGGAAGTCCGTGTTCTTGTTTGTGGTTGAAACTGATGATGTAGAAGGTCATGGTGTGTTGCCAGAAAATAATTGTAAATGGAGAGGGGAACTGGTATTTGAACAGGTAACTGCTCTGTGTTATCTACTTTAGATATGATATCTGACTTAAAGTTTACCTCAGCGCTCCACCCAGAAGCAGATTCTGTCAGTTGCCATGTTATTTATATATTCATTTGACTCTCTTTTAAGCAGCGGAGACATTTCAAACATATGGAAAAGCGCAGAAGGCAATATAAAATCACACATCTAGCCACTGCATAGAAGTAACTGACTTGAACCATCTTGTCAAGGGTCAAATTTGCTTCAGATGACTTTCAGAAATATGTAAAATATTACCATTACCACGGAAATACCTTTTTGCCCCTACATGTTCAAGCAGAGAAAAGATAAGTTGAGAAGATATGAAGTACCTTGCACAAATTCTCTCCTTTAGTATGCAGAACCGAGATTGGATCTGCTGCCAGTGGGGTCTGGATCTCATGCTCCTTCCCTCCGCTGTACAGAGTTTCTCTGTTCTCCCTAAGGGACTCACAGCTGCACTAGAAACATATTTTGTAGAGCTGCTTTATGGTGGGGGAGGTGATTGAGCCTTTTACTTTTGTGGTACCATATCAGTTTCCAATTAATTTTGGCACTTAATAAAGTATTGTATGTTCACCTGTTCAATTATTTTCTGTACCACATCAAGAGAACAAGATAATTTAGTCATATTAGCTTCATTTGCTTCCATTTAATACGATTAGTTATTACCCTGTACAAATGTAGGTGAACATCAGAGTGCACAAAAATGACAAACGTCTACCATAGCAGATAAGCAGTAGTACATTTCCGAGTGTTTTACATTCTCAGCTTGGGCAAATATTCTTTGAATGGCATTTTTTTTTTAAGTTAAGGAGCCATTTTTAGTTGGTTTTGTTTCTTCTCCACATTTGTTATTCAGCTGTCTAGCGTCACGTGTAAAGTGAGGGTCATAATATATATTTCCTGGTCCTCGTATAAAAACTGAGATGATGTGTATGAAGGCATTTGACACCGTGATTGGTATGAAGGAACTACTCCATACTTACTTGCTATGGTCACTTGGAAAACAACAACAACAACAAAACTATTTTGCATGTGATGGTAGGGTTGGGTAACAGCCAATATATCAAATATTTTTAAACAGTTTTGTTTGACCAAGTTCAACCAGCTGCTATTAAAAATCATTTGGCACATGGAAATTTATTTTAAGAGGGTATATCCTCCAATGTTGATTTAGAAAAGAGCGGGGAAAAAATCAATCAACTTTACTCACAGGGTGTCTCATTTTTGTGGGCATGTGAGAGTCCAAGGAGATAAACAAATATTTGCAAAATGATCTTGCTACACAGGCAGTACTATTAAAATGTTATTGTTGTTTTATTAAGGCAATGCTGTTTTATAATTTCATGATCTTCAGAGAAATACCAGGGATTTTATTAAACTCATACTTTTAAAAAGTTGAAATCTTAGATCCTATTATCACCACTATACATGTGAGAAAACAATTGCATAGAGAAAGAAGAGTTGGTAGGTTATTAAAACATAATGGGGTGCCTGGGTGGCTCAGTTGGTTAAATGTCCGACTTTGGATTAGGTCATGATCTTGTGGTTTGTGGGTTCGAGCCCCATGTCAGGCTCTGTGCTGACAGCTCAGAGCCTGGAGCCTGGATTCTCTGTCTCCCTCTTTCTGCCACTCCCCCACTTGCTCTTTCTCTCTCTCTCTCTATCTATATATCTCTCTCAAAAATATTAAAATGTAAAGAAATAAGGAGAAAACAAAATTTCATGAAATTGTCAAATCTCCTTGAGACTCAACCATGACACAATTCTTTAATTTTAAGATTTCTTTCCTACTAATGAGTCATTCTGAGCCCTTTTATGTGGGTATATAGAAATGAATACAAATTCATCCCACTGTAAACCACCCCAAATATTATTAATTAAATTGTTGAAAGTCTTGAAACAGTGAAGAAAAAAATACTGAAATTCCATATACTTGCTTCCATTAAAGTAACAAATACATCTGATTCTTATGCCAAACAAGTGTGTTTTTTCCAGCAAGTTTCTATGGGATTCCCCCTAGAAGTATCGAGGTCTGAAAAGCAAAGTAATTCCACTTATCAACTAAAATTGCATTTAATTAAAGAATAGTTCTGACATATCAGGAGAGAAACTAATTAATATTTTTAAGGCATGTGCTTTTGTGAAAAACAAAAGAGCCTAAGTAAGTATAAGCCTCAGGAGGAGAACAGCAGTATTATAGAGTGAACAGCAACAATGGTTCTTATTAATATTAAAATAAAGAAATTGGCTTAGATTGGAAAACAACCCCTAGCTTATTTGCCAGACAAGTTTGTCATTTTTCTCCTGTTTTTGACTCATCTCATTTGGAAAGCACAGATGTGTTCTACATCTGTCTCTCTCCCACTCACCCTTAAATTTTACTTACCAGCTGAACCATCAATCTTAATATATCCAAAAATATTTTATCATGGTGATAATTCAACTGTTGTATTTCAGTGCATACAAATATCCCGAAACCATGCATATCCCAACCCTATTTTGAAAGTTCTCTGAAGACTCCTCAAAAAAACAAACAAACAAAAAAACAGAAACAAAAACAAAACAAAAAAAGATTATCCCAGTGATTACATTTCTTTAAAAAGTTTATTGATGTACTAAATATATGTCTAGTTATTTTTATTGAATGCATATCTTGGCATTAAATAACTGTTTGCTAAGCACTGTGCACAGCTTCCCACACGCTAATGCCACCGTTACCAACTGTATTAAAAAACCACAAAACGTAGCAGAGATGTTCCTGGTAATGGTATTTCAAATGCATATTTAAACAGCTTATCTATTCTAAGTTCATTTCTGATAGATTACATAGCTGTATTTCAAATCTTACAAGATGCACATCTCTTTGCTGTTTTTTTCTCTATCCCTCAGCTTGCATCAGTTGAATAGCTCAAATTATTTGGTACTGGTAATGCATGAAAATGTGAGGTACAAAAATGAAATGAAAGCTATAGACTCAGTGACCTCCAGGCCTTAAAAACTGTAGCACTTCTGAATCTGTTATATTTTATTTTGCTTCAATGGTTCAACTTTATTAATTAATCTATTTATTTATTTACTCTTGCTGATGTCGTAAGATCTGTGTGAGATGTCTAAACCATGAGAGAGCCAGGGGCTATCAGAGTCAAATCTAAGTAATTTGCTTAAGAACCCTTCCCACAGAAGGGCAATGGCAGTGTGAGTGGAAAAGCAATGCCCCCTCTGCCCACACAGTGAGTGTCTGACCTACAGAACGAGAGCGACGCAGCGAGTGGAGTGGCAGGAAGGACCTTGTGCTCTTTCCCTAAAGGGCTGGTCTTGGCTGGCTTCCTTTCTCAGCTGCTCCAGGACTGCCTGCCATTGCATAGAGCAGAGGAGGGGTGGGAAAGTTAACTTTTGTTGTTGCAAGATCTCACTGATTTGCTTGCAATGCTAGGAGGCAGATTATTTCTCCTCTGCAGTTGTGCAACTCACCAGGTTTTGCTTGTTCAATGATTGCTTTAAAGCTTTGAGTCAAGTTCATAGCCAGGGTCTAATTCTTCAAGACATGTCTTTTCATATTGGCCTCATTTCTGTCACCTCCCCTTCCTGATCTACCTTTTAAAAATCTTTGAGCGTATGTATCCTTAAAAACTGCTTTAAACCCTTTCTTTCGAATAAGAACATGTATAAGAAAATAGAAAAAACTAAGAAAAGGATATAACTGATAGCATCATTTAGCCATAAGAAAGCTAAATTTAAGTGGCTTGTCTAATGTCACACAGTGAATTCTTGTGTGAGAGGCATGCAAGCCCTGGATCCTGACTCTAGCCTTCCTGTGCACACCTTGCTGTCATATTTCCTCATTTTCTCTTGGTCTCTGCTTAACTAAGCACACATGAAAATTTTAAGTAACTCAACAGCTATGGGCATACCTATAAAACTGGGAAAATGTCTATCTTTTAATAGTTATTTGTTTTTTATTTATTTTTTTATTCTATTTTCTTTATTTTTTTTTAATCTTTATTTATTTTTGAGAGAGAGAGGGAGAGACAGAATCGGAAGCAGGCTCCAGGCTCTGAGCTGTCAGCACAGAGCCCAATGCGAGGCTCGAACTCACAGTCCGTGAGATCATGACCTGAACTGAAGTCGGACCTTCAACCGACTGAGCCACCCAGGCGCCCCGGGTTATTTGTTTTTTAGAGAGAGAGGAGACAGAGAGTGAGCATGGGAGGGACAGAGGGAGAGGGAGACACAGAATCCAAAGCAGGCTCCAGGCTCTGAGATGTCAGCACAGAGCCTATCGCTGACCATGAGATCATGAGAACCATGAGATCATGACCTGAGCTGAAGTTGGACACTCAATTGACTACGCCACCCAGGTACCCCTATAATATCTACTTTTTAAAGGTGTTATAATGGTTAACCGAAATAATACATTCGTATAATCCATGCAGTAGATCACATCATAATATTTTTTAAGTGTTAGCTATTATTTCTTTGTTAATAATTAATTTAAGATAGCACAGGAACACATCTATTGTAATAAGATAAAAAGTTTACAGCTTTAGTGCACAAACAGTTGTGATGATATTTCCAATATTTGAAAGCCTATTTCCATTTCTGAGGAACAACCATGAATAGTCTATCGTGACCTTACATAGTGACAGAGAAAAGACTGAGGAAAGTAAAGATGGGAAATGAGAAGTGGGGAGCAAATGATTCACATAATATGGTTTCCTAGGCCACACTGCATTCAGAATCTCAGAGGTGGCACGTGCATTAGCCCATAACCAAATCATATCCATGAACCCATATGAGGTCAATTTTAACAGGGTGCCCATTGTCTCTCCTCCAAATCGAACAATGGAATCCAGAAAAAAATATTTTATGTTATGATTGTGATCTCAGTTGAAGGGAACAGGAGAGACTTGATCATTTTTTTTCAGGCTTGCATTTGTGGTAGGTGAAAGGCATTAGAAAAAGCTTAAACCCTTTTGCCAATATTTCAAAGCAGTTTTGATGGTATTTAGATGGCAACCTCATTTTACAGAGAATTGTATACTCATAGAACCTGGAAGAATCAAGCAGTTGGCATAACACGTTATCTGAGTTTGATCGGAATTGACATCAGGGAGCTAGGAAAGCCCAGGGCGATCCTGCGTTCTGCCTCTTTGGGGATGACTTTGACAGTAAGTGAGAATGTCTGAGTGTTAATCATTTTCTGACAGCTTTAGCTCTTATCTTATGCAGAAATAAAAGCACTCAGAAACATTACCTTCTTGGTCTTTGGTCAGGGCACTTCTTCTAGAAAAACTGTTCTAGAGTAAGACTGTATTCCTGCACAATAAATATATGTACCTATATAACACATCTAAAAATTTGATAGAAGTCTTGATTCAAGGCATCATTCTTGGGAAGAGAGGTTATTTTGTAAAGCCTTATTGGTAGGGACTTAAAAAAATTACACCAGCCTTTTATGTCCAAGTATCCATGTTAATTTCCTGTGTATATCTTTTTAAAACACTTTCAGTGTGGGTATATAGGCAGGGCCAGATGTCTCTGTCTTAATTATTCATACTCTTTAATAAATAGCAATGACATACAGTGAAAATAAAGCCCAGATGGCTGACACATTGCAGAAATCATTGGATGTACTATATAGTCGTTCCTTAGTTTCCTGAATACTAATAGATGATACAGATCATCTTTCTACCCATCAATCAAATAACAATTTCTATGAACTAAGCACTGTGATTTCTATGATTTCCGTGATTTCTATGAACTAAGCACTGTGCTACTGACCAGGTGGATTCTAAAAACATACTGCCATGTACTACCATAACATCATTTCCTTTTATCTCTATTTTCCTTGGGCTCTAGGCTTGCCTAGGTTTCTAGAACTTACTTTCAAGAGTGATCCATGGGGCGCCTGGGTGACAAAGTCAGTTAAGCGTCTGACTCTTAATTTAAGCTCAGGTTGATGAGGGAGCATAAGGCAAGCGGAAGGTAAAGTACAAGCTAGCAACCCTCTCCATCCCCCAGGTAGGATATGTATGACATTCCTCAGGCACTCCTGGCTGTCAAAGAACAAAGGAAAAGGAAAAACTAGTGGTTAACTGATAGAGATCACAGTCATGCAGGACAAGAGTCTCCATTGGTTTACAAATGTCTTAGTAAATGACAAGAAAAAGGCAATCTTATCAATAGCCTGGTCTCCAGAAACCTATAGACTCAGTGTCCCAGAGGCCTACATTACGCTCCCCTCCATAGTGATGTGGGAAACAAAGGCAAGAAGAAAATGTAAATACCATTAAGTTTCTTTCTAACCTGCAACCCATTGACAAATATTTGAGGCAGGTACAGTAAAACATGCCTCCAATAAACTGTGGCTTGTCTTAATGTTAACTCCTTACTAGAGGGAAAACATTAACTTGACAATAGCAAGGCCTATGGTATCTTTAGAGTCCTCTTTAGCATGTGAAAGTCCTTTTGGGAACTTCCCTTTTTCCTTACCTCCCTCAATGCCCAGGTGTATAATCATTCACCCCTCACACTTATAACTGAGTTCTTTCTGCCCATGGGTCCTGGCCCTGTGCTTTAATGAAATCACCTTTTTTGCAACAAAGACATCTCAAGAATTCTATCTTGGCTGTTGCCTCCAGACTGTCACCACCACTCCAGAACCCCATCAAAGGTCATGATCTCACTGTTCCTGAGTTAGTTCCCCGCCTCTATGCTGACAGTGCAGAGCCTGCTTGGGATTCTCTCTCTCTCTCTCTCACTCTCTCTCTGCACCTCCCCCACCCTGTGCACATTCTCTAAACAAACAGACAAACAAACAAACAAACAAACAAACAAAATAGTGATCCAAAGCCAGAGCTGAGTTTGCTGTGGTGGTTGTTTAACTAACTGGTTTACTAACTTCAGTCTCACGCATCATGGTGTATATTACTAGTTGTTAAGCAGTGGTTGATGAATCATAAAATCAAGGAGTTTCAGAATTCAGAGAAATTTAGAGCTGGCTCAAGTTATAGTTTACACAAGAGAACATGTGAAATAAATAACCAAGTGATTTCACGAGATGAGGCAACTAGTTAGTGTCAAAACCGAGGCTTCAAGTATAGGCTGCTGAGATCTGATGTTCTTTCTAGTGTTACTGCATCACAGAAATGTGTGGGATTAAAAGTGCCATCATGGGAATGAAGACACAGCATCTTGGGTTTGTTGCTGCTTTTGACAAAAGATGAGAAAAAGGAAGGGGCACAAATGTCACCACGGTACCTAGTTCATGTTATTTTTCTAGAATGATGATGGGGTTCTGGAAAATAAGAAAATAAGATCTCGTTCTGCAAATCTTAGTGGGATTTCTGACTGGTGTAGGATTACCTAGACTATCTCAAAGTACAGAACTCCATACTCATCAAGTCTTGAATTACAGGGATGCCATTTTCCTAGATATAATAGTTATAGGACCACTGTGGGAAAATAAAGATATGCCAGTTTGTTGGCTTTAGACAACCACAGTACATTACATGTTGGGCATGAAAACAAAAACATTATTTATCAACCACTAAATCACTAGTTAGTATTGATATTACAAGAAATATATTTGGCTTGAAGTATGCAAATGTGAAGCCCCTAGAGAACCACCGTTTTAACTTGCCTTCTAAGAACCTTCCAGTCATGGACAAACCTGGATGCCAGTGGAATTATCCAGAAATGGTTTACTTAGTTGGACTTCTCTGTAGTTGATGTTATCAGGGAGAAGGGCATAACCAGGGGAGAGAGCAGAGGTGAGTGTCAAGAGTGTCCCATAAAGGGAAGAGACCCAAGTAAAAACCAGAATGTGCCTGTCCCCAAACCCCAATAAACTGTTCTTCCTGTTGGAATGTAGCTACATTGCCCTTTCAACAGAAACCATAATATTCTTTGCCACATTGGTTCAATTTCAATGTTTATACTGTGAATGTCTGCCCATCTAGTAAATGATCATTAACATTATTAGCCTGAATAAGGAAGAAGAGAGCATATTCTTTTCTAGTAAAGACACAGCCTTAGAGATAAAGGGAGGTGCAAGTGTGTCCCTAAACACTAAGTTGCATCCTCAGTACAGTTTGGGGAGAGGCCGCTGTTGCCAGGCAACAAGCCTTAACAGGAAATACAGACTGGTGAGTGTTATGTATGGTCTTTCAGGCACCAACTGAAATGCCCCTTCCACTACCTCCTCTAGTCCCTGGTTGATATGAATCACTCAGATAAAAGGAGCCAGGGAAGAGTACCCCTTCAGCAACTCTGCTGCTCTAGGCAGGTCCTTGAGAATAGTAACATACTTTAAAGATTATGGATATTTTTATCTATGGAATTTCAATACGGGGATGATCTCAAGGCAATACATGTGAGATGTTCACATATTTTCTTATTTAAAAGATTTAAAAACTATTTCCAACCATATACATTTATGGGTACATAATGATTGAATTAATATGGGATATAGCAAAATGTGGGGTTCTATTAAAGAGGAGCATACGAAGGTAATTGTCATTTGAGAGATGTCTTTGCTGATGATCATTAAGCAAGAGCCGAAAAGGTTTGTACTGTTATGATAATGATTTATGCACACTTTTAAAGCCTGTCCTTATTTACTAGTGTATTATTTAATGTTTTTCTTTCATTTTGATATTTTTAAAATTTATTTTGATATATGTTTATGAAAAATCTTTCATTTCCAAGAATATATTCGCTAAGTACTGTAAAGATGATTCTGTCTCAGGATATTTGAAATGGCATTGCCAAGTGATTTTCTGTAGAGCTCATCACCATAGCAGAGGTCAATTTGAAGAGTGGATTTTAAAGAACAGTGCCAAACTAAATGCTGCCTCTCTTTTCCCTTAACATTCCCTAGAATGCCATTCCCATCTCATTCCCTAGAAAGTAGACGGTATTAAATAATAGTTGAACCAGCATGTATATTTCAATAAAAACATCATTGCTGGAGCAGTTTTCCAAAATTATTTTTTTAAGGAGTCAAACCGTGTAATGCTACAGCATATAAGAAGCCTCAAATAAATCCAGCTTAGAAGAAATGTCTGTCGTTTGTTAGTTGACAGCCAGGAGAGAGTGTGAATATTGAAGGGATGTTGGATGACTGGAAGTTTACTGTTTTAAGTCTGATGTGTGGACTGAAGACATGAGAGTTACAGTCCTTTTGGTATGTTGTTATTTTTCCTGTGAAGTATATTACATATGCATAAAGAATGTAAAGAAAATCATGTCCACAAAATCAGGAATAGTTTTGACAAAGAGGGCATGTTAATAGTGACAGTCATGGGAACACCACAGTGACCAAGGGCTTTACTTCAAAAAAAAAAAGTCAAATCATAGTATCTTCATGTTGGAAGAGACCACAGTATTCTGTCTAAGGAGTTTTCAAACTGTGTCCTTGGGACGCCCTTTCCCCACCCCTACGCAGAGGCAGCTGCAGAGCAGAAAAGAGGAGCCAGAAATTTTAGGGAGATCTACATCTGGAGCCTTCCACAGTCTACATTCAGTCCCATTTTAGAGATGAAGCAGATGTGTCTCAGAGGGGCTAATGATACATTCAAAGATACACAGGTAGTTGGTGTCAATCCCAGACTAGACTTCCTGATTTGTGTGTGTGTGTCTCTGTGTGCGTGTGTTTTAACTGACATTCTATTGCTTCTCAATTTATTAGAAAATACAATTACCGGGGCACCTGGGTGGCTCAATTGGTGACTTCAGCTCAGGTCATAATTTCATGGCTCATGATTTTGAGCCCCCCGTTGGGTTCTGTGCTGACGGCTCAGAACCTGGAGCCTGCTTTGGATTCTGTGTCTCCCTCTCTTTGCCCCTCCTCCACTTGTGCTCTGTGTCTCTGCTTCAAATATAAATAAACATTAAAAAATAAGATAATGTAAAGCACAACTACCCTAATGAACAGTCAGAAAACACTTGTCTTTTCCTCCATTGCCTTTAAAACCCAATGGAAAGGCGAGACTCAAAATCCCTATAAATCTCTCAAAAGAAATCCTGTCTTGAATTTCTTGTGTCTTTACTGGTCCTTCTAGCCTCTTTTAAAAGCTGAATGTGGGATGTCAGCTAAGGATTACAAAAGCTGCACCTTTGCAAATCCTGCAAGATCCTCTAGCAAGGATTATTTGCCTTCTATTGCTTTGTCTTTAGCTTTTTTAGGACCCCTGGTAAAATGGGAGAAAAAGAGTCCCTGCAAACACTGTGATATACAAACAGCTGTTGAGTTCAAGTATACCATGTGCATGGTGCATCCTGGTGGTTGCTGTCCTGGTTACTCTGCAAACACCAAAGCATATATAACTTGACGTTAAGTCCATTTCAAGAGAGGAGAATGATTTCATTATTTTAGTAGGGGCACTTTGCTTATGAGGAAGTAGACTCCAAAAAAGCAGGGACCACTTTGCCATGTTGATCATTATTACCAGTATGGCACACAGTAGGGCTCAGTAAGTAAATGAGTGAACAGAAATCTATTAAAATTAGCTCAGGTAAAAAGATTTATTGGAGTAATACAAAATGATTTTAATGATATCACATAATGATAAGTAAGCCTAGCTTCACAAGGTACCCCATCCTAGCATGTTGATTCCACTGACTTTGCTGCTAATGAATCTCAGTGACCCAACATGGCTATGCACCCTGATAGTACAACTATAGTGCCCATCATGAATGAAAAAAAAAAAAAAAATAGAAAGGTTCTTGAATACCCTAGACTGGACCAGAACCTAGATGTTGGGTAAAAGTGGGAAAGCAAATAAGGGATGTCATCTGTGATATTGACCAACAATATTTATCTTAGACCCTTCAGAGAACATTGAGAAGCATTATCTCCCTGTTAACACTATACATCCTGAAAGGACAGGTTTGTTTTTGTTTGTTTGTTTGTTTGTTTTTTTAAGAGATATGCATACTTTCCATGTGCTTGAACAATAATATTGCCAAAAGCAACACCATTTTCTCCTATATAAACTATCCCACCTTTTTTTGATAACTTTGTAAATTTAAAAATATCACTGAATAGTTAACTAAAAAAACTCCTAGAATATTCGTGAAAAAAATCTTAGAGAATTTCTCCTTTAATTAACTTACTGAAGTGTTCACACTTATAAAAATCTTCACTATTGGGGCTCCTGGGTGGCTCAGTCGGTTAGGTGTCCGACTTCGGCTCAGGTCACGATCTTGCGGTATGTGGGTTCGAGCCCCCGCGTCGGACTCTGTGCTGACTGCTCAGAGCCTGGAGCCTGTTTCGGATTCTGTGTCTCCCTCTCTCTGACCCTCCCCCGTTCATGCTCTGTCTCTCTTTGTCTCAAAAATAAATAAATGTTAAAAAAAAATTAAAAAAAAAATCTTCACTATTGAAAAAAACAGAATTAAAAACACAGCTTCCAAAAATGTCCCCTGTGAGTAGGAAGACCATTTTCTTTGCTGCAAGATATTAGTGAAATATTTAGAAAAAAGGGAAGAAAATCCTTAGCAGTGATTAGAAATTAGTTTGTATAGCCTCCCTACCGCAGTCTGCATTTACAGGATATATGCCATGGTTATTCTACTAGAAGATTTTTTTAAGCTTATTTATTTTGAGGAAGAGTGCACAAGCAGAGGAGGGGCAGAGAGAGAGAGGGAGAGAGAGAATTCCAAGAAGGGTTCACACTGTCAGTGCAGAACCTGATGCAGGACCTAATCTTAGGAACAGTGAGATCATGACCCGAGCTGAAATCAAGAGTCAGATGCTTAACCTACTGAGCCACCCGGGCGCCCCTTAGAAGATATTTTTAGTTCAGCACTGCTTTGGTTAAAACTATGACTGGATAAAGTACTAATTTTCATGAAGTTATAGAAGTGTATCAATTTTTTGAAAGGAGAATTGGCTGAGAGCCCATCAGAATACATGTATTCATTCACACACATAGATATACAAATTTAACTGGGAAAAAGTTTTTTCACAAATTCATCCTTATTCTTTCCACATGTCATTTGTTTCACAACCTTAGCATTGGTCATGAGTCCACACTTGAATATACTGACCCGAGGTGAAATTCCAAATGCGGAACTTGAAAACACAATCAAGGATGTAAGGATTAGTAAACAGAAAGTTGAATTTTAATACTTTATTAAAATTTGTTTTCAATCTTTATTTTTGAGAAAGAGAGACAGATTGTGAGTGGGGGAGGAACAGAAAGAGAGGAAGACACAGAATCCGAAGCAGGCTCCAGGCTCAGAGCTGTCAGCTCAGAGCCCAACATGGGGCCCAAACCCAGGAACTGCAAGATCATGACCTGAGCTGAGGTCGGACGCTTAACCCACTGAGCCACCCAGGTGCCCCAAAAGTTTTATTATTTTATTTCTCTTTCTTCTGAGGACAGATCAAAGGAAACTAGTCTAAAATGTTATTAGATACTGATCTGGAATTGTTAGACTTAACTGTAGCTGGTAAGGGCAGACTATGGTCTTAGTACACAGTATCTGCCTAAAAGTTGTTGTGGAGTTGGTCTTCCCAGTCCTAGAAGTGCTTTGGAATCACCTGGGGAACACTGAAAAATGAAGAAATCCAGGCCAGTTGAATCAGAATCTGTGAGCACCAGGCCTGGTATCAGGATTATTATGAAACTCCCCAGTTACCTCTAATATGTAGTTAGGGTTTAGAGCATCAACGGTCATTCTAAGTCCATGATTTTGTTTTTTGTGTTGAATATTTTTGCCATTCTATCAATTATTTTTTTCTGTGTTGTTTTTTCAGATGCATCATATCCATCACCCAAGAGCAATAAATATTTAAAAATTACTGAGGTTAGATTGAGTAAACACACATTGTTATGCACATTGTTAAACTTTACATTTTAAGATCCTTATTACTAAGGTATTATAGCTATGGTTAATTTAAAATCTTATAAAGAATCCATTGAGCAGGTTATATGTTAAGTACTATTTTGCCAGTTGAATATGGCTCAGGAGAAATCTAACTAATTACATAAAGTGGATGGTTCTGAGAATTTATATTTATTCAAATAATTCATTTAAATAATCCTTAGATATGTTATCTATTATCTTTCAAAATACAAAATGAATTCTATAACTTAGTCATAGATTTTAGGTAAAATTGTTCCACAAACACACACACCATAGCTTTTAATCTCTTCAGTATGTAATGACTGACCTGCTTTCCACAGTTTCTTGAACATTTAGTAAACTAATTTAGTGTTTTAAAGTATTGTCAAATAGAAGATCTTCCTGTACCCAATTTAATAAGAAGATAAAATGTTATAGTTAGCATATCCATTTTTCACACATAAACAGGCACTTAAGTTCTTAAAAACAGGTTGTTCTTTTAGGTAATTTCAATATTGCCTCTGGAATCTTTTTCCAAAATTTAGTGTAGATGTTTTTGATCTATCTGAGAAACAGTTGTCTGGCTGCAAACCTTAGCTCTGTGCTTACAGAGATTTTTACC
This sequence comes from Panthera onca, assembly GCF_046562875.1. Classification (NCBI taxonomy): domain Eukaryota; kingdom Metazoa; phylum Chordata; class Mammalia; order Carnivora; family Felidae; genus Panthera; species Panthera onca. Next base: position 111,908,152 of record NC_138339.1, read on the forward strand.
ATTTCTAATTAGTAACACTGGCAAAATTTACTAATGTCTAAAAGAAAACAAGATATGAATATTCCTATATGGTAATTACTACATGTTCTAAACTAAATCCAGTATTTTTAATTCTCTAGGAGTTTGTTACTTGAACCTGCCTGAATCCACTTCTGTTCATCTCATTATAGTATATACACTGTTAGCCTTTACTGATTTGTTTTGTTGAGCATACTTTTTCCTTAGTATTTTTATACTATCAATAATCTGTCTCTTGTTGCATTTCAAGAATAAAAGATATTGAATCATGTGAATATATTCATATGATTATTTTATGTAAGATCAATTTAGTAGCCACTATTGCTCCGTGAAATAAGCAAGTTATAGAAATATTTATCTTAATATCACTATCAAGTTCTTTCTTCCTAAAGCAAAATTAATATTCTCATTTTAATTTCTGTAGGCGATTTTTACAGCTGCCTTAGAATTGTAATTGTGAATAGAAATTCCCTGTCAATTGTGAATAGAAATTCAAATTACTGAATTTGAAAATAGTGAAATGTTTGTTCCCTAGCTTGTTTTTATAGACTGATTGTCCTACTGTTCTTTTTTTATGTATTATACTTACCTTTGAATATTTGTCTGTAGGCTGTTGAAATTTATTGGGATTTAATTTAATTGTCTTCTAAAATGATGTATTGTTACATGTTGTAATGCATTAAGAAGGGTAGTTTGTAAGCAATATTTCAAAGTTTTGTCTATTTAAAGTGTAGTACAGGATATTTATTTTGTAATTACAGACTACATGGTTTCTGTATAAAATATCCTCCTTTTCCAACATGAAACTGATGTTGAGTTGATGTTGCGCTGAATTACAGGAGTAGGGGGAGATAGACATTAGATTATATGCAATGTTGTTTTCCAGAGTATGTAACCCAAAACCATATTTGAGGCAAATGCAATGCCCAATGGGCAGTGCTTTATACAAGATTATGTTACACATGAATTTGCCAGCCAAAGACTATTTTATCTCAGACTTAGGTAAAAGTGCCAGAGGAGAATAATTTCATTGGTGGTAAATTTGAACACATTCAGCAAAATGACCAAAATTTAAGGCCTTCAGAGGAAATATACTTATGCTTACATGTTGCTAATAATGTATTTCTAGGCAGTCACCAGGCTTACTACAATCAGTTAATTAATTAATTAATTTATTTATTTATTTTTAATGTTTATTTTTGAGACAAAGAGAGGGAGAGAGAGCGAGGGAGAGGCAGAGAGAGAGGAAGACACCGAATCCGAAGCAGGCTCCAGGCTCTGAGCTGTCAGCACAGAGCCCGATGTGGGGCTTGAACCCACACACTGTGAGATTATGACCTGAGCTGAAATGAAGACTCAGACACTTAACTGACTGAGCTACCCAGGTGCCCCACAATCAATTAACATTAAAAAAAAAATATGTTACTGAAATAAAACCTACATAAAAGCACCCAATTGTAAGTGCACAACATGATGAATGTCCACAAAATGAACATATAGTAGGTAACTATCATCCAGATCAGGAAATAGAATATTATGAAGTCTTCCAGAAATCTCTGGACCATACTTCAATTACAAAGTCCCTACCTCACCCCACAAGGGTAACCAAAATCCTGCCTTTTATCACATTAGATTACATTTTGTCTTTTTTTTTTTTTTAACAATTATATGTTCTTGATTGGAGTGTTGCTGTTGTTTTTTTAAGATATTTTATCATAGCCAGAAATAGAACTCAAATTTTAATTTTACCATTTTCTCCATAAAATGGAGGGAAAAGAGGAATAATAGGTTGCTAGGAAGAAATTCCTACTTCTCATTCATTCTCTACACAATGACATACATAACCAAGGCTTTATGAGCCTTGCTTTGTTTCTTTTGGTGACATGGTGAACTTTTTGAAAAGTATCTAGTTTGGATACTTTACACATTCACCATAGAACTTTATTTTGTAGTTTTAATGATAAAATGGAAACAGAAATGTAGGGTGAAAAAGACTGTTTTTAAAGTACTTTCCTGCCCTGTAATTTCCTTTTGGGCTTGGGTGGCCAGTGGGAACACCCTAGAAGCCTGGGGACATTGAGGCATGTGGACCGGTGATCAGCAAGCTGAGCTCCATAGCTGATGTACCTGGAAATCTCAGATTGTGGCAGTCCAAAAAAACAAAACACAAAAAACAAAAAACAAACAAGCAAACAAAAAAACAAAAAAAACTAAACAAAAAGCATTGTGTCAAAAAAGCAATGTGTAGGTGGCTAAGCCAAACTTTCTTTGTTTGTCTTTTCAGAGGAAGACATGAGTAGACCTTAGAGATAAGATAGAAAATTGAGGGGCACCTGGGTGGCTCGGTTGGGTGACCAACTTTGGCTCAGTTCGTGATCTCACAGTTTGTGGGTTTGAGCCCCGCATCAGGCACTGTGCTGACAGCTCAGAGCCTGGAGCCTATTTCAGATTCTGTGTCTCCCCCTCTCTCTGCCCCTCCCCTGCTCATGCTCTGTGTCTCTCTGTCTCTCAATAATAAATAAACATTAAAAAAATTTAAAAAAAGAAAATTGAGAATTCTCAGCCCCTCCAAGACACTTTCTACAAACCTTTGAAGTTAATTCTAACTAACATCCTGGTTAGAATTCCTGCTTTGCAAGTTAGGGTTCCTGCTTTGCCAATCTAACTTATAGTTTAAGGTGCAGTGCTCCACACTGATTGGAGGGTGAAATGAAGGCTACAATCCTACCATGTGTCCAGAAAGAGAAAAGCTAAGAATATATGGTAGACACATTATGATATTATTCTTTTCTGGACTCCCTCCTTTTTTCCTAACTTTTTGGAGATCTGGTTACATTTAAGTAGGAGAAAAGGCCTTAACTCATATTTTTGGTGAAAAAAAAAAAAAACAACAAACTACAGGGGAACTGTATTATATAATGAACCTGAACTTAAAATAAGCAGGTACACAATGGCCTATAATAAACTCAAAAGAAATAAAATAGAACCAGGATTTTAAATACAAAACTGACCATAACACTAAATTGTTCTTATTAGTATTATTTCAACCTAGGTGATCGATAGTCTAGCCCTTAAAATATCACATCCACTGTGATTTCAATTATGTAGGAACATGTCCCTCTCTATTTAACTTTAAAATTCTCTGGCAAGGGGCACCTGGGTGGCTCAGTAGGTAAAGCACTCAGCTCTTGATTTTAGTTTAGGTCACAATCTCACAGTTTGTGGGATTGAGCCTTGCTTAGCTCTGTGCTGCAAGCACAGAGCCTGCTTGGGATTCCCTCTTACCCTCTCTCTCTGACCCACCCCCACTCACCCCCACTTAAATGTTTCTTAAAGATTTAAGAAATCTATAAATAAAATTCTCAGTCAAGACCAACTTTAATGGAAAAATTAAATTAAGAATGTTACAACATCCACAATACATTCTAGTCTATCTCAGTTCTAAGGTAAGCTCTACATGGAAACTGTCAAAGGAACAATTACAGAATTGCTCTGTTTTTTTGTTTTTTTTGTTTTTTTTTTTCAATTCAGCAGAACTGACTCCTCTTGTCCCACTTGGAGTGACATATTGAGTGATGAGAAACTTGGCAAATCTTATTGGTCATTTTCCTCTCACAGCTCACTTTAGGGTGTCCTTAGTGGGCTGCACTGTTATTTCAGCCTGACCATTTGCTGGAGGGTGATGAGTAGTGATAGTGACAGGTTGGATGAGCTCTGGCTTCACAGGTTTCTTAAACACATATGAAATCAATGCAGATCCATTGTCAGGAATAATAACATCTGGAAATTTGGACATTGAAAAGCCCTAGCACAGAGCTCTTTTGGTTAAAGCAGAAGTATTTTGAGAAGGTAGCCACAACAAGCAAGAAATTCTTGTCTTTGCAAAATAAATAAGAATTCTGACCAAGTCTTTTTGACCATTTGCCAGAGAAAGGAAAGGTGTCATTGGCAGGTTTGATGGAGTAATCAGGCATTGGCTACGATCTTCTAACTAGCACAACTAATTATAGGCTTTAGATGTAATTATTAGTGCATATCTGTCCGTTCAAAAATTCCTGGTGAAAGTGCATGTATTATTATTATAATAACATGCTGAATTATGTGACATTTCTTCTCTGACCACTGGAAAGTAAAGAACACAGCTTTGATTAGAAAATAGGGTTGGGGGGCCTGGATGGCTCAGTCATTTAAGCGTGAAATTCTTCATTTGGCTCAGGTCATGGTCTCATGGTTTGTGGGTGCGAGCCCCACATCAGGCTCTACACTGACAGCACAGAGCCTGTTTGGGATTCTGTCTCCCTGTCTCTTTGCCACTCCCCTGCTCACTCTTCTAGGTCTCAAAATAAATAAACATAAAAAAAAAGGAAAGTAGGGTCTGTGGGACACTGGATGGCTCAGGCAAGGCATTGGACTCTGAGTTCAGCTCAGATGATGATCTCTTAGTTTTTGAGGTTGAGCCCTGCATCAGCTCTGCAGTAATAGTGCAGAGCCTGCTTGGGATTCTCTCTCCCTCTCTCTCTCTCTCTCTCTCTGCCCCTCTCACACTCATGTATGCTCTCTCTCTTCCTCAAAAATAAATACAGAAACTTAAAAAAGAGAAATTAGGGTCTGAATTGAATATGTGGGAGACATTATGTAGTTAAAAACATGAGTGTAAATTAGTTTCCTGTGCTAGTTTATGTGATAAAATGAAAGACCTAGAACAGTCTTGAGAATATCTTCATTAAGAAGCTAAAGAGGAAACAAGAGAGAGTAAAGAATTCTCAAAGTGCACCTTCCACAAGTAATGAAGCAGCAGAACCAACTCTTCATAGTATGGGCTTGTATAGCTTGTAAGGAAGCACTCTCACTCTGGGACAAGTAGCAGTGAAGGGATGCATGTTCTTAAGTGGCTAATTCCAAAGTATTGGTAGGTAATCACTTGTCAGGGAAGAGGTTTAGCTTGGAGTTTATATATATGTCAGATCAGAGACCATATACAAAGGCCTAAAAAGAGTCCTTCCAAGTTAGGTCAACCTGCCTGTGTTTCACAAATTTCTTTTATGAGAATCTAGTTTTAAACACAACAGGGGTGGGGTGCCTGGGTGGCTCAGTCGGTTGAGAGGCCAGCTTCAGCTCAGGTCATGATCTCATGTCCATGAGTTCGAGCCCTGCGTTGGGCTCTGTGCTGACAGCTCAGAGCCTGGAGCCTGCTTGGGATTCTGTGTCTCCCCCTCTCTCTGCCCCTCCCCCACTCATTCTCTCTCTCTCTCTCTCTCTCTCTCTCTCTCTCAAAAATAAACATTTAAAAAAAATTTAAACACAGCAGGGGTTATCAGACTCTTTACAGAATTTTATCCTTACTTAAAAAGTCTAAAGTTTTACCCTTTGGACTATTTTTAGACCAATTTTGGACTAATTTTGTGCTTTGAACTAATTTTTCCCTTAATCACTTTAACAAACACAATCTGTTCTATATATACCATATTCCAGGTTTTCTTCTAAGTCTGTCTGCCTGCCTTCCTTCCTTCCTTCCTTCCTCCCTACCCCCCCTTCCTATATTTCCCTCCCCACCTCCATTTTTTTTGTTCATGAGAAAATAGAGTAATTCAAACTAGATATGAGTAGATTAAGGGGCATGAATGTATCTGTCTCTGACAAGACGACCTATGTTCTTGTTGCTAGATTAAATGCACTCCTATTTCAGTGCCTGGTGGGACTAAGAGACAGGTGTGGAGGAAGCTTCATGTGAGCAAGAAAATAATCCTCCTACAGTCTGCTTTTAGTCTTTATTTTCCATGTATGTTGAGAGCATTTTAGTCACAGTTCTTTCTGTTTCTTTTAAGCTGTTAACAAGTAGGAATATTCAGCCTCCAGTAATTTTTCAATCATTTTGTGAAATATTAGCCCTTTAATGAGGCCTAGTATGGCTAGCCTGCTGTCTTCAGCATAGGTTTCAGGTAGGCATTAGTGTGAAAATATGGAACTGGTTTATAATCTTAATTTTTAAAGCATATGAAAAGACAAGTTTTGTGACTTGTGTTGAAAGACTTACATGACCTGTCAAAACAATTCATAAGATTCCTATTTGAAGGGGAAATGAAAAGTCAAGGTGACAGAAAGGTTATATTCCTGCATTTGCAGGAGAGGAAGGGCGCAGATAAGATATGTCTTTGAAAGCTAATGAGAAAGCTATTTGTCAGGCAAGCTGTTCAAGTGCAGTGTCAGCAAGTGAAATGGGCTATTGCCTTTGGGGAAATGATTTACAGCATATGAAAACCATCTTGGTTTGGGAGCCGGGTTGACCGTGGCACATCTCTCTTCCAGCTTTTTGGCTCTTTCTCCTTTCCTGTTTCCAGTGTAAAATCAGCCTTTGTATATGAAAAACACTGCATGGCTTTGGCTTGCAGTCATGTGTGTTCTTGGTATGATTTTCACTAATGAGATTGGCATTGGATGCTTCAGTAAACACTCATATTTGCTTTAGGTTTATGTTTACTTAATCTTTGTAGTTTAACTGGCTAAACTTGAACAAAGCCTGCTTAATTTGAGCCTAATAAAGTGTTGTGCTTTCAAAGAGAGTATGCAGAATTAAAAGAATATGCAATTTTTTTTTAAAGTAGCCCTTCCCTTCTCCTCGTCTGTTTTCCTTATCTCCCTGCTGTCTGACCTGTCTCTGGTAGGGATACTTGCATTATATCCCTAGTTACTATGTGTGTATTAAACCATTTTCATGTGGAATAAAGCAAGTTATGATTTTTTAACATAAATATTTTTAACAAATGTTTTTAACCTTTTTTCATAAATACAAAAATTAAATCTGTACTGTAAACAAATTATTTTGAACACTGTGGCTACCTCTGGAAGCTTGGCTACTTGTGATGGGTTTAGGCCTATAATATGTGTTCTGTATACCACCTAAAAATGAGGAAAGGGAGACAACACTCTGTGTGCTACTAGAAAAAGGCAACAGTCAGAGCCAAACGGCATGTCACTTTATATTCTTCAGGCCATTCTAACCATCTTCCTTTGGATGATGCATTTTGTAGCTGTTGCCACTTGGGCAATTGAAAAGGGAAAATAAACAAATAACATGATTTGGAGGAGTGTGGAGGGATGTGAGTCTTAGAATGATCCTTGGGATTTACAGAAGGCTTTAAAGCTATTTGTGCTGCTTTGTGCCGCCTTGTGCCCTGTGTCAGTTAATATTTTATCTTTACTCCACTTTTATGTTTTAAAACGTGGGAGATATTTTAAAAAGTATTGCACTGACCTCTACCCCGAAGTCTCCTAGCTCTGGCCAACCCTATTCACTTCTTTGATTGAGTATTCATTGTCTTTTCACTTGTGTGAGCAATATGAAATGAATGCTTACATGCCACGACAGACATGTAGAAAATCTTCTAAAATCGCAGTCCAGGTTCAACTGCAAATATGAAACATAAATCCATTTCCATTTAGCCTTTGATGAGTATAAGTATTAATATTGAGGTCAGTCTACAGTTTGCTGGTATTATGACTATTTTTTTTCCCTTAGTGGTAGAGCACCTTAGTCTGGAAAAAGCATCTCTTTGGATATAGTATGAAATTTGATATACTCCTGTGAAGCACTGTTTCATCCTTTCAAATACGCCAGAACATCCTATAAGTGAAATAAAGATTTCTAAATGTCAAAAGCAAAAAAATATTAGAATGCAATCAAAACATTTTCTGAAAAAAAAAAAAAAAAAAAAAAAAAAAGAAAGAAACCAGCTTCTCATTTTGCATTAGTAAGTAAAAATAGTTCAAAGACTAAATAGTGAAAATGAAGGTATACCAGGTCTACAGATTCTAGATAAAGGATGCTACAGTCCACTCAGGCTCATGGGGTTTTCACTAAAGAGATTCTGCTTTGTATTCTGTAACATTCAGAACTAGTTTTTGGATCAACTCCCTGATGAGACTGAGGAAGGGTTTTGTGTGTTTTGTTTGTTATTGTTACCAACTGCCCGCAACAGAAGGAACTAATAAGAAAGTAGTGCCCTCTATGGGTGGGAGTGCAGAATGCATCTTATTAGCAAGAATCAGTATATTGCAGGAATGGGAAAGAACATTGATTCGTGGCACAGGCCACTATTAACTATGAAAATAATAAGTTGTGCTAGTTTTGTTTTTCTTTTAAGCAGTTTGTTGGTGAAGATAAATAAATAAGAGACAGAGCCTCTATCTCTGTAACTGATGTTTTGTGAAATCAGGATGTTTTATTAAATTCTGACACAATGATATAGCTCAGTCACCTCAGAGAGTGATCTCTGACAAGCAGCACTTAAAGGAGAGGGGCCACACCTTCTAGTATGTAGTACCTAAAACTATGTGTGTTGATTGGCATCTGGCTGGCTAGATAAAATCCACTTAGGGAGTTGATTTAAAATGGAAAGTCCAAGATGTCACCTCCAGAGACACTGATTCAATTGGTCTAGGTAAGTCCTAGGAATGTCGTGTTTTTACCAAGTGGCACGGTGATTGGGAGACACTGCAGGCTTGGAAAGCAATGCCTTTTTGTGCATCTGCCCTTTGCTTCTGTTTACCAGCCAGCACCAAAGTGGGCAGCTCTAGCTGGGCGCCATGTCCTCATAGAAAATGGGAGCTCTTCTACTCTTCTCTCAAAAGCTGGGCGCCATGTCCTCATAGTAAATGGGAGCTCTTCTACTCTTCTCTCAAAAGTCTCATTTTCTGCTGGGTCTCTTCCTTTGCTTAGCTCTTGTCTGTCAAGGAAAGAACAGGAAAATCATTACTTCTGAAGGAACTGTTCCTTTGGCTTTTGATAACTGACAGAGTGAACAAATTTCTTCCCACATGGTATGTCCTGTGCCTTCTATCAACCATTCCAGAGCTGTCACTCACTGAAGCTCTGCCAAGCATGTCTCCTGCTTTCCCGGTGTAGAGGGCTTTCTGTGATCAGCATATTGTCAAAAGTGTCACACATATACAAAGCTTACACATTGATGAAAACCACAGATATTTGCCATCTAGGATTTGAATGTAGCTTTTCCTAAATGCATATAAAACCTGTCATTCTTTGCTGTATGCTGCACCTGGTGTTGTGTGTTAACTTGGGTGGCATCTCTGTTAATCCTGCCCCCCAGTCTCATAAAGGGACCCTTCTACCAACATCACAACAGCTCAAATTAAAGGAAACCTCATAGCCATGAAGATAGCTGTTAGCAAAGCCTTTGTTTTTGTCATAACTTATCAATGTCTAGCACGTCCCTGTTCTCTCTTCCTGGTGCTGCTGGGAGACACAACACTGAGGCTCTGATTTGCAGTAGACTTAAGGTCCATGGCCAAGGCCTCCTGGCTTAGAATGTTAAAAGCATTATTATAAGCAGTTAACAAAACCTGTTCTAGAACAGAGAGGGATGATAAACACAGGGTGGAGTCTGTGATAATCTAAGTTATTTAGAAAATTGAATAGAATATCAAATGATAACTTTGCTTTACCTATTCATTTTTTTTTTCAATAATAAGGAATACACCTTTCTTTGTTCACTTACAGAAGAGTGTGCATATTCTGTGTACATTCCTGGGCTGCTTCGTGCTCTTGGTTTGCTAGAGAGCTCAGTCTGTTAGGTGTTTTCAGTGTCTTTACCCCCAACCTCTGCTTTGTCAAGCAATCAAGTGGTCCCAGGAATTCACTCTAATCCTTCTCTTTTTGTGTTTTGTTTTTTAGGTAAGTACTTTTCGTTTTCCTCCTCCTTAATGCTGAGAGAAAATGCACCTGCGTGATGTAGAACAAATGGCTTACAAACACAAAAACCAAAAGATAAAAAATAACACGAGCAGGAAAGCATGACACGCTACCTGATACCAGTAAGAACTGTAAGTGGCCTTCAAATGTTCTTCTCTTTTCTAAGGAAGGGGAGTAACAGTACAGAAAGATGGGGTTGTTGCTGTGAGAGTTAGAAGATTATAAGGAATGTTCATGAAATATTTATTCTCACCTGCTTTTTGGGTAGATGAACAGCTGATGGTTCTGAGCTGGCTCGCCATTCCCCAGTCAAAAACTATTGACCTAAATGCTACTTTTAGACATTTTTTGAAAATCACAAATGTAAACAGATGTGGGCAATGCTTGCAAGTTTTTGTCTATCTCTCTGTCTGTCAGTTTGTTTCTAAAAGGGAGTCAAGAATAGAAAAAAGTATTTTAACATCTAATTTTTATTTGAATTGGCATGAAACTATCTAGTTAAATGCTTCAGTAACATATGATCATGAATATATGTATAAACTTCATCTAGAAAAAAAATTCTTAAAGCTTTGGATGATAAATGAATATAATGTGGATAATGAGATCAAAGATAGTTTCCTTCTTTCTTTTTTTCATGTCATAGATTGCAGGGATCTCTCTCTTTTTACAAGTATAGCTCCCAGGTACATACTAAATAACATATAAAATACACTTGAATTTATAATGCTTCAATAGTATTTTGCCTGAACAGTCATTCTTTATTTGGCTGTATATTTCAAGATTTAAATATGCATGATAAAAGTATATGCTTATATTAATGTCAGTATAGCCCTGTTAATAATGTATTATGTTTAATGTAAATTGAGATTTTCTATTCAATATAAGTGACAAAATATGTTAATAGAAATACATTAATACTTAATACAAACAAATGGCAATGATCCAAAGATTTTAGAGACTGTTGCCAGTGACTAAATTAATTTCTCTATCAATTACTCTGCTTAACTCAACGAGTTTCTGCTGTCCTGAAATGTCATCTCTCTGTCTCTCCTTCACTTGGCTTTGTCTGTATTCAATTCTGACCCCTTATCCTGCCCCAAACCTTTCTCTAGTACTCCAACACATCCTGGTTCAGCCCTGTCCTAAATTATTGTTCAGTAGGGTCTGTGTATATTGGTTCAGGCTGCCGTAACAAAGTATCACAGATTGGTGGATTAAACAGTAAGAATTTATTTCCTCATTGTTCTGGAACTTGGAAGTCTGAGATCAAGATGTCAGCTTCATTGGTTTCTTCTGAAGCCTCTCTCTTCCCGGCTTTGTGGATGGCTGTTTTTTGCTTATATCTTCATGATCTTCCCTCTGTATGTGTCCTAATCTCCTCCTGTTAAAGGAGACTAGTCATATTCGAGTAGGGCCCATGCTAAAAAGTTAATTCTAATTTAACACCTCCTTAAAGATATTATCTGCAAATGCAGTCACATTCTGAGATACAAGGGGTATAGGATTTCAACATATGAATGGGGGGGGGGGGACACAACCCCATAACCATGGGGCTCAGTGTATGGGTTCTGCCCATAACCATTCATATTCCAGTTTTTCACTTAAATTTTCTAATCATTCTATGTAAATTAGTTCTGTCCTCCCCACTTAGAACACGAGTCTCAAAAATAAGTACTGATCATTTTGTACATTTTATTTACTTCATTCATAGTGCCTAGAGGGCCAGACATATAATGTTAAATAACAAATATTTATTGTCTGGAAATGTTGGAAAGACTAGGATAAGAGGACCAAGTGAGGGCCCCTTAGTCAATTTCTGATGACTTGAGCTCCCTTGTGTTGGCGGAAGGAAACCAGTGCCTTAGGTTTCAGGGTAAGGTGTTGGGAAAATGCAGGGTGTCTGTTTCATTCCTGGGGGCCCCATCAGCTTTCTGGTTAGTAGAGGCAAGCCGCTGAAGGGTAATGCTGACTTCTGCAAATGGGTGAAAGTGTAAAGGGTGTTGAACCTGGGCACATACCACAGAGGACCATTTGGGTTTGTGGAAAATAATTACCTAATTAAGTGTCTTTTGACCTAGAGGCAGGTTTCTGGAGAGTAAAACCATGAACACATTAATGGTTCCAAGGTGGTAAATTGAGTGTTCTGGAACTAAAATAAAGTTTAGTTCTTGAAATCATATGTAAGTTCTGAAATCCCACTTAATTCTTTACTAATAATTCTAAATGCATACATTCTAACTTCTATGTAAGATGATTACCTCATTAAATTTCCAACACTAAAAATGTTGGTTTTGTTTGTATACTTCAGTTTTTGTTATATTCCATTTTCCATAATTTCTAGAGCTGACATTAAGAAGTATTTTCAGTGCTGGAGTGCCTGGGTGGCTCAAGTCAGTTAAGTGTCCAACTTTGGCTCAGGTCATGATCTCATGGTTCATGGATTCGAGCCCCATGTCAGGCTCTGTGCTGACAGCTCAGAACCTGGAGACTGCTTTGGACTCTGTGTCTCCCTCTCTCTCTGCTCCTCCCCCACTCACACTCTGTCTCTCTCTCTCTCTCAAAAATAAATAAATATTAAAAAAATTTTTAGAAAGTATTTTCAGTGCTTTAAAATAGAATTATCCTAAATTCAAATTATGCAAATGCTCATTTAATGTAGTTATAAACATGACTCCACATTTTATAGAAAATCATAAGAAAATACAAAACCCACCAAACTTCAGTAAAACCATGATGCTTTTTCTCTTACTTGATGAGTTTTACTGGGTAGTTGTTGGTATTAAATTAAGATAGGCATAGCAATTAGTCCAGTCCTTGCAAAATAGGGGAGTTTAACAAATGTTCCTTTTTTAAATCACTCCTTTAGTTTGAATTTTTCCCAGTATATTAAACATCTGTCATAGAAAAGGGGTGCAGGTTTGAACAGTCGATTGGTTCACTCATTCTCACATTTCAACAGTATTTAGGTAGTATATACCCTGATTTCATGCTGGATACTGGTTAAATAATGATGAGAAGAAGCAGAGTCTCAGTTTTCATGGAGAGGTGGGCATTAACTAAAAGGTCCAAAGATATATGTACAATTAGAACAATAATAAGTGTTATGCAGAGCTAGGAGATTTTGTAATGGGGAGACCTGGTTTTTTGGTTTGGTTTGGGTTTTGGATTTTTTTTTTTTTTTTTATAGCATGTGGAAGATGTTGGGAAATATTTCTTAGAATATAACACGCGAGGGGCGCCTGGGTGGCTCAGTCAGTTAAGCGTCCGACTTCAGCTCAGGTCACCATCTCGCGGTCCGTGAGTTCAAACCCCGCATCGGGCTCTGGGCTGATGGCTCAGAGCCTGGAGCCTGCTTCCGATTCTGTGTCTCCCTCTCTCTCTGCCCCTCCCCCATTCATGCTCTGTCTCTGTCTCAAAAATAAATAAACGTTAACAAAATTTAAATAGAATATAACACCCGAGCTAGGTTGGAAGGTATATGTGTTTCTGTGTGTGTGTGTGTGTGTGTGTGTGTGTGTGTGTGTGTGTGTCATTCCAGTAGTAATAGGGTTATGGTCACAGCGGTAGTAGTGGTGGTGGAAAGGAGAAGCAGGAAGATAAATAAATAAAAGATTAGTATTCAGAAAGCAACATGTGCGGAGTCTTGACATGGAAGCAGGATGGAGAGTGCAGTTTACGCAAAGAAGGCCAGTGAGGCTGGGACGCAAGAACAAAAAGTAAGACAGTAGCTAGAGAGGATGGTACTCCTTAATGGAGTCAATTGATGCAGAGCCATGGAGACTATATTAAGGAGTTTGTCTCCTATCCCAAGAATTATAGGAAGCCAATACCATGCTTTAGTGGGTAAAAAGATGAATTCCCTACTATATTCACAATTATACTTTGAAGAGATTTGTTTTGTCCTCCAATGCTTTTGCAAGAAGATAAAAATTTGGAGTATGTACGCTTAAAGCCAACACACACAAGTCCTCCACCTGTCCATAGATCCAAAGACATATCTTTGGTATACCAGTCTAGGTTCCTCTTCCTTCCTTTCTGTCCCATTTAGTAGATTTCATGCAAGATGTTGACCTAAATAACTGAAACATACACAAGTGAATTCCATCCATGGACAAAAAAAACAAAACAAAACAAAAAAAAAACATTGTGGTGATATGTTTGATGTTTAAGAAGAAAAATACATCTGTGTAGCAGACTGACTTTTGCATATGTGAAAGAAAATGTGATAAGATAGTATGGTATTGTATTCATCTGACTCTCACAAAGTCCCAGGATGCTCAGAACTGTTCTGACTTGGGGGAGGTGCTGGTTTGTAAATTAGAGGAGCTGCATGCCCATCATTTGGCTGATGTATGCCTGGCTGTGTGAACGCAGACACCTGGCATATCTTGGTACCATCTATAGATACTAGCTAATCTTGCCAGGCTAAACTGTAGAATCCAAGAAAAAAATTTTTGTCAATGACACAATTAGATGATACAAGAAGATAGTGAAGACTAAAATAATTTGGGAAAGAGATATGGACACTAGGTTAAATTGTTATACTTGCTCTTTTCAGAGTATTTTTTTTCAGCTTTAGAAAAATAACAATTTCCTATTAAATAATTGCCTTAACTGATGTGTTAATTTGCTCATTCAAAACAATTTTATGAATGCTGTCTTATGTTACTCACTTCTATTACTTAACTTGACCATCGTAGCATAGCTAACCTCTTAAGAATGAAAGCTTGTAAATACCAACTACATAGGCCAGTATCTCGGTTAACAAAATACTGTACTAGTAATTGTTACATGAAATCATAAACAATCTATTTTCCCATTAAGAACTCTTAAAATGACAAGAAATAGGGACCAGATACGATCATGAGTGGGAGATATTACTGAGTCTGTGGAAAGGATCACCAGATCATAGAAAAATCTGTTTAATTTACAAAGTTGCAGATTAGAAAAACAAATTAGGTATCTAAAGAAAAATCCTTTGGGAAAAGTCTAGATCTCTGTGAGGCGGTGATAAATTCAGGTCTATACAAATACACCAGTGAAAACAGTTTGACTGGGACACCTGGGTGGCTCAGCCAGTTAAACTTCCAACTTCGGCTCAGGTCATGATCTCATGGTTCGTGAATCAAGCCCCGAGTCAGGATCTGCGCTGACAGCTCAGAGCCTAGAGCCTGTTTCAGATTCTGTCTCCATACCACACCCCCATCATGCCCCTACCCTCCTTATGCATTCTCTCTCTCTCTCTTCTCTCTCTCTCTCTCTCTCTCTCTCTCATAAATAAGTAAATATAAAACAAAAAGATAAGTAAATAAATAAAACATTTTGACTGAGCTGGTAAAATCAAGCAAATGTCCAACTTTGTGGAAAAAAAATGTAGTTTCGTCTGTAAGTGTTTTTAGGTTTTTATCACTTTGCATTGTTTATAGCTGAACTGAATGTAGGCAAAAGGGCGAAAGCATTTTGGCCTAGTAGGCATCCAGAATGGTATAGAGAGTAATTTCTTAATTGCCAAATGACTATTTTGTATCATCCTGTAGGAAACTTAACTTTCAAAAATCTGTCTAAAATAAATAAGAGGAGATTATGGGTGGCTCAGTCAGTTGAGCATCAGACTCTTGATTTTGGCTCAGGTCATGATTCCATTGTGGATCAAGCCCCATGTCAGGCTCCATGCTGAGTGCAGAGCCTGCTTAAGATTCTTTCTGTCTCTCTCTCTCTCTCCCTCCCTCCCTCCCTCTCTCTCCTCCTTTGCCCCTCTCCCTCACTCTGTCTCGCTCTATAAAATAAAAATGAAAACTAAATAAATTAAATTAGATAAACCCAAGAAGTTTGAATCTTTTGATGTCTATTTTATTTTGTCTTGATTATATATGTACTACAATCTTTTTGTAAAACATCCAAACATGGCAGAAATGTAAGACTTAGGTAAAAAATGCATGTTTGCTATCTTCCCTCCCCTCTCTTTAAATAACTATTTTTAAGAGCTTTTGTGTATGTGTGTGTGTGTGTGTGTGTGTGTGTGTGCATATCTATATCTATATAATCTATCTATCTATATATATAGATATATATATACTTTTTTGTATATGTAAATATATATATTTTTTTAACTGAATGGAAATTCACAACACACTTTTCAACAAACTTTTTTAGCCTAAAATTTCTTAGAGCAGTGGATATTGATGTAGATAAATAGCTGTCTGTGAAGCTTTTTAAGTAGAACAAAAGCAGTACACTCTCCAAGAGAAACCCTGGTATCTAAGAGTAGTCTATAAACTTTGGGTCAACCTATGCCTGGCTTTGCCTGAGAAAGCTATCATCCTCACCATCCCCCCTTGCCCAACCACCCGGACAGATGGATTCCTTTGTAGTTGCCACATGTTCTTTCAGAGCTGATGTGCTCCAACAGTACTATTTAAGGAACAGGCTTTGAGTACCTTACTATTCAAGTGTTGGTAAGAAGAGAGAAAGCTATGGTCCATTTTCCCTGCGTCTTCCCTCCAGCTGACCCATTTTTTAGGACACCTGGAGAGAAGAACTTTGTCATGGGATATAGACAACATTTTCGGTTGCTGAATTGTCTTGGTGTACATGCCAGCTCTTTAAAGGAGTTGTGTAGGAAAACCAGCTGCCAGACCTAGAGACCTCAGAGAAGCATGGGAAGTTGCAGCCCCTTCAGCCAGGAAAAGATAGCTACCGGTCTCGTGGGAAGCTGAGTGTGGATGAAACCTCTCTAGATGAGAGAATGGGGAAGCTGCCAACAGCTAGTTCGTTGTTCAAACAACCCAGTGTGACCTATCAAGGTCATTTTTGGACAGTGCCACACATGGTCTTCTCCTGGTTAAATCATTATTCCTAGACAGGCTTGAATAGTAACCAAACTGACATCTTGGCCTACTTCCTGGTTGGGTGACCCCTGTTTAATTTTCTAACATTGCTGGTTTCTGCATCACTTTCTTCCAAGTAATTTGGTGTTGTTTAATCCTGCCATGTCTTCCACAAAGGCAAGATTATAAAAATCACTGCTTTAAGTAGTGTAATAACTTGTTAACAATTTTTGTAGAAAATAGAATTTTATTAAAGAATTTTACAATAAAATGTTAATTTGTTTCCTATGTTTTTTCTTATTTACATTTTTTCCAGTCTGTATCTAAATAATGTGCACATTTAACCAAACTGTATATATAATTTTGCCCTGTCCTTTTCCACTTATGTTTGTTTTCTATATTGTTTTCACATGATCATCATTTTCCTTATTTAATGCCTTTGTAATATGGGGCAACTCTACTTGTTATAAATTCTCTTTTGTGCCAATTTGAAGTTTGCCTGATTTTAAATTAGTTATGTTCTTAGCTTTGTACCTTAGAGAAAGAGGTGGCTGGTTTCACACGTTTGGGGACACTGAAATTGTACATAAAAATTTGTACAAACGTGCAGTATTCTGGAGAATGTATCCCTAACTTCATCAGATGGTCAGAGATCTATGTGAAGAACACACAGGACTGAGTTAATTCTCCTTTCATAGCTAAAAGAGCAAAGTAGATTGAATAAGTTAAGTGAGTGCCTAATTACCGCCATAAAGTTAATTAGATTGTTGGACTCCTGGAACTTGGTAGCCACCTTTGGCATGTTGGTTGCTATTGTTGTTGTTGTTTTTGTTGTTGTTTGAACGATTTCAATATCATAGGAACATCCGACCAGCCAAGGTTTGAAACCTTACTTATATGCTTTGTTTCACCTGGGTAATGTTAAAAATACTGATGCCTAGTCCTCTCTACCTGGTAGATTTTGGTTCTATTAAATGGTCAGGGTTGGGGTCAAGTCAAGGTGCAGCCAGCGCTGAGAACCACTGGACTTGAAGCCTGAATGAATAGAACATAAAATAGGTTAAGTGCTGTTGGAACAATCAAGATAGAAAAAAAAAAAATCGAAGAACTCACCTCTATCTTACCTGTATGAGAATATTTTACCTATCATAAAGATACCACATACCCCAAAACTTTTAAAAATTAACCTGGTCTTTTGAAATACCATTGTTTAAACTTTAACACAATTTTCCCTTCCAATTACTTAGGGATGAAGTAAGCAATCTTTCTGCTTTGATAACAGCAAAACTAAAGAAGATCCAGCTAAGAAGGTCACTGAGAACAGTTTTTATTCTCAAGTGGTTAGTTTTTCTAATTTACTACTTTCTGAATGTCATGTAAATTATATCTTTCTTCATTACTAATAAACTATAAGGTTGGTGAAGGAAACTGATCTCAATCACAAGTTTCATGGAAGTGAAAATAATCAGATTTCACTGCAGATCTAGCATATTCAAACAGACAGAACTATGTCAGTTAAACTTTCTGCGTTCTTTTTATGCATGACATTTTATTTTGGGAGGGGAGAGATTAAGGATTTACTATGTCTAAAAATAGTTATAGATTAACAAGGTACCAATATGACTGTTTTTTCTTTCCCTGGCTTATTTAACTGTCCCGTATTTATTTTTTTCTTTTAAAGATAATCCCTAGTCCTCAGTTTCGTGCAGCACTTTCGGTCTTATTTTCCCAGTCAGGAAATGGGAAATTAGGTTCAGTTACAAGGCATTATAGTTGATTCTTATGATCTTACAAATCTATTTTTAATTTTTATGGAATTATTTTAATTAAATTGTTTATCTTTAAACCTATAAGATTGTCAGTACAATGAAAAATAACAACAAAGTGGAAAATTCTAACCAAGTTATTTTAGGGATCATAGGAATACCAAAAGAGAATATTACAATTACATTTGATTTTTACCTAATAGATTTGAATTTCTTTGCTTACAGTCAGCCCATCTGTCTCTTGGTGCCTCTCTGAGATAGTTAGACCTTGATAATGGTTTAAAATCACTCATTTATCAATTGTGTAATTCTTTTCCAGATGTATTTTTTTAATTTTTAAAATAATCTTTATTTATTTTTGAGAGAGAGAGAGAAAGAGAGCATGTGCGGGAGAGGAGCAGAGAAGGAGACACAGAATCTGAAGCAGTCTCTAGGCTCTAAGCCATCAGCACAGAGCCCAACACAGGGCTCAGACCCACGAACCGTGAGATCATGACCCAAGCCAAAGTCTGATGCTCAACCTACTAAACCACCCAGGCGCCTCTATTTTCCTTTCTTTCTTTCTTTCTTTCTTTCTTTCTTTCTTTCTTTCTTTCTCTTCTTTTTTATTTTTAGCATGGAGAAATCAGTTTAGTAGGTGTGGAGGGGTTTGGGAACCCACCTCAGACAGAAATGAGAGAACATATGGAGCAGTTTGAGCTCAGGAGGCTGGCAGGTGGGGCCTGCTCTGTTTCATATATAAATCCTTTGAAGTTCAATATCCTTCAGTGCCCATTGACTAACTCATAGGCCCTTTCCAGTAAAGTTTTCCCGTGAGTTCCTAATGTCAGGAACTGTCTTTCTGAGTCTTCAGCAGGTGGCATTAAAATCTACTTACGTAATATGTCATTCACCAAATGTACGTAATGGAGTCCCTGCCATGCTTATTAATTGCTAAGACATTGTCCCAAGCTCTGGCAAGACAGTGATAAGCACAACTGATAATTTCTTTCCACCCAGAGTTTTTGGTTTAGCCCAACCTATTAGCTAGTCACTGAATCTTTGAGTGGAAGTAAGTAAAAGGATGAAAGAAGCAATCTCAGTGATATGAATCACAGCCACCATAGAATGGCTGTGTGTTCATTTACATCAATGTATTATGAAAACTAAATCAGAGCGCAAAATAATGATAATAACAATACCAGTAATAATAATAAAGCAGTTCACAGAGTCAATATAGTATCGTAACAAGAGTATGGTCTCAGATACACTAGACTCAAATTGAAGGTTCACTTCTTAGTAACTGTGTTTCCCTCTCTGGGTTTTATTCTCCCCATCTTAAAATGTGGACACTGGTGCTGCCTTCATTTTAATACATTCAGCCTTTTTTTGTTTTGTTTTGTTTTTTTGTTTTTTGTTTTTTGTTTTTTTTTGTTTTTTTTTTTGGAGCACTTCTTGAATATCACTTACCTTGTTAGAACAAAGGGAAAACATGATAAACCAGACACACCTGAATTCTTGCCCTTGTGGCCCTTGAAGTTTGTAGCAGAAGAAAAATTTTAGTAAGCAATGATGTTAAATACAATGAATGTTTTTGTGCTGGCCTTTTGCCTGATAGCAGATCCATTTCTTGCTTTCCTCCCTTTTCTGCCCTTTGTTATGGGAGGCTATCCCCTGAAGGCTGTGGTTTCCAGGCTTCTTCCGTTGGTGGTTAGATGGATTCTGTCTGTTGGAGGCACTGCCTGCAGCAGCATATCAAGCAGTAGCTGTGCCTCAGTGAGGTGACTCCAGGTTCTGGAAGCATCAGCATTTCTTCTGTTCCTTCAGATCAGGAGTGGTAGTGGCTTCCTATTGTTTCAAGCCTTTCCAACCTGTGGAATGCCTCACAGTCCATCTGTGGCATGTCACTCTCCTATCACCTTGTGTAGTAAATGATATTAAATTCACCCTTTTGAAAGGTGAATAGAAACAGTGTTTCTATTTTCTTAGTCAGGTGCTATTTGATACAGCCTTGGGAAGAGTGACAGAGAAAGACCCTACATTAGGAGCAGTCAATAAAGGTGTATCCGAGAAAGTAAAATTTAGGCCAAAACCTCAAGTATGAGTAGGAATCTATCAGTGGAGATGGAGAAAAATATTGTACATCATGTGGTGAAAGGAGAGAAAATGAGGCCCATTTTGAGAACTAACAGCATGTGGATAACTGGAGTGCGGGTTATAAGAGAAAGGGAGGAAGGGTGAGAATCTTATAAGGCTTTCAAGTTTTAAGGGTTTTGAATTCAAGTCAATTGGAAAGCATGAGAGTAGAAAGTAGAGTGATATGAGCATTATTGTTTTCTAAAGTGGCCACAGTGTAGAGAATTCTTTGGAAAGGAGGCAAAGGACCATTTAGGACAGTTGCAGATGGTGATGGTGGAGTGGAATAGAATGATGGCATGACAACAGAGAATAGTGAACCAATTTGAGGGACAGAGATAAAGGTAGAGTCAGCATGTCTTGGTAATTAATAGGCTTCAGGAGATAAGGTTTAGGATGGAGTTAGAATTGTTTCCAGAGTTCAAAATAGGGCAACTATTTTGATAAATAATATTTTGGTAAATAAATGGGGTGGTATTCACAGCAAAAGGGAATACTTATTGGAGGAGGAAGAGTTACAAAGTTGAGCTTGAAATATGTGTGAGAGGTAGCCATATGGAGATGTCAGGTATGGTATGTGTGTCTAAAGCTCGGGAGACAGATCTGAACTAGAGAAATTGATTGGGAGTCATCCATCCACAGATGGTCATGGGAGTTATTTGAGTCAATGAGATCAACCAAGCAGTATGCAATATGAAGAGAACAAGAGGGCCCTGTCTGAGCCCTGGAAAACACCAACACTAGAATAGGAAGGTAAGGAAGAGGCTGAAAAATAAACTGAAACATGAGCAGAGAGTTAAGTGAAGAAAATTAGGTGTCTGTGGTGGAAGCCAAGAGAAATAAGTGTCTCAGAAAGGAGGCAGTGGTCAGCAGTTCTGGAAACATCCATTGATGAGTAAAACGTCAGTTGGTGGCCTGTGAGAGGTCTTAGTGGTGGCAGCAGAAACCAGATTATGGTGAGCTGAGGGGTAAGTGTGAAGGGAGAGTCACAACAGTGGATATAAAGGAAATTATTTCAAGATTTGGCTCAGAATGAGAAGGAGGTATGCAGGTAGCTGCAAAAAAAAGTAAGAATTGAGGCATGGCTTATCTAAGATGGGAAATGCTTGATTGCATTTGAATCCTTATGGAAGGGATTTGGTAAAAAGGAAGACAGTAGTGGAGGTAATTGATGAAGCTGGGCTCCTAAGGACATGCGAGTGACTGAGACCCAAAGCTCAGGTGGCAGGTTTTGCCTGACTGGTAACAGGAGGATAAAATTGAAATCATGAATATGGGTGCAGACAAATTTGCCAGTTTGATGCCTGGACATGGAGAACTTTCCTTTCTGAAGGTTACTCTCCTTGTTGAAGAGAAATATCATCTGCTGTGTGTGGAAAGTGGGGAGCAAGTATTTGAGCAAAAGAAGAAAGGGTATTTTCTATAGTCTTTAGGGAAAATGGGAGAGCGAGATGATTCATAGTTGTTAGAATTTTAAAATGAATGTAAGCTGCTTGGATTATAGTTATTTCAGAATTATTAGCAGCCTTGCCTTTTTGCATTTTACTGCTAAACCTCCCTGAGTACATTTTCACCCTTTTGACAGCTAGCCGGAAATGATCACTCTGTGCTAAAATGCTGACTTACTGGGGCAACAGTGGCTCAGTTGGTTAAGTGTCCAACTCTTGATTTTGGCTCAGGTCATGATCATGAGAAGGAGCCCCATGTCAGGCTCCGTGCTTGGGATTTTCTCTCTGCCTCTCCCCTGCTTGTTCTTTCTCTCAAAATAAATAAACGTTAAAAATAAATGAAATGCTGACCTGCCATGTTCCTTTTGTTACCCGCCACTACTGACTGATAAGATGGTAAATTGACGTATTAACTTCTTGATGTGAATTAAGACCTTTTTTTAAGGAAAAAAATCTTAAATAACACATCCCTCAATTTTACATACAGTTTATGGGGCAGAGAAAGACTCTAGCGCCACAACAACCTTTTTAGGAAACACACGAATTGCCTTCACACCAAGTGTGACATGCATAACATACCATCTCTTCCAAATTATTTGCTTAAAGATGCTGATGATTTGGCACTGGGAGATCACTTGCATAGTCAGAATAGAGCTTTCGCTTCGCATTTTATTTGAAAATAAACCAGAAAATGCATTTCTCTGGATGTCAGTATGGTACATATAACCAGAATGCTAGAAAAATAGCTTCCAAATGGCAAACACCACACAGAAACTGAATTCCATCAGTCAGTTCCCATTTGGTAAACATATGGGAGCTCTTGGGTAACTGAACTATCAGATATTAGTCTAAATCTTTGCTTTTGAAAAGGTTCTTCAAACAGTGCCATTTAAGTTGAAGTGATTCAAGGAGCTCAAGTCATTCTGTGGAGTTACCTTACTGTTTCATAATGAAGTTTGGGAAAGGGAATGGACCATGACAAGTGGCCTTTTCCTGCAGCTGTCACTTCCTTATGTTTCCCACCAGGCCCCAACATGAGATGTTAGACTAAGAAAACCAACAAAATGGAACCAAGTTAATAACAGACATTCTTAAAGCACTGAAAACAAAGTTGTCCTTTTGAACCCCAAACTCCAATTATTTGATATATGCCTCTGTACTTGCCAGGAATTAGTGACAGGTATGAAAATGGAGTTCAATATGAATAATTAATATAAAGGCTCCAAAGTTATTTTGGACACTTAGTTCATGATTTAATTGGGTGGGATATTTTAAAAGTTTTCAAAGCACTTTTCAAGGGGTAGACCTGGGAAGAAAACCACGTAAGCATGGTCTCAGAGAGCACTGTGGAAAATCCCTGACATAAGCTTTCTTTTGCCTAAACATTGCTTGGTAATGAGCCTAGATTTGGAGTGGCCAAACAGTTCACTATCCAGGAGTACAAGGGGGACAATTAATAATGTCACAGGAAAACAGAAGCAAACCCCTAAACAGGTAAAAGCAGGGCTACCTCAGGCAGAGCAGGGAGGTCATAGGCAAAGCGGAATACCCTTGGGTAAGGGGCAGTAAAGCCGTTCACATCTGAGCACATGTCTGCTAATTGTAGTATTTGTATCTTTTGGTGCATCACAAGCATTGTTTGTGATGAGTCATCTCTCAGATGTCCTGTGAAGCAGGTCCTCTCCACCTCCCAACCTGGAATTAGAGTCATCAGACAACATGTGGTCAGAAGGTGGAGGGTTGTAACACCTGGGGAAGAGCTTTTTTATTTTCTAATTTTAAATTTTTGTTCCCAAACCGCAATATCCCTGCCGTTGCTCTCTGTGTTGGCACAGAAAACAAAACAAAACAAAACAGCTTTGAGAATTACCACTGTAAAGATTGTTCTTTGAATTGTGGCCGCAATTACTTTGGTTATAAATTTAAGTGGATTATTGTTGAGATGATTATGGGAATGATCCTCTGGTGTGTTGAAAATTCAAGGAACTTCATTCCCAACTCAACCAGCACTCTGAAAGCCTGAAGAGAGGAATGCCTGGGGCACTTGGCAGAACAGAGCCCAGAGCCCAGAGAAGGGAATTGAGAGAAGGGAAATAGGAAAAACCTTCTGTTCAATGTGGCTGAGGTAGTGCTGAAGCATGGAACTTTTGCCTCAAATGGCAGCCAGAGGATCTTCTCAGAGCTCATCACCAAAAAACATGAGAAATTAGAGAAGGTATCCTTTTATTTTACAAAATGCTGTAATCTTTACCAACTCAAGCTCCTTTTGTCAGCCTTCTTTGTGTAAAGAATATTAAAAAGATCTCCCCACAGGGGCAACTGGGTGCCTCAGTTGTTTGGGCGTCTGACTTTGGCTTGGGTCATGATCTCCAGTTCCTGAGTTTGAGCCCCGCGTTGGACTCTACTGGTGGCTGGGAGCCTGCAGTCTGCTTCAGATTCTGTGTGTCCCTCTCTCTCTGCCCCTCCCCTGCTCATGCTCTGCCTCTCTCTCTCAAAAATAAAATAAACATTAAAAAATTAAAAAAAAAGATCTCCCACAACCTGTTCAGACAGTTATGAACTTTTTCTTTGTTTCAGTTGGTTTAGATTAGTTATGCTGAGGTAACAAACTACCTTGATGTTTCACTGACTACAACCACAGTTTTGTTTCTTGTTCTTGTTGCACATCCTTAGCTGGTTCATGGTGCTCTCTTCCTTACCGTTTTCATTAAGGAACAGCCCATCCTGAGAAGGCACAAGAAAGGGGAGATGGCAGGGCCACACAATGGCTTTTAGAGCTGCTGCTCAGAAATGCCACAGATCTCTTCCACTCCCATGCCATTGGCCGCAGTAAGTTGCATGGCTATGCTCAAAAACCATGAGGCAGGAAATATGACTCTTGGATAGGAATGGCTTTAGAAATCCTTTAAATGTTTTGTGAATAATATAATCCATCGCAATCCTCCAAGTTAATTTCAAAAATGACTTAAAAAATTTAACATATATTCTGTGTAGTACCCCTCATTCTGTTCCTAATGACACTTTCTCATTGTGATTAGTTACTTCTGTTTTTCTCCTTAGCTATGCTTACAAACTCACACATTACCCAGGAGCACTGTTCTGTTTGGCTTACTCACCTCTCTCCGTTACTTGATGGTGGGACCTTGAGAGGAGGAGCAAGGTGGTATTCATCCGTGAGTCCCTAGCATGTGGTTGGCACATAACAAAAACCCTAATAAGTAGCTATTGGCAGTTCATGAATTAATAGATAAATGACAGACTGTTTGCATTGCCTTCTCCACCTTCGCACCTTGTTCCATTCCAACAAGCAATCTTGCAAAAGAAGTAGAAATCGCAGTGGAATCTTAAAGAATGGCTTGGTGTTCGCTCCATAGAAAAGTATGAGGAGGCAAATTCAAGGAAAGAAAAGTTGATAGATGTAGTTGGACTATTGTTGAGTGAAGGTAAAATTCTTCTTGAATTTTGTATCCTGAACATGAGTCCACATAACATTAAGCTTGGTTATTGCGAAGTCTGACCCATCCCAGAGCACTAAGGAACTGAGACAATAAACTGCCAGTGCAGTACCCAGTCTGACAAGTCTGACCCTTATTAGATTCCCCCAGAAAACTAATCTTGAATCACCTGCACAGATGACATAAAGTCACTAAAGGAATGTATAAAATCGGTAACTATTTTTCATGATTTCTGATGTGACATTTTATTACTTACTCATTAATGAAAATCTGCCCTATCAAAAAGTCTAAATATAGCATTAACATCTAATGTTGAATCTGGCAATTAGATCTTGTTTTACTACTTTCAAAACAGATGTGAAGAGAAAAAAGGGAAAGAGATTGACTACAACACACAAGATTTTCTTCATTGATCAGTGAAGTTTGAGCCTTCCTAAATGATGCCTATGGGAAGCTATCTACTTCTAGGGATGTTTCCATTGTTCACATGTTTGGGGGATTCTCCTTTTGAACTTACCTTCAGAGCCTGTACTACACATTTTCTTTTTAATTCACTGCTGACACGTCTCCATCTGCTAAAGGTGGATCTGATTCTATGAAGCTGCCAAAAATTCTTTGGCATGAAGTCTGATGATTAAAGTGGATGATCCATTTGGCTAATGTTGTCTTGGTCAAATGGGAAGCGACTATAAAATCAAGAAGCTGTTTTCTTATGCACGTTGGAAATGGCCTGTGATGATAATTCCTAAAGGGGATATGCCAGAAATGTCATCAGCCCTGATAGCATTCATTGAGCAAGCAAGCTCTATTTATCCATAGAAAAATCATTCTCATTATTTTATAGGAAGTTTTCTTAGTAACTGCTAGAAATTAATATTAATAAAATGATAGGTTATATATAATATTTATATAATTTTAGAAATGTACAGAATCATATATATATATATATATATGCATACACACACATATATATGCATACACACAGCCCAATTAGCAAATTAAATTATTCTTTTATAGCTGTTTTCAATTTAAAAAAAAATCCATATTATGCTCTTAAGCAAACACCAAATGCCTCTGTTGCATCAGAAATTCCTAACAGGCAAATAATATCAGATAAGTTATTTCATTATTCCATGTTGTATCTGTAGACCAATGGAGCTTCCTTTTTACTCTTTAACCCTCAACTATGTATTACTATGTGGGATAGTCAGGGACTACTTTCAACTATCCATAGTATGCTATGTATCATACTTTTTGTTCTTTAGCATTTCTAGCCATTAAAAATAAATTATACTGTAAGGCAGAAAGTGATGCATTTTTGTAAAGTGTTATGTGTCCTCTTTGCACAAATATATGTAAAAAAGTACGTGTATACATATGTATATAAGCAATATAAAATAATGTAATTCCCAAACTCTGAAATTTTCTGCTAATGAATCTGAAGCATTTGATTAAGACTCGATTTAAGCTGTGCCAACATGCTGTCTGAAAATATTTGAAAAGTACAATTTTGGCTAAATCATTTGGTATTTTTGATATCATGTAGACAGTCTTCTTAAATTCTCATTAAATAACTGACTCACTTTATAATTACAATAGGGTCTACATATTCAGGCAGCTTAATCTGCAATTTAATGGCATGTAAATGTTGAGAACAGAATTATTAGAAACTTTGGACATGTCACCATAAACCAGACCCAACAATACATGTCAGTCCCACTGGAAAAGTATTTCCTGGCATAAACTCAATAAATGTTTCTTCAGTACATGAAAAATGAATGATTCCTTCCTTTACAACAATTGATTATATTTATTGATCTCGGTTTAAATCTGTATTGGTAAATTAAAACATTTTTTTTAATATCATGGAGAATCGCTGATACATCCAAATGAGGTAATGCCAGGGCTGTGGTAAAGCTTTGTAGACCATGTAAAGAGCTCTTTGTTGAGAGTGGAGTATGGTTTCTGGGACTGGTAAGATGTGGTGGGAAGACCAGGCCTTATTTTAACTGAGTGCTAATGTTTCGATTAGAATTTGGCCAGGTGAGAGCAGATATACTTCTTTTCCACCTCAGAGTTTCACTTCAAGTTAAATGCTTAAAGAAACCAGGAGAAAACGCATCAGCGTTATGTGACTGGGGTGGGAATTGTGTCAACTTGAAGAATTCCTGCCCTTGTAATGAAGATAGTGAATATTCCGCTCTGGTTTCCATCCATCATATAGGAATGGGGGGAAGGGCCCACATGTTAGACCTTACAATTTTCAAAAGAAGCCAAATCTAACCTTGTATGTGACTGTGACGTTCCCTCAGTGCTTTAAATGTTGGATGAAAAGAAAAAAAATAACATGGGGTGCCTCGGTGGCTCAGTCAGGTGTCCAACTTCAGCCCAGGTCATGATCTCACAGTTCGTGAGTTTGTCAGGTTCTGTGCTGACAGCTTGGAGCCTGGAGCCTGCTTCGAATTCTGTGTCTTCCTCTCTCTCTGCCCCTCCCCAGCTCATGCTCGCACTTTGTCTCTGTCAAAAATAAATAAACTTAAAAAAATTATTTTTGAAAAAGAAAGGAAAAAAAAGGAAAAAATAACAGTGTGTCAGTCAAACTCAGGTCTGCTAGCCACATATGGCTCAAAGACAGCCAGTTCACCCACCCCAGCCTACACCTCTTTGGTGTTGGAGTGATTTCCTGTGTTTCCCTTATGTAGAAGTATAATTATTAGACTCCAGTTTGTCTACAGCTATGCGCAAGGCCAAAGGTCTATAGCCAAGTTCTGGATTTACTGCTGATATCTTTAGAAAATGCACAGAAGGTTTCTCCTATTTTTCTCACCAAGCTCTAAGGATAAATAGCCCAAAACAAAAAGACAAAGTACGTTGGCCATTGTGAGCCTTGAAACGTTCAGGTCAGTTACTAAAATGAGGGTATGTTTCATGTGAAAAGGGTGTCCGTAAAGAAAGGCACAAAAGAATGGGATTAAGTACTTTCCTGCTTGATCTCAACTACTTTACTTCTTAGTGACTTGCTAAAAAAAGATTGTCTTTCATGGTTCCCCCACTGTCCCAACCAAAAAAAAAAAATTGTACATTTTCTCTTGTTTCGC
The DNA here is from genome assembly GCF_046562875.1 of Panthera onca. Lineage (NCBI taxonomy): Eukaryota > Metazoa > Chordata > Mammalia > Carnivora > Felidae > Panthera > Panthera onca. Next base: position 111,936,585 of record NC_138339.1, read on the forward strand.
TCTCTCTTTTTTTTCCAATCTCCGACTAAATTTTGTGATTCCCCAGTCCCACCTCCTGATTACCTACTTTTGGTTACCTTGGTATCCAAAAGGTCAAGAATAAAAAAGAGATACTTCTCAGTTGACTAGGGTTACCTCTTAGAATATAAGAGGGCAAAAGCATAAGCAAGGATTAAGTGCTAAATAAACCCACTATGCTACCACACATTTCTGGTTTAAAAACTACACTTCATTGAATAATTTAGAATATGCTTATACCATCTGTTCCCTTGGGTATTGACATTATCCATGATAGCAAAATAATCACATGTTAAATAAATTCTAGAAACTGTACTGTCATTCATAATAGCAGTGACCTTGTTCATTCAGATGACCTAGCCTTTTTCTTTCTCCATGTAACTATATCATTGATTTTCTCATATCGGAAAGGAGAACAACTGAGTACATGGTGTTTCTTAAATAGAGTATCAGTTCAGGAATTTGAACATTTCATTTATGGAAATAAAAAATAAAGTGCAAACATATGCCATCTTTGAAGGTAACATTATGTAAGCTTTTGAGCATAATATTTGCTGTCTTTATCTACTTCTTTATGTAAATTCATGGGAGAAATGATCAGATTGTCTTATGCATATTTTAGAACTATGCAATCAATTATCTTCTGGGATTCTGTTGTCTGTCTGGAAAGATATAGAGCATGCATCTCTGTGTAAACTGAATGAGTTTACTTCAGGGTGGATATTGATTTTGTTCTCCCTGAGCTTTTACAACATTTCATGTCTGAGCCACACACAATGTACTCTCTCTCAATGACAGCAAATTTATTCATGTGTTGGAGTCTTTTTCTTCTCAAAACATATTGTATGCTTTGTGAAGGCAGTGACCATTTGATTTTCCTTTTGTGTCTTTCAAAGTTTCCCACTCTGCAGACTTTTCTAAGGGAAAAATAAATAATGAGTACATGATTTTTAATGCTGTAAAATAGGGGAAAAGGTTTAAAAAGTTGTTGCTTAAGTTGGCACATGTCGTAGATGGTGAAGGTTAATGATTTCTTTTACCCACACCTAACTCAGGTATATAGACTGTTCTAACTTGGGCTGCTCCTCTGTGAATCTCTGTGGCATTAGGGTGTGACTGAAAGGGACCTTGAGGATATTTTGAAAGACTTTCCAACAAACTTCTGGTGCTTAATAGGCCTTTCCTGCCAGGTACCTTTCTATATTGCTGTATTCCATTCCTTGGCTTTTCTTTAAAATCACACCTTATCTCGTAAGGGAGGGTAGAATTCAGAAGGCATCATTATTCTTTGCAAAAGGTATCTGAACCATGCATTAAATCATCTGTACCTTCTCATCTCTAGGCAAAATGATACCAATTTATTTGAACATTCTTTCTCAGTCACAGTATCTTCTTCTATGAACGTTCTGTGAGTGCCCTTCTTCAAACTGAGGGAGGGCTCTCGTTTGGTCAGGGAGTCTATAAAGGGAAAGTGACCTCAAAAACCCTCATGCTGTGACCCTGTTCATCACCAGTTTGACCTTCTTGCTTTTCTGGTGAGCTTTTAACTTGATGATTTATCAGTGAATTATCTGTTACGTACATTTGTTGTTGGCAAACCACATTGTCATTCCTCATTTGTATTCACTGTTTGATGTTCCCCACAAGTTACACTGCTTCGGTTCAAGTAAATTGGTTTTTCATATGAAAAAATATTCATATTCAATTTAATATCTGAATGATCTGCCAAGATGCTACCTATCATTTCTTTGACTTCTCTCTCACAAAGTATTCAGTCTCATTAATAAAAATGTCTAGTCCCAAAGCCCACTTTTATCATTTGCATTTCTCCGTTTACACAAAGTTAGTCATAATCTCCCTATTGCTTGGTAAATGCAGTAAACGCTGTAGAAATAACATTTAAAAAAAAATTGGTAAGGTATTTGAAAAAGTCTCTTGAGTTATAGTTGCAGGGTTAGTGGATATATAGGCTAGATGAAAATGCAGATAAGTGGACTTATTACCAGTTGAACATAGATGAGAAGTATTGAATAAAGAGTAAATGTTAGCCTAGTTGGGAGATTAATTCATCCATTCAGATGTACAGAAAAGTGGACTTGAAAGTGACTGTGAATACAGTGGAATGCAAGGTCAGGATCAACAGTTATTTATTTTTGCTAATAAAAATGACTGCAAATTCAAATTCACAATTAATATGAATTGGATAGTGGAATCCTAAGGGAAGTGGTTCATGAATTAAGAGTGTGAGGAGAATTGTCTTAAATCTCATTCATAGATTTACAATGAATAGAGAAATGGAGATGAGTATCTCTTTCTGCCCCCTGAATAGTCATATCACACCTAGAATGTTGGCTTAATTTCAAGAGGAATCAACAAACAAGGATAAATCCAGAAGCAAGATAGGAACAATCAAAAGAACTTTGATCAGGTGGCCTAGAAATGGGAAAATGGAAGCTCTCTTTAGGTGATCACAAGGCTGTCGGAGTAAAAAAAAAAGAATTATTCCTGTTTTTGAATGATTCCAAATCTGCAGTCGAGAGACAGTACTTCTACAAAGGTGAAATTTAGTTTAGTAAATTTAGTAAATTTAGTAAGTTTAGTTTAGTTAGTTTACAATATTGGTATCTACTCAAAGTAAGCATTCTGTGCCATGAAGCAGGGTGGTTCTCATACCAAGATGCATTCACCCAAGAGCAGATTCCTGCTTCTCCCTGGAGGGTTTTCATGCATTAGAAGACTGCATTTCCAATCACTTACAACAAATCTTTCAATTATGAGAGCAGATGATATGAAAAGTTCTTAGCATAGTGCCTGATGACATCAATTAAATGCTCAGTAGATATGAGCTATAATTGTTATTGGTAAAGACTAATCCATGACTTTGTAACTGACAATTTGTCTGAAGGGAATAGGAGAAGATAACTCTTTAAAAATTTAGTTCAGCTTCTGTTGCTAAATAATTAAGGTAACTAATAAGGGCCTATGATATGTGTAACTGATTTACTCTTGATTTGTTGCCACTCTCTGTTTTCTGTAATTGCCTTTACATTCTATGTTACCTGGGTTGGGGATTTATTCATCAAATTTAACAGGAAAATTCTAAGCAGTTACTAAATCACAGTTGCTTGTATTAAATTATCTAGTGACTAACAAAGCAATGAATCATATCAGAAAAAAATGGGTATCCTCCACTAATTAAGAGGACTGTTTCAGTTTAGGGACTTGTAGAATCTTAATAACAGTAATATTCTAGCTCATATTAGCTTCGTTGAAATTTATTCTCAGGTGACAGATTTGTTTATCTCTCAGGATTGCAGCTGCTGTCTGTTGAAGGGATTCACTAATTCACTCACTTAATTATTCAGTCAACAAATAATGTACCAAGCACTATCTTGGCTTGCACGTGCACTCTCACCTCTGTATAGTATCCTTTTCACTTTTTTTTCCCTTTGAATTACTCACCACAGGAAGAGCAGCTTTTCTGATACCTCATGGCCCCAGAAGCTGACCCCAAGGACCCTATCCTTGAACTCGTTGTGTCCCTTTCCTAGTGCATATTTCTCCCTATAACTTATCACCTCTCTTATATATTTCATTTACCTGTATGTCCATCCACCTGCCTCTTCTGGAATGTCCATTCCAGGAAGGCAGGAATATTTGTCTGTTTTATTTCCTCCAAGATTCCCAACACATAGAATAGTGACTTGACAAATATTTGTTGAACGAATGAATGAATGAAGCTTAAATGTCATGGAAACTGGTATTAGAAAGGTGTCATTTATGCTGCTGGGTTACCTAACCCATTTTTGGAGTGCAGGGTTATAAACCAAAGTTACTTGGCTTCAAAACCAACATCTTTATTATTAGTCTCTCCCTCATTTACAAATAATTCCAGAATTTCCATGCTCTATAGATTTGAATACAAGAAGATAACTTTTGTTATCATTTGAATTTAAGAGAATATCAAGGTGGATGTTTACCTACCTGATCCTATCTATACAGATCACTCCTTCACATTATGTTTTCTCTCTGGATTTATTCAGTCTGGTTAAATACATCATGAGCTTCCCTATTATCTGTTATTATTTCTTGGGTCATCAATGCAGACCCTAGAAAAAGCGGAAGGCAGTGGAACAGTAATGGGTAAGACTCAGTCTTTGCCTTTGAGCTGTTTTCAGTCTAGTGGCTAAGCTAGCCTTGTACATGTACAATCTCAGAGCCAGATGATAACCAGATAATTCATAATCTAAACAGTGATACTTTTAAGAAAAAAAGAAAGCACTATTTAATAATAGTATTGGGACAACAGCTTATACGCTTCAGGTAAACTGAGTAATACGGACCCCAAGTTTTAAAAAGTTAACGAAGATAAACCATGAGTGCAAGTTCTTCTTGTAACACAGAGTTACTGGGCATCTACTCTATGTAGAGCAACGTACCAGGGACTCTGGAGACTTCAAAGATCAGTGAGCCATGATCAGTCTATCTTGTGGTTTATAACCCACTTGAGGAGAGAAAACATTAACAAAACAATATGAAGAAGGAAATGATGGTATAGTCTGAATGTCAGCTTCATGTGATATTAGCCAACCACGAGGTTTCAGATAGGATCACTGACGCTGTACTGCCTTTCATTCCTTTCTCATAGGTGGTCATTTGAAGTGCATCCTGTCATAATGCATCAACTGGACACTGAATGGATCATGTGACTTTTTCTAGTTAAGAGACCATTCACTTCTGTCTGTTTATAGAATAGATGTTTAACTCATGCTGGCTGGCTGGCAAACCAACTGAGGTAGAAGGATGAATTGATGTGTTTTTTTAAAAATTATCTAGCAACCAGATATAGAACAGTCTTTGCCAAAGACACCTCCTCTTTGCTTGACCAACTAATCTCTTTGCTTCACCAACTAGAAGAACTTACAGCATGATTATGTTTCATCTTCAGATTTGATAATGATATAAGATATTTGGTTATTTGGAAATAAGCTTAAAAGTGCTTTAATTCTTTCCACTGGTGCTTACTGTTGGCGATTCTTTTGCAGCTGAATTTTGGCAACAGTGTATACCTTGGCGAGTAGACTGTGCTTTTTAAGGATGAAAGTGTGGGAAGTAGTGTAGGACATCTGTTAAAGAAGTCATGTTGTCAAAGCCCAGTACGTATATTAAACTCATTTGTTTCCATTTTCATACCTTTTAAAGCAAAATGTCACTCCTTTTAACGTTCAGACAGTTTATAAAAATACTTGGAGCTATGAATTGTGTGGGACTACCTGGAACTTCAGTGAATGAGCATCATTTTATTCCGTTGGTTTTATTGCTACTTTAACTCAGCCTAAACTTTGGATATATAATGGGTTTGTTAAGATAAGATTATCAGTGGTCATGGGATTTTATTGGGAATGAAATTGAAACTAACAGAATTTCCTGTCCCTGGATTAAACAAAACTGAGAACAAGCAGAAATAACTCAGCTTCTTTCTTCTCTGACTTCTTCTTCTAAGGTATTATTAATACTTGGTCCAACTGCTCGTCTACCTTATTGCAGACAGTTTAATAAATTTAACTTTATGTGATCAATAGGTTTCTGCTGGGCTTTTGAAGAATTGATTGTTAGGAAATAAAATAAGATTTTGGGAGAAATTGCTTCCAATGGGGACTCGACTAGATGTATAAAACTTTTTTTAAGGAGCTGAGAACCTAGGGCTCATTCATCCCCAGATTGCCTTCTTTTGAAATGAAGCAGCTGATTGATTTAAATAAAAGTTATCCTTGCTATAAAGTTGAGTTAAGCCTGCTGACTTTCTGATTTATGGGACTTTATGTTCTTTAAATTCTAAAAGGCATGCCATTAAGTCTCGTTGGTTTTCACAGTCCGAGGAATTAAGTCATGGTAATAAAATTTTCAAGATAATATTAATTTATATATCATAATGTTAGCACTATCTTTTACAACTGAAGCTATAACTGGTCTAAAAACAACACCAATTCCATGTGACTCCTATTTGCTAGATGACTGTACTTAAGAAACCAAATTATAGATTAGAAAGTTTGTGAATGTCCATCAGATCAGGGGGAGTTATAGCTTCTTAAGGAGGTTATGTAGTTTTTTCACTATTCGCTATATTTCACTTTATAATTATTCTTTAAGAATTTTTTTTCACATAAACAAATCAAGTTAGTTAGATTTAGAATACTCAAAACTCTTGTTATTATAATTAATTTCCCATGTCACCAAGACCACTACCCCCTCTATTTACATTTATAATTATCCTATCATCCTTTATTTTAGTACATTTCAAGGTACTATCATTGCCAAAGTTTACACATTTATTTTCATAGAAATGTATTTCCTAATAATAAATAAGGGAACACCTTAATGGTTTAAGTTTTTGAAAGCAGTTCAATGGTCTATGAATCTTACCCACACTGTGATTTCTTACTAGCTTTAGTCTTAAAGTATACCCATATTTTTGAGCCTCCTTTATCTATGAGAACTATATTCTCTTTTAGTGCACTAATCAAAACAGAGTGATTCTATGCTACTTCTGCAACTGTATATGAAGACATTACCAAAGATGCCACAGACACCAAGTACAAAGAAACAGTAATCAATATTTCTATTGTTTTCTGCTATGTAATTTACTAATTGATCACAATCAGTATTTTTTTTTATTTTTAGTTGATAGAATTCAGATTTAAAAACTTTAATAACAATCTCATTTTTGTTATTAAAACAGTAGCACAAGGGGCGCCTGGGTGGCTCAGTCAGTTAAGCGTCTGACTTTGTCCCAGGTCATGATCTCACAGTTCGTCTGTGAGTTCGAGCCCCACATCAGGCTCTGTGCTAACAGCTTTGAGCCTGGAGCCTGCTTTGGATTCTGTGTCTCCCTCTCTCTCTCTCTGCCCCTCCCCAGCTCATGCTCACCCTCTGTCTCTGTCAAAAATAAATAAATTTTAAAAAATAAATTAATTAAAAAAATAAATAAATAAAACAGTACCACAAGAGACATTCTAGGGGTGCCTGGGTGGCTCAGTCAGTTAAGAGTCCAACTCTTGATTTTGGCTTAGGTCCTGAACTCAGGCTTCGTGAGATCAAACCCTGCAGGCTCCATGCTGACAGTACAGAGCCTGCTTGGGATTCTCTCCCTCCCTGTCTCACTGCCCCTCCCCCACTCACACACACACATGCACGCCCACTTTCTCTCTCATTCTCAAAATAAATAAGTGAACTTTGAAAAAAAAAAGAGACATTCTAGAATATTTAGATAATACAAACGGGAGAAAAAGAAAATTAAAATCATATAATTTTCCCTATTCAAATTTTTTTTTTTAGTATTCAATGTATATTATTTTTATTCTCTTGTTTTTCAATGTATGAATATCTTTCTCCCTGGTTAAAAATAATTTTATTCTAATATACTGTTTTGTAGCCTATTTTTCTTACTAAGTTAATGTTTATGAATACTTCTCTCTGTCATTATTTTAAAACATAGTGTCACATGAGATGCTTTGTTATCATAAGTTCCTATGAAGGATGCCATATACTCGATCCATACTTTGTTGACAGTTCAGAGCAAATGTTAGCATCATAAAAACTCTAAGAATTCCTGATTCCTTATAAAAAAGGCTATCTGTTTTTGTTTCACCTAGAACTTCCTAAATGTATATCGCTATAGAATTCATGTTAAGTTATTTAACTTAACTTAACTTTTTGTAGAGTTAAAGAAGTATTTCAGTACAATCACTTTAATGGGTTTATGATAGTTACATTGAGTGGATATTCCATATTTTCTTTAAGCATTTGGACATTAAGGATATTTTAATATTTTGGAAAACACTGTGGACTTTGGGAATTCCCTTCTCATTGAAGCCATTCTGTATAAGCTGTGTGAAATGTCATATGTTCAGTATTTAAGAAGTGGATTATCCAACAAGTGGCTAATCCTTAAAAGGACAAGACTGATTAACTAATTTTGAATGTGCTTGTTATGTTCTCAAAACATAGAACATGACAAAATAAAAGCATAATCGCAAGCTTATTCAAGTAGTAGGATAACTACTTTTGATCATTTTTTTTTTAATTTTTTTTTTAACATTTTTTTATTTATTTTTGAGACAGAGAGAGACAGAGCATGAACGGCGGGAGGGCCAGAGAGAGAGGGAGACACAGAATCGGAAGCAGGCTCCAGGCTCTGAGCTGTCAGCACAGAGCCTGATGCAGGGCTCGAACTCACGGACGGTGAGATCGTGACCCGAGCGAAGTCGGACGCTCAACCGACTGAGCCACCCAGGCGCCCCACTTTTGATCATTTTTATTATTGAACTGAAACTATCCACCCAGACAGACACATATCCATCGCCTCCAACTAAAATCCATATATGTCCCTCACTTCCTGAGAAGAGATGTTGCTCTCATATTATGGTGGGTGCTCTTTGTTAACTAATTCTGTTTGCTAGTGTTTCTTGAATAGCTCCACAATTTCCAATGTATTTCAATATCTAATTGTATTATTATTATGGGGAAGTAGCTAAAGTGAGGGAGCTAAAGAGAGAGTTAAACAGGTCTTTGGAATGTGTAATCAGTAGTTAAATGTCAGCTACTTTATTTAACAAGCAAATGGTGTTCTGGGTGCTGGAATTGCAAAGTACAAATAAAGCAGAATGCCTGCCCCACAGGAACTATAGTGCCATGGAGAGGAGTTTTGAATGTATGAACAGCTATGAAACAATGCACTATAGTCATATGTAGATGAGGGAAAATAGGTAAGAGGCATCTGAATCAAACTGAGGAATGGAGAATGGTTTTTGGAAGAGATGACAAGTAGAAACAGTTAGCCACTCAGAGAAGTGACACAGAAAGTTCTGGCCAGGGGGCTTATTCTTTGTGAAAGGCCAGTGGTGTGAAAGAGCAGGCTGTGCATGGGACACTACTGGGGTTACTTGTGGCAGATACAGGAAAGGGAATCAGAGCATGACCATCGGGGATTGCTGTGCTAAGATTTGGAACTTAAACTGTGAACTTTACCACTAAAGAAATGGGGAACCATTGAATGTTTCCAAGCAAGAGAATCACATGTTCAGATTTCCGTTTTAAAATGATCCATATAGCATTCAAGTGAAGGGTAGGATTAAGGAGAAGAAGTATGAAAGTATTAACTCTAGGCAACATATGGGCAAAAAAGAGGGATAAATAAGATATTAAGGAAACTACAATCTGTAGAGAGGAATAACTTAGTCTGGTCTTTGGAGCTAGACTAACTGACTCCTAACTCTGACCCCACCACATAACACTCTTTGTGACCTGGGGCATGTGTCTCATTTGTCCTTTGCCTTGTTTTGCTCATCTACAAAATGAGCATAACAATAGTGTCCAATTCATACAATTTTATGAAGATTAAAGGGTGAATTACTATCATTAACAGTGTCTAACACCATAAAAATAATCTGAGAAATGTTAGCTATTATCTACTTTTACTACTAATGTTATTGTTAATTTAATATTATTGTTGTAATAATATAACACTGTTATAATTTTGTAATAATGCAATATATTATTGTTAATATTATATTATTTAACATTCATGTCTCTAGGATTTGTGGCCTGATTAGAAGCGATTGCTTTATGGTTGGGTGAATGGGGATAGTGTCAGAGAGCACAGGAAGAAATATGTTTTGAAGGTAGAGAAAGAGTGTGAATTACATTATAAATGCTGGCAGGAGGTACCTGTGGGACTTCCAAATGGAATTTTCTCATGAGCATTTGATTATAACGGCATAAAGGTATGGACTCTGGAAAAAGATGTGCAAATTTTGAGCATATAATGGGTATTTGAAGTCATTGGGTTGGATGCATTGACCAGAAACTGTATGGGTCAGAGGGGACAAGAGCCTGAATTGCTGAGGACAGGTGTGGACCCCAGGATTACTGCTCTCCCATGCGGGCAAGGCAGAGAACACAAATGTGGGGAGGGAGGGAGTCATTCTCAGCCAGAAGCAAGGGGAAATGAGTCAGTCAATTCTTATTCTCTGTCATGGTCATGAACAGATGATGTCCAAATGTCCTGAAAGAATTCCTCCAGCTTTTCAAATTGCCAAACTCAGGCCAGGTTAGAGCTAACAGCTGAAAGAATTATCTTGAATAAATACTGGAAATATTAGAAAAGTCCTGTGACCTCAATTGCTTTTAATTGCTCTTAAGGACAATACCAGCATAACAGTCTCGAGTATACTGAAAAATATTGGTGTTCTAGATACTCTAGTGTGATAATTGCCCTTGTTCAAATATTCCCCAGAGCTTAGAATCATGAGGATAATGAGTGAGATTTGACACTGTGCCCATCACACCACAGAAATCCCAGTATACAAAAAAGCAAATGGAACACCACTGGGTAAGCCTGGTCATTCCTTGGTGAGATTGTAGCCCTATTTTGGTGTAAACCTGTTACAGACTGTGGTTCTAATCTGTAGATGAATTTAGGTTCTCCAATGGGTATGTTTTTTATTTTCCTAAATGAAAAGTCCCCAACTATCTCTGCCCAGCCTCAGAGAAAGGGAATCTCGGAAGACAGGCTGATTTGAGTTTCCTTTAGAGGCGGCTCCCTGCTGATTGGCCAGTGTTCTCACAAATTCTAGATTCTTGGCAAGGTGGATGTTAGCAGTAATCTTTTCTCATCCCAATTTAAGTACAAGTAATCCCCATGAGACCCTGCCAGGTTCATGGTAAATCATTGACCAGGTACAAGCAAAAATGTCCCTGCTAAGAAAACCAAGGAATTTTACCCATCACAGGACACGTATTTCCCTCCCATAGAGGTTTATGTCTTACCTTTCTTTTTCCTATTTTTTTTAATTTTTACCCTCTTAAGGAAATTCTTATGGGAAACAGCTCTTCTCTAATACTAGACAAAGACCCCTAAATTATCTTACAGATAAAAATATTTTACATTTGTTTTAAGATAAAGCAGTAGTTCCAAAGGGTGTCTTAAATGCAAAAACTATAAATTATACACAGTTGTACATCACAATTAAGTGGGAGGCATTAAGTAATACCTCCACATTGTAAAATTATGTGACTTTCCCCAAATTATGAAATATTACCCTGATTAAGAAAAATTTACTGAAAAGTGGAAACATAGCAGGGACTCCTTCCCTGGTTTATCTTCTTTAATTATGCACATTAAGCAAAAAAATTCTTCTAACTATATTTTGCTTGGGTTTTCTTTCATTTTGATGTAGGGTCCAGACTTCTGGCTGGTAGATTTCAGTTCAAATAGGCTGTTTTTACCTTTGCAGGCACCTTAGTTTCATATTAGCAAGGAACTTAATCACTGGGTATTTTGGAGAGCTGCATGCCTTGTAAGAGTGTAAATTACTATAGCCTATTAAATGAAAAACTATATGCAGTTTGTGATCTAACGTCCTTTCAGGAATAAAAGTACCAATCAGTAAGAATATATTTACCAATCTATTCATTGTTTATAGACGCCCAAACTTATAGGTCTGCCAGTAAAGTATTGGCTGAACAAATAAGAGTACATCCATTCCGTGGAATCTTATGTAACCATTTAAAAAGGGCATGCTAGATCTCTATGCATTTACTGAAAAATGGTTCATGATTTTTTAAATACAAAAATATTTATAGAGGATTATGTATAGTATATGCCTAATTTGTGCAAAAAGGAAGGAGATATGTATCAGTGTGTGTTTGTCTGTGTATTTATTATGTGTCTACATATACATTGACATAATAAGCATAAAGAAAAAGTAGGATTAATAGGAAGGAAAAGATAATAAACATTTTTATTTATGTACCTCTGTGTCATTTGAGATGTTACAATGAGCATGCATCATTTCATAATAAAAAAGTATAAAGAAGAGACTCATTGGATAGAAATGTTTATTGTGAAATGGAACATTGTCTTCCCTTTTGAACATGAAAACATTCTGAATTTAACTGATGCTTGTATTTCAACCCTAACAGTGTCTGAATTTGGCTGCTACACAATAGAATATAGCTCTCTCTCTCTCTCAGCAACTTTGTGTTTGCTCAGGTCCCGGACTCTGAAATAAATAGGTTGTGTTTATTCAAATCCTGGATAAGAAATTTTTTTCACATTTAAAAATTACCCTTCGCAGTACTCTGAACTCCTCCTCTCTGTAGGTCCCCAGGGCCTCAGTGGTTTTGTTGCTAGCACCCTAGGAAATGGGGCAAGGGCTGGTGAAAACTGTGAGCTAATTAAAGCTGTAACTTTGCTCTGACTCTGCTGCCTTAGGTGTGCTTATCTGGTATAATTTACAGTTTCTACAATTTGTCACTCACTGTTATGAAGAACTGACATACAAACAATTATTAAAGAATTTTCTCTTTTTCAATCAGTTTTAATCCAGTGAGCAGACATTTCTTAGAGAATGTTTCTAATAAGAAAAAAAAATCAGTATCAAAGTGTTAGTGTACGAAGACCTTAGTGTACAACATTTAGGTACCTGAGAGGCTGAGTTACGTTCTATTGTGAACAGTAATTTATGAATGAGAACCCACAATTTTTGACCAGAAAATTGGAAAACCACCCATAATCATTTCCATGTGCCCATCTCATTTTCTACATATCTGTAATCAATTTAGAAAAACAATTTACCCCTTTTGAAAATATACAAAATAATGGATTATTTTCTCCTTGTCAGATGCATGTTCGATGTATAGGTAAATAACTGATTTCCCAACCACTGTTACATTGGGTTGATGTTCTTTTAGATGTTAGACACAAATGGATTAAACCTTGCTGCCTACTCAGAGACTTGGTTTGAGTGGAAATGGGGTTTTGTGGAGCTACAGAATTTCTACTTCATCTGCTCAGCTAGTAATTGGTCAGAGCACGACTCTGGTTAGAAATAAGCAACAAGCTTCCTGTATCCATGAACAGAAAACAAGGTAGCGCGAGTAGCCTGGGAGAAACACACGTTTACTTTTGAAGAAAAGCAGCACCCAGCGACCAGTGAGCAGCATATGTCTGAAATCCATTATCTGACATGTTCTTTCCAGCGTTCCCAGAAATGCTGGTCTGACTACTAAGATTTGTTTTTACTTCCTGCCTTTTGGATAAAATGAGTTTGCCAACCAGCTGTGAGTACCTAACGCTGGGGAAGGTGGCTAGATTCCGAAGCCCTTATGTTCATGGATCGCCTTATGCAATCAACAAGCCAATTGATATTAAGCCACAGAGGAGACGGTAACTGCTTTCCTTTCTTCTAGCTGTTTGTCAGTGAAATTGTGTTTTGTTACCCTTTGGTGGCTGCTTTGGAGGTCTGCTGAGGTGGGAGGGTCAGGCTGAGAGATTAATTTTAAAATTCAGCATACTGGATAGTTAGAAAAATATTAACCAAGGAGAAAAGCTGGAAAATAGTCTTTGCTGTTTGGCAAAAGCTGATCTGGTTTCAGAATCTGTAGATTTTAAGATTTTGAAACATTGTTAGTGCTTGTACGAACATCAGAATCCTCCATAATGAATACTTGAAAGAGGTTTTAGCCGAATAATAGGTATATTTACTAATGGCTCTTATTACCAAATACCCAGTATCTCTTGATCTATCCATAACATTCCTCAAGCCCAATGTGCAGTAAATATGTTAAAATTCTACTAAAAGCATTAATTTTCATGTGGTCACTGTGGAGGCCAGGATAGGGTTAGATATTTTTCCGGCAAACAAAATGCCATTTGTAGATCAGTGTTCCAGGATTCTGCTAACTCTATACACCCCCTCACCACACATATGCATGCATGCGCATGCACACGCAAACACACACACACACACACACACACACACACACACACACGCTACACAGGCAAACTCAGGCTGTGTAATAAGGAATCTCAAACTTGAGCCCAGTAATTTCATTAGAAGGAAAGCGGATGTACACTAAGTAAACTCATTCCGTCTTCCAGCATTTTTATGCAGTGTCAGAACAGGGATGATATGTTTGACTCATGGCTCCCCAAATCATCCCTCAGTTTGGTTTTAAACAGTCATTTTATTCAGCGTTTCACAGTGAACATCAGAAGCATTTTATAAGAATGTTCCATTCTCTCTGAAAATGACAGTTCTCCCGAGGTTGATGAAGTCTAGGAAGAAAATTCCAAAATTCTAAAAGTAACATATTTTGCTTGAAGATTATCATTATCATCTTACTCTTCTACTTTTCTTGTTGTAATTATACACACACACACACACACACACACACACGCACACACACACACAAAGAGTATATATTTTGTCAGGTTTGACCTGGTTATAAACATGAAGTAACATTCAGATGTTTGATTGATGAAAAAAAAAAGTAGTTTTCCAAACCTTCAGAAATGCCTTGGATTAGTTTTCAACTGAAGGAAAAAAAAAGGAAAAAAAAAGGTTTTATGATTTTATGGGAATGACCTTTTTAAATGTTTTTGAGGGGAAATATTGTATTCTCTTTCCCAGAGTATCAAGGTTTTTCTGTTCAGTTCTAGCACCATCTGAATTTGTAACAGGCTAGGGGCAACTAACTACCAACTATTTTAAGATACTTCAGGAAAACATGTCTTGAGACACAAGACCTGGCACATGGCACAGCTGCTGTCTCCTTACTCCCTTCTGTAATTAGCTCTGTGATACAACAAACCCTGTAAGTTGCCAAGTTCACATGTAGCTGCTACGTCCCTATTCATGTTACTGTATTTTTTTCTGCTTAGAAGTAATCAACTTTCTATATAAGTCAGGAGAATTCTGTGTTTATGTAAACCAATGTGTATGTGCTTATAACGTGGACTACTAGCATAATATATCATACCCAGGCGACTTCAGACCTACCTCCGATCATTTTTTACGTTGAACATCACATTTTATTTTGACAAGCGAATATTCCTGCCAGGCGTTTGGCAATAACCAGCATTTTGTAGCATAGACTCCTTGAAAATGACAGGCCCAACTTTTCTTTTAGCATAGTGCATTGCTTATATAGAGAGAGTAAATAAAATAGATGGCTTTTTGTGAAAAGTTATGTAATCATTAAATCATTATATATAGACCTTTTATCCCATGGAAGTATAACAACAAACATGTATTGAAAACATTGGTTGCAGGGGCTGGATGAATGAATGAATGAAGATCCAAATAAGAGAGAATGTATTTTTATTGTATAGCACATTTTTTTTTAAGTTCTAAATTTTAAAACCTTTATTTGAACTTTTTTGTAGTCTGCTAAGAAAACATTACACCTGGAATAGTCCCTAAAATATACCCCAAATTAAATGGTTACATTTTCAGAAACGCTTGTGGGGGTTCATCTAAGATTTGTCTAAAACAGCATCTTTGACTTTATTTCCATGTAGTCACAGTTGTGCTCTTTGGCAGAAAGGACATTGCTTTCTTAATTAGAGTACAGAACAAAGGAAGAAGGAAGGAAGGAAGGAAGGAAGGAAGGAAGGAAGGAAGGAAGGAAGGAGAAAGGAAGGAAGGAAAGAAGGAAGGAAGGAGAGAAAAAGAAAAAAAATGTAAAGAAGAGGGCCTATGTTGATATTGTAACCTGTTCAGTGAAGCATAAAATTTAGGTAATAAAAAGAAATTTGACTTTTTACTAAATTGGGAGAAAAAAGAAGGAAGTCTAACCATTTATGCAAAATATAGCTCACTTAAAACCCAAATGCATTTTATTTATAATGCCTTAATGAAAGAACACTATGTTTTCTTGGAACACATGGAAATAATTTCCAAATTAAAAATTAGCTTTATTAGAAGTGTGACCACATGGTCATTTAATAGTTCTTAATTTTTATTTCAAGCTTCAGTGAAGACATTAACAGCACAGTTAACACAACTAAATATTAATTAAGCTCAATGTTGAAGAGAATGGCAATCCTACCATCTGTGATACTAAGGATTTTCCATATTCTTGAGTTCAGTTTTTTCTCTTTTAATTGCTTTTGATTCTACAAATTCTAGAACTGTTTTTACTCCTGAAAGAAATATAATTTCCTTTAAATTTTATAAAATTTTGGGGCAACTGGGTGGCTCAGTTGGTTAAGCGTCTGACTTCAGCTCAGGTCATGATCTCACGGTCCATGAATTCAAGCCCCCTGTCCAGCTCTATGCTGACAGCTCAAGAGCCTGGAGGCTGCTTCATATTCTGTGTCTTTCTCTCTCTCTCTGCCCCTCCCCCACTCACACTCTGTGTCTCTCTCTCAAAAATAAATAAACATTTTTTTTAATTTTATAAAATTTTGATGTCTTGGGGCACCTGGGTATCTCAGTCAGTTAAGCATCTGAGTTCAGCTTAGGTCGTGACCTCACAGCTTGTGAGTTCTAGCCCCTTGTTGGGCTCTGTGCTGACAGCTCATAGCCTGGAGCCTGCTTAGGAGTCTGTGTGTCCCTGTCTCTCTTCCCCTCCCCCGCTTGTGCTCTGTCTCTCTCTCTCAAAAGTGAACATTATTTTTTTTTTTAATTGTGATGTCTTAATTTTAATACATTGGGATGAGTAACCAGATTTAATCTGGCTCTTTCACTCCCTCCTCACCCTGGGCCGCAGGGCTTTTGATCATGTAGATCATGTCTTGTTCATGGTTATCATGTCTTGTTTAGTGCCCAGGAAAGAGCCCAGAATAGATCAGATGATAAATACTTGTTTAATAAATAAATGATGAGAAAGCGTATTATTCATCTTGGCACAGGCATATATAGCGCTTCCTGGGTGCCACTGTACAGAGTCTTTGGCAAGACTTTGCCTTTGCTGTTCTTCTGGATCCTTTGTGTTCTCCTTCCTTATTTGCCTACAGAAGCTGCGTACAGACTGACTTGAGACCACTGGCTTAAGTGGTTGGGGATCACAGCTTTTGTTATTACCAGTTCACCAAAGCAGAATTTGGAAGTCATTTCTGTATTCATAAGTATATATATAAAGCTCCATGTAGTAGAAAGGAGGAGAAAAAGTCAAGGTGCAAGTGGGCAGAGGGGAGTTCCTAGAGAGGGAGAAACCTTGCAACCATAAGAAATGAGATATAAGTGCATAAATTAATAAAGTGAGTTACCAAAAATTGTGAAATGTGAGCCCTGGTTCTGTTTGTCCTGCTATCATGTAAAACCCACTGAGATGTCTATCAGAATAGCAAACAAACTAAGAGGAGTGATGAGGCAGAGCTCACTGGCACCCCAACGTGGAAAGTGTCCCACTTTTGTGGAAAGTGTCTGTGCTCTAGCGCTCTGGCTTTTACAGCCAAGTTCAGTGCTGGACCTCCCCCAGCCCTCTGCCCAGATATTCAGTGCCTCTACCCTGTGTCCTCTGCTCCTTCTTGTTTCCATCTACTTCTCTCATACACTCTCTGGCTTCTCTTTTTCTAAATCCTGTAGGTAGGCTTGTTCTATGTATTGTCTCTGAGATTAGAAAAAAGCAGGATACAAAGATCCAGAAGACCGGAAGGAAAATAATGAGTTTCAGTGTATGTTCATCAGTCCATTTTCTCCTCAGGGAGAGGTTACAAAGTTGCACACTTAGATATCTGCCCAATCACCAAGCAATCCGTTTACTTGAATGGTGTATTATTTTGCTAGGGCTGCCATAACAGAATGCTACAGGCTTAGTGGCTTAAGCCACAGAAACTTATTTTCTCACAGCTCTGGAGGCTGGCAGTTCAAGATCAATGTGTCAACATGCTTGGTTTCTCTTGAGACCTCTCTCCTTGGCTTGCAGATGGCCACTTTCTCCCTGTGTCTTCACATGTTGGTTCCCCTGTGTGCGCATCCCTGGTGTCTGTCTGTGTCGAAATTTACTCTTCTGATGGGAACTCCAGTCAGACTGGATTAATGTTCACCCTGATGGCCTCCTTGTTGATGTCTTTAAAGACCCTGTCTCAGATACAGTCGCATTCTGAGTACTGGGGATTAGGGGTGCAACATATGAATTTTGAGGAGACACAATTCAGCAGATAGCACATTGTGTGCCTAGAAATGATTCACTAGTATTGCCTATAGAAGAGGAAAGGAATTGCAGTATGATTCCTGCATAATCAGTGTCCTTGCGTTCATAAAAATGTATTTCATCAGTGAGTCTGACCCTGCCAGGAGTGAGACATTACAGAGTATTAAAAAAGGCTTCCCTTTCACTCATGTGGATCCTGAGAAACTTAACAGAAGTCCATGGGGCAGGGGAAAGAGGGGAAAAAAAAGTTACAGAGAGGGAAGGAGGCAAACCATAAGAGACTCTTAAATACTGAGAACAAACTGAGGGTTAATGGGGGTGGAGGAAAGGGGAAAGTGGGTGATGGACATTGAGGAGGGCACCTGTTGGGATGAACACTGGGTATTGTAAGGGCACCAATTTGACAATAAATTATATTAAATATAAAAAATGCTTCCTACTTAGGTACAAAGCAAAGAAAACAGTTACACATTTTGAACAACAAATCTTCATCAAATAAAACCTGTTTCATGTGGAATCTATAATCATTTAAACAGAGCCTAGGCCAACATTTGCTTTTCTATTGTCTTTTTAAATGGGTATTAAATTAATTTCAGTGTAACCAGTGTTTCTCAGCTAGGGCACTTTTACTCCCAGGGACTTTTGACAATGTGTAGGGACACTTTTGACTTCCATAAGTTGGTGGGTGGCTAATGGTGTCAAGATAGGTAGAAGATGGGGATGTAAACACCATACAACACATAAGGAAAACCTCTACAACAAAGAGTTTTTTGACTCCAAATCTCAATAGTACTGAGATTGAGAAACACTTATGTAAACAAATTTGACTGGGGAGTACTTCAAAGCTCTTCAAAAGCCTTATTTTTAATATCCAGACTATTGATATTTTTTAATGTATTCATAAAAGCACTTTCTCTTATCTTTCTCACAGAAACCAATAGATAAATGCTTTCTTAACCTAGTTAAAAATAGACACCTGTCACACTTTTGAAATGGTCTAAAATATTCTGTGATTCAACCTGTCTGATTCTCTGATTTGTCTGAATTAGTGGCTTTATTGCATTGTCAGGGCCTATTATTCTTTCAGTAGAGGTACTACTAAGATTTCATTACAGAGAGCAGAATAAATGACCTAATACATTCTTATAGCTCCAGGACAGGTGCTAAACATTGATCTGCTTTTCAAAGTGAAGTGAAAAATACTAGGTGAAATTACACAGAATATAACAAATATTAAGTGATCGTCCTACTGACCTGGTATAATGAAGCTCTGTTGGACCCTCACCACCCATCCCCACACCTATGTGCATGGGTCCATTGACTGTGAACGTGTAGGCCATACGGATGTTATCCTCAGATTCAGCTCATCCTAATAGCAAAGAGCATCACATTTCATAAACAGAAAACCCTGAGGGAAAGGGAGTGCTTTCTTTGTTGAAAGGCCCTTATTTTTTTAACCAAATAAAATTTCTAATTATCCTGGAGATTTCTTCTGACCCCCCTTACATTTGGGTCAAAATTGTTGGCAGTCATAGTTCAAACTAGAATGTATTTCCATATTGCTCATTCTCTCCCCAATTCCACACTACAACCAACTGCCTATGATCCAGAGGTCCTCCAGAGAACTTAAAACTCAGTGTATTTGGAACTAAATGACCCAGGGACCCTCGTCATCTCCCATTTCCTCAGTGATCCATGGCCAGATCAAGAAGTCCTCCTCAGTACTCCTTCCCTTCAGCCTAACCACTCCATCACTAGCTGGTGTGAAGTGCATTTTTCCTCCATCCCGTTGTTGCCATCCCCAGGATGCCCTCCTAAGTCAAGCACTAGTGCTCTTTTGCCGGAAACACTGCTAGCCTCATAACTGGCATCTTTATTCTACTGTCATCCTTGTTCTGATTAGTCATCCACAGATTAAGTTTCTCAAATTTCCTTGACACTTCCATGCCTATAGCAGGAGCTTTTCATTGCCAACAAAAAAGTCTCAAGTCCAAATGGTGATCATCTACTCCCTTCTTTTTAAATATTTTTGAGTTATTATTTTAGAGAGAGAGTACAAGTAGGGGAGCAGCCAGAGGGATGAGAGAGAGAGAAAGAAAGAATATTAAGCAGGTCCCATGCTCAGTGCATAGCCCCGCGCAAGGCTAGATTCCATGATCCTGGGATCACGACCTGAGCCCAAACCAAGAGTTGGACGCTCAACTGATTGGGCTACCCAGGTGCCCTTACACCCTTCTTATCTCTCTATTCTTGTATATTTCATTTATCATCCACTATACTCCTCATTTTAGGTGTAAAGAACTACCTACGATACCTATATGTTTACCTATAATTCCCTGCTCCCCCGATTTTGTTAACCCCAACGGATCCTGAGATCTTTTTCATTAAGCCTCTTCTAATTCCTTGTTTCCAAATGGAAATTTCTTCTTCAGCTAGCAGCTCTTCGTTTTCTTACATATCCATCACAGCATTCTCATAATGAACCTCAATTATTTGTATATTTTCTATCTTTCCTCCTCTTTAAGAGTGGCATGATGGAAATAGCTGTTTTAGGAAGAAGAGTTTGGCAGTGGCATGTGACATAAATTGAAATGGAAAAGACTTAATCCCTATCCTAGTAGAAGCAAGTGGTGTAAAATCTTGACAGGGACGGCTTCAATGCAATTACAAAATACATAAATATGTGATTACAATTGTGAGAACTGCTCAAAAGGAGGCAAGGGCCCAATGAGAGTACATGAATAGATAGCTAACATAGTCTGAACATTTAGAAAATGTTCCCATGGGGATGATGAGGCCTGAAGATGAGCACATGTTCTATGGAAAACTGTGTGAACCAAGCCCTGATGGAAACATTACAGAAACTACAAAGATCAGGTGTCTGACATATAATGACACAGGGAGGAGGAGAGTGGCAAAAATAAAGTGGAGAAGGGAGGGAGGGCAATGGCTCTTTTTAAAAAGTGAGTCAACTGAATAATTCTTGATTTCACTTTGGAGAGAAACAGTAAATGAATATGTAATTTGATTTATTCGTTGGAAGTGCGATTTAAAAACAAATTATTAGTGTCTTATTTATAATTTAGGATTTTAAAACATTGAAATAAGCAGTAGATAGATAATACCTTTCAACTGAAGTTTAAAAAGGTCAATTTTCCAATCCATTTCCCACTGCAAGGGATAAATAAAAACAGTCATGAATGTTAACCTTTGTCCCTCTCCACTCACCCATCACCCAACTTTACCTGTGCCAAAAAGGGTAGAATAGGACTATTTACAATACTTATGATGTTTACTGCCAGTAAAGTGCAGGCGACTATATGTAATCACAGTGACCTTCATGTGTTTGTCATGTTTCTACATCTAGTTAGAGACATTAAATTACTTACACTTTGCATTTTTTTCATTGTTGTTTTGCTGTGGTTATTTTTTTTTTATTTTTCCATAACTTTCTCTTGCACTGAACACAATTATTTATACAGGTAAACTGGTGCTGGGAAAGGAAAGCTTCTGTTGTCACTTTTAATTTTACTTTGTAAACTGTGGTAAATGAAGCAGTGAATTCTGACAAAGCACTCCAGGTTTAGGATAGCCACCTTGCTATCAAATAGTTTAATGTATTAGTATAGAATATCTGAAAGAAGCAAAAGCAAAAAAGAGCAGTGGTCGGTCAGTCTTCCGGAAGCCTTTGAAACAAGAGTGATGGCCTTGGACTAGATCCATAATGCCATGTTTTCTATGAGCCTAAGAGGAAGGCTACTCCAGCGAAGAAGATAGTTCTACCAGTAGTGGTGAAGAGAGGTATCCTGGAGAGAAGTTTGATGAGAAGGAAGTTGTAGTTGTCCAAGGGAAAGATACTCAGCTTCCCAGACAGGTGGAATGTGTTCTGAAGTTTGAAAGGTGATTGGGGCTCCATTCATGTGGTTCTTAGTAGGACATGGTTTTCCTCACTCTTCAGTCCCTAACATCCCTGGGGAAACAGTTCCTAACATGCAAACTATGTTAGGCATCTATTTATATACTTTCTTTGCACCATTATCTTCTTTTTAGCTGCTCTCACAATTGTATTTATGTATTTTGTTGGTCTAAGAGCCTCCTTCCACATTCAGTTATGGGACCATGGGAACAAGGCCTAAGCCTGTGTTCTAAATCACCATGTGTCAAATGCTTTGTACAGGGCTTGACATATAATAGGCATTCAAGGAGTTTTTGTGAAATTTGTTTTTCCAACTAGGAATAAGAAAGTAATCAGAGATAGTTAAGTACATGCACACCTTTTAGAAAAACATATTTCATCCATTTCAGCAACTTCCAAATGTGCATCTCAAGCCCTGGCCACTTTTTTCATTTAAACTTTTATGATACTCACTGCCTGAAATTTTTATTAGGGTGTTTTCATGGCCAAAATTGAACTCATTGTCTTAGTCTTAAAATCTATTCCTTTTCTTCTATTGCTTGGTTAGAAACCTTACTTGACTACTACATGCTTATCCAAACTGGAACACAGGAGTCATCTTATTCAGTTTCCTTTATCTTAGCTTCCTCTATCATCATTGAGTTCCATGTATCTCTAAGTGAATTCTTCTCTCAGTCACTTCCGCTCTGTCTTAACTACTCCTGCTTATTAATGGTATCTACTATTATAGCTTCTTTTTAAAAAATTTTTATTCACTTATTTTGAGAGATAGAGACAATGAGCACAAGTGCAGGAGGAGCAGAGAGAGGGGAAGACACAGAATCCTAAGAGAACCCCAAGATGTGGGCTCCATCTCATAACTGCAAGATCATGACTTGAGCTGAAATCAAGAGTCAGATGCTTAAACCACTGAGCCACCCAGGCGCCCCTACTAATAGAGCTTCTTAAGTGATATTTACATCATTGGTTCCATAGAATCCACCCAGAAGGGCTGTATGTGTGTTTGTCAGATTCTTTTTGTTGCTACAGTGTTATTCACTTTTCTACAGTACTAGTATAACAAAACCCTTTGGGTGGTAGATATTCAGTTCCAAAGGTTTTTAATTGACCCCAAGTATAAACGTACACATTCTACCTCTCTGGTGTTTTTTGTTTTGTTTTGTTTTGTTTTGTTTTGTTTTGTTTTGTTTTCTTTTTTCTTTTCTTTTCTTTTGTTTTTCTGAGGACTGGCTGAGTTAGAGAACAATGACTCTGTCTAATTCGCATGATGAAAACGTTTAAAGTTCGCCTAAGATTTCTTGAAATCTGAGCTTATGATTGTATAAGAATTCACAGTAAACCGTCTCCCAAATATGTAGCTTTCAATTTGTCATGATACATGAGAGTTTACTGTAAGTTTGTGGCATTGAGTCATTGATTTTTAATCCAGGCAAAAGTTAGAAAACAATATATATGTATATAGACAGTTACAGAAGTTTCAAAGTCCGGTGAGTAGTCACAAATTATTCAGCTTGCCCTTATGATGGGCATACAATTTTCCTAAATTTATAATTTCCTTCTGGTCCCTGCCACTTTGACTCAAAATATGTACTTTTGTTTGTACTGTTATTTCTGAACAATACATACTGGTATCCCATGTAAGGTGAGCTATATGATACTGATGTTACCATGGTAATTATTCTTGTATATAACAAGAACATCAAGAATGTCAGCAGTTTTCTGTTCTCTATGAGTTCCTTTTTGTTGTTGTTGTTGTTGTTCCTTCCCTTCCCTCTTCTCCCTCTTTCTCTCCTCCTTTCCTTCTCTCTTTTAGGAATCCAGTGGCTGTGACACCAAGAGTAACACAATCTTGTATTCCCTTTCTCTTGCTTGTGGTTGGAATCATACTCTGCTACCACGGGAGTCCTTAGTCATTTTGACATGCAAGAGATGAAGAGATTGTGCTTCTCTCTGATAAATATAAATATAAATAATATAAATATATTTGTTGCTTTTTTGGTGGTGGTTTTTAGTAAAGTTTTCTTCCCTCTGAGGGAAAAATTATTTGAATCCTAAGGTTGACAGAAGTCAGAAATTCAGTGTGATGAATCCCATGGAAGCAAAACATTCCAGCCCTGGGGTTACCATTGTCTCTGTCTCCAGTATATCTTCAAAGTCTCCTAAAAACAGAGTAAGAAAATGAAAGTTAACCTTCGCATTACTGGCAATTTTAAAAACTAAATTGCTATTTTGACTACATTCCTTTCCATGTCAGATCCGGATTTAAGTTAGTATAGGGATGATCGGCATTAAGTTACTCAGGGCTAGTAAGATTTAGACAGACCCATTCATCTTTCCAGGCTATTGTGACTAAGGACTTGCTATAAAAGAACAATCCAATAGTTGCACTCTCTGAGCACTTAATAATACAAATTCAAATATACAAACTAAGCAAAACTGAAGAAATAGATGAGAGAGAGCTAACAATGTATATAGTGCAATTCCACTTTCTTCACCCGCCACCACATTGAATGGATCTGTATCCACTAGTGTGAGGTGGGATATGTAAATCTTCTGCTCTCTCCCTATCTCGGTTCCCATAGGCCTGCCATAGTGTGAACATCTTGCCTTACATTTGGGTTATTTAAGGGATTCTCCATGGTGATATTTACTATACTAGATTTTTGCCACAAAGATTGATGTTAGAACTGAAACTAAGTTAGGGCACCTGGGTGGCTCAGTCAGTTGAGGGTCGGACTTCGGCTCAGGTCATGATCTTGAAGTTTGTGGGTTCGAGTCCTGCATTGGGGTCTGTGCTGACAGCTTGGAGCCTGGAGCCTACTTTGGATTCTGTGTCTCCCTCTCCCTCTGTGTCTTGCTCTCTCACTGTCTCCCAAAAATAAATAAAAATGTTAAAAAAAATTTTAGATCTTAAACTAAGTAGTATATTACCCCACTGTAGTTTGTATTACTCTACCATCAAAAAATGTATCTTTGTTTATAAACATCCTTGTATTCAATTTGAGAAGGAACTCCAATATTGATGGCAAGTATAATTACCTTCATTTGCAGAATTAAAAGGATATTAAGATTACATGCACACCAGGAAAAAACCTTGTCATACAGGAAAGCTTTATTTATATACTGGAGCATTCCAGTTCATGATCCTGCTTAGCTACACTTTTCTAGTCAGCTTCCTACAAATATTTATTTCATATCATGTACATGGAACTATAGGGAACAAAGATGGGTCACACCAAGAGCCTGCCTTCATGGAGTTCACAGTCCAAAGAGAGATGACAAATACTGACCATAAATAACTCTTCCGTAAGATTGACATGGCATCCATGCATGTGTTCATTCACTTATGTATTCATTCATTCAATAGACATTTACCGAACAGACACAGAGTTCAGGGCTCTATGGTAGGACTTCAAACCTGGGTAAGACAAATCCCAGCCTTCAAAAAGATCACAGTCTAGTTGCTCAAGCAAAACTATAAGGGAAAATTACACCACATAAGGATGTTAATTGCCCTCTGGGAGCACATGGGCCAAACACCACCACCAACTGGACTGCTCAGAGAAGGTCTTACAAATGAGGTGTTGAAAGAGAATGAAGCATTCTCCTGAAAGGCAGTACTTGAACGGGGCACTCAGAGAAAGAACCCACATTATACAGCAATCTGTAGTTTACAAGTAGATTTTAATGTATCGTCTTCTTTGATATCATATCAACTGATGAGAAGACTGAAGCCTTAATAGCTTAACGGTTTTACTCATGGCCATGGAGTTATTTAAATTCTAGAATTGGTACCCAAGTCCCAGTCATCTGTCTAAAGTTTGTTCTCTTGGTTCTATTAAGCACCATAAAGAAAGCAGAAGTAAAATGCTATAACAGCGCTGAGAGGGGAGAGTTTACTTCTAACTGGGCCGGTCATAGAAGGCTTCATGGGCAAAATGGCACTGAGTGTTGCAGGTTGTGTTTAGTTATGTGAAGCTGAGAATCTGGCAAAGATACGGATATAGGAAAATAAGGGAACATTTATTAGGGAACATAAATGAGTGCGGCCAACACCTAATAACTTAAGAAACAATCATGACAAATGGAAATTGGAAAGAGATAGTGAGGCTGCATTTTTAGGGTCTCAAAAACCAAGCTAAGGCATATTTTCTGAACCAAGGTGAGCAACTGAAGATCTTTGAACAGGGGATTCCTACCTATGGTCTTAGTTTTGCTCAAGAAAGAATAAAATGGCATTAATGAAAACATAACCTGGAGCAGCGGAAGACTAAAGAGACTGGTAGAGAGTTAAAGGAATAATCTACTCCAGAGGTAAGAACGTGCTAATTAGCACAAGATGATAGATCACATTATTAATTGTGGTTATTCTTTTTATATCTTCTATATTTTCTTTAATTTTTTTAGTTTATTTATTTTATTTTATTTTATTTTCAGAGAGAGAGCAGGTGAGGGGCATAGAGAGAGGGAGAGAAAATCCCAAGAGCCTCTGCACTCTCAGTGCAAAGCCTGATGCAGGGCTTGAACTCACAAAACCGTGAGATCATGACCTGAGTGGAAATCAAGAGCCACACACTTAACTGAGGGAGCCACCCAAGCGCCCCTATATCTTCTAAGTTTTCTATAGTGACTATATAAAAATTTATAAGAAAAATATTTTTTAAGAGAGAACAAATATTTAAGTCCTAAAATAGAATGATGCATGTAGTAATAATATGGATAGGAAAGAGACATATATATGGAGAAAGGACTGGCAAGACTTGAAAACTTGTGTAAGAAAGGAAAAGAGGATGCAGTTACCATGATGATACCTGGACACCATAATGGTCCTGGATTTCTGGGAGAAGAGTTGAAGAGCGAACAGAAATAGGGACCGTGAAGAGGAAGTAGCAGGTTTGATAGGAAAGATAATGATTTATTGGTAGATAAACTGATTCTGAGAATTTGTCAGGCCAAAATATGAATATGAGGCAACAAATACCAAACCAAGAATAAAAAGTCAGGATTGGAGATGAAAACTGAAGAGGACCAAGCAAAGACCCTTTGGGAACATCTACATTTTGGAGTTCACCTGCATTTAACAAAGCTTAATTTTTTTCAAAGTCCTAAGTCAATTTGCTTTTTGCTTGTTTATTTTTTTCCAATTCAGAGCCTACTTTCACTCTGTCATATATCATGCAGAACTCTAAATGCAGTTTGAATAGAAGATAAATAATTTACAGAAACATCCAAAACAAATCAGATTTGGTTCCTAAATACTTTATTGCTGAGATCTCTCAGATGCTCACTAAATTGTAAGACACATAAATTGCAAATGCTTTGTAAATCGGCATTCATTTTTAAACTGCCCATTAATTTCAAATCTAATTGTCATATTGAATCCTGAAACTTTTATAACCAACACATGTTTACAAAAAGTAAATCTCAATAAGACACAAATGACCCAATACTATTATTACATTCTCAGCAATTAATATTAAATGAGAATTTGTTTAAGAGGCACAATTTCCAGATATCAACCAAAATTGGCCTGATATTTATTGTGGATGGAACTACCTGATTTTGGAATTACAGAAGAGAACAGAGAAGGAACCAATAAAAATAATGTGCCATTCCCCAGTCACTGGTAAGAAACTTCTAGTCACACAGTGAGAATTAGCTATGAGATTGTATTCTATCCTTTCTATTGTGCTGTTTGTTAAAGAAAAAAAAAAAAAAAAAACAACTGTCAAAATAGCCTTTTCTTTTTAACAAAACATTTCTTCCTGGAAATTCAATAGGCTAGATGTGGGTATTTGTGTTACTCCCTTTTAGTAGTTCTGAAAGCACTTTTATCAGTGGTTAGATACATTATTTTCCCAGGAGCTTACCTATTTTATTGAGATCATTTCAAATGCATTTAATGTCCTCTCTAATGGATTTGTTTATCTTTTTCCTGAACCTTCTTTTTCCTGAACTTGGCCAGGGAAGTTACTTTATATTTGCCTTATTATGTGAGGACCTCACTGCTATAACCCACAGATTATGGTACTTTGGCATTCCAGGCATACTTATATATGCTATATATATATATATATATATATATATATATATATATATATATATATGACTTATAACTAAAATCTGTAAAGAATTTATGCTTAAGATCTCTTATAGAGAATTACAACAAAAGATGCTTAGTCACTACTTTAAAATAATAAACATTAGAAATGAGTGAAGTAGATCAGTTTATTAGTCACACTTAGACTTAATAGACAATGTTTTCAAAAATTGGAAGATCTCATGGAGGATGAAATATTCCATACATGTATTGTATAAATATGTATAAATATGGAAATATAATTTTATCAGAGTTTCTTATAATGGCATTTGGCTATAAATCCACTGACCTGAAATACTCTGTGAGTAGATGCTAAGTATGTCGAGACAGCTGGTGTAGAGAATGCAAAAAGTACTACCCCACTTAGCTGGCAAGTAGATGTGAATTTTCTACTTCTGACTCTGGTGAATCTGTGATGAATCGAATGTTTACTCCGACCAATTTAAAACATCTGGATGATTCTAACTTTGGGGACATATTGCTTTATATACACTGAATGCCTGAAAATTGGTCGAATTTTAGAATTCTTTTCTTGATAAATGATACTGCCTTAATTTTTGCAATACTCAAAAGATTCACAAGTGCTTAGCTCTCATCCTTTTTTCCCACTTAGTTAAAATCTTCTACCTTTTATCTATCACGCATGCAGCTTTTAGAAGGGCAAACATCTGAATTATTATCAAAAGTTCTCAAACACACCAGTTATGTGTGTACACACTATGAGACTCTAACCCCCTCCAAAAAAATTCCAGCATGGATGGCTGTACGTTGGTATTGAATAACTGCTAGTTTGGGGTTATTATTTTCTCAGAACCACTCCAAGAAGCTCTAGTTGGGCTCTCCTCTGGGTTTCTCTGATAAATCAATCTTAGATTGAGACTGACATGAAGACAGAGCTTGTGGACAGAAGACAGAAAACAGCTGTGAGCAAGATAATTCACCTTTGAGAAGTAAACAAATATAAGACACACCCATAAGAGAAGGTAGTTACAGCTGTCTTCCCTGCAAACTGTAGAGGAGTTAACCCAGACAAAAGAGTGGGGACATCAGCAATGCAGCCAGATCCAGGGCTCAGTGTCTCATTGAATTAAGACAACTTCTGTATTCTTTACAGACATTCTCAAAAAAAAAAAAAAAAAAAAAAAAGGATCTCAAAACAGGAAGAGGAATAACCTGTGCGCCATTAACATTGTCAGTTGTCTTGTCATGATGCAGCTGACTTCTTATTTATTTCTTAGTATTTAGGCCTGTGCTGGGCAATAGAAATATTAGGTAAGCCACACCTGTAACTTTAAATTTTTTAGTACCACATTTGAAAGGAAAAAAGAGGGGCACCTGGGTGGCTCAGTTGGTTAAGCATCCAACTCTTGATTTTGGCTCAGGTCATGATCCCAGGGTGGTGAGATCAAGCTCTGTGTTAGGCTCTGTGCTGACAGTGCTGAGCCTGCTTGAAATTCTCTCTCTCCCCCTCTCTGCCCCTCTCCCACTTGTTCACACATTCTTTCTCTCAAAATAAATAAATAGAATAAAAACTAAAAAGAAACAGGTAAAATTAATTTCAACTATGTATTTTATTTAACTCACTATACAAAAATATCATTTCAACCTGTAATCAATATATAAAATTATCATTGGGGTGCCCGGGTGGCTCAGTTGGTTGGACAACCGACTTCAGCTCTGGTCATGATCTCGCGGTTTGTGAGGTAAAGCCCCACGTCGGGCTCCGTGCTGACAGCTCAGATCCTGGAGCCCACTTCAGATTCTGTGTCTCCCCCTCTCTCCACCCCTCTCCTGTTCACACTCTGTGTCTCTCTGTCTCTCAATAATAAACAAACGTTAAAAATTTTTTTAAATTATCACTGAGGTAGGGGCGCCTGGGTGGCTTGGTCGGTTGAGTGTCTGACTTCGGCTCAGGTCATGATCTCACAGTCCGTGAGTTCGAGCCCCGCATCGGGCTCTGTGCTGACAGCTCAGAGCCTGGAGCCTGTTTCAGATTCTGTGTCTCCCTCTCTCTCTGCCCCTCCCCTGTTCATGCTCTGTCTCTCTCTGTCTCAAAAATAAATAAACGTTAAAAAAAATTTTTTTAAAAATTATCACTGAGGTATTTCAAATTCTTTCCCTATTCTAAAGTCTTGGAAATCCTGTATATGTATATAAATATCAATTTGGATGCTAACTTTTCATTAATTGTACTTGATTTTTATTTAGATTTCATAAAATTTATAATTGGAAATGTAAATTCACTTACTCAAGCTGTTCCAAATGTACTTAAAATTATCCAATAATGGAATCAACTATTGGTTTTAAAATGTAGTCATGAATTAGTAAAAATTAAATAAGACTAAAAATTTAATTCAGATTAGCCCCTTTTCAAGTCTTCATAGCCTTGTGTGGTTGGTGGCTGCCATATTGGAAAGCCAATATTTAGACTGTCTGGGTTACCTCAGACTCTGCCACTCATTGGCTGTGTTATCTTGGACATGTTCCTTTCTCTTTTTGTTGCCTTAGTCTCCTCATGTGTAAAATGGAGATAATAATAGTACCTACATCAGAAGGCTAATCAGGATTAATGAAATAATATCAATAATACATATAAAACACTTAATACAGTGCCTGACATATAATGAGTCCTCAACAAATATTTGTTATTTGTTGCCTTTGTTAACAAATGCCTTTGTTATTATTATTGTTTGTGTTATTGTCATGTATTTTGCTTTCATAATTTATAACATTATCAACTTCGAGTGTCTGGCAGAAATCAAGTTCTCATTTTGTGAAGCAGATAGAGGCTGGACCACATGCAGAAATGTAAGCCCCTCCTTCTCTAGACCCATATCTCCAACTGCCTAGATGTCCTGCTATCAGAGTGTCAGCCTGGCTAACCTCAAATCCCCTTTCTGCTTATGTCAGCTATCCTTGGTAGAACTCACACATTTCTCTCCAAAACTGATTTCTCTAAACCCAGGACCTTAGGGTCATCACTGAATTCTCCTCTCTCCTCACCCCTGTCAGTGATCGTCAGGTGCCCCCAAATTTTCAGCTTAGAGACTTATGCCTTCCTGCCTTTCCATGTCCATTGCCACCACCTGCTCCTCTTATCTGGCCAGTGCAATGGCCCCCTAGGTACTGAGTTTCAGCTTCCAGTCTCCAACCATTGCATTGTGCCTGTCAGATGCTGCTGTTGGATTAATCTCCTGAAAATGGTATTTTTATCACATAACTCCACTGTTCAAATACTTTCTTCACTGCCTGTGACTTCCAGAGTAAATGCATCTCCTCTATGAAGCCTTTCTTGACAAATTTTTGCCCATGATAGAGCATCCAAATGATAACCCTGTTCCATGTGTCAGTGCATCCGACCCCCAGACATCCTTCACAGCCCCAGAGCATTATTCCACACACTGGGGTGTGTGGACCCTTGGCCCCACAAAGACTAATGCTGTTTTGTTGCTGGTTTTGCTTCACAGGTTTTGTTTGTTTGTTTGTTTGTTTGTTTTATGTCCTTATGTCTCTATAATGCAGCACAGTACTCCCTCTGTATGTTCTCGTTTTTTGTATGAGCTAGCTAATGACACTCCTTGTCTGACATTCAAGGCCTCGAAAATTAGCCTCAACTTACTTTCCTGGTCCTATCTCTGCTTCTCATCTACACAGTTTAACTCCAGTCAAACTGGTCTGAAGTTGC
The DNA here is from genome assembly GCF_046562875.1 of Panthera onca. NCBI lineage: Eukaryota > Metazoa > Chordata > Mammalia > Carnivora > Felidae > Panthera > Panthera onca. The sequence goes on from NC_138339.1 coordinate 111,968,247, forward strand.
CTCAGATATGCCTTCTCTTGTTTCCCTCTCCGTGCCTTGGCTCATGATCCCTTCTCCTAAGGTGTTCCCACTCTCCTCTTGGCCTGCCCAAATGCTCCTCTTTGGTCAAGGTCTATTTCATCATTCTTCCATAACGACATCTGCAGAGCCTCACGCACTGCACTGTGCTGTGGTGTAAAGATGGCCTAGCCTAATGGAAGGAGGCCAAGCTCAGGGTCTAAGTAAAACTGTCTGATTTCATGACCAAATTGCCTACACTCTCTGAGCCTCACATTCATACTCTATGTAATTAGAGTAACAAAACCTAGGCTTCAAGGTTATCTTGAATATAAAGGATAATGTATATACTGATGTTCATTGTGAGTTCAGAGAGATATGGGAGCTCTGTTATTTTTAGTCTGATCATAGGGCATCTAATCATGTAGCTTTTGAAATATCTTTTAGTGTAAGATTTCACTGTCATTTGAATCACTCTAGAATATATGTTTTATTCCCAGACTACAAGTTTCTGGACTATAGCTAGCATGTAGTTGAATGGTGGGCATACACATACAAACAGATACATATGGGGATACTTACAGATATCAAAAGAGAGAGGTGCTTTCATGTAGATTGACTCATTTAATCCCTACCAGAAGGCATCAGTCTGTGATCAAGTTGGTAATGTTTCTATTTTATCCACAAAGAACTGGGACTTGGAGAATTTGAGTCCCTCCCAAATCAATCCATATCTCAAAGTGATAGTGGCAGGAAATTCAAACAGAATTTACACATTTTTCCCCAAATCTCTTCAATTCTATTTTTTCCTACATTCCCACAAAGAACATTTGAAATTGCTACCCTTGAAAATCCTCTCTTAACATGATGGTAAGGGAATAATAGAGTGTAAATCCCCAATGCTCAACATTGCTGTAAAGAATGACAAATGACACTTGAACTTCTTTTTTCCTGAAAAAGAATAAGAACAGTCTGTTGTTAAATACAATTAATACATATACATAATATGTAACGAGTCTTTGCTGCAGAAAATAGTCTTTTGATTGGAAAATCCTAAAAGTTAGATGATTTCTTTCCCAAATGCTCTCTAGTATCAGCAAAGTTTAAGTCTGCTTGATTTCATATCTGGACCATAATAGTAGTCACGCCAAATATAGAAAATTGCCCATGAAAGACACAGAGCAAAGAAAACCTTGCATAAATTATTGTTTTTAAGTTTATATTTACACACAGAAAATCCTCTCTAGCCAATGGAGGGGCAAAGAACATTCATATGCACATATGCACAGAACATTTCAGGGATAGCAGTTAAAACTTCTCATTAAGGAGACTCAGGTTAGACCAAAGTTAGTCCTCATATTTTGACAAAGGACCAGGATAGCTTACCAATAAATGAAATGATTGTTTACTTACTGCTTTATACTAATTCTGCATGTAATTTATATAGAGGGCCAACGCAAAAATTGTCAGTACAAAGTTACAGCCTTTCTTTGCTTAAGTTTAGGTTAATCATTAATATTTTTCTGTCGATCAATACCCGTGAGAAGCAAAAGATGTAGCGGTGCTCTTCAACCCCATGTATTTGCCAAGTGAGAAAAGCCATGTGCCAGACTTTTTAGAGCTTTGTAATGTGCTTCAAGCATTTAGCTCTTGTCACTCTCAGTGAAACTCTCTTATATTTAGATATTGTGTTTTACTTACTTTTGTGTCCCTTGTGCTACTAAACTAAAAACCTTGCAAAAATAGATGCCCGACAGTGGTTATTTAATAAGTGAGTGAATGAATTAATGAAGGGTGTGCTGTTTCACAGAGAATACTATTAACTTGGATAGGTAAGTGTAGTGTCTTTAAGCAAAAGGATACAGTATTCTTTGAATGCTTGCAATACTGTTAAGAGTTTTTAAAATAATTTTTAAAAATTTCAGAAATTTTTTAATATCCACTAATTTTTTTTTGAGAGACAGAGAGAGAGAGAGAGAGAGCATAAGGGGGGGAGGAGCAGAGAGAGAGATGGAGACACAGAATCTGAAGCAGGCTTCAGGCTCCAAGCTGTCAGCATAGAGCCCTATGTGGGGCTCAAACTCATGAACTGCGAGATCATCACCTGAGCCAAAGTCAGAGGCTTAACTGACTGAACCACCCAGGCACCCCAACAGGTTTTAGAATAATTTTAAAACATGACCTTTGTTATAGGCTGAATTATGTCTTCCACATATGTTGAAGTCCTAATACCCAGTACTTCAAAACATAGCTGTTTTTGCAGGTAAGATCTTTAAAGATGACTAGGGTTAAATGAGGTCATTAGGGTAGGTCTTCTTCAAGTATGACTTGTGTTCTTATAAGAAGAGGAAATTTGGAAGTATGAAGAGAGACACCAGACATGTACACACACAGAGAGAAAACCATGTGAAAACACAGCAAGAGGGTAGCCATCTGCAAGCTGAGGAAAGGAGCCTCAGAAAAAACCAAACCTGCTGAAACTTTGATCTTGGATATCCAGCCTCCAACATTGTAAGAAAATAAGTCTCTCTTGTTTAAACCACGGTCTGTGGTATTTGCTAGGGCAGCTTAAGCAAACTCACAACCTTTGGCCAATTGCTACCTTTGGAAATCCTACAAATGAAAATGATGGTAAGGGAATAGGAAAGTATAAATCCCCAAGAATAGTGGGATGAGAAAGGAGACAACTGGAGATGCAAAGGTATATTTTAGAAATGGAAAATAGAGAACGAAACAGCCAGGTTGGGAATGCTAATTACAAAGCGCTTAAAGAGGAAAGTGTAAGGAAAAGGAAGCCATTCCCTTTGTGGACATCTGGGAAGACTTGGGAATTGAAGAACCAAGTATATTTTAAGATAAGCAGAAATTTCTGGAAAATCTGCATATGAAGTGGATTTTTCCATAGGTCTTCCTCTTACGCTGCACAGGTAGAGACCAGTTCCACTCCATCCTCATCAGAGGATTGGAAATTTATTCAACAAGTGGATTCCAACTTGGAGATACCAGGCACAGTGGAAGGTAGAAGATTAAATAAAAAGTCTATCAATTGAATAGAGAAGCCCTGACTTCTCTAGTGAAGCTTAGGGACAGGAACTCTGTCAGTTAGGCTTCTAATGCTTAGGCAGGAGACTGAAGAATCCTTCTGTAGAAAAATGGAATCACCATTGGTGATTATGTGGCTGCCTGGTGGAAAAGGCAAGGTTCTTTATTCCCCATGTACCCTACACTGAATCCCAAGACTCTCCAAGCCCAAGCCCACTTAAGTCATGCAGAGCTCCCATTCAGCATTTTAGTATCTTCCTCTTTAAAATGAATGGACATCCAAGGCCCCACAAATTTTAAAGAAACTTTCAACATAAAGTCCAAAACAAATGAAAATTTTAATAATAACAACAATAATAAAAAAAGATATAAAAACAATTTATGGAACAAATAGAAATTTTAAGCAAAATGTAGTAAACTTACTACATTTATAAAACAAAATGATACCATACAAAATTAATAAGAACAAAAACTTATGAAAATATAAAACAATGATAGGTAAAATTAAAAATGCAATGAGAGAGCTGAAAGATGTAGTTTTAGAAATCTACCAGCAGATAAAGAGACAAAGAGATGGATAATAAAAGCTAGGAAGATTGGAAAAATAATTCTGTGTCTAAGATCTAATAACTAGGTGTTTGAGAAAGAAAGAGAGAGAAAGAAAGAGCGAAAACAGAGGAAATAAACTTGTCAAATAAAAAACACAAAAATTTCCTTAAATTGAAGGACATATTTTTCTTCATTAAAAGGCTTATGAGTACCTATCACAATAATGCAAATAGACCCATTAGAAAAATATGTATTGACATTTCAGGCCACAGCTACAAATAGAAGTTCCCAAAAACTTTAAGAGGAGAAGAAAAAAAAACCCACACAGTACATTTCTCATAGGGGTTCATGTGGTATTGATTTATCCTCTCAAAAGCACATTGATACCTACAAGACAATGGAATGATGTATTCAAATTTCTAAGAAAAAATGATTTGCAGCCCATAACTCTAAAGCCAGCTAAATCATCAGTCAAGTGTGAGGAACTGATGAAATAATTGATACGCTTGACCCAGGCAGAAAACATTTTTCAAAGAGCTATTTAAAATCATATTGGGAAATTCTGGAAGAATTACTGATAATGCTACATAAAATTAAGCAAATTTTTTAAAAGAGGCAATTTACAACTTCAGAAAAAAGAAAAGGTTATTCAGTAAGTGAAACATAGTCATGACATCATGTGTAGCTTATTAATAAACATTACATCCCAGGGATAATAAGATAAAAACTGAATATTTATTAGCCATCAATTGTTACAAAACTCTAGTAGGAGGATAGAAGCAGAGAAGTGGGGAAGGGAGCTGGGGAAAGAGTGAAAAATCATTCATTATCCATAATGGGAAGTTAATACATGTGTGGCATTAAATACAGGGAGAATGGACTAAAAGAGTTTCAGAGACCCGTAGTGAGAGGCATAGCACAAAGAACCCTTGTTTCTTAGTCTATGCTTATGTAGTATGATTAGGGGAAAACAGTTAAATAATTGTTTTGTGAATTTAAAAGGAACCAAAGCAATCAAATTTCCCAATATGATAAATGTCCTGTGTCAACTGGCATGATCACAGTTAAATGTCTTGAATTGGGATTGTTCAATATTTGAGTGGAATATTCCATTTCCCTTTTAATATTTGATAGATGTCACATTGTTGCTTCGGTGGTACTGTTTGCTGGCAGAGGTAAGACTGGCTTCCCTTGACCTTTCAGGAAAAAGGAGACGTGAAAACCTGGCCAACCACCCCAGCAGTTTTAGTGCTGGTGATGAGTGAGGTTGGAGACATTGAAGGCAGTTACGTTGTTCAGGTTATCCTATGCAGTTCTCATTCTAGAGATGACTTATCACTGATACTTTCCCCCTCTAGTCGTCTCACCAGTAAGGGAGATAATCATGTAAAATAATCAGGATAAGACGTCACTATATCAATGTGAGTTGTTGAATTCACACTTCAATGAGATTATCTTTACAAAGAGTAAAATAAAACCCATGATTTCCGTGCCATTGTTGACCCTACTTGAGTGAAACCACAGCGTAAGGAAGTTGGTTTTCTGTGCAGGGCTTTGCAGAGTACATCTGGCTCCTTTACAGTCACATTTTGTCTGTCAGAATTACCATGACCCAGGCTGTTCTTTGCAGGTTTCCAATTCCCTTTGGCTCAAAAGCATCCAGATAGTTTTTGTGACCTTCAGCATGGTTGGCAGAACACACACTGTGAGAGCTCCTTGATTTAACAGAAAAGTCCTGTGCTTTGTCCAGAGGAGGGGCTTTCCAGCACAGGTTCCTCTGGCATATCCGACTGCCAGGCCTCCTGAAAGCCAGGTGTGTCAGGAATAGAGTAAACAGAATTTCACAACATCCAGACTTTTCCCTGTAGAGCAGCACAGTTCTATTGCTGAGCAGCTATAGCCAATGACCCCATGCTGTTCCCTCGCTTTTCTACTAATTGAGAAAACCAGTGGCTGCAAGAACATCAGCAGAACTAAATGTAAATGGAGTCAAAAGAGAGAGACACACATAGCCCAGTGAGAAGCTCGAATATTTTAGTGTAATACCCTAGTGTTCTGCACCATAAGCCTGGCATTGCGGCACAGAGTTCATTTCTCACTTTCCCTCCCATTTCTGCCCTCCTCAGTCGATCTCTTGCATTATCCACATACACATCTCTGTCCCCTGTAGGATCCCACGTTCCTATGAATGTGAGACTTGTGTATTTCTTTCACCCTGCATTTCTCCCACGGTTTAGTGCATTACTTTGCACATAGTGAGCCCTCAAAAAATCAAGAAAGATTTTCAATTGCATTTTCCAAATGCTGTAATATGTTGTAAAACACACTTCACTCTGTATTAACTCTGTGTCTCATTCACTCCTGTGTTTCCAGAATATATTGCCTGTGGTCTAGCACACTGGTGAAGCAGTCAACTCTGAACCCTCTCTAATTAGAAAACCCAGCCCCCACCTAGTTGTTACTTGTCCTTGAATTCTTAGAGATTCATCATCTCTAGAACCAGTATATAATGTCAACCTCTTGAAGGCTGAGATAATATCTGCATTGCATACATTAATATGCTGATACATATTAAACTTACACATTCATTTTTATTACTCTTATCAGCATTATTTATTATTACTATTATCAGTTTCCTCATTCCTAAATAGAAATTATGATGCCAAAGTCACAGGGCTATTGTGAGAATTAAAAATGTGTGTCTGTGTATGTATATATGTATGCACACACACACACAATCTCCATGCATATATATGCATGCACATAGGTGTGAATATATACCTACATATACATATATATGTACACACGTGTACACACACATATAAAATACATACATTGATAGAGCCTAAACCTAGTAAACACTCATGCTTGGTCTCATTACCACTAGGAGTACTATAAGTAATAACCGTTATAGTTTTCTCTCTAAAAGGAGGTTGGTAATGAAAAGCTTATAAAGTTGTAAGCATTTTAAAAGTTAATATATCTCTAAGCTTTGCAACTGTGCCTTGTGATAAGCACTCTACAAGTGTTTGCTTTTATTATTTCTACTAATAGTAGTAAAAAAAAGTGATTGTATAGCATGGTAAGCTGGTAAATAGTATACACTTGATAAATTGTAATTAACAACTTTCGTGTTCATTTCCTCCTATGCGGGTAGCACTGATGGGATATTAGCGGCAACACATACTTTCATGATAATATTAATTACCTTTGTACACACTGGGCCAAAAAAGTTCTAGGATGGCAAAACATCTTGGCCCAGAAGCCTGCCCTCGGCAAAAAGACAAGATGTGAGTGAGGAAAATATGCCTACAGGAATTGTGAGGGTGGCAGTTTGCCTACTATGTATAGTGATTTGCCAATTTCCCTTTCACCAACTATGACAGTGACACTGATGCTAGTGGAACAACCTGCATGACGCTTCAGGGACACATCCCTTTTTCTAAGGCTGCAGGCTTGCCAAGGAGACAGGATGCATGCTTGATTCCATCTGCTGTCATTTATCTGCCAATACAAATAGCAGGCCTCCGTGGGTCTGTTTGGCAGCCAAAATGACAGACTATATTTTAGCAACTCAAAGGAAGCCACTTCTGAGCATTAAAGATGGAAATATACCCCATGATACCTTCAATCCAAAGAAATGAGTATCCAAAATCTGAAACATTAGGCCCCACACGGCATTGTCCCTTAATAACGGAGTAAAGATACTATTTCCAACCTACGCAGATTAAACTTGCTTGAAAGAGCTTGAGGAAAACTTTTATCACTTTTATCTTCTACTTTTAACTAAATTACATATTTTCTGGAACAGTAAAACTTTAGCTTGATTCAAGTTTCATTGGAAAGGAAAAGCGAGGAGACCACCTATTATATTTGTGGTGCTGTCCTTGGTATATGCCCTTTGGCAAAGATGAATTTTGCATGGCGTTTGAGTTAAAAATAACCAGTCTTTTTTTAAAATAACGTAAAAGGCAGCACAAAGAACTATTTCCTCTTTATTCAGAGATTTCCACACAGTATATATGGTTTGGAAATACAAAGTCAAGAAAGAAGAAGGATGGAAACTTTTTAAATATACATGGTTTCATTTATAATCTGTTTTCACTACAATGAGATAATATTGGATATAGAATGGAGAAATGTAGGCACACATGGAATGTCAAAGCAGCAGCCTTTAACACACTGAATCAATGACACTTATGTTTGTATAAGTCTGTATGTCTAGTGGGGGAAGGAGAGGAGTTTTTCCTTTAAATCTCTTTCTAACCACTTGGCCTCTAATTGGGGCTCTTACCATTTGTCCCCTATTTTTATCTCTTGTTCTAGATATTCTTTTATTGAGATGGTCATTATCATAATGTGCCTTTTCCTAGGCAAAATATAAACAGTATGTAAAGTTAAATCCTGAGTCCTCATTTCCGGCTTTGATCTTGAAGTCCATTTTTGTTATCAAATGCCTTTGAGTCTGTGTCTTCAAACTCAAGTTGCATTCATTGAGATCAGTATGTTACTTTGCATTTGTAGGCCTTCTGATCTCCTAGATTGACTCTTTCCCAAATTCTCTTTTGACATCAGAGGTTACCATTCTCCTAATCCACCAGTTTAGAAACTGCAGTCATCGCTACTCACTTCATTTCCAAATCCAGTCCATCCTCAAGTTCTGTTAATCTTTCTTCCAAACCCAGCTTCCTCTGTCCTTCATTCTCCAGCACATCACCCTCACGCAAGTCCTCACACGCAGTCATGCCTGGACTTGGACACCAGGCACCAACTGGCAAGTCTGTATCCAGGCTCACTTACTTCATCGGTCCCACCTGCTACTTCCAGCTGGTGTATTGATAGACCTCTTTTGATCCTGTCACTCTCCATCCAGGGCTTCCCCAGCAGAGGGCACAACTCTCACAGGTGATAATCCTGGCCACAGGGAAAGTCCTCCCTCATCTGTCTTTGCAGCTGTTCTAAGCTCCCAACAGCTATTGCCACGTGAAAACACAGGCCCGTGTTGGCAGATTTTCTGATTTTTGGAGCGCAGAAATCAAGACTTAAAGAAAAAGGTGATTTAATAAATATCTACTTGCAGATAGACTATGTCTGAACTTTATTCTGTGTGCTAGAAGAGATACGGCAGTGAACAAAACTGTCAAAAATTCTGCCTTCATAATGCTTCTTGTTGGAGGAAAAATGAATGCTACGAAGAAAAATGTGTCAGAGAAGAAGGTTGTGAGTATGTGTGCCTGTGGTAGAATTTTAAGTAGGGTGATTAGGAAAGATGTCATTGCAGAGGTGGCATTTCATAAATACATGCAGGAGGCAGATATGTGAGGCAAGGATGTACGAGGCAGGAGGAGAATAAGGAATATTGCTGCCATGATGAGGAACAGTAAGGAGGCTGAGAGAAAGTAGCAAAGTAGAAAAGTTTCTACTTAAACTTTCAACTTTCAACTCTTTTTATTTTTTTTTTTTTAATTTTTTTTTTTTCAACGTTTTTTATTTATTTTTGGGACAGAGAGAGACAGCATGAACGGGGGAGGGGCAGAGAGAGAGGGAGACACAGAATTGGAAGCAGGCTCCAGGCTCCGAGCCATCAGCCCAGAGCCTGACGCGGGGCTCGAACTCACGGACCGCGAGATCGTGACCTGGCTGAAGTCGGACGCTTAACCGACTGCGCCACCCAGGCGCCCCAACTCTTTTTATTTTTAAATCGGCCAACTGTGAACAGTATCAGGCTCGCAGAGTACCCCAGTACCAGAGGAGGAGCGCCTGGGTGCCATGAACATTAAAAAATAAAGCAAGAGGGATCAAAGTTGGAGATGAAATGTAAGGGGATTCCTGGGCAGGGCTGAGGGCCAGAGCCATGGCAAATCCTGTGTGTCTCGGTGGCTCTTAGCAGTGACTTTGGCCTTGTTTCTAAGTAAAACAATAAGCCAGCAAGGAACTTTGAACAAGGTTTTACCAAGGTCACTCTGATTACTAATTTGGAATTAGACTTTAGAGGGATAAAGAAAGAAGCAGGAAGTCCAAGGAGGATACTTCATCACAAGAAATAATGGTGGCTGACCGAAGTTTGGGGCTGAACAACTGGAAGAATGGAGTTGCCAAAAAGCCAGATGGGACAAATTTAGTCAGTCCCTTAAGAGCAGTTTTACTTCTGACTCCCATTCCACAGTGGACAGCAGAGGTGTCCATTTTAACCTTACCACAAGAGAGAGTTCTAAAAAATACATTCTGTACCCAGGACATTCAGAATCAAGACAGAAAAGTTTAGCTTCCTCTTCTGCTTGCTTAGAGTCCACCTGCTTAATTCTAGGTTTTTCTCTGAGGATCTTTCTCTGGTAATTGTATACTGTGATTTACTACAATTCACACAGAACCAGCTACCCTCAAAATTTCCAAATATAACACAAAAATTCCAATATTTAATAAGAGGCACATATATTGTCATGGTAGAGAGATCATTTAATTACAGAACGAATCACCTGCTGAGTATGTCCTATATGAATATTAATTGTCTTTCTTTTCCCTTGGAATGACTTTCAACAATCTCTGCAACTCACCTAGTCTTAATTATAATAATTAAGCATGTTCTGCCATGACTGCAGAACTCCAAGTTTTTTCTTGTGCTATTTACCCTTTTTGAAATATTTTTCCCTTTACCTTCTTCTCATGCAAATTGTACATTCTTTAGAAGCCAAAGTAACCTCATAAGGTCTTTCGACTAATTGAACCCCACACTGATGTCTCCTTTTCTTTGTGTATTTATAATTTCTCTACACCAATCATTTTTCATTTAAATATTCTCTGAAATGTTTTGGTATGAAATCTTACCTTCCCTGAAATATGAGAACCATAATTTGCTCTTTAATTTGAACTCTTTTTGTTTTTAATTCAGCCAACTGTGCACAGTACTAGGCCATGTATGTAGCAGATAAATAACAATGTGATGATAACGCAGTGAATAATCCATGAGTGTCTAGAACATCTGTTCAATTAAACTGGTCACTCAAAACATATTCACAGATGCTTTGTCAGGCATTGCTAGATTTTCAAGCATGGAAATAAAACAGAGAGAGAATCACTTACTGTGATTATAAGATTTTTAAGAAAAGAGAAGATGTTAGAAGTCACTTTTTGAGAAACTGGTTTGGGAAATTTGTGTACCCAAGATTATGGAGAGCCATCTTGTGGGCAATTCAGTTTCTCACTCAAATAAGATGTTTAAAGTGGTTCTCTCTCTGTGGTAGCAGCAGAATGACAGAAGCACGGGCGCGCGCGCACGCACACACACACCCCCACACACACAAAGACAAAAAAAAACTATATTACAATTTTATACAATTAAACATATTTACCTAATTCCCATAAACTAATTGTAGTCTTTACAATGTTTTCTTAAATTTTTTGAATATCTAACAATAAGAATCCCAGCAAAGAAAGTATTAAATATCAAAACATGACTTATGCATCGTCTATAAAAAATCTTACAAAACTAAGACCAGAAAAGAAAAACAGTCCTTAGAGGTTATCTCTTCAAATGATCTCTTCAAACTTTTTGAAGGTTTAAGGGTGCTTTGAAAATCTGATTAAATCTATGATTCCACTTGCTTGAGAAATGCAAATATATACAAAATTATGCATATAATTTCAGATGTTTCACTAACTTCCCTGCATGAAACTGCTCATAGACTTCATAGTTTAAATTCCTACATTATATAATACACAAAGAAGATCTGGAAGTTTAGGGTTGAAAAATAACTTTTGATCCCCTTATTTCTTCATCTCTAAAACACTATGCTCACACAATTTCATAAAATAGGTAAATAAAATCATGATGAAATATTTTTGCTATATTGTTTGAGTCTCTAAGCTAAATCTTAGTATGTATAGTTTTTAGTTTCTTAATGTGTCTGACATCAACAAAGATAAAATTTTGATATTAGGCTAATATCATTTATGATATCTCAAAGATCCTTGATGTTCCTCTATCCAAAACAAAAGATGTATTTTCAAATTACATCTTAGCCTTGAACCCACAACCATGGGTAAATTAAGCCATTATGAGGTTGACACATTTGAGCAAAGGGTCCTGAATCATATGATACCCTAAGTACATAAATAGAGTCAAACTGCTAGTTCTCTATTCCCTCATCCTTTTTCATTGAGAAATCAGGTGCGTTCACAAAAATCACCTCTCATGCGAGACCACTGGAGCTCTTTTTTTTTTTTTTTCTTTAACATTCGTAATAGTTTTTGTTTCATCTCTTGCTCTTAAAAATCCTTGTAGCCTATGTCAGTGTATCCCAAAGTAGCTTCTGTGAAATGTTGTTTCCAGCATAATATTAACAGGGGCAGCATACAAAATGGTTCTACGGTCAAATAAGCTGAGATTCACAAATTTAAAATGATATATTAGTGGAAGATTACCAAAGTCTTTAACAGACTAAAGAAATATTTTAATCTTCATGAAAGAGATACTACGTGAATATCCCAAACTTTATTAAAGATGGAACTTTTTGTTTGCTTCTAGAGTAACTAATCCAGTTGGTACCCCATGCAAAACATTTCGAACAAGCTAAACTAGAGATACAAAGATAGATAGATTTTAAAATGTACACAGATTGCTTGAATAAATCTCAGGATGGTCAGAAATTGACTTGTATAATATTCTGGGAAAGGAAATTTTACCTTAAATTATCAAAATTCAAATATGATTCATTTTAATTTAGTAGATAATTTGATATAATAGATAAAGCAATCACCTGAAAATGAGTTAACATGCTTTATTCCTCAATACAGTTATGTTGTTTTTCAAACAACTTATTGTTCAAATTTAATAAGCAAATTATTTTACCTTTCCAGTTAAAGTCAAAGAATTCTTGTAGGAATAACAGAAACACTGTGATTGGTATAAAACTTAGTTTAAGATGTGATTGGTATAAAACTTAGTTTAAGATGCCTTCTGCAGTAATTCCCAAGTAGCATACTAAAAAGATGATTCACTCTAATATTCACTGATTTCCAGGGGAGAATGGTTCAATTATTCTTCAGATGTTCTTTACCTTCTAGAGTAGTCACATTCCAATCATTACACCCAAAGCTGTTAGAAAGACTGCAATAAAACTTTTTTCTTAAAACTGCCAAGTCAGTATTTTCCAAACTATTTTATTTTTTAGTCTTTATTTTTATTATTCAACTAAACACTTAACATCTAAAAAATGAGTATTCTATGCAACCATTTGAGAAAGTTCTCACATTTATTTCCATTTTAAATAGATAAAGTGGTTTTTATTCCATGTTAATAGAGAAGAGCAATTGTATCAATAATCTAAAAACTGTGAATTTGTGATTATGGTGACAAATTGACTACGTGCTCATATCATCTATAATTAAATAGAGGGATTTAAAAGAAAGGGAATGGAGTAGGAGGGAAGACTACCTCACTCCACCCACACACTATTACCACCCTCAGAATATTCTACCACAGAATATTCTGAAGAAATGTTATTGAAGAGGCTTAACGACTCAGAGAGCAGATATATCACACTGTGGGTTTGCAATGTGGGGCTGAAACAAGGGATGAGAGGAACACCTCTGTTATGGTCAGAGGTGGCTTCTCTGGGAAGCCAGCTCTGAGATTGTGTACAGATGTTCATGGAAAAGTGTTCTCAGGATTGACACTTTTAGGAGAGGGAAGGAAGATGATTAAAGCCTCAGTAGAAGCCTCAGCTGACCCTATGGCAAACATGAGCTACTGTTTGGGGAAAAAAAAATGTTTAAAACAATGAAAATTTTTCATAGGAAAAAAAAACAAGGCAATTATTAACTCAAAGTAAAACAAAAGTTATAGCATAAAGGACATATTATCATATGCACATGCAGTAAATAAAATTTATACAGTAAATATATGCAAGCAGTATTATAAATTTAACTAAAAAGTGTGATGTAACTAGGTGAAAAAAGAAAGGGGGAGCAGTATAAGAGAATTAAATCTTTCTTGATTACACAAGAAATGAATGGATAATAGCTAAAAATTTCAAAATCAAGAAAAAAACAATGTAAACATCACTTAGAAATATAGAGTTAAATACCAGCAGAAACAAAATGATTTGGTTAAAGGGAATTCAGAATAACTACAGAAAATAAGTTGTTTTTTTTAAATAAGACTTTGAATGTAACTTTTTAATTATATGTGCATAATTTCTCTTTGTCATGATTGATTGAGTCAAGCTGTCTTAAAAAGCAACCTTCAAAATGTTGTGACAACAAAGGTTACCTTTTTTTCCCCCCACGCTACATGTAGCTGCCTCACTGCAGTATGGAGGCTGATCAAGAGTTACCATCCTGGACTTTGCTAGTCTCTCTGGCAGAGAGAGGGGAAGGAAGGGGTGGAGGATCTCACACCAGCAATTCAGTTCTTGGCCACTTATGACTTTATGATATTGGTCAGGACTAGTCAGATGGCCCCATTCAACCACAAGAGGTTTATTAGGTGCTCCTACATGTGATTTGTAGATGGAGAGCTAGAAATACTAGTCAATAGTTCAAATGACTATCACAATTCCTGTCATCAGAATTAAATAAAAATAAAATGATTACTTCTAGCTAAAAGTTTAAATATTCATTTATATAATATGCCAATATCTGTATCCCATATTCTATCAATAAAAATTAAATATCTATAAATAAATAGATACATAAATAAAAATACTTCTCTTACATAGGTATAATTTACATTTTTATATTAGGCTGCTTTATGTATCCAATATTTATTTCTTAAACAAACAAACAAAAATTTAATACCTTCTGTTTACCAGGCATTATTTTAGATCCTGAGTATTCAGCAGCAAGCAATACAGACAGAAATCTTTGTTTTTAGGTAGCTTACATAAAGTATTAGGGTCAGGGAGACTCAATAAACATAAGACGTGGCATTATGTTATATAATGTGTCAGGTTAGAAGTGCTGGGAAAAGACTGTGCCAATGAAGGGGAGTTAAAAGCAGAGGCTGAGGGTCTGGTTAGAATTTCAAATGTGAAATTAGGTGAGGCTCACTGAGAAAAGGCCCTTTGAGGCAAGAGTTGAAGAGGGCCATGGGTGTGCACAATGGATTCCTGGGCAGAGGGAGCAGCAAATACAAAGTTCCTGAGGCTAGAGCATCCATGCTGTCATCAGGAATGGAGTGTAGGCTGGTGAAACTGCAGTGAGAAAGCCCAGGCAACAGTAATAGGGAGCATAGTGTGTATATATGAGACACAGAGACCATGCTACAAAGTGCTATACCCTCGGTTCTTTGCTTGAACTTTAGTGAAATACTTGAACTTGCAATGGAAGAAAAATTGCTCACCACTTAGCAGATGGCCAATATTTCATATAAACCAACTTGGCAACATCATGAGGAAGACAGGAAAATGTAGAATTTGTTTATATTTTCTGTCCATTGTGAATTGCTTAAAGGTCTTTCATGCTTTATATATTGCACTAAACATTATCTTTCTGCAAAGTATTGCCATAAAATGAAGCTTTGAGTATAGCAAAAAGACATTATTTATTGAGATTCTACAATATGACTTCATTTAATACACAGAATACTCCAATTAGTGAAATACAATGTTCACACTTTACAGATGAGACCATTGAGGTTCAAGGGGTATAAAATGATGAGTTATCAGGCTGTAGGAGAACTGGGATTTAACTTCAGGTTGGTCTGACTAACTGAAACAATCTTCCCTACTGTCTTCATCTGACTCCCAAAATCGATCTTGTAACACACAGATTTCCTAGGTCCAGGGAATTGAATTTTTGGTCTAAAAACTGACCTGCCAGGGGCGCCTGGGTGGCTCATTTGGTTGAGTGTCTGATTTCAGCTCAGGTCATGATCTCGCAGTCTGTGAGTTGGAGCCCTGTGTCGTGTTCTGTGCTGACAGCTCAGAGCCTGGAGCCTGCTTCTGATTCTGTGTCTCCCGCCCTCTCTGCCCCTCCCCCACTCATGCTCTATCTCTCTCTGTCTCAGAAATAAATAAACATTAAAAAAAAATTTATAAACTGACCTGCCAGATTCACACTACATATGGAAAGAGTTTCTATTTATAGTGACATTTGGTCTGTAGAGAATGTCGCTGCCAGCCCTGTTGGTAACTACAAGAACTAGAAAGCATTATTTACAGAGAATGATTCACAGTAATAATTAAGAATTAACTATACTTATGATGATAATTTTGCCTAACTTACTAGAGTAAATGGAATTAAAATGCACTCTGATTTGAAATTCATTGTTTTTTTTTTCTTTTCTTTCACAGGTAAGTTTGGAAATAATTTATTTTGCTTATGGAATAAAGGTATGATGTCACTTTTTAAGTTTTATTTTAATTGCTTTTAACGTGGTGCATAAGAGATGGTGTGTTTCATCATGCATTTTTTTGTTAATGTTGCTATTGTTGCTCTTGAACATTTCTGAAGGTGTCATTGTGGGTTTAAGGTATTTGAGTCAGGCATTTTTAAGTATGTGATTCCATAAAGTAAGTCCGTGCAGGGTATTTATTTGGGCTTCTGTGCTGGATAAAAGGAGGCGGATCGTATTGGGAGTAAGGGAAATATAAGAAGAGGGAAGAATATTCATGCAGTGAGAGTCTATAAAGCTGAGAAGGGCAGTAACCTTCAGCTCCAGGCATATAGTGTACAAACACCGTGAATATGTGCCCAGGAATGAGATGCCTGTACATGCAGACTATTTTCATTCACTCTTCTAAGCCCTTGGTTTTGTGTTTTCTTCTATTATCATGCCAAATTTCTGACCAGGGTATGGCTGATATGTATCTTTGAAAAAAGAACGGCTGTGCCATTTTGAACCAAAGTCAAATCTTAAGTTAGAAAGCCATAAAAAAGATCCACTTCCTGGAAACCATGTGAAAAGGGGAAAAAGAAGAAAGAAAATATATATATATTAACCATTGCAGAAAAGAGGACAGAAATTTCTTTAGACCTTCTAGATACACAAAAGAGAAGATAAAATTTCAGACACTTGAAAAGATTTGGGATTTGTACTGGGGAAGGGAAGCAGCCTGTTATTTTGCCTACATGGGACTGTAGCATTATTGGTGTGCATTGTGCTTTTGTTCATATGTGAAAGATGTGACTGTGCGAGATTTGAATTAAGTACATCACTGAAGTAAACCTATGTTAATTATAAATGGTATGTTTACTTTATTAAAGACAGATTTGTTAAAAAATGAAATTCAACTGAGTAAATTTGAAGATCTAATTACTTTAACAATTGAATTGGACAGCAGTCCACCTAAAAGTAGAGAGGATCTCTAAGAATTTGTACAAAATGGAAGGCTTTCATAGAGCAATGATGAAGCAAAAAAAAATATTAACAAAAGAAAAGGATTGCTTCAGAGGTGGTCACTTTTCCTTAGGGAGAAGAGCAGAGGGTTTTATCCTACAGTTTACCTCATCTTCCTTCTGGAGAGGGAGAGGCCCCACATTCAGGACTCCTTGGTCCCCATCAGAATTTTCCTGACTGACTGGTTAAGACTACAATTCTAGTGCAGGTTGAAACTACAATTAGATTATGTATGAACCTCTGGTTTGAGGACTCTACCTAAGTGACACCATTTGGGGCCTGTGGTTTTCTTTTGAAACAGACTGTATGTGCTTTAGAAGTTATTGCAAGCTTTACTGTTAAATGTATACAAATAAACAGAGATAGGAACACTAATTCTATTCCTAGTCTAAGTTCTGCCTAATCAGAAAGATGTGATGTAGCTCAGAAGGTAAAAAATGTTCTTGCACCCCTGGTCTGGATGGGTAAAGACTTTGATCTTACTATATTTTCACCAATATAACATATCAATGTCAAAGTCATGATGGAGTCAATATTATCACCCTGAGTAGATCTTATAAAAAAGGAAGGACTGCAAATGTTTTCACTGAGAAAATATAAATTTGGTACTTGAACCACGAAGCCTGCAGCTCTTTTTTTTAACTAATATTTCACTGCTGGATGGAAAAAAGTAGAATTAAAGGACGTTATAAAATGCCGCGACATCTTTGGGAAAATACATGTATTTTTTTTCTCTCTTTCTCTAAAAATCTAAGTATCACGGAAATTCTGTAGCCCATCGGCCAGCAAACTTTTTCTGTGAAGGGCAAGATAGTAAATATTTTAGACTTTGTAGGACCCAACATCTTTGTAGTAACTATTCAACCCTGCCATTGTAGAGGAAATGCAGGGACCCACAGACAAATACATAGTGAATTAGCATGGTGTGTACCAATAAAACCTTATTTACAAAAAGAGAGGTGGGTGGGATTTGCCCTGGGGAGGTTTCCAGTCCCTTGCTCTAACTTCCTTTGAAATGTAAAATTTTAAGCAATCTTAAAAATTTTTGGAAAGGTATGTATTTTGGTCACCTTCTAATATATAGGTAAACCCTTAGTATAAATAGGAATGAAATGGTGTTCAACAATACTTTAGAGAAAATAAATATATGTCTGGAAAGATTTGGTGAATTTAAACCCTAGAGGGCACAAAAGGTTATTTTTAAGTAAGGATATTTTTGTAAACACAACTCTACAATTATGAAAAGCTGCCTCAATAGAGCAGTGTGACCTCAGTGTGCATAATTTGTCAGAAATGTCGGCCTGTAGCTCCAGTGACCTCACTGGCCACAAGAACTTGAAGTGGTTGACCACTCTGTGTGCTATAATAATAGCCATATGTCTTTTTTTTAAAAGCTTGCTTTTGACCTTTTCATACAATGTGGCCAAGCTTAGATTTATATAGTAGATTTTCCCCCCATTTTGTAAGAGAAGACTCATTTGTTAAATTGCTGTAGGTTCTAGTTTTCATGTGGTGTGGGACCTCTTTGCAGTAAAACAAAATTATTTTCTATTTTCTTATCTTTCTAATCTTAGTCATAATAAAATAATACATGCAAGTATAGTTTAGTTTGTTACTTTGATCTTTATACTACTTTGAGGGTTTTATTTCATAAAAGTGATTCAAAACCCTTAGGACATCGGGGGCACCTGGGTGGCTCAGTTGGTTAAGTGTCCAACTTCGACTAGGTCATAATCTCACAGCTGATTTCCAGTGCTGCATTGGGCTCTGTGCTGATGGCTCAGAGCTTAGAGCCTGCTTCAGATTCTGTCTCCTTCTCTTTCTGCCCCTCCCCCATTCATGCGCGCGCGCGCGCGCGCGCGCACGCGCTCTCTCTCTCTCTCTCTCTCTCTCTGTCTCAAAAATAAATGAACATTTTTTTTCTTTAAAACCATTAGGACTTCAAGCCCCAAAAATGTTCATACCTGTTCATCTAGTAATTCTACTTATACGTATTCGGATTAGAGAAATAATTTGAGATATTATAAAGATTAACAACTGGTATTATTGCCACAGAAATACTTCTATTATTGAAAACCTGAACATACTATAAGTCTTCCTGATAAGGTAATGTTTAAATAAATTTTGATGTTAGTGTCAGCCAGTAGAATATTATCAACCATTAAAAAGATTTTCAAATAATTTTAAATGATATGGGAAATTGTTTATATATAACATGAAATGCAAAGCAGAATCCAAAATCATATACACTAAAATCTCAATCAAATTTTAAATTTAGATACATAAATTTATGTATGTACACATAAAAATAAGGAAGAAAATGAGCCAGGAGATTTACAGCAACTACCTCTGGGTGTAGATGATTTTTCTTTACTTCTTTTGCTCTTCTTCATTTTCCAAACATTCTATAATAAGCATTCACCATTTTATATAATCATAAAAATATTATTCAAGCTGCAAATGATTTCAGCATCTCAGAGCACTTTTTTCTGTCTGATTCCTAGGTCAGTGCTGATAAAAGCCAATTATAAGAAAAGTATATTATTTTATGCATCAGAAAATGCATTTAAATGATTTATTGATTGTTAGGCAGGCACATCATTAGAGTCACCTTTTCAACTCTATGGGATAAGCTAATTTGTCTCCCTTCTGTTAGGGCTGAGGTACCCGGACACTAAAGGGGAATGAGGCCACAAAAAAGACCAGGGAAGCAAGAGCCTGCTGCCAAGGCCTATGGTGCTGAGATTTAGCACAGAACTTCCCCAGAAGCTCCCTGGACTATGGTAAAGCAGGCCACGTGCAAAACACATATGCGCATGCGCACACTTGCACGTCCCTCACCCTGTTCTTCCTTCAATATCTGCTTTCTGCCCTGACTTTCCTTAAAAGTGGACCTCAGGGAATGTGCGTGGAGAGGGCTGGAGATAGAAACAGGAGACTTGCGCTGCCAAATTGGACTGCATTCTGAGCACAAAATTCCATAGGGTGGCTTTACATAAAATATTACAAGAAGTCCCATAAATAATATGGACAGAAAATGCCACAATCATGTGACAAAGCAAAAGCTTGTCACTAGTTTCAATTCAGCTTTTCCTTGTGACTCTTTTAGTAGCAGGAACGATGTGCTAAAAATGTAGTTTCTTCCTTTTTTATTTTGTAAAAAGACATCTGAAAGAGTGAACATGGCATAAGCAAAGTCACAAAGTTTGAGCTACATAGAATACTTTTTTTTTTCTTAATTCACTATGTATTTTTTAACATTTCCATCAGAGCTTTTAATCCCTGGTGCCTAGGAGATTGAGAACTGAGTGACGAGATGGAATTGAGACTAGCTAATTCCTTCAAACAGCCCTTATGCTTTAATTTTCTCTGTAGATACAATTTTCTCTTTATTTTTTAATTTTGAACCAAATGGCTTTTAACATAAACTGACATGGGGCGCCTGGGTGGCTCAGTCAGTTGAGTGTTCAACTCTTGATTTTGGCTTAGGTCATGATCTCAGTGTGGTGAGATCGAGCCCCATTGGGTGGTGCAGGGGGAGCTCTGTGCTGAGTATGGAGCCTGCTTAGGATTCTCTCTCCCTCTTTCTCTCTGCCCCTCTCCTGAGCATGCACGTGCATGCTCTCTCTCTCAAAATAAATAAACATTTTTTTTAAAAAATATCATAAGCTGACAGAATCAGCCATTTGGGATTGTTCACAAAGATATTCAGATAGTCTGAAGTTTGCCAGCTTATTATCCTCAAGTGATAGTTACTGGTTTTTATATATGAAATGTTCTCAGACATAGCCAGGTGCAAATAAATCTATAAATATTTGAGCATTAGCTATTGTCTATTGGGTAGATATATGAGATATGGCTTATCTAAACTAATTACTAAAGGGAATAGCGAAACTTTTAATCCTTTACGGAACAAAGCGGAATTACATATCCCTTAGAAGAATAGCAGAATTTAGAGCCAGATAATGAAATTCCTCTGGAATCTGTCTTCTAAAGAGTTGGAGGGATTCGTGTAGCATATGTTTACCTAGCTCCTACTGTGCTGGGCAGTCCCAGGGTTACATGGCCCCAGAAGTTCACAGCCCAGCAGAACATTGAGCATATTGCTCTCATTTTATTCATGGCACTCCTTCAGAGAGAAAGGGAGATGACAATATGCATTATGCCCTAAATAAGAAACAAATTAGAGAAGTAAAGATTACTTTCCATTTACCATAGACACCTATGACATATTTATTTCCATTTACTCATATCCATCTCTCACCAGACAGCCCATAGCACATTCATGTCCTCGTCCAATCTTATCTTTTTTCACTACCTTATTTATTAGTTCTCAGATAACCTGAAGGAGAATGGATCTGAGCTTTTTTCACACCTGTAGTAGGTTCATGTTAAAATCCATGGGGCGCCTGGGTGGCGCAGTCGGTTAAGCGTCCGACTTCAGCCAGGTCACGATCTCGCGGTCCGTGAGTTCGAGCCCCGCGTCGGGCTCTGGGCTGATGGCTCGGAGCCTGGAGCCTGCTTCCGATTCTGTGTCTCCCTCTCTCTCTGCCCCTCCCCCGTTCATGCTCTGTCTCTCTCTGTCCCAAAAATAAATAAAAAACGTTGAAAAAAAAATTTAAAAAAAAAAAAAAAAAAAAAAAAAAAAGAAAATCCAGGGAAACTGTGGACAGACCTTTTTTTTTTTTCAGCTAAAGTATGTTAGTTAACATTACCAATAAGGACAAAAAGCTTCCTAAATGAAAATGAAAAGTATGAAATGATACAGTAGTCTAAAAACTATGTTCAAACGATGAGTATGTTCTAGCAATCTGCTGTACAATATTGTGCCTATAGTTAACAACACTGTGTTGGCACACTTGAAAATTTAAGATGGTAGGGCTCATGTTATGTGTTACTACCCACCACATCCATCACACATCCAACACCAAACAGACCCAAGGAAAATTGTGGAGGTGATGGATATGTCTATTACCATGATTGTGGTGATAGTTTCTTGGATGTGGGTATTTGTCCAAACTCATCAAACTGTATGCATTAAATCCATGCATATTTTGTGTAACTGTTATACCACTATGAAGCTGTTTTTTTTTCAACTATGGCTGTTACAGATGCCAATGTCTTGGGTATTGAGAGAAAGGAGGATTTGAGAGGGACAAATTTATGACACTATCTTCCTGGCTTTAGTCTTTCCTTCTCAAATCCTTGTGGAGTAGAATCAAATATTAATTGTTTGAAAATTCTTCTTTAATTATTTACTCCCTTTCTGAGAAACTGTTGATGATGTTTCACTTCTAAGTGGAACAAATTCTCCACTCCTGACATAACATTCGAAGTTTTGCACACTCCAGTCTCAGCCTTTCTTTCTTACATTTTCCTAGTTATCACTGCGTATAATAACCTGCCCTCAGAATGCCAATAATTTCACCATGCACAGGATATGTCTTCCATCCTCATGCCTGGATATATTATGCTTCTAAAGAGCAGCAGCTGCTTATACTTGTTATCAGACAATGCCAGTCACCGTGTTATAAGTGTTTGATTATTACATGTCAATATGTATCTCCTATCGCGGTCAAATCAGAGAATTCAATCACTTAGCAAATCTATATTGGACCCCTACCACTAGTAGTCCCTACTCCAGTTGCTGGTACACCGCAGTGAAAATAGCAGAGTCTCTTAATTTCTTTTTCTTTTTGTGGAGCTTTTTTTTGGGAGGGGGAGGGAGAAAAACAATGCAAAATATACAAACATATACAAAATAACTATGTGATGATAAGTTCTATGAGGAAAAATCATGCAGAGTAAAGAAATAGAGTGATGGTGATGTTATTTTAGATTGAACAGTCAGAATAAATAGCTCTTTCTATTAAACTGATATTTGGACCTTAACAAAATGAAAGAATGATACAGATATCTGAAGGAAGAGCATTTCAGGAACAGAAACAGCAAGGGGAAAGGCCCTGGGGTAGGAGCAGATTCATTGTGTTCAAGGATTAGGTAAAAGACCAGTATGGAGGGGAGGGGAAGGGAAGGGGAGGGGAGGGGAAAGGGGGGAGGGGAGGGGGGGGAAGGGAAGGGAGGGAAGGGGAGGGGAAGGGAGGGGAGGGGAGGGGAGGGGAAGGGAGGGAAGAAAGAAAGAAAGAAAGAAAGAAAGAAAGAGAAAGAAAGAAGCAAGCAAGCAGACAAGACCTGTGTGGATGGAATCAAGTAAACAAGATGAGAGAGGAGAAGGAAAAGAGGTCAGAGAAATAGGAATGAGATAGGAAAGGGCTTTTGTAAGTCATGGTAAAGAGTTGGGATTTTATCCCAAGTGAAGTGAGGAACCAGTAGAGGGTTTTGAGGAGAGAAATGACATACCTTTCCAAAGTGTCGCTCTGCGTGGTCTGGTATTCTGTGAAGAACACACATGGAGCAAGGGCAGGGGCAGGGAAGATGGTTAAGAAGCCACTGCAGTAGTTTGGGCAAGAGACAGTGGTGACCTGGACGAGGCTGGTGGTGGTGGAACTGGTAAGAAGTGACCAGATTCTGAGTATAATTTGAAAATAAAGCTGACGGCATTTGGTGTTGGAATTCCACAGGGGGTAAGAGAAAAGTAAATGAGCCAAAGATGATTCAAGGATTTTTGCCTGAAAAAATTAGAAACCTGTGTTTTAATTTGCTGAGTTGGGGAAAGGCAGGGAAGAGTAGATTTAGTGATGGCATGATGGAGACATGAACCAAAAATTCAGTTTGGGCATCCTAGGTGTAAGAGTCCTATTTGTGACAGGGACTTCAAGCCCCACCCCATTTCTTATTGACTCACCTCAGAGTTCACCTGTATGTGTGATGGGCGATTTCTATATGCCAAGTCAACTTCTCATCTGAGACACCTGTACACGTTCTCCAGTACAAAGGAGCTTACTAGATTGTGTGTGGGCCACCTAGAAGAGCTTGTGACTACTCCCAGGGGTAACCTACATACATTGAGGAACTAGGGGTAACTTACATACATTGAGGGACTAATTATACAGCGGTTCCACACTCTCCAGGGGGATGATGCCGAAGCATTTCCGTACCCCTTAGAAGGTCCCCAAGAAGATTGAGCTCCATTTACTCACAGCTTATTAATGCACACTTTCTTGACTTTACTCTCTTCCTGCTGCCCTAAGTGCATATATTTATTTCCGCACCTTCTCTCCAAATTAAACACCCATGCCAAGACCTTGTAGGGTCTGCCTGGGGGGGATTTCACCTGAAGACTATTAGAAATCCAAGAAGGAGGTGGATATAACTAATGAAGGATTAGTCTTTTACAAAACTATTTGAAAGCCGTCTGCCCAAGATCTGAATATGGGTAGGCTCCTATACATACTTACTCCTTCTTCTGTGCCTCATGTTCTCCTTTCCACGCGGACACACTGATGGTGATCAATGAACAGTCTGAACTTTTAGCAGAAGCTACAGCAGGATTTCTAGATGGTGGTAGTTTGAATAGTACTTGATGACAAATTGATTACAACTAAGGGGATCTTGAAGACTTCTCTTGAATGTGCATTTATGCAGGAAGCACATTGTTTTTCCTTCCCCAAATGCTTATTTTAGGTGGTTTTGGAAAAACTGGTGGAGATTATGAAGGGCTAGCCCATGCGATCTTTTGGTTGTTGTCATTGCTTTTTAATTGTAGTTTGTGCTCGCTCATACTTTTTCACTACCTTGGCTCAGAGTTCGGAAGCATGAGTTGTGTGACATAGTGCAGCCAGCAGCAGGCAACGTCAAGACTGTACTCATTTCCAAGCAATTGTTTAAGGGAAGGTGAAAACAAATAATTTTCTCTCATTTTTTTTTAATGTTTGTTTATTTATTCTGAGAGAGAGAGGGAAAGAGAATCACAAGTAGGCTCTGCTCTGTCAGTACAGAACCCAACACAGAGCCCATCTCATGAAACTTGAGATCATGACCTGAGACAAACCCAAGAGTCAGATGCTTAACAGACTAAGCCCCCAGGTGCCCTCTCTCATGTTTTGATGAGATAAAGGCACAAGTCTTGCGTACATTGTATCCCATTTCACAGTAATTTCTCCTTTGCAAGAAATATCCAGAATTTGGTTCTTCTTGCTGAGCAGTTATTCAATAATTTTAAATCAGTGGGATCATTTATGTGCATAAGATTTTTTAGCCTAACTAAAGAGTTAACTCAAACACCTAAAAATACCCCCATTTTCACATTACTAAAATGGCAGTATTCTTATTAGTGACTCACGTGAAGTCTCAGGAGACTAATACATTTCCATATGGTACTCATAATCATACTAACATTTCATAAATAAATAGTTCTATATTTTTAAGATAAATAGGCAACATTTATTTGCTTTTGAATCTATTCTCCAATTTTCAGTACTTGTTTTCTTTGGTCAAATGGAGAAATGGAAAAAGAACAAGTTTCTGAAATAATGGGGACAAATAATGCCAATTTCTTATTTTAAGAATTTCTTTTTAAAACATTGTCCATTAAAAAATACAATGATGTGGCAGCTGGGTGTCTCAGTCATTTAAGCACACGACTTCCATTCAGGTCATAATCTCACAGTTCGTGAGTTCAAGACTCACATCAGGCTCTCTGCTGTTAGAGCCTGCTTCAGATCCTCTGTCTCCCTCTCTCTCTGCCTCTCCCCTGCCTGTTCTCTCTCTCTCTCTCTCTCTCTCTCTCTCTCTCTCTCTGTCTCACAAATAAATAAACATTAAAAAAAACACACAACCATGTAGAATATTTATGTACACCTTTAATAACAGAGATGTAGGATACCAAGGCTGCATGTCACCTGTGCACCCTCTGAAAGGTCTGGAAGTCACTCATCAGGTGGTGAAGGATAATAAGCAAAAGGCTTCATGGCTAGCTGAAGCTCCTGGCTCTTTCTTTGGGTGAAGGCAGAGTGATGAGAACCTCTGTGTAGAAGGGGACACTCTGCAAACATCTAGCTGTTTTCATAGAAGAGAATGTTCTCACAGCCTGGCGTGAAGCGCTCCTCTTTGAATCTATAAAGCTTTCGGCATTTTTCTTTTGCTTTTTTCTGGCCCTGGCTCTTCCACCTCTAAGGGGCATACCATTCTGTCCTCTCTAGTGAAATGTCTGCAGACCGCATCAAGCTGCATCTAATTTGATTTTAAATCATATCATCATAGGTGTTAAATGATGTGCGTGCTTATCTGGCTTTCCAGCACTTCTCTCTGTGACCCTTTAACAGCTCAGCAACGTGTAAACTATAAGACCTACTTAAACTAACATAAATTCAAAAGTTTTTATTCATGGACCTTTGGTTGAAATCTCATCAAACTAAAAACTTAAAAGTCCTGGTGGGAAAAAAGAAATTTGGCTATCTGAGTTTTTAGTAGCCTATCTTTAGTTTTATTATAAACGTAATTTCTGGGGTGCCTAGTTGCTCAGTCGGTTGGGCAGCCGACTACAGCTCAGGTCATGATCTCGCGGTCTGTGAGTTCAAGCCCCGCATTGGGCTCTGTGCTGACAGCTCAGAGCCTGGAGCCTGCTTCCAATTCCGTGCCTCCCTCTCTCTTTGCCCCTTCCCTGACTGCTCTCTCTCTCTGTCTCTCAAAAATAATAAACATTAAAAATGTTTTTATAAAGTAATTTCTATTTGTTGTAAAAAATTTTAACACTACAGAAAAGAAAGTTTAAAAATGTCTATGATCCCAATATCCAGACATAACACTGAAAACATTTCGGTGTATATTTTAACTAATTAGATTTAATTGTAAAATGCTTTTCATGAGTAATTAGATTGTATTTAGTATTAGCAATTTCAAAATTCACTTCTTTTTTATTGAAATACAGTTGATATATAACATTGTGCAAATTTAAGGTGGCCAAGATGTTGATTTGATACATTTATGTTGCAGTATGATTGCATTGTAGCCTTAGCTAAAATTTCTATTCCTTCACATAATTATCAGTTCTTTTTTTTGTTGGGAGTAATTAAGATCCAGTTAATTAGCTAGTTTGATGCTCATAATACAGTATTGTTATCTATAATCACTATGCTGTGCATTGAATCTCCAGGATTTATTTAATATTTGCAAGTTTGTACCCTTCAACCACACCACCCTCCACCCCATCTGATAAGCCCCATTTTACTCTTTTTTATGAGTTGACTTGTTCAGATTCCACATGTAAATGATATTATACAGTATTTGTCTTTCTCTGACTACTTCACGTAATAATCCACAAGGCCCAGCCATGTTGCTCCAAATGCTGGGATTTCCTTCTTTCCCATGGCTGAATAACATCCCATTATATACGCATACTGCTTTCATACTGCACTCCTCAACAAAGTATTAATACCAACATCTTGAAAAAGCCACTGCATACTTTTTATAGCTATATTTGCTATTCTCACTGAACTGCTGGAATGAGGTTGTATTAGAGTGGAAAATACACATCCTTAATTGCACCTGAAAAGTTGATTATCTGAATCTGAGATGCTCCACAGTCCTCGGAGCACGTGAACACCCTGACTCTGGACATGACTCTGCATCACTTGCTCTTTGACTGGATTCCTTTTCAAGTATCAACTCTAAACATGAGCCGAGAGTATTCAGTACTTATTTGTATTAAGTTCTTCAGTATCATGGAGACTAAAATTAGGTTTCCTCTGTCAGTCTTGTGGTGTTGTTTGACCTTGACCTACATGTCAAATTGTTGAGAAGGTAGCAAGCTGACTTTTCCGTAGGCACATCAGAAATAGTAGGTGAAAAACATATTAAGTGATGTTGGGATTTTCTATTTCATTTATTACTGTAATAGAGTCTCTTTCTTGTCAATAACAAGCTAGAATTAACATTTATATAAAATTCATTAAAAATATAACAAAAGGAAATAAAAAATTAAACCCATAGCAAAACTGGAAAATTTGCACTTATTGAAACACCAGATTTATAGATTTTATAGGATATTTTGTATAATATTGATAACTCTGGAATATTCCCAATCATCCCATTCCTAACCACCTGACTGAACTCATAATTTACTAAAAATTACTGTGTATAAAAAAATTCTGAAAGCATATTACCTAGAACTAAACTGGAAAAAAAAAACCTCACGGTAACCATTTTATCACTTAAAGGATATTGATTTGCATAATTCGTAATCTTTCATTGTATCTTTAATGTTTACATTTTACCATAACTTATTTTTGCTAATGAGATATAGGGATTCACATTTACTATGTTCTTTATATTACATAGAAAAAAAAAAAAAAAAAGAAAGAAACAACCCACACTCTCTGCCTGTACAAAGTCCAGCCTTTAAAGCAGATTGGATGTTAAAGCACAGAGACTTGTATCTTAGGTATAACATAATATACAATCTATGAATATTATTCAGATGAATAGTATTATAATAGAACAGTTCTCATTGTTCAAGTCCAGTGTGATAATCTCCTGTTAAAAAACAGTCTCTTAAATGTTACCAGCATAATCTAAGTGGTAGGTACCCTGGTATCCACT
This sequence comes from Panthera onca, assembly GCF_046562875.1. Lineage (NCBI taxonomy): Eukaryota > Metazoa > Chordata > Mammalia > Carnivora > Felidae > Panthera > Panthera onca. The sequence continues at coordinate 111,996,673 of NC_138339.1, forward strand.
GTAAAATTCTTCAAACATTTATGTATTTTTGAGAATTTTCATATTACTCTTTTGGAAAAAAAAAATCTCATTTTGATATGGCAAGAACCATAGTCTACATTTTTTTTTTTCTGAAACAAGTTTTATATGCCCAATCAAGTTTGTGTCTTAAACATCTGTAATTCAGCTCATTCTGGACTACTGCAAGGCTGATTGCCCTATTTATGGCACGCTTATTTTTCTCTTTGTAAAAGATGCCAGGGCACAGTTTGTCAGCTTTAATGTTGTGAGCACTACTGATACAGTTTATTGAGAAAACATTAACCACCATAGGTTACAGAGATGACATTTTTATGAGGTGAGATTTTTCCCAGTTGCAAATCTCTCTCAAGAGGGACCAGGTCCCATTTTCTTTTCTATGCCCAACCACCTTGCACTGATTTAGACCCATGCTTGGCACTACTCATGAAACAAGAACTTCGTTATAAATGTGTCTCTCCTGCAAGCCTCCCAGCTTCGTATAGTTCTATGAATTGACTGTTGGAGAAGTGTTTCCCCTGGGCCAGCTGCTGTGAAAAGTGTTTTACCTAAAATATCTCATTTGATGTGTTTTTAATGTTGATCATCTGAAAAATTACCATCTCTTTAGTTATACTCATTTTTTTTTCATAAACAAGACCTCAAGCCATTTTCCAATTCTATAAATATTTTATATCCTTTCTCTTCCTACTTCCTTGATACTTGTAAAAAATGTCAACCCAGTCCAATTTCCCATCAGCCTGAAGTTTCGGTTTTGGTTCATTCAATTCTGAGGTCTGTTTGGGCATAATTATCTTCACCATTGATTGTTAGCATGTATATAGCATAGTGCTTGGCACATAATAGATGCCAAATATGTATTTCTGACTGGATGGGAGGAAAGAAGGGAAAAAGGAGGAAAGTTGGAAGTGAGGGAAGGAAGGAAGGAAGGAAGGAAGGAAGGGAGGGAGGGAGGGAGGGAGGCAGGGAGAGTTAGCTGTTGAACGAAATTTCATAAACTAGTTTACTAGGCCACATCTCTTAGGACTTTGTGGTTTAGTTAAGGTCACTTAGAATATCAAGAAAAATACTTACTTCCCCAAACATTTCGTTATCTAATATTCAATACTGCTTAAAAACCCGCAGTTATGATTTTGTTTCTTTGACTGCAACTTATTTTATTGTCATAGGTAAATTCATTCCCTTAAAAGTTAGGTATAACCTATATATCAAACTATTATAGATACAATTTAAATTAAAATTTGAATCAGAATTTGCTATAAATAGATGACTTTAGTTGATATCACCTAACCAATGAAACACAACTGTTCCTTCTCCACTTGACCTCTACATTTTAAAGGCAGTGAATTTAACAGAAGTCACTAATTTAGAAATGGCATGGGGCACCTGGGTGGCTCAGTCGGTTGAGTGGCCACTTTGGCTCAGGTCATGATTTCATGGTTGATGAATACGAGTTCAAGACCTGCAGTGGGCTCTGGGCTGACAGCTCAAAGCGTGGAGCCTGCTTAGTATCCTGTGTCTCCCTGTCTCTCTGCCCCTCCCCCACATGCTCTCTGTTTCTCTCTCTCTCTCAAAATTATATATATATATATATATATATATATATATATATATATATATATATATGGCTTGTTTTCCAAAATTTAGAGGTAAGCCAGAGTTTCACTCAAGGCTCATCATTTACCACTTACCAAACAGGAAAGTCATTAAACTCCACTGAACCAGTAGAACTAAAATTAATGATAACAGTGGAAACAAGGGCCAGGATGTGTCCTATTTTCTTATTAATGCCATAATTGTATAAATGTCTGTTATAAATTCCTTAGGTGTTTTTGAGGTATGGCTAGAAAATGGTACCTTAAGTTTTGTGCCTCCTGTTACAAAATAAAAAACTAATAACATAAATACACATTGTTTCTTTCACTGTTACTGAAATACCCAGATTTCTATTTTAGCTCCTTAGTGAATTGCAACCATTGGTTAGACAGGCTGAAAAGTGTTTCTGTGTGTATTGATGTAAAATATGCAAAGGGAAAATGCAGCGCGGAAGTGGTAAGTGGTGCATTCGAACCCTCTGACACTGTCACTTTTCCCCAAGTCTCGCCATCCTCTGGCAGGCCTCCTCTCTCTCGCTCCCTCTGTAACTCTCTGGCTATCACAGCTGAGCCCATGCAGCCCTGCCCTCAGCCTCAGTCTCCAGGCTCTGGAATTAGGGATCTAAAGAGCTTGGGGAAGCCAGCTACCATGGAGACAAGATTTGAGATAAGCAAAACTGACTCAGATGCACATCTCCTTAGTTAGTTTTCTGGTATCAGCTGAGCTACTTAACCTCTGTGAGCCTCAGGTTTCTTGTCTTATAAGATGGCAACAATAATGTCTGCCTGAAAGTTGGTTAAGATGAATTAAGATTAGGGGCACTTGAGTGGCTCAGTCAGTTGAGCATCTGACTTTTGATTTCTGTTCAGGTCATGATCCCAGGGTAGTGGGATCGAGCCCTGCATCAGGCCCGGTGCTGAGTGTTGAGCCTGCTTAAGATTCTCTCTCTCTCACTCTGCACCTCTCCAACACTTGCTTTCTCTCTTTCTCTCTTTCAAAAAAAAAAAAAAAAAGGTTAAAAAGAAAAAGATGAAATAAGATTATGTAACTATTGTGCATATGCCTGTTCTTTCTATGAAAATTCCAAACTTCCTCCATGACTTACCTCTCCAAAGAAAGGGACCATCCCCCTCATTCCTTCATTCCTCAGTTATATTCTAGGCCTTTTTGGGTTAAAAGCATAGGTTTTATAATTGGGAAGACCCCAATTTTAATCTCAGATCTGCCTTTCCGTGACTGTATGATCACAGGGGCAGGTTACTTCAACCTTCTAAGCCTCCTTTTCTTCTGTCGTAAAACAGAATAAAAATACAACTAAACTCATAGATACAGTTTTATGGAGATAATAAAAGGAATGCTAGGCCTTCATCATAGAATAAATACCAAATTAGTGGTTGATACCATCATAGTAGAATATGGAATTCTAAAAGTATACTCTGACCTTGTGGTAACCTTTGCTTCACAAACTCAGTCAACACATGAGGAGTGTCAGGATGAGGAAGGGAGTCTGGGGGTAACAAGGGCGACAGTAAGTACCCAGGAATGGGAATGTTTATGAATGTTGGCTCCGCTAAATGGATATCCAGATTTAGCGAGATATTGAACGCTGTCATGGAAAAAATGCACAGTGCCAAAGTTGAACACATGAGATTGTTGTTATTTAGAGATTCTTGGTATTTGGGGTCTTTTTCTTTCTCCCAAGGGAGGGATTTTGTTTCTCAGCCTGGTAATTCCATCACTGCTTTTACTTGTTTGTTAACATAGTTCTAAAGAGCTGAAAAGAGGCCATTTCTGTCCTTATTTGGTATGTGGTCAACAATGAGAACAGCATGGGTTGGAATCAGTGTTGCAAATGCTTTTTCAGTTAAACAACCTGTCTGCAGGATCCCCCAAGTTTTCAGAAAGTAAATGGGAATGTTCCTATATTTAGGGGAAGCCCAGGATTTTTGAACAATTGTGAAAAAATTCCATGAGCTAGTTGAATAGAATTCCTTGCCCCTTATTTTTTCTATTTACTTCTAGTCAGCAGAACGAATAGAAGGTTTTCATCCTGCAAGTAAGAGTTTAATATTCTGTTGAAGGATTAACTTGTAAAATATTCTATCCTTTTATAGTTATCATAGGAAGATTTCAAATGGGAGAAAAAATTAGTGATCAAAATTTAAGATTGATACCCCTTTTGCAACTGGTAAAATGGTATTCCTACTTACCATGTTTATGAGGTGACCCATTTTACTGTAAAATTTTTAAAACTGGAAGTGTTTCTAACAGTATACAAATAATTTTTCTAGCAGACCAAAAGCTTAACCTTATGAGTAGTGGTGCTTAAAATCTAGTCTGGTTGTTTTCAAGAGGCTTTCACATAAATTACCCTACATTCCTCTCAAAACCTCTTCACAGTAGCTTTCCTTTGGATGAGACATGAAACGTAACAAGGTCAAGCAGCAGTACTCAAGGTCACACGGCAAGCTGATGGCATGACTGTTCCTCTAATACCCTGTATCAGGACTGCCCTGCATATTTTCCCAATGATGCCTCATCAAAAACTAAGCCAAAAAAAGAAAAAAAAAACTAGTCTGAGGACAAACCTGTAATTCATTTGGTCATAACAGTGACAGTATGTTTTTTTTTCTGGTTTTATTATTTTATTTATTTATCTCTTGCTACAATTATGGCTTTGTCAGAGGGAACATGTAAGGAAAAAGAAAATAAATAACTCCTACCATAGCAAAATATTTCGCCCCTATTTGGGAACACACAAAAAATATAATACAGGTGATGCATCTTATTTTCAAGAAGCCCTGATGTTATTGGTTTGTTCATTCATTAAACAAACATTATTGGGACTTTTTTTCTCTGGTCATTTGCTAGGCACAGGGCATTCAGTGGGAAAGCAGACATGGTCTATGTCCTTACAATGGTTAGGTATAGCAGGAAAGCTAGATGTTAAAATAAATAGTAATTACAAATGTGCTGACAGTGATAAGAAGAAAGTGCAGAGTGCTATGGAGACTTCCCTTGGTCCGGGAAAGCAGGGAAGGCTTGTCAGAGGAAGTGGCTTTCAAAATGAAATTCCTGGGGCGCCTGGGTGGCTCAGTCGGTTAAGCAGCCAACTTCGGCTCAGGTCATGATCTCGCGGTCCGTGAGTTCGAGCCCCGCGTCGGGCTCTGTGCAGACAGCTCAAAGCCTGGAACCTGTTTCAGATTCTGTGTCTCCCTCTCTCTGACCCTCCCCCATTCATGCTTTGTCTCTCTGTCTCAAAAATAAATAAACGTTAAAAAAATTTTTCAAAATGAAATTCCATAATCTGTCCTTTCTCTTACCAGTTAAGACCTCAGGAGAGAGGTTTTTTGTTTGTTTGTTTGTTTGTTATTATTTTTCTCAGTCTACACTCATGGATACAATATTGAAAAGAACAAAATTTTCTGACTTTTAAAAACTTTATGCACAGAAAATTGGACAATTATTAACCCAAGAATACTTTTTTACATATTAAAACATAGTGTTTAGTTTTTTATTTCAAATGATTAGCATATGTTAATTCCAAATTTTAAAATAATTTGACTCTTGGTTTATTTCCTGTTGACTACTTAGAAAAGTCTCCTAGGACTCTATGGGTCATTTAGTAGATACTTAATAAACATAGAATGTATTTCCCTTCCCTCTCATTTTTTTCTCCTTGATTTCTTTCCTTCAACCCCATTTGTTCAAGTATTTACAAGGACCTCAGTGCTTTTTTGATTAAAAGGGGCTTGATTTAATTATGTCTGAATTGCTAAAAAGAATTCTAAAATGTTCTAATGTAGATGAGAACCTTAAGTGTATAGTACAGTATTTGGATTCACAATCCAGTTTTATTTATCTTTCATTCTGATTTTTATCATGTGTCTTGTCAGCTGTTTTATTCTATGTGTTAGTAATATTAGCTCTTTAATTACATTTTATTTGTTTGTCTACTGAAACATATATGAATAAAGTATGCATTGGTAGCAGCTTAAAACACAGAAAATGCTTTCCTAATAGTCTTAAGAGTATGGGTACTGTCATTTCTGTTAGCATTCTGTTAGTGTTACAACTTGTAGAATAATTGTTCTCCATTTTAGAACAGGGAAGAATTGACCTCTAAATCAAGTAGACACATGTAAGGTTTAGAATGACTATTTGAAGGTGGATCAAAGCAAATGCTAGCATTATTTTGCAGCATTTCCATTTGGAATCATAATCAATAGTTGATTTTGATAATACATTAATGTAATAAAAACCACAGTTGCCGATACTGAATAAATACTAGTTTACAGAAATGCGCAAGTCCCCTTGTTAAATTTCCTTTTGGCACATTCTTTTGCAATGGATCACCCTGAAAATAGAATTCTTACAATGGACTTCTGTCAGAGGTAGCTGATAAATGAACCTGAAGTGAGGTTGCTTGCTCCTGAGTTCACTTGTGCTACCTTTAAGTCTGTGACCAGCTACCATTTCAAAATACGTTATCCTGGACCCTATCTCTGCCTGCTCTGGTTTCCTGAGGCAACGTATTTCAACACAATGCAACTCCACTAATGTAACTCTTTGTTTCTCTCAAGTTCAGCTCACCAACCCCCCACCTGTCAAATAGTGACTTATTGTAAGCAAATGCCTATGTGGGTTATGTTTAAATTTTTCCACTTTTAGATTTGGGAGTTTCAATTTGATTCATGGTTGCTATCTCCTATAAAGGAAATGCTGAGTTTCTGTGTCAGACAACAAACCCCAAATTTGCCACTTGTAACATCTGGAATCTTGGAACCAAAATCCCAGAAATACTCAAGAGGCAAGTAAGATGCCTTATTTAGACCTGCAGAGCATAACATCTACATTATTGGCAGGAGGTGGGCATGTTGTTCAGATTTAAGGGATGTTAGAAATTATTGGATCACAGTTTGATGGTGGCAAAGTTTAGATCTCAGAATCTGGTTTTCCCAGGGATATAAGTTTAGTTTCCAACTTGTAGAAGAAGGGTTTGTCCCGGGATGGAATTTCTCTGCCACTGAATAATCCGTTCCTGGTAATATTTTTATGGATAGATAAGTGTTTACCAATGACAAAATATTCAAAATATTACTTTATTTCCTTTCCTACCATCTAGTACATGTGCAGTGAAAATTATAAACAACTGTTTCAAATATAAATGACAGCAAAGGTTCATCCTAGCAGACTTATTATTTAATTTTTAATTTTAATTTTTTCCGGTTGTCTAAATTCTCATGTCTATAAAGACTAGCCAATCCTTCAAAAGGATATTGATATTTATAGTTGAAATCAAGTCTTAATTTTACTCATGATTAATATCAGAATTAAGTAGCTTATTTCTATGACCTTGCTGAGGCCTGGTAACCTAAGAGGGGATGGTGTATAACTGTACAGAAGAAATGAAAAGGTGGCGGTAAGGAACTATTTAAGGAAAAAAATAACATTAACATCGGAAGATACTTCTTGCACCTGTATCCAATTTCACATTAGGAAAAAAGGGTGAAATTATCCATTTCCCTGGTCGTAATTTTACATTTACATTTACATTTACATTGTTTTTATCCTGCTTAAGATTCTAGTTGTCTGATCTCAAGAATCAGGGGGGAAAATAAGAAGGAATGCTTTGGCAGTAATGAAAAAGACAACTTTGCATCTCCTTTATTGTGTTGCTTTTAGAAAAAGTTGGACGTTCCACAGTATTTTCATTCTGCATTATTACTATGCCCTAATGTTTTATCAGTTAGATATCATTTAACAGAACATTCTTTTAAAAATGTAAATTGGAAGGATCACTGTGTAGCTCAGTTGGTTAAGCGTCCGACCCTTGACCTCAGTGTTCATGAGTAAGCCCCACATGGGTTCAGTGCTGACAGCGCAGAACCTGCTTGGGATTCTGTTTCCCCTCTGTCTGCCCCATCCCCGACTCATGCCGTGTCTCTCTCTCTCTCTCTCTCTCTCTCGCTCTCGCTCTCTCTGTCTCTCTCTCAAATAAACTCAAAAGAAGGAAATATTAAAAATAAATAAATTTTAAAAATTTAATGTAAATTGAAATGGAAACAGAGACCTATGTTAGCCAAAATGCCTATGACTGGCTTTCGCCTCTCTGGGGAGACGGGGTCCGCCCCGGCATGTAAGTATAATTCGAGGTAGCAGTGAAGTCATGTTTTTTTCGCTTGCAAAGTTGTATGTGTGGACTGCGGCTTTTCTTTTCAGAAAACACTGAGGCTATTCCACCTCTAAAATGCCAAATGCCACCAGACAGAAGGAGAGTTTCGTGTTGGGTGCGAGGTAAAAGAGGCTCATCTACCCCTCCTGCTCACCAGCGTGTTTTTGTGTTCCCCCTCCCCGCTCCAGCTGCTCTTGGGGACATCCTCCTTACTCCCAATTCTCCTACACTGCCTGACCTCAGTTGCTGATGAAGCCGCTCTACTAGATACCAAGTTGTTCAGCAACTTGTTAACTCTGCTGGCGGTGCTTGCATTTTCTAAGAGTTGCCCTGACCTGGAGACTAAATAGTACAGAAGAATGAAATAATGAGAGCTGGAATTTCATACCCCAAGAAGGGCAGACTCCTGTAGGTATAGGCACGTTCTCAGTCTTTCTCAAAAATACCTGGGTGCTGGCCACCCATTTTGCTCTTGTGCAATGCGAATCCATATACAAATGCAAAAAGGTGTCGTTCGTGAAGCGTTCAAATACTGCTGGTTGATTCAGAGAGAACGTGTTTATTTATGAACTCTTGGTTCCTCCAAGTTTGCTGCTGTTTGGTCAGCTCTCACTCACGCACTCTTGTGGCCCATCTGTCAGATAACAAAGAGGTGAAACCATAGAAATGTTTTCTATTACTCATTCACAAAGCTGATATGGAACCTGTAGTGTTCTCAAGAACCCTTGATGTGCTGGATGCTGTTGTGAAAATAAGTGTCCTGTTTGCTTACTTGAGCTTTTATAGAAATTCCATGAATGTTTTGGAGCCCCCTGGGTATGCAAGCGATAGATTGAGCTATCTGGGTCTCAAAATTTGGCAGATACGGCAATGATAACTAAGTTCAACTCTTGGCCAATTTTGTCCCGTTCAGAGCGGGTTAAATTTCACTCTTGGGCTCTCCAAGCCTCTCTAATCTTATCCAGGAGAAGCGGAGTTCTGCCTTGGTTTACAGTTGAGGTCACCCGTGCGGCAGTGTTTGGACAGGGACTGATGGAATTACGTTGCATTGTTAACATGAAATACCACTCTGCGGTGAGGACTGATGATGGCATTGGGGTCCTTTGACTCCTTGCATACAGTATCTTGAAATACATGCCTCCCTGAGATGTGCTGGACTCATAAAACATGCTAAGGACTCTGTTTGGCTTTCATCATTTATTTAACGTGAACGAAAGTTGTTTCAAGGGATTTATCAGGGAGTTAAGAAATGTTTCTAGGGAATAGAAAATGAAAAAGAAAATTGATCTTTGTTGTCAAAGTCATGCGTTATAATTGACTCTCCAAGGTGACGCACCATCTCCTTGAGGGGAAAGCTGCCAACAGCTTTGAAAGTGATCTGCCTGTTTTCTTCTCACACTGACTTGCAGGGAGGTGCTGGTATTTCAAGACGATTAAATCCTTGTGGAAGGTTTGCAAATAATGATGTCCATCCCTGTTTGTAAGAGAAGTTGGAACAAGGAAAATTATATTAGGCAGCTAGTTGTGTGAAATGTAGTAATCTCTGTTTAATTTCCCCCTTGTAGATATGTAATCACTTCTTTTTTAACAAAGCCTCTCTATTTACATTTTCTTTAAACTTCACACTTGATACAAAGGTTTGCTCACATTTAGTCATACTTTTCGTGTGTGTGTGTGTGTGTGTGTGTGTGTGTGTTGTGCTTTTCAGGAGTGCCATGTGACTCTGCTGTTTAATCAGGACTATATTTAAAAGCAAATTTGTGAGAGAGTGTTTCCCATGTTATTAATGAGATAAGGTCTGAGTGAAGCAAGCTCTGTCGCAAAGGGCAAGTGTCATGCAGCAGGAAGTCCTGGCCATCCCTTCCACCCCTGCCTCAGCCAGGCTGCCACCTCCCTGTCAGTGCATACCACCACACAGAGGAAATGCCCTCACTCAGCCACCGGTGCCTCCTGTGCCTCCTGCTCCGCGCGGCGGGGCCCTCTGGCCCCTGGGCCCTGTACCAACTCTGACTTTCTGCAGTTTCCAGCGATCCTGGCACTTTCCTTACAAATGGCTTTTCTTTGGGATCTTCAAGGAGTCACAGTGCCAGGACAACCTCCCAGAGCCAAAACAAGATTGCGTTTCTCAAAGTCCTACAGGTATCACTCTTTACTTTTTGTAGCTGGGAAGAATTTTTTAATCAGTCTCTATGGCTTTAGCCCCCTCCCCCTGCAAATATTCTTTTTCCCTGTGTCGATCTATGTAACTTGTAACATGCTTTAGTTTGGCACTATGCAAAATATGAGTGACAAAGAAATGAACCTTAAAATAGTTGGGGTGTGTGGGAACCTGAGAAATAGCAGGAAGTTGACTAACTCTAAAAGCTGATTTTGAGAGTCAAATGGTGAACTTAAAAAAAAACCCAAAAACCAAATAACAACATTCCTATTACCCACATCTGGAAAACAAGGGTCTTAACATACCTCATGGAGTTAATATAGCCTTACACTGGTCATACTAACTTTCAGTGAATCCTTCAAATGTCAGGAAAGGGGTCTTGTTTGATTAAACAGGCAATCAAGCAAAAGGAAGGAAATGCTATTCTCATGCTCTAAGGGTTTCTGGGCAAAGTCACGTGGAAAAGTGGAAACTGTCTCTGCGATCTAGATGATAATTATCTTGTCCAGGAGAATTAGACCCCATAAAATCAAAGTCAAAGTTTTGTTAATCTTTTATGTCTAAGGATTTCTGCAGAAATCACATGAAGAATCTTCACTTCACCACCTCAATAATGTGTCAATGACAACTTTGTTTTACATCCAAGTTAGCTTATTTTAACCAAACAACTAGAAAGAAGAAAGAAGACAGAAAAATCTTTGATTTCCTTCTTTGCTTGAGTATGCTAGCTATTTACAAGGAAAAGATTGATTCTTCACACTTTTTTTTGTTTGTTTCTGATTGGTTAGTCTGTACCAGTAAAAGCTGTTTCAGGAAGAGCAAATACAGTTGAAACTGTTTTGCAAAATCTTGAGAATGTCTTTCTTATTTAGACCAAATGTAACATCTAGAAATTACTAGGCCTATATAGAAGTATGCATTCAAGTTGGATTAAAATACTTTCTGACTTACTTGCATAAAAAAATTCAAATTTTGGTTTAAAATAATTCAAGGAAATTATTTGTTTTAGGCAGTATGGAAGATAGTGCCCTTGGAATTTATTAGGGAACTATAAAATCAGAGAAATCAAATTATGAACTTCACCTATAGTAACAATGCATAAGCAAAATTTGACAAGGGATAAGTAAAAGTTGACAGCTAAAAATGTAAGTAGGAATTTCATTTATTTCTATTTCAAAACAAAATAAATACAATGTATTTTTATTATTTATATTACTTTATCAGTTACGTATACGGTTCAACATTAGAAATTATATGCCCTACTATATATTTTACATTCTAATCAATCCACATCTCATGCTTATTATTTGGATCTCATGCTTCTTATGTGCATGTTCATAATTGTTGTAAGCTCATCAAGGATATGTAACATTACAGTGCATGTTTCCAGTAGATGGTGGCTTCTAGACTCCCCTCATCATCGAGATCTGATAATAATTCCCAGGCTGTCATACATGCCTAACTACTGGGTAGTGTGAAAGGAATAGCATGTTGCACTAGTGTTTCAGAAATCTCAAAAAATGCAGTGTAAGCTCTACTGTATGATTTGCAGATATATTATGCAACTTGCCTTAGTCTGGCAAAGTTATCTTCATTGTCTGTTGGTCAAGTTCTGATCCTTTCCAAACTACAGCCCAGGTTCTTAGTTCTAACAAGCCTCTTTCATAGCAAGAGGTAAGAGTGACATCCCGAATATCCGTCATGGACCAATCCACTTTGGCACCTGAGAGACTTTGTCCCTCATTGATAGGTTTTTAATGTGAATGCGAATTGCCCATGTAATAATTAAATTATTTGCATGAACTGTCTTCACTATTCTTTGGGTCCTGTTTTGTCTCTCTATTTGGACTGTAAATTCTTTGAGGCCAGGGGCTCCCTTACATGTGACAGGAGTGCTATTAATTCATATTTGATGAAGCATTTTGCTATACTATCTTAGTTGGTATCACTGCTTTATTTGCAAAGCCAAGTTTTTGAAATAATCAGGGCCTATCAGAGGCCAGGGGTTCAGGAGATAGTTAGGGAAGTTGGAGGCCAGTTGACCACTCTGGTCTCACATTTTCAGAGGTCTGTCATTGCTCAAAAAGATTATGCATTCAGCTACAGCAGTGTACTGGCAATAATGAAAAAAGATATTTATCATCTAACTGTAAACTTTAACAGGCCACACCACCTCAAATGCACTGTGAATCAATATAGGTATGTATGTGTACACACACACACACACACACACACTTAAATTCTACATTTATCTTCTGAATGGCACATTTTTATTGCCTAGCATTCCTGGGGTTAAAGGTGTTAAACTAATATAAATGTTTAAATTTTCCCACAATTTTGCAACCTTGTTTTTGAAATTTTTTTAATTGATTGTTTAACATATGTGATCCTTAAAAAAATGGAAGTAGCTTAAGCTTATCTTGACCCTTGAGAGGGTTTGGATATGATTTTACTATTAAAGCGACTGAAATAACTGGGCATCAGCTAATTTTTCTTCATTGAATTTCCCCTTTACAAGACTATTGGCTTGAGAAAAATATTTCATATTCTGTAAAATCCTGAAATGTGTCTAGTATAATATAATTTTTTTCTTTGAAGATGGAATGGACATGAATGCATGATACTGATGGTACACTTACCTTTAATCTAGAATAGTTTTCTTTGGCATTGTTTTCACTTTCTTGTAGCATTCAGGGTAAAGGAAAGCCAAGCCTAGAATCTGGAGAATTCAGTTAGAGTCTGATTTGTTAAAGTAAGAGCAAATCATATACATTGGATGACTCTTCATCTCTGAGAAGTACAATCTTAGACAGTAAACAATGCTTAAAATAGATTTGAAAGTAGTTTTTCAGCAGTGACAAAATTTTTGTCTTCTGTGGGCAAAATACATTTTTATAAAAAGCCAAATATGATTAATATATAGTGTATGAAGCCACATTTTATTTGATAGAGAGAAAAAGAGGATTGCACACTAAGGAGACTAATTTTCCTCTCTGGATATGGAATGAGTGCCAATTATTACTTAGAGCCACATCTTTCATATATGTTTTCAAGGAGAGTGAAAAGGGAATGATGTGTTCCTCACATTAGGTTTGAAGAAATAATGTGTGAATTTATGTTGGAGTTTTAAATATAGTACCTAAAAGTTTGGACAGAAAATGATCTGGGAAGGAAAGAAAGAATGAGGAGCTAAGAATTAGCAGGTTGATGGACTCTGCCAGCTCACCAAGGGAACAACACTAGGACATTTTGTTTGTCTAATTGCTATTGTTTGAAAGTATTGTAATGTTCAAGGAAACTTTAAATAGAAAGTTACCCTTCAAGAGATGGTCTTGTCTTCCAACCAGAACAATTCACAAAACTTTCTGCTTTCCTTCTTCTCAGAAAGGGATGCTAAAAGAAAAAGAAGAAAAAACCACATAAACATTTTATGTGGTGATTCTGGGGTGGTTGTATGCAAATAGAAAAGAAAGCCATCCAAGGTACATTTAGGACAGACATGATTCGCCTAGCATCCCACAAGCCAGAAGCAGAAAGCAGTTCTAGTTTTCTTGTCTCTTATACTAACAGGGGTCATGGAATACTCTAAATAATTGAGATTCTCAGAAAATCTCCAAATCTCTCTTTGCCGGTAGTTTCAACATCAACGTCAACATCGCTCCCCCAGTGGCTTAACAGAGCTGCTAAATAGGTGATTCATTAAATTCATTTGCACATACCTGTACCTCTTGTAGAAGGGCTAAGAAGTAAATATTTTTAACGTGAAATATACTGATCAGTGGAAAGGAGAATTAACAATCAGATTAAGAAACAAAAGCACAAGTGATATTAGAGTCATGAAAGGCCACATGTACTAGAACAAAAAACCATCAATGACCTTAAGTCATCCCCTGTGCTCTTACAAATCTATGTTTAGATCTGCAGCTTGGATCTGGACATCTGATAGAGGCAGACATGAGCAGGGACAAGAGGAGAGTGCGGTCTCAGCTGCTGTGTTACGACTAAAACCTGAGCCTTAGCACCTCAGTCGTTGTCAAAGTAAGCCTAGCAATACCCACTAGAAAAGCAGGCTGGAACCCAGGCCTTAGGAAGGGAAATGAGTGCCACCAACAAGTCAATACACTGGGATATAACTTTCTAAGAACCCCATTCATGCCTCCTATTGTACAGCATTTGTGTAAAGCTTTTCAGATGTAAGAGATGTGATAACTATTGTTTTTACTGTCCTACAGCTCATCTCCATTAATTCTATAGGGTAAGTGAGGAGAAATGCCACCAAATAAGGGAGAAAGAATTGAAGGTTCAGGGATTAGAGGCCACACACACACAGGTGCGCGAGCACACACACACACACACACACACACACACACACACACACACACCCGGAGACTAAAGTCTGGAGTAATATAAGTAACAAGTGAGTAATTGATAAGATTTAATTTCTCTTAGGCACTTAAATGTGCCATGTCGTGTTCCCAGTAAGGTACATGTGTTGTCTCACTTCATTCCACAAAACAACTCCATGAGGTAGATCAACTGTTTTCTTTCTTTTACAGCTGAGGAAACCAGGCGAAGTTTGAGAAACTTGCCCAAATTTGGACCCTGGCAGTCTGTCCCAGAGCCTAGACTTCTAAATAGTCACTCTGCTACCTCTAGTTTCCTGAGTAAATCCTCTCATGGCCACACAGGGAGGAGTGTGCCCTAATGAGAGGTGCAATTCTAAAATTTTTTTGGATGTTTATTTATTTTTGAGAGAGAGAGAGACAGAGTGCGAGTTGGGGAGGTGCAGAGAGAGAGAGAGACAGACAGACAGACAGACACACATACACACACAGAATCTGAAACAGTCTCCAGATTCTGAGCCATCAGCACAGAGCCCGCCGCGGGCCTCAAACTCACAGACTGCGAGATCATGACCTGAGCTGAAGTCGGATGCTTAACTGACTGAGCCACCCAGGTGCCCCAAGAAGTGCGATTCAATAGATTTACTGTCCTGCTGGGCTCAACTCCGAATCTTTCCCTGAAAAGAGATCATTTTGTAATTTGATGTAGAACATGGCTTGGTGGTCAATGAAAATAGAAACTTACTAAATAATACCTAAACTGTCATCTAAACTAATTGGTATTGGTTTAGAGCAGTATTGAGCAAGAATGCCCAATTGTAAGTATTTCTTATGTTAAGAAACAATGAAACAAACAATCCCTAATCGGTGAGTTAAGTGGCCCAGCTCTATCCTCTCACTGGGTTTTGTTTGTGGGCTTCCATCTGGCTCATATCATCTGGCCAAATACATTGGTCATGTGGTTTTATTTTACTGCCAAAATGTTGCTTCTTGGCCAGCTGTTCAGTGGAGCCTGAAGATTGTCTGAGCTTAAAGAGGTCAACTTCATCCTGTTCCGTGCCTATTTATTCCACTGGCATTGTTGCGAATATTAAACTGGCCTTCTTAACCATATTCCAAATGGAGAGTAATAGCATTATTGAAAATGGGAAGAAATAGTTACCTTATAGGCCACATAACAGTCATTATAGGAATAGCAGAGAGGTTGACAATCACTGCATATGTGGGCAGAGGTAGCATAGTAGAGGGGGAAAGACTTTGGCTTTAGAGCTGAACAGATGAAGTTTGAATGCCAACTCTGCTGCTTTCTTGACTGAGTGGTTTCCCTAACTGTCATCAGTAGATTCCATGTCTATAAATGGAAAATATAAATGCCTACTTCACAAAGCCATTTGTGCCCTTCAGCGAAAATATGTATTTAACAATCAGCTGCTTACCCCCTCTTTCTTTTATAGCATTTCCCACAGTTCTCTTACCATTTCACCAATTTTGTGATGCTCTTAGATAGGTTTATAGGTTACCCATCGTCATTGGGGCTGCATTTGGTTACAGATTAGAGCAGTACAGCTGGCGGCTTGCAGGTCAAACATCTGCATCGTTGGAAGGTGGTGTAGAGTGATGGTTGGGAGCTGGCTGGCTCTAGACCCATACAGCTGAGGTTCAAATTTCCATACTTTCATTCACAGCTATGAGACATTGAAAAGTTATTTAACTTTATTGCTTCAGTTTCCTTATCTGTAAAATGAGATGTTGTGAGGAGTAAGTGTGTTAATCATATGTAATTCCTGGCACATGAAAGCACTAAAATAAATGTTAGTTATTATTAATACTAGAATGTAAGTTCCATGTGACAGCGATTTTTGCCTTCTTTTTTCCACCTCTTTAACGCCTGTAAGGGTGTGTGACGTAGTGTAGGTGGTTGATGTATACACACTGAATGAATGAAACTATCAGCAAATATTTCTAGACCACTGACAAGAATGGGGACACTCTGCTTCCTTTTCCAAAATTCATGGAAGAGAGAGTTAAAGTTGGAGAGACCTAAGAGTTCATCTGCTCAAACCCATCATCTTACATTGAAAAACCTAAAGATCTAGAGAGACCCAGGTTATGAAATTTGATGGTGTCACAGCCAGACCTGTACAAACCATGGTTCTGTGTGCTTCTGCATGAATTTTTTTCTCCAATGTCCCACCCCCTCACCTCAGTACAGATCCCATTTAAATCAATGTCTTTGGTAAGGCGGCAAACAGAATGATTTGGTACCCACTTTCTACAACTAGGGAGGAGTGCGAGAGTCAAAATTGGGTAGCCACCACGAAAAGATGGGCTTCTAAATACTAGAAAGAGTCCTCTAAGGAAGACTACACTCAGACACTTTACCTACAAATCTAAAAATCCCATCCTACAACAGCTGCAATAGGGATTTGGAAGAGCCTTTTCGTAACTAGGGTTTTTGCAGAGGGCATTAGCTAAGATTTTCTAAATTGAAAGAAACATATCTCAAACATCCAAAGGAATCTGTGCAATTAGCAATGCTGACCAGACACAGAGTTAAAGAGGGGAAGTAGGGCTTGTGAGTTCTCTGTACTATCAAGACAGTGCATGCAGCAAGCACAGACAGAAAGATATAAAATTGTGTGTGGTTATTATAAAAGTACTGATGCTATTAGGTGGCTGGGAGCTACACACCAGCCTGGAGCATGGTCAGATGTGGACTGGCAGGAGATGCAGAAATCAAGGTAGCAGAAGAAGGAAAGATACCTTCTACTGCTGAGAGTTTGTAATCATGCTTGTGAGTATTTCTGATGGTCAACATGAGAGCCATACTATGCTTAAAACTATAAGTGTAATGGATGTGAGTATTCGTGGTGAATAAAATTTATAATATTGTCATTATGTTGATTCTAGATTTTTAGCTAGTAGAATTTGGGCTATAAGTCATTAAACTGAGGAAATCCCAGCACACAGTTTTAAGGGCTAGTACCTTAATTGAGTGGGCCAGAGAAGACTGTTCAGACTGACCATAGCAAATAATGAACACTTTCCTAGAGGGGGAACATCTGCTTCTGCACACCTTCATTTGCTGCTTCTCGCTATGGAGGCTCCCGCCCCTGTGTGCTTTGCCACCGCCGAATACCCACCTCCTGCCTTGCCGGTGTCCCCTCCTAACCTCCATTATGTTTTTCACATTTGAACCGTAATTGAAGAGCTTCTCTAATTTTCTTAACAAGGGGCTGAAGAAAGCCTCTTAATTTCTGTAAGGCTGAGTTAGATAAGTGCCCAGAGTGACTGTGAATCAGAGCAAAAGAAAATCTCATTGGCAAGGGAGACGACATTATGAAACTAATAAACTTGTCAAATTGTATAGTTTGACACCTAATGATAATGTAAATTTGGAAGGGGAACAACTAAAATATTGCAGAGAAAAGATGGATCTGTGGACAGAGTCGATACATATTACTTTAATTATGGGAAGTCAATCAAATGTGAAAGGCAGATGTTTGAAGAGCAATAAGTATGTAAGCCCCGTTGTGAAAAGAAAACTGGAGAGTGAAAAAGATGAACGTTGTGGTGGGCTAAAGGAATAAGTTAAAAACTAATGTTCCCATGAACAAACACTCAAATGTAATCAGAACTCACATAAAAAGATGAATGCAGGGGCGCCTGGGTGGCTTTGTCGGTTAAGAGTCCGACTTCGGCCCAGGTCATGATCTCACGGTCTGTGAGTTCGAGCCCCGCGTCGGGCTCTGTGCTGACAGCTCAGAGCCTGGAGCCTGCTTCAGATTCTGTGTCTTCCTCTCTCTCTCTGTCCCTCCCCCACTCATGCTGTCTCTCTCTGTCTCAAAAATAAATAAACGTTAAAAAAAAATAAAAAAAAAAAGATGAATGCATTCATTCACAAACTATTTTTGAATGCCTATGATAAGCCTGTTCAGTAGTGGGCTGGTAAATGTTAACAGCCAGCTTTCTGTGAAGACACCAAAAGGAAAAAAAAAAAAGGCTGTTTGTAATATTTGCTGATTTCAAAACTCCTCAAATCCTCCCAGTGGCCCATTTCAAGCTGTAGAGGTCACTTGATGGAGAGTTGGCAAGAGGTGCATTGTAGTGCAGGCAGATATGTTGATGTAAATGAACTCAAGAATGTACATAATGTAACAATGTAGTCAAAGTGCTAGGAACTAAAGAGTTTCGAATGTTTATTACTAGTGTTTTTAACATCATTTATTTAATAAGTTTATATCATTTAACTTTTTTAACGTTTATGTTTTTATTATTTTTAATATGAAATTTATTGTCAAATTGGTTTCCATACAACACCCAGTCTCATCCCAACAGGTGCCCTCCTCAATACCCATCACCCACCCCCCATCAACCCTCAGTTTGTTCTCAGTTTTTAAGAGTCTCTTATGTTTTGGCTCCCTCCCTCTCTAACTTTTTTTTTTTTTTAAATGAGACAGAAAGCATGAGCCAGGGAGGAGCAGAGAGAGAGGGAGGCACAGAATCTGAAGCAGAGCTCCAGGCTCTGAGCTGTCAGCACAGAGACTGATGTGGGGCTCGAACCCACGAGCTGTGAGATCATGACCTGAACTGAAGTCGGATGCTTAACCGACTGAGCCACCCAGGTACCCCATATCATTTAACTTTTTACAGTTGTAGGTATAATGACCAATTTAGAAATACTCCTGAACATGGAAGAGTCTGCTTTTTCAGCTGGTGTGGACAGCTCTACCACACCCCTTTGTCTGGTGTTTTACTAGCCACCTGACATTATTAACCTTATATTAGGAATATAATGATAAGAAAAATGGATAAGATCTTTGCTCTCACACAGCTTACCTCTTAGTGGAAGAAAGCATAAACAAGTTAACAACTAAATAAAACAACGTAGGTGTTGTTGACTAGGTGTGACTAGAGGACAGGAGTGACTAGGTGTGACTAGGTGTGACTGAGACAGGAGATTCTGCTTGAAGAAATCAAGGAAGCCTTCATAAAGAAAAGAGCTATTTAGTTACATATAATTGAAGTGTGTCCATTCCATATATCCATGAGTATATTTGCAGTCCTAGGCAGGCAAGACATAACTAAGAATTGCACCCAGTTGATGGAACCACATGGATATTCACCTCATTATTGACTGTGTTCTTGGTCATATCAGACTCCAGTCTCCTCACTGAATTTGTCTTTGCTTCTCCTTAACTGTAAACATGCAAAGAGGAGAAGGAAAGGGGAGTGGATATCATACTTTCTTTTACATTGTTTTGTGTAATCCTCAAAAAGTTCCATGATATAAAATATTAAAGTTAAAAAAATGAAATTTAAAAATCAATAGTAGTAGTATATCCTACAGTAGTACCTTTTTTTGGCTTGGTTTATCTGTCCATGTCAGCCCTAAAAATAGAGATGTCATAAGCTGGGAGAAATAATGTGATGCATTTTTTTTTTTTTATTTTCAAAAGTTATCATACAAATTTAAAATGTTGGATTACAGGGAGAACTAGTCAGCCCAACTTTTCTCTAACACATAAATTTTAAGATGGTGCCTGTAAATATTATGCTTCTAATGCTTGTTGCTTGATCCCTTTTGGCAATTAACTTGTCTTTAATTGATTTGTGGATTATCCACTTGAAGTTGCTATGGATAAAGGAATGCAATGGCAGAATTTGTTTATATAGGATAGTAAAATGGATTGGCTAGGAAGAGAGGTCTAACAGAGGTTTTTCTTTTCACATAATTGCAGTGTTTAGATGGATGGAGAGTGAAAAACTAGCTGAATCTGATTAGTGTTCTCATCTAAAGGGAAGATTTATGTCCTGTTTAGGCATCACATTAATTTGATGATGTAAGTACATTCTCTAGTGAAAGAGTGGTAACCATACGAGAGAGAAAACCATAACAGAAAAATCCTTTTGCCATTTTTGGGTTGTACTTGATAAAAAGTTCTCATCCGTGAGTTCCACAAAGCGTCACTGTCCCGATCTCAGATGAACTGAAAGACAAAAACATTTTACTGCTCCTATAATTGTTTTACGTATGTATATACTTACCATTTCCTAGAAAATGACTGGGTATTTTCCCACCATAACCTTCTGTAGCCATTTGTTATGAAGTTCAAAATGTGTTAAGCAAAGCCAGTTGCCAGCTGCCAGTGGTGCTGCTGCTGGTGGTGGGCACGTTTTTGTTCTGTGTCCCCTTGTTGAGGAAGAGGATACTATACAACTTCTCTTGTGTGAGCTACTCCCCTAACCCTTGGCTGAGATACTCAGGGACAACCACCGTCAGGTGCCTCTTCCTTTTTTATTTTTTTTCCTTTTTTTAAATATGAAATTTATCATCAAGATGGTTTCCATACAACACCCAGGGCTCATCCAAACAGGTGCCCTCCCCTCCCTCCCACCCCCCATCAGCCCTCAGATTGTTCTCAGTTTTTAAGAGTCTCTTATGGTTTGGCTTTCTCCCTCTATAACTTTTTTTTTCCTTCCCCTCCCCCATGGTCTTCTGTTAAGTTTCTCAGGATCCACATAAGAGTGAAAACATATGGTATCTGTCTTTCTCTGTATGATTTATTTCACTTAGCATAACACTCTCCAGTTCCATCCACGTTGCTACAAAAGGCCATATTTCATTCTTTCTCATTGCCAAGTAGTATTCCATTGTGTATATAAACCACAATTTCTTTATCCATTCATCAGTGGATGGACATTTAGGCTCTTTCCATAATTTGGCTGTTGTTGAAAATGCTGCTATAAACATTGGGGTACAAGTGCCCCTATGCATCAGCACTCCTGTGTCCCTTGGGTAAATTCCTAGCAGTGCTATT
Source organism: Panthera onca (assembly GCF_046562875.1). Lineage (NCBI taxonomy): Eukaryota > Metazoa > Chordata > Mammalia > Carnivora > Felidae > Panthera > Panthera onca. The sequence continues at coordinate 112,017,784 of NC_138339.1, forward strand.
GCTGGGTCATAGGGTAGATCTGTTTTTAATTTTTTGAGGAACCTCCACGCTGTTTTCCTCTTCCTAAAGAAAATCCATTTGGACTGAGACAACAGATATGTCAGAGAGATCTCACTTGCAGAAATGCCAAGAAAGGTAAAGAAGAAATTATTGGCAGGGGAGACAATTGTCTTCTGTTTTGAAATGAACTTGAAAGGCTTAATGTTTCTGTTAGCTCTAGATGACTTAAAAATAGCTATGTTGCCCACCCAGTATTGGTAAAAAGGAAAGGGACTCTCTTTTCTTGTTAGATTATTTGTATATAGCCCTTAGTGCCCCATGAGAATCTATCGGTTCAAGATGATGGGTGTGAATGTGCAACTAGCTGAGAAAAAAAATGCTTAGCCTTAGCCATATTCATATAACCAGCCCTCGGATCCAGAAATAAAACATGACCAGGGATACCCTTTCATGCTCCCTGCAGTCACAGTGCTTCCAAAGATAACAACTATCCAGAATTCTAAGAGCACAGAAGGTTTTTTTTTGTTTTTGTTTTTTTTTTGCCAGTTTCTGAACTTTTTTATGAATGAAATTATATAATAGAAACTCTTCTGTTTTGGCCTCTTCCCATCAACATTGCAATAATAAAATTCATATATATCGTTTTTTGTGGTTGTAGATTGTTCATTCTCATGATAATATATCATGAGTGAATATACTGTCAATTACTCATTAATGTTATTGTTGACTCATAGTTGGGTATTTCAGTTTGAGGCTATTATGAATAGAGATGCTATGAACATTCTAGTATATGTCACCTGATAAACAAATGACTATGGTCTATGTGTAAGTGTGAGTGCATGTACATATGCTGGATGTATCCCAAAGGGTAGAATTTCTGGACTGCAGTTTATGCATGTTTTTAGATATCACCAAATAAGTTGCCAAAGTGATTGTACCATTTATATAATTTCTGAGGCAGTGTTCCAGTTTTCCACATCCTCGCCAAAGGGCAGGCCATCTAGGTATTCCATTTTCAATGACAGCATCTTAATAAATGATTACCTAGGAGATGGATATTCTGATTCATAAAACCTGATTTTCCAGGAATAGTATGGCATTCACATTCTGTTTCTCCTCGTGGTGAATAGAACACACCTATGGAATGAAGGCCTAGTAGAAAACATGACACATTGTGCAGAAACAGAATTGACCCCATCTTTGACATATATTCAGTTTAAATCTATAATCATATTCTTACACTTTATCCAGATTGATTTGTCAACCCAGCAATAACCATTGTGAGTCAAAACAATTAATAATATTTTATTCTATTTTAAAATGTCCATCTCCTACTTTTGGTTCTAGCTATATATCCTATGCTCACTTTAAATGAGGTTTTCCCTCCCATAAATTATTTCTTAGAAAAGTTGTTTCGGACTTTTCCTAAGCCAACCTAACCTGTTTAAACACACTAGCAAATACATAGGCAATGTAAGTTATTATACAGTACATTTCCTTTATTCTCTTTCCTCTTTCTTTCTCATTGTGTCTTTATTTATTTTTTTAATGTCAAGATCCTGGTGACATATAATCCCCTTTTGTATGTCATTCCCTCTAAAGCTCATCATAAACTGATTTATGATACCAGTCTGGTTTCTGGTACATCAAGTAAGTAAGCTGACCCTGGTTCAGTTTGTACCATGTCAAAGTGTGATCATTAATTTTAGACAATGACTGAAGACGTTTAGCATGTGTAATAACTGTGGTTCCTATTTCTCGAGGCTTTCAAAATCCAATCCTATGTCTCTCTAATTGGCGGCATATTCAGCAGAACACAAAGGAAAGTTAAGGCAGTAGAAATGTATTCTTGGGGTTTCATGACATGAAACAATGTATACTTTATTACTGGACAGATATTTTATTTTTTATTTAGTTAATGTTTACTTTTGAGAGAGAGAGAGAGACAGACAGACAGACAGAGCATGAGTGGGGGAAGAGCAGAGAGAGAGGGAGACACAGAATCAGAAGAGGCTCCAGGCTCCGAGCTGTCAGCTCAGAGCCTGATGCAGGGCTCAAACTCACAAACCATGAGATCGTGACCTGAGCTGAAGTCGGACACTTAACTGACTGAGCCACCAGGTGCCCCTCTGGACAGACATTTTAAATCATGAACTTTGAAAATAAGAGTTTCTATATAATGTCACCTGACTTGAAAATTAGGAAAGGAGTTAAGGATTTATAATGTTCTCTTTTAAATTTTAATCTCTACCTTAGTGGGCTCTTGAAGTTGTTATATTTGAGCTTCACTTTTAAATTCCTCAGAAATGAGGTTTTACTAAAAATATAATCCTCAGAACCAACATTTGGTGCCTGAAACTCCTTGGATCCCACTGGAACTTGTATTAATTCTTCCAGGTCCCGAAAATGTTCTTCCCAATACATACCAAATTGCAGCCTAGGATAGCTAATCATTTTGTCAATGGTAAATTAAAATTTATCACTGAGCTATGGTAAATTAAAGTCTACAGAATTCACTTTAACCAGTGTTTCAGACTATCAAATCTTTTAGCAAAACTGCTAAAGAAGACCGGAATGGCTTATCTTTGTTTTCATTCCCTGTTGTCCTGCCTGCTGGACAGGGCAGATATGAAATATTCAAATTCATACAGAAAGGGGAGTGCTAGGGGTGAGGATCATCCTTTAAGTAGATAATCAGCCTATAGTCATCGAATGCAGATGGGTCCACCAGGCATGATCACAGTCGACCTCCATTTGGGAACTTATTCTGAGACAGTGGTTTGTAAAAGAATCTGACAGCAAAATAAAACTTTGGAAAATAAAATAAAGGGCCTGATTTTTTCAGGCTTTATTTTTACCTTAGAAAGCTTTTTTTTTTTCCTTTTCTTCTTTGTTTTCAATCATTTTATTATATTTAAATAAATAGATTATGCTTGGTACTAGAAACTGAAGGGAAACTGACACTTTTGCTGAAAGGAACAAGACATTTTGTAATTAAATACTAAGTTCTATGCCTTAGGCCAGTGCCTTTAAAAACTGGATGTACACCCATCTCCTGACGATCTTGTTACAATGCAAATTCTGAATGAGTAGGTCAAGAATAAGGCCTGAGATTCTGCATCCCTAGCAACCTCCAAGATGGTGCTAATGATGCTGGTCCTTGGACCCTGGGATGAGTAGAAAGGGTTTAGGAGATTGGAAGTGCAAAGGAGAAATCCATACTAAGAGGTCACCAGTCCTTCTGCAGGGTTAGTACTGTCACCATCGTGGTGGAAAACAAGAAAACTCAGCTGGTAGTGATGGCACATGATATGGATTCTACAGAGCTGGTAGTCTTCCTGCCTGCCCTGTATCATCAGATGAGGATCCCTCTGCATTATCAAGAGGAAGACTAGGCTGGAGCAGCTGGTCCACGGGAAGATCTGCACCACGATCCCCTTCACACAGGTGAACTCAGGAGACAAAGGAGCTCTGGCTAAGCTGATAGAAGCTATCAGTACCGATTATAATGACAGATATGATGAGATCTGCCATCACTTGGGAAGCAACATCCTGTGTCCAAAATCTGTGGCTCACAGTTCCAGACTAGAAGAGGCAAAGGCTGAGGAAGTAGCCTCAAAACTGGGCCAGGTGTATGCTGTTGAGTTTTCTGTGTGTAGAAGCAATGGTCTCCTTCAAAAAAAAGAAAAAAAGAAAAAATTTTTAAAAAGAATAAATTTTTCAGAGAAAGTAAATTTTGCAAATAAAATACAAATTTCTACCTCCATGTGAAATCAGTCAAAATTCAATTTTGGTCCCCCTAGTAGGATCCAAAACTAATCCTAATTATTGTTAGTATAGTAGAGACTTCATAACAGAATACACTGATACACTGACAAAATGTGTAGACCCTGAAAATGAATCATGGGGGTTCTTGTAAATGCTTAAAATAAATACATATCTGTAGTTTTTAATGGTCTACTCCTGGTTCCATTGATAGAAACAGTGTTAAGATAAACACCAATGACAGGGAAGATGAGAACGAAAGACAGAGAATATAAGCTTTTTTTTTTGAGATGTTGAGAATGAGGTTTCCAGAACATTTGCTTTTCCATGAATTTTTTAAACCACTGAACAAGAGCCCTAAGGCATATCTAAAGTAAGAATTTAAGAGACTGAGTCTGAAACCTGGCCTCATCCTCCAATATCGTTTCCATCCTCAGAGAAAAATTTATGTGTCTGAGAAAACTGACCAGTATCCTATATCACTGAAAATATCAGGAAGTTTGTGTTAAAAGTTCAGTGATCGTTGGCCACACTTCAAGCATTTTTACTCATCCTTTATGATCAGTTACAGGGGAGAGAGGAAGGCAAGGGCCAAGACATTTTTTTTAGCTTTCCTTTGTTGAAAATGAAAACTAAGGGATGACTAAATAGATAGAAAGGGTTTTATTATAACACCCATGAACAAGTTCTTTCCATAAATTATTTTGTATATTATATGAAGGCTAATATATTTTTTCATATTCCAATCCGACGTCAGACTTCATTTCTTTTCTGTTTGTTGTATAACTCACCGCAGAAAATATGATTTCTTACTTTTTTTTAACGTTTATTTATTTTTGAGACAGAGAGAGACAGAGCATGAACGGGGGAGGGTCAGAGAGACAGAGACACAGAATCTGAAACAGGCTCCAGGCTCTGAGCTGTCAGCACAGAGCCCGACGCGGGGCTTGAACTCACGGACCGCGAGATCATGACCTGAGCTGAAGTCGGACGCTTAACCGACTGAGCCACCCAGGCGCCCCTAATTTCTTACTTTCAATATAAATATTCTTTATTATCATAGTGATGAAGTCCCAGCACTTCAGTATTTACTTAGGTTACTTTTATATGGTAATGATAATATGAACTCTCCCAGTGTTTGCTTGGAAGAGCAGCAGCTCGCTCTACTAGATTTTCACTCTCGTCTTTGCTCGTACAGTATCAGGCAAGGTACTTAACTTCCATATACCTCAGCCTTCTCACATGAAATTGATTGTGCAAACTATTTAACGACTCTATCCCTTTAAGTTGATAGAAATAACATTACAAAAGTAAAAATAAGTATAAATGACCCAGGGTATTTACCTACATACTTCTTCATAATCAAGCAAATATTGATGATATTAACACCAAGCTCAGGAAAGATCAAAGATGATCAATGAATAGTTCAATTAAAGAACAAAGAATAGTTCAATGACCCCTTGAACTTGTATGCAATCCAGTCGTTCATTTAACCAATGTATGAGCATGTATGATCTGCTAGACACACGAAGCCCCAAATTTTATGTGTTCAAGTCTGATATACGTTGCTTAAATCAGAGGTTGGCAGACTTCCAAAAGTGACTCTTTTGCTAACATTATTCTTCTGAATAATAGTAATTATTCTTTCGATACACTTAGTAAGTAAAAGCAAGAGTATGGCTCTGAAAATGAAGTCTACTTTTGTCTACCTTCTATTATTTGGTGCTTTAAGACAGAAACCTCCCTGATGCCTACTTTCAAATGGACTACTGTGAAATATGTGGGTTATTTACTTGTCCAGTTGATTCAACTGATTGATGTCCAACTAGTAATGAGTTAAACTCTGTCACAGTACCAAAACAAAAATTTAGATACTATTAAGATAAATTTGATCATTTTAAGGTTTCAGTTTAACAAATGAGAAAAAGAAAAAGGATTAGTAAAAAAGCATGAAGAAGCAAGTCCAAATATAGTTATTCACAGTTTACAGAAGAGGATGTCTGTCATCTCTCAAGAGCCAGCAGACCACCGAATATCCACATTAAAGATGAACGAAAACACTGGGAGAAATGATCCTGGTAAGAGGCGCCATATGTTGTAGATTCTGGTATTTGTTAGAGCTAAACAAAGAAGCTGAGTCTTTTCCGGGATGGGTCTTGGAATAAAATAAAGTGAGAGGTTATGCTAAGTATGAAAGTAGGTATTTACAATGTTCTTTCCCATTAAGATCTTCGGAGATATTTAAGTCATAAGAAATATCAGCATTGCTTTCAAGTACCTAATTCAGCTTAGAAAACAAATCGTTATCGAAAGAGCGTTTAGAACATCATGAATTTAAAATGAATAGTTTAGCTTCATGACTGAGCAGAGGTTCCTAAGTTCAAATTGTGGCTGTTCAATTTATGGGTTATATGGCCTTTATTAAACTTCTTAAAGGTACTCTGTTCAGTTGCCTCTGTACCTACATCATCCACTGCTGTATTAAGTGAGATGATGCATGCATACAGTAGTGTGGCATATAGAAGCAGTTTATGTTAATTATCATTACTTGCAAGAATAAGCTACAGATTTCTTTCCATTGAAGGTAAGCTTAAGTGTCATAACAAGCTTGGCTATAGAACGAGTCTCTCCTTTCTCTTCTGTAGTGCCCATTATTAAAAAGAGGGAGAGAGAGAGAGAGAGGGAGAGAGAGAGAGAGAGGGAGAGAGAGAGAGAGAGAGAGAGAGAGAGAGAGAGAGAGAGAGAAATAACAAGCACCAACCACTGACCCTTTAAAAATAAGTGGGATTTATGGGGCACCTGGGTGGCTCAGCTGGTTAAGTGTCTGACTCCCCATTTTGGCTCAGGTCATGATCTCTTGGTTTGAGTCTGAGCCCTGCATGGGGCTCTACGCTGACAGCTCAGAGCCTAGAACCTGCTTCAGGTTCTGTGTCTGCCTCTCTCTCTGCTCCTCCCCTGCTCTCTCTCTCTCTCAAAAGTAAATAAACTAAAAAAAAAAAAGAACTGGGATTTATATCACACATACATACATACATATGAGCATATAGGTATGTCTTTGGATACATGTGTATATTTTTGTGTGTGTCTGTGTGTGTGTGTGTGTGTGTGTACATACATACCACTGCCTGGGAAATTGGATTTCTCATATCTGTTAACTATAACGAAAAGCCAGGACCTAGTCAAGTGTTATATATGCAAATGATGTTCAACATATATTTACAGAATTTATTTATTTTTACATTTCAAATTGATGTTACTGATTTTTCTACTTGAAAATCAATTACAATCACCCCTTTACTTTAGTGAATGGAGCTATTTTAAGGGACTCTGGGGCCTCGTATCAAGTAAGATGAGCCCATGTACAACTAAGCTCTTCAGTGGATTTAAGTTACATAACTATTAAAGGAGCCTGTATCATCTAGTATCCACCTCATAATATGGTTTTCTCACTCTCCGTCCTTCCTTGCAAATGCAGCTAACTCTGTGTATCAGTTTATCTCGTATTTGTGTAGAAAAATGGCCCCCAAAGAAAGCTGACTGCTAATCTAGAACTGTGCTCTCCAACAAGACAGCCAGTAGCCACAGAGCACTTGAACTGTGGCTAATACATGTGAGATGTGCTGGAAGTGTAAAATGCACAGATTTCAAGTACGAGGTGGGAACAAAAGTGAAAAACATCTCATTAGTAATTTTTATTACGATTTCTTGTATAGGTGGTAATATTTTGCACCTATTGTGTTAAATAAAATATATTATTAAATCAATTTCACCTGGGGGGCTCCTAGCTGGCTCAGTCTGTAGAGCACGTGACTCTTGGTCTCAGGGTGGGTTCAAGCCCCATGTTGGGTGTAGAGATTACTTAAAAATAATTCTGAAAAAAAATAATCTTACCTCATCTTTAAACACTTTTCATGATGTGGCTTTTAGAAAATTTAATATTCCATGTATGGCCCCTATTAATGGTTCACATGATATTTCTGTTGAACAGCACTAATCTAGACAAAAGTGACTAGAAAAAAATAGCTAAGAAAATAATTCATAGAAAAATTATTTAAAAAGTGTGAAATTTGAAGTGATAAATAATAAATCCTATGAACAAATCCAGTATAGCCCACAATATGCTTGTGTTCAGGAAAGAGAAAATATTTTCAAATATTTTTGAAATGTTCCAGTCAGTGCAAAATTGTTCACCAAGTGAGAATTAAAATGTTAGCAAACCAGAGCTGTTAATGGAAGTCAGATTCCAGGAAAGGCAAGAAGACTAAAAACATTTCTATAAAGTAACAGGGTGAAAGCAGCAATGAGAGTATTTATTTTAGTAAATTTTCTAAGGAAAAAGTATATGCTATAGTAGTATTAGTGAATTTGCAGATTTGTGAAGATCCTAGATGCATTTGGATGTCAAGGATATAAAGAAGTCTTCCCCAGTATTTTTAAATAATTTTTAAATGACCCTTTTTAAGCTCAAGACTGTAAGGCTTAGACTATAGTGGCCCACCCTTATCTGTGGGTGATACGTTCCAAGCATCCCAAGGGATGCATGACACCACAGATAGTACCAAACCCTATATATGCTTTTTAAATTTTCTGTACATGCATACCAATGATGAAGTTCAATTTCTTTTTTTTAATTGTTTTTATATTTATTTACTTTTGATAGAGACAGAGCACAAGTGGGGGAGGGGCAGAGAGAGAAGGAGACACAGAATCTGAAGCAGGCTCCAGGCTCCGTGCTGTCAGCACAGAGCCCAAGGCGGGGCTCAAACTCACAAACCATGAGATCATGACCTGAGCCGAGGTCGGACGCTCAACTGACTGAGCCACCCAGGCGCCCCTGAAGTTTAATTTCTAAATTAGGCACAGTAAGAGATTAACAACAATAACTAATGATAAAATAGAGCAGTTTATGACAATATACTGTAATAAAGGCTGTGTGAATATAGTCTCTCTCTCCAAGTATCTTATTATACTCTACTCTTCTTCTTGTGATGATATGAGATGATGAAATGCTTGCACGATGAGATGAAGTGAGCTGGATGACACAGGCATAGTGATGCAGCATTAGGCCACCACTGACCTTCTGATGATATGTCAGGAGGATCATCTGCTTCCGGACTGTGGTTGGCCATAGGTAACTGAAACTACAGAAGGAGAAACCACTAATAAGTGGGGGAGCGGAGAGGCTACTCTATTTCATTAACTCTTTCAAGGTTTCACAGCAATTTTGAGCTATAACAAGAATTCATCCCAGTGTGATTCCCAAGTTACTGTGACAAAATGTCTCATGAGACCTTGGTCCCTGGAACTGCTCTGGAAAATAATGCTTTCATGCTCAAATAGTTTTCAGAAAAGCTATGTATTCTGTTTCCCTGTGGAACATTATCCATTCATTAGCACATTAAAGACCCTGGGAAGTACTTAAAACCTATTGAATTTTGTTACATTTCTTTCTCAAACTTATTTTACCACAGAACACCCTTCCCCTTCACATGGGTTTTTTTTACGGCATGTCATGTGTACATGCTGAAATCAATCATCTAGAGAGCACTGCTGTATGGAAATACTGAAATATATTCAACTGCTTCCTTTGATCTGTTATTGTTGATTTTTATTATTGATAACAAGTGAAAATGACTTTGGGAAAATATAAAATATTCAGGAAGATATGTAATATGATGTTTGTATGGCTCCTTTCTAGCTTGATCAGAGAATCAAACCTGGGATTTAAAAACTTAGATGCATTTCTTAGTTATAATATCCAGAGTGTGTGATCCAGAGAGATTCAAAGAAAGCTGTATTTAGGATCATCACTGTCTACAAGGAGTCTGTTGTCAGTGTACATAGAGTAGGGTTTGCTTCTAATAAAACTAAACTTCTAAGTAAGAACTTGGAGAAGCAGTGGCACTATGACAAACACATCACTGCCATCAGAAATCTAATGACGGTACAGTTGGTGCTGGTTACCTAATGGACAGAAATGTCATAATGTATTTCTTAGTTTACATTATTTTTTTATTTTCTGACTTTTTTTCTATAAATTGTGCTAAAATGCCGTCAAGGATCATGGACACAGATTATTGTCTATAGTTGCTACAGCAATGAGAAATTTGTAAGAGTCAAAATGAAAAATAAAACCTTGTTATTTAACTATTCTTTATTTGGAAATTGAGCATTTCTTCAAGACATGTATGTCTCTGGGAGCTTGGAAGCTGCATACTTACCCTGGAGTTCCTGATTAGTATCCGAATCCCATTTCTTTCATGTCTATCTGACTTCCATTATCTTGGATTCAAAACATGATCCTCTAGCTTCCTCTCAGAAAGAAACCATTTAGGAACATGAACTCAGGGTAACAAGTTTCAAGAGCTAATGACATGCATTCTTCCAGCTCTGCTTAGCCAGACATTCTTTTGAGATAACCAGCTCCTTTGGAGTTGACACTTCAATGAATCCTAAAATACACTAAACAAGGATATGAGACTATTGAGCCCTTGGTTTCCTTATGCAAAATGTAGTTCACTGAGAAGACTGTCTACACCAAGCCATAGGCCATATATATATAGACATAAATACTATACACATAAACGTGTATATATGTATATATATATATATATATATATATATATATATATATGACCTCTGCACTCATGAAAGACTGATTGGGATTGAGAACCTAGATGCTAGTTCTGAACTGTGCCATATAGCCTTGGATCTTTCTCTCTGCTCTGTACGTTAAGGCCATTTTTCTCTTTCCTCATCAGCTCACAAGTTTTCTGTGTGAATCAAATAAGATGTGTTTCTTAAACAGCATAGGAATATAAAGTTGTATTGTGGGATGCAACATTTGCTGGCGGCCATCATAGATTATGGAACCTTAAAGAATCCTTGAGAGATTGTCTTCAACATTCATAGGAAATCATATATGAAACTACTGGTTCTCCTGATTTTTCACTTAGGGATTTCTCTAGGTCTCTTTCTCACAACATCCCTCCCCACTACCAAAGAAAAGTAGTTTACAGTAATGTGTTGCATATAACGTGAATGAGGATGGGAATGAGGTGGTAGGTAAGAGGGTCCACAAAATGAAGGATTCTCATGGCATTCCTTGATTTAAGCTAATGCTTCTATGATTTCTTAAAATGTCTCCATGCCTCTCAGAATTCCCTAAGAATCACTTTGAAAGAAGGGAAAAAATGACTTTATAATATCATTTTGAATGTTCTAGTAGAATTGCATGTAGATTCTGTTGAGTTCATCCAAGAGAGGCTTAGTCCTGGTCTCTGGAGTCAGACCAGATTGGTCTGTTCCTTCACTTCCGAGCTGTGAACCCTCTCTCTTCTTCAGTGTCCCCATCTGTAAATGGAAATGATAGTAATACCCAATTCATAAGGTTTCTGTGGGAATTAGTGAGATAATATTGTAAAATTCTTTCTATAGTGCCTGTCATATGATAAGTACCCTGTAAACATTAGATGTTTACTACTTCTACCGCTGCTTTTTGTAGCCATCATCATTAAAGAGGCAGGTTTATGAATATCCTTCACTTGTACTTATTCCTTTGGAATAAGTAGCTCTATTAAGAGAATATAAAAGGGGCTAATAATGGAAAACGACAATAAGCTCTTGGCTACCAAGTTCTATTCTGGCAAAACTGCAACATGTTTTAAATGTTCTGTGTTTTATAAAAATGAATATAGCATAAATAAATGGCCGTGACCTCTTTTTATGGCAAGCTAACACTTCTGTGTTCAGGGTTTAGAGAAGTTTATATAGGTGTTATTTTTTTCGAAGATACTAGTAAGGAAACAAAATAATTAACTGTACCTAACTCAAAATATTACTCACCAAGTCTGTGATTGTACTTGAAGACAGTAACTTAGATTCTAAGGTCCTAAATCTCTTATATTTTATTTTTATTCAAAGAATAATAATCAACCGTAACCTCTGGAGTTGTTCTCAGCACACACCCATGGACAAATGAAATTCATAGTTTCCGGTTTACTTTTTAGAATATTAAAATTAATTTTCTTAATGATTAAAAGTGTGGTTTTGAAAACACTTTAGGAATGGAGCACCTGGGTGACTCAGTCACTTAAGTGCCCAATTCTTGATTTTGTCTCAGGTCATGATCTCACGGTTGTGAGATCAAGCCCTGTGTGGAAGTCTTTGCTGGGCATGGAGCCTGCTTAAGATTCTTTCTCTCCCTCTCCCCCTGCCCCTTCTCTAATCATGAGTGTGCTCTCTTCCAAATAAATAAATAAATAAATAAATAAATAGATAAATAGATAAATGGAAACATTTGAAGATTAACAAAATTTTTTCTTTAGTAACACTATTGTTTGCATATATAATTTTAAGAAATAAAATTCCTGTAGAATTTATTAAATACAGGTAGCAAAGTGTCAGGAAAATACTCTGCATAAGTAGTGCAAAACTTAACATAGATTATAGGCCCGCATCAAATATGTAATAAAGATTAGCTACATCTTCAGAATGGAGAAAACAAGGCTCTTACAACCTATAAACCCTTTGGGACACCTGGGTGGCTCAGTCGGTCAAGTGTCTGACTTCAGCTCAGGTCATGATCTCCCTGTTTGTGGGTTTGGGCCCCGTGTCGGACTCTGTGCTGACAGCTCAGAGCCTGGAGCCTGCTTCGGATTCTGTGTGTGTGTGTGTGTGTGTGTGTGTGTGTGTGTGTCTGCCCCTCTCCCACTTGCGTTCTCTCTTTCAAAAATAAATAAGCATTAAAAATTAAAAAAAAAAAAACAAAAAACAAAGAACCCGTAAACCCTTTAACAAATCTAGTGATTGATGTGTTTGCCTCATATGGATACAACTTATTCTAAAAATAATTGGGAGGTAACCGTCAACTAGTACTCTTTGATTAATTTATGTTTAAATGTTTATTTATTTTGAGGGTGTGTGCAGGGCATGGGAGGGGCAGACAGAGGGAGAAGAGGGAATCAATCTGAAGCAATCTCTGCGCTTTCAGCTTGGAGCTTCACTAGAGGCTGGATCTCATGAACCGTGAGAACCTGATCTGAGCCAAAAGCAAGAGTCGGATGCTTAACTGACTGAGCCACCCAGGCACCCCAGTACTCTTACATTTTAAACAAAAGGGAAGATATTTCACTTTAATAGTATTTCTCTGGCTAATACCCCAAGGTAGGACATTCTAGACTCCAACTCCACTTGCCCTTACTTCACTTTTAATTCTTAACATAGCTACCTGTAGAACTAATACAATGTAAATGTACAAATCTCTGAAATACAGTTTCGAAGAATCCTCCCTAGAAGAGCTTTTGGTAATGGATCAGATTGCTGGGACAGGCAAGATGGAGAATTGTTTTTTCATTGACACTTTGTAGGAAATCCCCTGGTGGGAGTGGGGGTGGGGGACTGCCATTAACAAATATTACACCTAAATATTTTGGCTGTAAAATATGAAAAACTAACAGCGGACAATTTAAGAAGCATGCATGTTTGATTTATCTAAGAATTGGGTGGTGGCGGGGTGGGCAGGTTTCAACAGAGTGACTGATGCAAACAGCTTGCTTTTGAGATCCCCTTCTCCATGCTTCTCCCCCTCCTGTGCCCCTGCACACCTTCATGTTCTCAGTCGAAGCCGTTGTTCTCCCTGTATTCTCCTTAGCAGAATTTGCTCACAGTAAATTGTAAAAAAATGAAGAAGAACTCAAAGTATAAATAAGTCCTTAGACACGAATTAGTGCTTTTTTTCTCTGAGGAATATTTGCATTCTGACATGAACTGAGCATTGTGTAAACAGACTAAATCCCTAATGGGGCTACATCCTGTGTCAGGCACACAGAGCTTCCCTGTGGGCAGCAGGTTTGGCGGGCAAGCCAGATAATCATCTATTACTGAGGGTGATATGCTGAAGATGGAGAAAAACAGGAAGGAGAAAAGGCCAAAAAGATTAAAGGGAATGAGATTTCCATGTATTCAGTCCATTCTGTTTTCCTGGCCTTAGGCTGGGCCTTTCAGTGCTAATTTGACCAATCCTGACAACAATTCTGAGAGGTGGGCATTATTATCACCCACATATCCTTTTTGTTCACAGCCTTGAAAACAGAAGTCACATGGGGAAGGGGCCGGCTGAAGGTCATATGGCTCACAGGTAGCTAGGCAGCTGAGGTTTGGACCCTGGGATACCTAGCCTTGGGATTAAACTTTTATTAATTGTACCTGCTTCCAAGAACAACCACGAAGAATACTTTTCCAAAAATATGATAACAGTCATAAATAGGAATAGAGAAATAATCACAAAATAGCTCTGTCGAGGTTACTGATGAAGAGGGAGAGAGAATGTAAGGTTGTGGGGGTTTTTTTGTTTTGTTTTGTTTTTTGTTTTTCCCCTGCAAGGGTTCCCTCTGCAGATCACTTTCCCTGACTGTCTCGTCTTGTGAAATTATACCTTCCCTAGTGGCTGGGAGCTGAGTGTGCCTTTCTTTCTGTCAAGGGCAGCTTGAAGTTCATGCAATAGTTTATTTGAAGCTTGTGGGTACCAATTCCAGGCAGCAAGATACTACTTGCAGAAACTAAATGAGCTTTCTTCAGAGTCACAGTAAAAAGACATAGGACAAAATTGATTACCTTAAGGTGCCTCCACAGTTTATTTATTACTTCTTGAGCCAATTTGTTTTCCCAGGGGTGGCACTGTTATAGTAGTCAGTCTATTCTGTATTCTCATTTTATGAATAGGGCTCATCTGAATATAGTCATAGACATTGAGTCTAGACCATTTTTTTCAGAATCACAGAGATGAGGAAAATTCCAAACCATACTGGTTCCAAATGGCAACATTTATTTTTGGAATCTTTTGAACTATTTATATTATGTATGTGAATACCACATTGATTGGAAGCCTGCTCCTGTCTGTTCATTAATAAGGGTATGGTAAGCTTAAGATAAAACCAAGGCAGTCAGCTCCCATCTGACTTTTCCTGTTTCCACCTTCAACAATTCCCCCCATCTTTTTACAGAAAGGTGTGTTTTAAAGAACCAAGTCGTTCATCCCTGAGAGGGAGACACTTGTAATGCTACCATAGAATCTTTAACAAGAAAAAAGCCATCATTATTATTCTGCGTATGTCTTTCTTTATTTTAAGTTGATCCTTGGGTAAAAATGATGAATGCACATTGTATGGTTCAACTCCATTTACAGTCACTAGGCATTGACCTCCCCTGCATATAGGAGCAAAATATATATGTTTCTTGAGTAACAAAGATTAATAGCCACAAGCATGACCATGAGCAAGACTGTGAAAAAGACGTAATTCTTCTTTGCCTTCCTGCTTTTTTCCAGAGTCTGGGCACCTTCTAATTTTCACAGCTTCCTCCTCTGCAAAATGGGTGTTTTGCTCTCCGCAGACTCCTATTGTTGTTATTGTTCAGGGTTGGTTCCCATGATCTGAGATGAGGCAGGCAATCTGAGCCCTTTACTATGGATAAATGTTTTGAGCACTTTATACTGTATGATCCTGGCCTGGGCTGAGATCTGAGGAAACACTGGTGAATAAAACAGGCATGGTTTCAACCCTCAGAAGCCTGACAAATGAGTAGGGAAGACGAACATTAAACTTGTCATACCAAAATTAAATGCATAATCAGATAAAGTGCATCAAAGAAGTAAAGAGCCCAAAAGATAAAGAGGAGAACCAATTAATATGGGAGTGGAAAATCAAAGCTTGTGGAAGGAAATAATATAAAAGCTGAGGAAGGAAAGGTCAATAAAAATTAGTCAAGTGAAAAACAGAAGAAAGTGTCTTAAAAAGGGGGAAAACATTTACCAGTAACATTTCAAGAAGAGATGGGGAGAGTCAGATTTCCATTGTTTTTACTAAGGAGAGACTGACTGACTGATTTATCTCTTCCATAAATGCTATGCGTGCAACGTAGTTAATAAAATATAAGAAGAAAGTTATTTCAGGGCACCTGGGTGGCTCAGTTGGCTAAGCGTCCAACTCTTGGTTTTGGCTCGAGTCATGACCTCATGGTTTGTGAGTTCAAGCGCTGCATCAGGTTGTGTGCTGACACTGAAGAGTCTGCTTGGGATTCTTTGTCTTCCTCTCTCTCTGCCCCTCCACCCTCACTCACTCTCTTAAAATAAATAAACATTAAAAGCAAAAGAAATTTATTTCAAAGAATGAGGAGGTGAGGAGAAGGCCCAATGAATGCTTTATGACCATGTTAATGTAGTTCCTCTTTCCCTGTAAACCTCAGTAAAACAGTGGTGGTATCAAGGGGTTGCTAGAAGGCACTGGTTTCCCACAACTGGTAACTGGTAACTGGTTTCCACAACTGATAACTGGAACTGGTTTTCCACAACTGGTACTCACAACTAACATAAAAATCTAAACAACTTTGAAACCATTGTGCTTAACTGTGCAAACACAGCTTCAGGGAAGGTCCTCCAGGTCACCTCCTCCCACTTGTTTCCCAGAATTCCTTACCACAGAGCTTCTTTTGTCTGACCAGCTGCCAGTCTTACAAGGTTCTGAGACCTAAGGAGAAAGGATGCTGTTTAATATGGAACTGCTCCGAGATATAATGATTCTGTGCATTTTATGTGTAAATTTTGTGCCTGACAGATAGTCCGATAGTTAGCATTAAATAAATATATGAGGGTATCTATTATTCAGATAAGCAGCAATATTACTCTCTTTAATGACTTTTCAACTTTGGTTCAACATAAACAAGACCTGCAGGTGTAACGATTTGCATGCATCCTTAAGCCATCTATTGTTTTCATTATATTATAGATACAATTTTGTGTCTCTTAATGAGATTACTGTCTTGAGATTTCAATATGCGTGTAAAATACAATTAAGGCATTAAAAGTAAAGAAAAATCATCCCCACCAGAAATAATCTTAGCAGGATGTTTGGTAAAAAGTCTTGGATCCAGTGCACCAAGGAAAAACTCCCCAAGGAGTCTTCAATTAGAACTCTTTAGGATGTGGCAGAACTGGAACCAAAATCTCCCCATAAAAATGAATAATGCCCAGGCCACATAAATTACAAAATCGGATCCCTAAAACAACATTATAACAACTGATTTTAATTGCTCTAATAATGAGCTCGAGGGAGGCACACTCAGCTTCCTGAATTTCTTTTAGATATGAATGTTATTCTTGTCAACAATGGATCAGTGTTATGATTATTCTGCACAGGGAATGTAAAAACAAAACAAAACAGGAACAAACAGATGGACAACAAAATTTTATACCATTTCTATGTTTCCTTCACTTATGAGAAGCAGATTATAATAATCCTATGTGAGGGCTATCAAGAAATTACTCACAAAGTTCCTCCTTTCCATTTAATTTTAATTTTTCCCCTCATCTTGAAAAATATAGGAAAAAATAGTAATAATCCCTGAGGGAAAAGAAAGAAGCTAACAGAGATCCCCTTACTGGTGAGCAATTTATGTGAAAGCAGCCAACTCACTCTCCCTTACCTCCTTACGACCTAGGGAACTGAATTTCTGGGCTTGTAACTGGATTTTGATTAAGAGGCACCTTCTGTAACCACAGAAGAGTTTTTCTTTGTGGAAAAATTCAAACTGCCAACTTTGTTGTATCAGTTCTAAATGTGTTCCGTTATAAATAACAAGATACCTGAACCTACAATGACTCAAACAGAGAGGAGTTACTTTTAATGAAGTGGCCCCTGGAGGCATTTCAGCTGTTGTATGATGTTATCAACAATTGCTGAAGGCCAACATCTATGCACTTTTCTTGGTTTTTCCTTCATGACGACAAGATGGCAACTGCAGCCACAGATAACATGTTTGTGTTCCATGCAGTGTTGAGAAGAGGGAAAAGGAATGGAGAGGAGGGGCATCTCTAAATTTTTCTATTCCATTTATCAGAAACACAAAAGCCTTCCTCAAAGCCCTTAAAAGATTTCATCATATAGCCCATTGGCCAGAACCATACCATATGGCCATCTCTAATGGGAAAGAATCAGAAAGTTAATATTTGCTCTTTAGTCTCTATAATCAGTGCACCAAGAATGATGAGAGATAGAAAAGGCTATATGAACAAGACTATTAGAGGTGGCCACATTTGACCTATATTAATATAGTGTTTTCAAAGCCTAAAGTTAATTTGTTAAGCTTTCTCAAGGACAAGAGGATAGGGAAGAACTAAAATCTTTGTGCCAAATGCAGATTAAACCTTACAAAGAGCGAAGAGCAAAGGAAAAATCAACTAGAAATGATCAAAAAGTATCTTGATATCAGATCGTACAAAACTTTAGGCAGCCAGTCAATAATGAACCCTAAGGTTTTCTAATCCACAAGGTAGATAATAAAAGCATTTCTCCTAGTTTTCAAAAATGATGCCCCCCTCAAAAATGTGGTTAAGAGAGTCTATACATTTATATAAATACATGGATAGATATAAAATTAAAAATCTGTAACTGCTTAAAGTGAAAATTTTATGTTCTTTGCAGGAGAAAAATAAACAACCACAGTAACCATTGCTGTCTCTTAGTCATGAAGCCATCATTTATGCCATGTCTATAAGATGAACACAACAATAAATAGTAACTGTTAGGGATATTTTAGCCTTATTAACCTCTGAAACAATCGATGGCAAATAAACCAGCTTTAATCAACTCAGTAAATTGTTTATTCAGTATCCACGATGCAACAAATCTTCTGTTAAAGGAGAACTTATGATTTAAAGAGTGAGAAAACTGGCAGAGAAAGAGAGATGACATAGGAGAAGGCCGGATAAATGGGCTGTGGCTCAAGGACCTGGGAGCCATTGTTTGGAAGGGTGTATATGAGATTGAGAATGGTTATGCTGAAGTATAGTAGCATTTGATTAGAGTCTTACAAAATGATGTCACTCAGAAAAATGTAAGTGGAAGTGACAGAAGTAGGATATAGAGGTCTGTGTGTGAGTAATCCAGCATGGCTGTGTTGTATTGGACTCATAGGAGAGAAAACTTGAAAACAAGAATTTGGATTGTAGAAGGCCTTGAATGAGGAAATCAACATGGGGTAGAGAGGCTTTGGATTCTGAAGGGAGTTGCTTTATTGAAAGATGTGTCTGTAGCTGTGGAACGTGGCTTTTCTAAAGACTATCAAAGTGGTTCTGGGAAAAATACTAGCCTGGAAGCAGATGATCCTCCTTCTGACACACCTTCAGAGTGTCACATCAGAATGCTTACATCACTCACCTCACTTCATCTCATCACATAAGCATTTTATCATCTCACATGATTATAAGAGGAAGAAGGTGAGTACGGTATAATAAGATATTTTGAGAAAGAAAGAAAGAAAGACCATATTCATATAACTTTCATTATAGTATTTTTTACAATTTTTCTATTTTATTTTTAGTATTATAATTTATCTCTTACTTTACCTATTTTATAAATTAAATTTTATCATAGGTATGCATGTATAGGAAAAAAATAGTATATACAGGGTTCAATACTATCTTCAGTCTCATGCATCCACAAGGGGTCTTGAAATATACCTCCTGTGGTTAAGGGAGAACTCCAGCATTCTAGGATGAGATCATGTGCTATAGGAAAAATATGAGTGTTAGGGATTGAATCGTGTTCTTCCAAGATTCGTGTTGAAATCCTAATTCCAGTACCTCAGAATGTGACTCTTTTTGGAGATGGAGCCTATAAAGACATGATTAATGTAAAAAAAAAAAAAAAAAACGAGGTCATATGGGTGGGCCCTAGCCCAATACAACCGGTGTCCTTATAAGAAGAGGAGATTAGGATACACAGACAGACACAGCTAGACTTTGTGAAGAGAAACGGAGAAGATGACCATCTACAAGACAAGGAGAGAGGCCTCTAGAAGAAACCAATTCTGCTCACACCTTGATCTTGGACTTCTAGCCTCCATAACCGTGAGAAAATAAATATCTGTTTAAGCCAGAGTGTGTGATATTTGTTATAGCAGCCCTAGCAACCTAATACCATGAGCAGATATTATTTTTGTTGAAAAAAATAAGACGAGTGAGGTAATACACTAAGTTCATGGAAGTAGAATTAGAAAGGAGGCAGTTTCTGGATCTTTTGTATAGGTATAACATCATTGAAATTTGCAACTATAATGCAGTGGGGTGTGGAGATAAAAGGTCAGTCATGACTGAGCTGTAAAGACTGGGAAATGGGCAAGTTGAGAAGGACAGTAGCTTGATGGAAAAAAAAAAGATCGCTATGGTTTCAGCTGTGTTTCCATTCAGGAGGTGCTGAATTCTCAGTGTACAGGCATCCATCAAGAAGTCAAAAATCTGTGTCAGACTTTAAGAAAGTGATGAGATGGCCAAGTAAGCCAATATTGAGTACAAAGTGCCAGATCGTGAACCACTGAAGAATGAATTGTGGATTCCTTTTAAAGAGCTGAATCAGTATGACTAAATTTCTTTTTATGTAATTTCAGTGACAGACAAAGGTCTTTTATTTTAAAACCAAATAAACAAAGAGACCTCATCTTGCTGATGTCTACTGCTTAAAATTTCTTTTGAGAAGGAAATAAAAACAATTTTTTTGTGTTTGGGTCTTTCTTACCTTTGTGTTTTGCACAGAGGTAAGACCAAAAAGGCAAACACTTCATGGAAAGGTAAAATTATGATTTGAATTCATACAAGTTTGAATATGTGAGATTAGATTCTGTCTCAAGAACAGATTTTAATCGGCATTAGTGGGGAATGGAAGAGCATTGAGACATGCCCCCTCTCCTTCTGGAAGAGAGTGTGTGGTGCAAGACAAGATGCTCTGAGTACCACACAGAAGAGGCTGACTGGGGCCAGTATGGAAACAGCATCCAAATCTTATCAAAATAGCGAAGGGATCCTGTTTCCCCTACTAAGGGAAAGTTGGCTTTGATTATATATTTCACTTCTGCGCCATATTTTGCCTAAACCCTACCCATTAGGGAAAATCAAGAATTTAGAATTAGTTTTCCATGTCAGGAGAGTGCTCCCTGCTTTTATCTCTTGTTACTAAATGTCCTGCTGGTTCCCGAGAGTAAAGCTTAGCTGACGTGCTTGCATGAATTGTTTATATTTTTCATTAATTAATGTGACGAACGTATTAAAAATAGGACTCCTTGTTTTCATCCTGAGGGCTTATACATAATAGCAACAACCTTTAGCAAAGTACTGCATTATTTATTTATAGAATGGTTTTGACTCATTTAATAATGCTCTGTAATTAATTTGTAGATTACTTTTTGACTTTGCGCAATTTAGTGTTATGTTCCTGCAAACGAAAACGTTTTTGCTATTGTTATTTAATATTGATCAGTTTCCCTTACTGTTTTTAACACTATTACATCTGTAGATAAAAATGTTAGTGTGGTTGGAATGACCAAACTTCTGTGATAACTATTTATTTTATGAATTTTTTTAAACAACTACTATGTTGCAGGCAATGCTCTAGGTATTGGGGGCAAGATATTGAATAAATAGAAAATGAGTAATTGCCTTTAGGTGTTTTATGTTGTTTTACATTCTCACTTAACCCTTAAAGGTTTAAGTTCATATCATAGGAGGAGGACCAAAATCAAAGAGCACAAGCTAATGAAGGAATTTTTAAAACCATGTTATTTTGTCCCAGAGTGAATGCACATGTACTCAGTTGTATACATTCAAAACCTAAAGTCTTATTATAATCATTAATCCAAGTCTTGGGCCTTCACACATTACACTATATTGCACGATAAAAGATTAACCTGTGTTTAGTACATTTCAGTGTGAGGCTATAAGGATTTCAGTGAATAGAGAAAACAGAGAAACTTGATCAGACGATGTCATTTCTGAGAACAATTTCTTTATGAAGCAAGCATTCTGATTAGATTTAACATGGATGTGTAAGATGGTTTATATCATTGCTTTTCTCTAGTGGGCTTGTTTAAGGTATGACTCCATGAAAGCATTTGCATGGAATTCTGCCATATTTGCCTGATCCTGGGGCTCTAAATCAACAATACTGATGTAACAGTTGGTCAAATTAGATGATAAATAGCCCAAGACTTTCCTTTCCAGTCGGTATAGTCTCATGGAAAATCACCTTTGAATCCAGCAGATGGAATGATGCCACTGGGTGTAGCCAATGGGAAAATCCTAAAGGAAGTCCCTGACTAGTCTGTCTTCTTCTCTGCCTCACACTCTTGTACTTGGTAAAGCATTCAAACTGGCCTTTCTTTAGAGGAGGACACAGTCAACGATTCACCTATTGACAGATAGCTGTTTGTGGACAGTGTGGCTGGCCACAGTACAGGGGAAGCAAGATGAGTTGACAAGCAGATGAGTTGCCCCTTTGGATCCTTCCAAGCTGCATGCTCAGATGAAAAGATCAGGTATAGGAGAGGCCAGAAAGTGTCTGTCAAAGAGCCTACCTTTTTTACTCAAGCACAAGTACTCAGCTGACTCAATTCCTGAAAGAGCTATGTGAGGGTGAAAATAAATTCATTGTCGACCTTTAATAGCCCTGAAGTTCTAATGAGGTCATAGATGTGAAAATGATATTTGAAATCACAATGCAAGTACAACATACTTTCATTCATCATTTCAGTACCTGAGGAAAAGGTAAAAATAGAGCCACAGATTTTACCAAGGTCCTCCATGAGATAATTTTGTTTGATAATCTACTGCAAGCACCTAGAAAGTGTAGCTCACCTAGGCTGTTGATTTGTGAATTAAGTATGGCAGCTGCTTTCCTTTGTGCTACAGCATGTCCTTGTGATCCTTCCACCATGTGATGTGCGTGTGGGAAATCTATACTATTTTTCAAACAATGTGAGACAAATGCTAGCTAGGTTCGCCTAGGGTATAAAGTATCATAGAATGAACTCCCAGATAGCAGCTACACTTGTATCATACCTGCTGTATGCCGTTCTAATGTTCTATATATATTAAGTACTTAATTCTTAGCAATAAACATAGGAGGTATGTGCTATTATTACCCCCATCTTACAGATGTGAAAACTAGGTAGAGAAGATGAAGTGATATGTTCCAAACTAGAGAGATGTTCTAAAAATAGAGAGATGAAGTGGTATGCTCCAAATCACACAGCTAGTAAAGAGCAGAGTCAGAAATCAGATATTTCTGGTCTGCCTCCAGAGTCTATACAATGAACTGCTGCACCATATGCTTTTAAATATTGGTTTTATGAATATTTTGCTATTTCTGATATGGATGTTTTTGTTTTTTATATTTCTTCCTTGTCTTCTCCTTTGGATCTAGGACCACATGTAATATTACCAGATTTTAGCTCATAAGAGACTTCTCTATGATTATGCATAAAATTGTTTGTGGAACATTTATGCAACATTAAATGTTTCTCCTTATGAATTATCTCATTTGATCCCCTCATTAGTCTTTAGAATATAGAGGGCTTTATCCTCATTTTGGAAATGATGAAACATCAAAAAGATTAAACAATTTGTTCAGTTTCACATTACAAGTTTGTAGCAGTTCTAAGATCAGAAATCAGATTTCCTCGCTCTCAGTCTCCAGTACTTTTTACAGAATATAATACTGTTCCTTTATTTTTTTTTTTGTCTTGAAGTTTGAAAAAAAATGAGAAGAATCCCAGTAACACTGGAGAAGAATTTTTTCAGAAACATTTAGAATAATTTTAGAAGTTCTCACTAAAGTAGAGGGTTTTAGAATAATTTGTAAGTTCTCACTAAAGTCGAAAATGAGGGGCAGCTGGGTGGCTCAGTCAGTTAAGCATCTAACTACAGCTCAGGTCATGATCTCGCAGTTGGTAAGTTCCAGCCCTGCGTCAGGCTCTGTGCTGACAGCTCAGCGTCTGGAGCCTGCTTCAGATGCTGTGTCACCCATTCTCTCTGCCACTTCCCCACTTGTGCTACCACCCTCTCTCTCTCCTTCTCTCTCTGTCTCTCCCTCTCTCTGAAAAATGAATAAACATTTTTTAATAAAGTAGAAGGTGAAAATGCATTATATTAACAGTGGACTAGGTCTCGTGAGTGCATATAGCTAGGTTCCAGTTTATTAATTTTTACTCTCTCATTTCTTAGCTGGCTAATGTGAACACCTTGACAGGACAAATCTTGAGTGCTCTCTTGCTTTATGCTACTGCTTTTTCAAGGTAGCTCATTTGCACTTGTTTATCATTCTCTTCCTTCACTTGGTCCCAGAAGCTGTGTTGCTAATTATTGACCCAGGCAAGCCTCAAAGAGGACAAAGGCAGATAAAATTGGAGTGTTCTTTATGTAGAATCAAAATGCATTTTGCATTTTTCATAAGGAGCAAGGCATTTTTAGCCACTCAGTTATATGAGCACTTGAGTTTCTGCTAAGAATCACAACTCATTTTTTCAAAAAATTTTTTTGATATTTCATTTACAGCCAGTTTCCTGGAGTGTCATTGTGTGTGTGTGTGTGTGTGTGTGTGTGTGTGTGTATGAATTTTTTCTTTCTGTATTAACCTGTAAGACAGAGCAGAATAATAATGTATTTGTTCCATAAATATTTCTCAAAGAGCTACCAAGAGTAAATAGTGCTAAATACAGTGAAAGTTGTTTAGACGTAAAATTGCCTTATCACAGGACCTAACCCATGGTAGATGCTCCAGAAATATTTATTAAACTAATGAGCTATCACATAAACTGTATCCCCCTGCATTGGTATCTATTCAGGGAATTATGAATTCATTAAGCATATGAAAATCAGGAAGGAATTTAGGAATCATCTTATATAGCCCTTTTTATTTTAAGAGATGAATAGTGTATTATTCTTAGTATACTATTTAGGAGTATACTCTTTTCATCCTAATGTGTTTGACAGGTTACACCTGTGTCAGTATCTATAGTCCAGAGCATGATGTGAGAAGAGCTAATGAAAGGCCTAGAACAGTATTACCCGTTGAAAATATAGTCTATATCACAATTTAAAAATTTTAGTAGCCACTTTTAAAGGGTTCAAAAAAGTAAAATTAATTTTAAAATGTGTATTATTTAACTCAATATATCCAGCATAGAATCTCAAGATATAATCAATATAAAATTATTAATGAGTTGTCTTAAATTTTTTGTACTAAGTTCTCATAATCCAGAGTATATACTGTACTTTTGAAACATCTCAATTTGTACTAGCCATATTTCAAGTACTTAATAGGTACATGTGGCTTGGGATAGCCCTGTTAGACAATATCTCTAGTATCACAGGGTAAGATTACTATGCTTTTTTAAAGCTACAGTATTTTTATTGCTTATTTTTAAAGCTTGATTTTAATGTAAAAGCACAAAAATAAAATTTAACCTGACTCAATAAGATATTTAAAAAATTAGAATAGACTTGTAAGCATTAGAGAAATTGAATCATTAGCTACCATTTTAACCACTCCTCTCCAAATTAGTAAATAAATAAATCACCAAAGTATTGGCTCAGATGGTTCTACCTACAACTTCTACCAAACTTTTAAGGAAGAGAGAACTTCCTCGTTTGTAAATTGTCTCAATTGTCTCATTGTAAATTTGTAAATTGTCTCATTTACAAGTAACTGTCCTCATGTATATAATTAGTTTCCTTTCCAGCACTAGCAGAAGCTTAAATTGTTAACCCATTTTTTAAAAATGTTATCAGAGAATAATCTTAGTTATCCATACTGTCTATTATTACTTTTCACTTCCTTCTGAAAATGGCCAATTGGTTTTATTTTTTTATCATACCATTTAATAGATGGTTGCATGGGCCAACCACTTAATATTAAATGAAAAAAAAAAAAAAAAAGGAAAGTAAGAAGAAGTTACCTGTCAGAGGAATCTAAGCTTGTCAATTATTTTTAGAGATCTATAGACAAAAAATAAAGGTTTTCTCTTTCTTACTATTCTTCAAATTCCTGTTTCTAATAAGAAATTCTGCAGAAGCAAAGAGACTACTGCATTATTTGATGTTCAGTCCACAAAAGGTTAATGTAATCGTGGGCTTGGATCTTACCTTGACCTTTTCTTGGATCTTTGTTCAAAGTGTAGGTGAATATGATGGTGAGATTTTCTTCTTTTAACTTCTTCAGCTTTTGAAGTAAAACTAGGGCTGGTGTAAGAAAGAAAGGGGCAGAACAGAAAAGCCAGATGACATTTCTCAAGTCTTATGAATTTGCTACAGTATGATTGCTGTGATCATTTCATACTCAGCTTTTCAAAGGGGTATCACAGTTTCATTTTATTTTTTGGCCCAAGGGATAAATCAGTAGACTTCTACAGCCTTCTCCTCAAAAGCTAACTCTGAATCTCTGTATGGTACCACATCAATAAGGTCTTCCTTTTTAGTTACCAGGCTATGCAGGTTTCTAAGATGTTTTCTTTAAGTTCTTAGTTCTTTTACAGCTCCTATGTACAAGCGTGAATTGCTATTAATATCAATACAGTGAGGCAATAGGCAAGTGTGTTAGTTACATTTTTTTTAGCTGTAGCAGAAAACTGTAACTCAACTGGATTAAAGCATAATCAACCCTAAAGCGGAAAGCTCATGTCACTATAAGCAATTCAGTGACATTATCAAAGGCCTGAGTCCTGTCTGTCTTTAGTTTTTGCCATTCTCAAGTACTTTTTTTCTTTTTTGTTTTGTTTTGTTTTTGTTTTTATTTTTGACATGTTTACCTGTGATCTTAAGGTGTCTGTCACAGTTGAAGTTATCAAATTCAGATAAGTATGAGTGGTGGGGGAAAAAAAAAGAAGAAGGATCTTCTTTTACTACTTCTTTTAAGATGGAAAAACACCTTTCCCAAACAGACTTCCTGTGTCTGCCTTCTCTTCGATGCCTCATTGTTCAGAATTGCATCACATGCTAATGTCCTTACCAATTACTACCACAAAAATGGTACCTACATGAACATTTGGGACAGTTGAGTTCCCCTCATGGAAGCAAGAGCTGAGGCTCACCTCCCCGTAAGTACGTGCAATGGTGTGTGGATATTTGCATTGTATTAAGGGTCTAGTTGGAAGGAGAAATGGCTCTTGATTAGGCCCCCTATAGAGTTAGCCACAAGGTAATCAGAAATTTCACTATAGAATAATAAGTGTTACAGGGAAGCATCTAAGTCCAGGATGCTATAGAAACACACCAGAAGGGCACCTAGCAAGGGCTACCAGAGAGTCAGAGTGGTCTTCTAAAGAAAGTTGCCTGACCTGAGATATAAAGGACATGAAAAGATAACAAGGGAAGGGTGATGGAGAAAAAAGAGGGTTTCAGATAGACAGAATATGTGCAAATGACTGGGGATAGGAGAGAACATAGTGGGTTTGGGGAGATGCAGAAAATTCAGTTTGCCTAAGGTACAGAGCACAAAGGGGGTGTCAATCAGAAAGAAAACTGGAGAAACATACTGAGATAAATAATTGAAGATCTAAAAGTCATACAGAAATTTATGCTTCATTTTGCTGCATTGTAGAGCCAACGAAAGATTTTAGGTAGCAAATGACATAATTAGATGTGCACTTAAAAAAAAAAATCTCTTGGGACACCTGGGTGGCTCTCTCAGTTAAGCCTCAGAGTCTTGATTTCAATTCAGGTCATGATCTCATGGTTTGTGGGATAGAGTTCCTCAGCGGGCTCCTCTCTAACAGTATGGAGCCTGCTTGGGATTCTTGATCTCTCCTTCTCTGTCTGTCCCTCCCCTGCTCATGTGCTCTCTCTCTCTCTCTCACTCTCTCTCTCTCTCTCGAAATAAATAAAAATTTAAAAAAATCCTTGGCTGCTGTGGGAAATTGATTTGTATTTGATAAGAGTGGCGGTAGGAACAGGTGGGAATCAATTATAATAATCCCAGGGGGGAAATGGTGATGGGGGGACAGAGAGGTAGATAGATTTAATCGACATTTAGGAGTTTTGACTAAGCAGGACTTAGTTAATAGGAGGTGAGAGAAGTGGAGATTCATAATTACTCAGATTTTTTGGCTTGGACAACTCGGAGGATAGAGACAACATTTATTTAGGATTTAGAAAGGAGAACCCAATTTGGAGGGAAGTGGACTGATTTAAAGTGTACTTAATTAGTTTGAGAGGACTATTCTGTCTAAATTCAAGAGAGATATTCCTGTTCTTAGAGTACTTTCACATGCTAAGTGATATATTCACCAATAAGTAACATAGACCATACTAGAGGTACTATAATTTGTTTCAGAAGGTGCTAAGTAAACAAGCGATGGATACAGTTTAGAGAACAAACTGCTGCTTCCTCAGAGATAAAAGAATGGGAGAATCTGAAACTGGACAAAGGGGAATTGTAGAGGGACAGGAACACTGCACTCTCTATGAGGTTTGGCATTGCTCTCCATTGCCAGGGCAAGTATACAATAAAATATAGTTTGTGAACTAGCTGTATTGGTCAGAACCCTGGGATCCTAAGAGAAAAAAATTATACATGTTACCTACAATGATCTTTATTGCAAGGTGTGTTAGTTAGCTGTAGATACAGTAATGCTACATAACAGCCAACCATAAAATATCAGTAGCGTAGAACAATAAGCATTTGTTTCTTGCTTGTGTGTCTGCTAATGGGCTGGGGTGCCTTTGCTTCAGGCGCAGGTTGTGTTCATGTTTGTTCCTTGTGTTTCCCCTTCTTCTTGAATCAGTGGTTTCCCAGGACCTGTTCTTGTCATGGCAGAGTTGAAAACTCACAGAATAGCAAGTGGAAACACTTTGTAACTTGTAAGGCCTCAGTTTGAAATAGGCAATATTATTCATGCCCACATGCTGTTGGTCAAAACTCATAATATGGCCGAGCTTGATATCATTCAGGGAGTTGGTGGGGGAGGGAGAGGACAGGGAAGGGAGTGAATATTTGCTGAATAATAATCTAATCTTTGACACGAGGCTAGATAGAACTTGGAGATGTCATGGGATTTGAGCCATCCACCACATAGTTCCTGGTACATCAGGGTTCTCAACTGGGGAGTATCCACTCAGCTTCTTAGACATAATCAGAAGAGCAACCAAATTTGACCATTTCATGGTCATGATTAGTTTCCTTTAGTTTCATGCAACACTATCAGTTTATTCCTCTAGGACTGGTTAGAGGTTGATATTACCTCCCTCATCAACACTACATGTGAGTGATAAGAACTAAAACAATAAAAAATGATTTCATTATTTTCCTTAACATGTAGCTTTTGGACTTCTTCCAAAAATCTAGCACATTTTTAAAAGCCAAGGTAAGCCCTTTTGGTGGTTATTATACCAATAATGTATCTTAATTATCTCTGGAAAAATATGTGGCCCATGGAATTGACATAATGTTCCCATCGTGTCGTAGCTAAGTTGCATACCTTAGACCTGAAGATATCCTTAAAATATGCTATCTCTATATCTCTCCTTAACTGCTGCATAAAGCAAGAAATTTTAGCTATTTTGAGTTTCTGAGTTGAATATATATGATTACAATTGCATTAATTGATACATAAATTCTCAAGCCCAAATAGTCTTGTGGTGTTTGAGTATAACTGTGTGTGTGTCTTATTTTTAGAAGATCATCTTTTAATATGGATACTAATGACATAGTTATAAATTATTCCAGAAGAGCTCCCTTTTTGTTTCCATCTACTTCCCAGTTCCACTCAGCACTTTTCTCAGTTTGTTCTGTGGATTCTGTGCTGCTAGCAATGACCAATGTGACTGAATATGGTTTAAAAAAAGAGGTTTTTTCCCAGATATAATTCTGTCCAAGGTTCCTTTTCATACTACCAAGACAGTAATATGTGACTGCATCTCTTCTCTCCATCCCATAGACATTTCAGAGCAAAGCTCTGGCTTCTCTTTTATGATTATTGTCCATTACAGACTCTCCTTGATGTTGGAGGACTTCAAGGGAGAGGAAAGAACAGGGAAACCATGAAGACAAGAGGAAGAGCAAAAGGCCATATTTAACATATATATTCATGTTGAATCTTTTACATATTAAGTCCTCCTGAGACTCCTAAATATTAGTTGTTAACAGGGGTTGTGCATGAAAAATCAGATTCCAACCCTGAGCATAAATATCTTGTCCAGGCAGGCAGTACATGTGAGCATTCATCACTGTACCTGTCATAGGAGGAGGTCTTAGTCAAGGCCACTTCCCAAGAGTGCTCTCCCGGGGAGTGAGAGAGAAGACATAGTCTAGGTAATTGCAGATGTGCTTTGAGAACCCGTGAGGGTGCCATATTGGAGGAATAATTGTAGAAGAGAAATCAGAAGGGATATGAAAGCACAATAGATATAGTAAAGTGAGCCTGTGAAGATACAGATTGAATCAGATCAAGTTTAACATGAACATTGTGAGAATTGGTGTCCTGTCCCTGGGTTAAGTACTCCCCTGCTGGGCTGGGTCCTTAGAGCAACAACTTGAGAAATCGAATAACTTTTTTTTTTAAGAATATATATATTTTTAGTATTTTTATTTATTTTTGAGACTGAGAGAAACAGAGCATGAGCAGGAGAGGGGCAGAGAGAGGGGGACACAGACTCCGAAGCAGGCTCCAGGCTCTGAGCTGTTGGCACAGAGCCCAATGTGGGGCTCAAACTCGTGAACTGCGAAATCATGACCTGAGCTGAAGTCGGACGCTTAACAGACTGAGCCACCCAGGCACCCCGAGAAATCGAATAACTTTAACTTATTCTTTTTACTACAAATAAATTTGTGAGTTGAAAAAATAGTAGACCACTTAATTGGTTTGTCCTAGTGAAAAATTAACAAATTCAACAAATGATTGCTGCTCAGTTGGTGAGTGAGTGAATAAACAAGAAAGGAAACAAGAAAAGGAGGGAAGAAGGAAAGAAATGAAGGAGAGAAAGCAAAGGGAGGAAAATCAGGAAGGAAAATATGGGTTCTAATTTTACTGTTTTGGAAAGCCATTGTCTGTCATTAATAACTTATACCCTCTTAAATCTTGTACCATTTTTTTTCAATCTTCACAAATTAGATTTATCACATCTCAATGTGCTGTGTTCATTAAATGGTTTTTGGATTTTAAATAGATGATTAACAGTGTTAGCAGCTCAAATGTTATTTACAGGTTACCGAAGACCAAATTGGGTAACAAATTACATCGAATAAATATAATTACAAGTAAATGCTTTTAAGTTAAAATTCAATAAGTTGTTATGATTCAAAATATTTCCCCCTAACTTTCCCCTTTTTTAAAGACTTCTCATAAATAATACCTTATACTTAGAGAGTGTCTGTAAAGTCTGGAAACAGTTTTATGTTTTAATAGACAAAAGATATCTTTTTTGATATTATGTATAGTCACCTATGTTTCCAAAGACTAAGTGTCAAAAACTGTTCTAAGTGCTTTACATGTGTTAATTCATTTAGGCTGCTTGGCTAGTATTTCTCTAGCCTTTTCAACACTTCATTCCTAACAAGTGAGTTTTCCTAGCACACACATCCACACATGCGTGCATGTGCACGCAAGCACGTGCAGACACACACACACACACACACACACACTTTTGCAGTTGGAATTCTGGCTATTGTGGAATTCTAAAACAGGAGAGCACTAGACTGACCACAGAGATTCAGAAAGATGTGTCTGGGGATGTGATCAGGACTATCTTGGCATTAATGGGCGGAGGCCAGGTGTCTCCTCACCGACCCTTGACAGTAGTTTTGCTTCATTGCTTTTGAAGTGATGTGTAGCATTTTATTTTACTCTTTGATGTTTCTCTTGATACCTACAAAATTGGCTCAAGGTTTAAAAAGTATCATCACATCTGCATTTGGAAAAATACATTTCTAAGAGTTATGATATGGAAATTTTAAAGTCATTGAAAACTTTGTAGTTTGTAGAAAGAATTTCAAAACTAAGTACTTTTTGCTTTCCCAGCAGAATTTTAACTGTGCCCGTATAAGTATTGCAAGTGTGTCAAATATATAGTCAGTAAATCTAGGAGACAAAAATCTAACAGATACTGTAAGTATAGGTCACCTCAAAAATATTAGTAACATCTTTTTATACAGACTTGGTTGATGTTTTACCTGCACAAAAGAAAACACACAATATCCTGGCTAAAGTTGATATAGGACCAGCCTAAAGCTAGCCATAGCTGTGTGATTTCCATGATTTCTCCCCATCAGTGGAAAATTACTCTCAGCTGAGCTGGAGTCTGCAGACTGTGAGCAAATGTCTGTTTCCTTTCCACAACTGAGTGTTTGAAACTCTTTTCAATTGGTAAAATTACCATTAAAGGTCAGAGATTAGCTTTTCATGCATGATGGATTCCATTTGCTTTAAAAGTATTATACCAGAAGGGTAGATTTTTTTTTCTGAGTTTAGAGCCAAATTAAAATTCAAATATTCACAGTTTGAGCCAACTCCAAACCATTTCGTTTCATTTATTTTCCTTTCGTTTCATTTTTTTTTTTTAAATAGGGAAGAAGGGCTTCTGGAAATAAATGTATACATATTCTCCCATATTTGGAATTAGCAAATAGTGTAAGGATACTGAACACCAATTCCCTATTTAGTTTAACTTGTCTTTCATTAGATTCTAAGCACTTAGAAAGCAGGAACTTTGTTTTTGAAATAAATACCCTTCGTAGTTGGTAGCCTGTTCTTTTCCCTGTGTGTTGCCTAGTTAATGACTGCCCCCAAAGAATATAAAGACTGTGTTCTTTCTTCTTTTTAAAATAAAGGAAGAATTTCCCAACTTCATGACTGGTGATAAAAGATCATAAAAATTAATCTACATGTATATTGAGCTAAAATAGTATACCATCTGCAGCCATCTTGTGCAGAAAGAAGCTAGGCTTACATAGTTTATTTCTGTTGTTAATTATACACACACACACACACACACACATCCAGAAATTGTGAAATAAGAAGTAAAAAAAAACTTGCCTATTATTCTATCACAAGTACACAATAATTATAGTTGACAGTTTTAAAAAAATATTTCTTTATGTATTTTCTCTTTCCTTGAATTATAATCAATCTGTAAATGTACTTTTTGTTTCTGCTCTATTGACTACAAGAGAATATTTCCCCTCTTTTAGAATCTTCTTCTTTTTTTTAATGACTTCTTTGTACATTTGAAGCAGTTTCAGTTTATATCTACTGCATATATTTTATAAGTTGCTGCACCTCAGTGAACAGACAGGTTTTTCAAAAATTGAGGAGAATACAGAAAATTTTGTGATTTTAATTAGTTAATTGCTGCATGTGCAAAAATTCAATCTCATATCCTTCATATCAAGTTATAGGTATTCAATCTCATATCCTCATAAATTCAATCTCATACTCTCATATCAATTTATAGGTATATGTCTCTAGTTATGTGATATAAACAAGTTATCCTATTGTACTGTACCTCAATTTTCTCACATGTGAAATGTGGATAATACACAGATTGGGTAATGGCTAAATGCTGTATTTGCTATTGTTAGTATTGTTTTTAGTCTTAATTTCCTCCAATCTGACAGAAAAGACCAATTTGAAACAATGCACCAGATTTGTTAGTAACCCTGTGACATCTATTGAAATGTCTTTAGTATATCACACACCAGAAGAAACTGTGACTTATCCTGAAATGTTTATTATGTGGTTGATTTAGAAATTCATCCCTTTCTCATTTGTCAAAACTGTATTATTCCAGGCGTATTTTACAGAAACTGGAGAACTGTCTTTAAAGGAAGAAGTAAGATCAGTGACATCCAAAATTCCGTATGTTCTTTAATCTTTCTGCCTTCCAAGACACTAAGATTGGGTACCTTAGACACACATGTGCCTTGATTTGAGGAATAACTACTGAATCAATCGTCATAACAGAAGGCCTGGAAATATCAGAAGGTAGAATGCATCATTTATGCCAAGCCAGTCTGCTCTTAGCTCCGAGAACATTCAGCTGCATAACCTCAAGGGAACTACATGGAAAAAATGAAAGGAAATGCCTTGGGCTTTAGAGCTTTTCATTTCCTGTGAGCAACACATCCCCTGCTCTTCTCTCACCCATATCCCTGCATCCTCACATCGTGTCTTCCTGCTAATTCACTGCCTGTGCGTGAGCCGGTCTTAAGTTATTGATAACTATAATAAACAGATTAAGTCAGACTTAAGTTGACTCTGTCGCCTGAAGAGTCTGTGGCCCTTTGTTCGACAAACAATCCTGCCTATAATTTGGGGTGTCATGTTATATTGCAGTGATGTAGAGTAGGATGGACCTAAAATATATCTCATTGATGAAAAGATTGTTGAGGAAGCCTAGTGGTCCTCTGCCTGGGTGCTACTATCTAAGTGTAGCAGTGTGTTAATTGATTTTGATAAAGAATTGAAAAAAATCATTAACTGGCCTCCCTCCCACTGACTGAAGAAGGCAGATAACACATGTACACGGGCTCTGTTTGCTTCCTCTAAGGAGTCATATGAATGCAGCTGCTTCTGAAGTGCCACAATGGGGCCTTCTCAAAACCTTCCTTGGCTGGGGTCTCCCTTCTTACCACTTGCTGCCCACAAAGCCATTGAGAGCTCTCAATGTTTAGACCAGTGCCAGAAACATCTTCTTTGGCTGAGATATGTACTGATCTGCTAGAGGCAGCTGGTATGTGAAGAGGGAATATCCCCAGCTGCTAGATCTCAAATTATCAGCATGGCTTCACAACTGAAGAGATGATACCTGCTGGTCCTGTGGCACTAAGGCCATGACCAGGATTTCTTGAGTCACCATAGTCTCAGTCCCTAAATAGACTTGGAAATACTCCAGTGAGACAGCACTTAAACTTGGCATCAGGTTTGGACTTAAGTGTCTCAGGACGTGCTTTCTCATTTCTCTATCACTGCCCATGTATTAAGGTCACAGACATTTTCAGAGAGCCAAGAAAGACAGGTGCCCAGTGGTCATGCTGGCATCTCTTCTCCACAGTCCACTGTGCCAGTTTTCACAGCCCCCATCAATTATTGGTGAAGAAGGCTTCTCCATCCACAGCTGAAAGTGATACCATCCACATTCTAGAGTTCTTTATGCAAAGCTGTGTCTGTGGATAAGTTAATAGTTGTGAAAATTTAACTGGATATAACCATTCCCTCTTCCATGTAGATCACATGATTTCCCTACTTCTCTCTCTACCTGAGCATAGTTTATATACACAGCAGCAGCAAGATGGAAATTTACTCTGAGCTTCATGATGTTTTCAACCTGCTGAAATACTTATTCCTATTTGCATTCCCTTCTTCCCCATTTCTAACCCAAGATAGACTTCCCTTCACTTGCTCTAGAACACAATCTATTTTTTCCAGCTTTACAGAGGTATAATTCATAGACAAAAATTGTGTGTATTTAAGCTGTGTAATGAATTAGCTTCATATGTATATACATACTAAAATGATTACCACAGTGAAGTTAATGAGCCCATCCATCACCTCACAGTACTCCCCCCTCTTTTATTTTGATGAGTGTGGTGAGATCACTTAAGATCTACTCTGTCAGCAAATTTCATGTATACAGAACATTTTGAATGGTAGTCACCATGCTGTACATTAGATATCCAGAACTCATTCATCCTGTAACTGAAAGTTCATACCCTTTGACCGACATCTCTCCATTTTCCCCACCCCCTAGCCCTTAGTAACTACTGTTCTATTCTCTGCTTCTATGAGTTTTACTTTTTTATATTCCATTCCATATTCCAAGTAAAAAAGTTTTACTTTTTTATATTCCACATTTACTTTTTTATATTCCATAGTGAGAGTGTACATTATTTCTCTATTTCTGTCTGGCTTATTTCACTTTCCATAATGTCTTCCAGGTTCATCAATATTGTCTCTGGTGTCAGGATTTCTTTCTTTCACATGACTAAATAATATTACATTGTGCTATGTACATTTTCTTTATCCATTCATCTGTTAATGGAAATAGATTATTTCCATTTCTTGGCTATTGTGAGTAATGCTGCGATGGACGTTGGAGTGCAGATATCTCTTCAAGATAGTGATTTCAGGGGGCCCTGGGTGGCTCAGCCGGTTGAATTTCCAACTCTTAATTTTGGGTCATGGGATCGAGCCCAGTGTTCAAAGCTCCATGCTGAGCATGGGTCCTGCTTAAGATGTTCTCACTCTTTCTCTCACTCTCTCCATCTGCCCCTCTTACATGTGCTCTGTCTCTCTCTAAAAATAAAATAAAATAAAATAAAATAAAATAAAATAAAATAAAATAAAATAAATAAAATAATAGTGATTTCATTTCCTTTGGATATATTCCCTGTACTATAGTCGGATTGCTGAATCATATGGTTGTTCTATTTTTTGAGGAACCTCCATACTGTTTTCCACATGGCTGCACCAATTTATATTCCCACCAATAGTGCACAAATGTTCTTTTTTCTCCACACCCTTGTCAACACTTATCTCTTGGCTTTTTGATAAAAGCCATTCTTAACAGGTGTGAGGTGATAGCTCATTGTGGTTTTGATTTGCATTTCCCTGCAAAGGGAAGGGTGTTGAACACCCTTTCATGTACCTGTTGGCCATTTGTATGTTCTTCTTTGCAAAAATGTCCATTCAGATTCTTTGCCTCATTTTTAACCAGATTATTTAGGGTGTCTTCTATTGAGTTGTGTGAGTTCCTTGTATATTTTGGATATTCACCCATTTCAGATACGCGGTTTGCAAATGTTTTCTCCCATGCTGTAGGTTGCCTTTTCATTTTGTAGGTAGTTTCTTTTGCTGTGCAGAAGCTTTTTAGTTTGATGTAGTCCTACTTGTATTTCTTGCTTTTGTTGCCTATGCTTTGAGTGCCACAAAAAAAAAAAACAAAAAACAAAACAACAAAACAAAACAAAACAAAAAAAAAACATTCTGTATTCAAAGATGGAGCTCAGGTAGTATTTTTTAAAGGACTAAATTAAAACTATATCGTAAACATGAAAGAAAATCATTTTCAGTATTTCATGAACCTTAGGGTTATACTGATTCCAAATCCAAATACAGATCCCTGATAGTGCCTTTGGGATTGCAAAGCCCCATAGCTCTGAAG
Organism: Panthera onca; assembly: GCF_046562875.1. NCBI lineage: Eukaryota > Metazoa > Chordata > Mammalia > Carnivora > Felidae > Panthera > Panthera onca. Next base: position 112,054,523 of record NC_138339.1, read on the forward strand.
CTACAAGCATTTACAATGTGGGGGGTTGAGCCATTATCTCTATTTACCTTTTGATCAAATATTTAAGCTATTCTGAAAAGTTTGGAAACTTCTTACCCTTATTTGTCCTCTCATTTCTTTTCTTATTTCTCTCTCTCTTTACATTCAAACCACCTCAAATCTCCTTTGTATTTCTACTCAGCAAAATGGAGACCCAAATCAAACCAAAGTGTCTATATGCTCCCCTCCCCACACCTTAACCTTTCAGAGTGAGGTTTTTCTTTCCTAAATATTTAGGGAGAAAAAGAGTCAAAAAGGCCCTGGACATTTGAAGAAAATCTGTCCTTTTCCTCTCCCCAAGTTAAAATACTTGCTAGGACATTCAGAAGCCATTCTGATATATCTGGCTTTTAAATCGTGTTCACTAATGACCAGCCTATATAAATCTATGGTAACTCCAGTTTTGGTGTTTTTTTTTTTTAATTTTTTAAATTTAAGACAGTCAGATCTTATTAGAAAAGGGACATGTTTTTAGGCAATAACACTGAATTTAAGATCTGTTGTTGATTGATTGACAGTATCTTTAGTGTGTTTATTTTATTAAGAAATGTATGTCAAGCAAGTATCCATGGGTATAGAGATGTGTGTGTCTGTGTGTACGTGCATGTTTCCATTTGTGGGTATTAGTTTCACACCTTCAGAAAATATACTGGTTTCAGAATAACACTGATTTAAGCCCAGGCAAATAAATTAACATTTCCATTTCTGTTAGAAATAACACATTCACATACCAATATATGATCTATCCACATGACCCCCTAACACGCAAAAATAGTAAAGTGTATTTTTGGTTCATGTTGTAAGCATTGTGAAGCTGTAATTTTTTTTTTAATTTAACTGTTTCTCATTAACCTTCCCCAGGGTATCCTAGTTCATATGTGTGTGCCAGAGATTGAAAAGGCCAAAGGACAAGGAAGAGCAGGGATGTGGAGAAGAAAGAAGGGACTTGAGAAAACTGACATAATAAAACAAAACGGTAGCATTTCAGTGTTTGCCAAGGAACAAACACATACAACAATCTCACTTTACAGTTTCCAAGTCTCAATTCAGACTCTTCTTTCCTGTCACAAAATAGTGGAAGAGGCATGTTCTGGTCTAAGTTACCCCAGAAGTAAACCCCAAGACAAGGAGTGCAAGCAGTGTATTTAGAAAGCTCGTGGAAAAGAAGTAAAGGAGTGTGGGGAAGTGAGGCACAGAACGGAAGGTCACAAATTCTGCATCATCAGGCCAGTTACTGCAGTTGAAAAGTGAAGCCCAGACCCACTGCTGGCCTCTGCAAGGCAGTGTGTGGAGAACTCCTCAGGGCTATCTCCTCTAAGAGGCAAGGTTGCTGGAGGGACTTCTCTGCCAGCTACCCCATCTATCACCTGTTTTCTGGGGATCATTAACAACCCACTGCTTCTGGTTTATTTATCTATGGGCTAAGCATTAAACTATGGCCAGAAAATAGCCCTTAGGCAGAGATTCATAGATATTAAAAAAAAATCACCTTCTGGCAGGGAGTTGCACGTTTTTGGAGTAAATGGCTTTGAGAGTCATAGACACCGAGTCAATTTTACCTGAATATGTGTACGAGTATTTGAATCAAGGCCTCTCTTTGTTCTGTGTGTTTGAAAATTTTTAAAAGAACTATTATCATTTTTGTATTGGTATTTTGGCATTTGAATATATAACATCAAAGATGATCTTAATAAATAGAAGGAAAATTCATTTAATGTATCACAAAAATCATATGTACAGCTATAGGTTTATTTGAAGTTCTCTGTAGACCGCCATTTGAAATAAAAGCTTCGAACATAGGGTGAGATTTAAAGATATTTTTCTGCAAGCTGTTTAATTATAATGGGCTTTAAAAATACTTTATCATATCATAAACCTTCCCAAAACAAAATGATTAATCATCTTCTGAAATCTGTGAAAAATGTTTCTTAAATGTCACTCTCAGTTACTGCTTTTAGAGCCAAGTGGTAAAACAATTGTTTCCCCACCAGCTGAAATGTGATTTCACCCAATATAAGATAAAATAATCCTGTGATTAATTCAGCTTTCTCTTGATTTAGGAAGAAAAATGCAATGTTCTATTTATGACTAATTCAGGGATTTTAAGAATTTCTCAAAAAACAACAAAAACAAACAAACAACCAAACACAACTTCCCCTAAATCATTTCAGCACTAAAGCAAAAACAGAGGACTGGAATGCCAAGGTTAGAGGGAACTTTAAAAGTGCCTTTCACTCCTCAGAGCCTGACTGCCCTCTATCACATTTTTGCTGGATAGTCTTCACCCAAACCTCCAACACCTCTTCTCTCATAAATTCCCTCTCACCAACCCTAAGGAGCCCATCCAGTTTTTCTTAAGAAAGTTCTTTTCATAGGGGCCCCTAGGTGGCTCAGTCAGTTGAGCATCTGACTCTTGATCTCAGCTCAGGTCATGATCTCAGGGTAGTGAGTTCAAGCCGTGTTGGGCTCCAGGCTGGGCATGGAGACTACTTAAAGAAAAAAAAAATCCTCTGTATAACCCCAATCTCTTCATCAAGATTTACTGATGGAATATCAGTTTTACATTGCTGCAGGTGCCTCTTAGGCCTTGCCTTTGCTTCTTGTCTCTACCATTCTTCACATGGAATTGCTTTCTTCTTTCCACCAGCTTAATTTTGAGCCTCATTTCTAAAAGGATCCCCTCTCCTTGAATTCTTCTCTGACTGTCCACTTCACAAGGAATTTTCCTTCTCTACTTTCTTATCATAACATTCATGATCTGTGTCATACATTCATTCATCTGCTTCCCCAGTATTTATTGAGTGTTTCCTATGTGTTAGGCACTATTCTCATCATTGGAGACATAGGAGGATATAACACAGGCAATTCCTGTGCTCATAGAACTTCTGTCCTATTAGGTGAGATCTACAAAGAACAAAAACATTTCAGATAATGATAGGCCTGTGAAGTAAATAAAACACATTAATGTTGTGTTTCCCTGGGAGATTGTCTCTTACTCCATCCATCCTTCTTTTTATTATAAACTCCCAGAAGCAATACTCCTTCTTTTATTCATTTGTATTTACCATAGTGACCCATAAATATCTACTGATCCATCTTTATAAATATTCTTCTTAATAGGTAGTATTTGATCATTTGGGATTTATGTGAAGTTGAATTAAGTTGCTAACATAACTATAGCTGCTATTGCAAGGAATGACATATTTTATACTTGTGGAAGCCTTAACCATTGTCACGGTGTTGATAGGAATGTTTTGTTCTAAATTGTTACCTCTTAAACTGTCATAAAGGTGTAGGACTTAGTTTCACTTTCACCTCTATGCTTTACTTTCTTTGAAATCAAAACACATTCTGTGGTCACTTAACCCTCTCCTAATCTCTGTTGATCCCTCCCATGCCAACATATCAGACCTCCCATCTTTCCTTTAGAAAGATCTGGAAGTTTGAGTCACCTACTTATGTTTAATTTCATGCTCAGCCCAGTGTTGATCTTTGTGATGGTTATAAGGAAGTATGAGGTTCTAGTTAATGAATTCTCTGTATACAGTGCCTAACAATGACACATGATGACTCAAATTAAGTAAAAAGCTTCCATTTATTAGCACAGAATTCTTCCCTTTGAATTAGCATATGGCAGTGACCCTGTCTAACCTAGTAAGTTTAACCTTTTCTTAAATGCTGGTGTGTGTGTGTGTGTGTGTGTATGTGTGTGTGTGTGTGTGTGCATGTGCACGTGTATGAACACACACAGGCACACACATACACTTCACTGATTTCTTCTGAACCAGTTTCTGAATTAATATGTGGCCACATCAACATCCATTGTATAAAAGGAGAGTTTGGTTCAAAGGAGTTTGGCCTCCCGAGACATCAACTTATAGCTACAAAAATACAGAATAATCATAACTATTTTAGAAGGTCATTTTGAATATAAGAAGATAAAATAAAGAATCAAGTACACGGTAGTGTTGAATAAATGCTAGTTTTCTTTCCCCTTCGCTGGTTTATGTAACCAAATACTTATTCAGCTACTCACTCAGATATGGACTAATGATTAGCTAAAGAGTAACAATACAAATTTTTTTTTTAAATTAAGTCACTAGGATTGCTTGGTTTTATGCATGGATGGAATAGTCATTTGACATTTCATCACAATTAATTCTCCAATTCAAACATTTCCTCATTAAAGGCCTGCAATGTTTACCATTGGAAATTCCACTGCGTTAAGTTGTTGTTGTTTACTATATCTACTATTAAAATATAAATACCTGATAGCCCATTGTTGCATTAGCTATTTCACATAAAGAAGTTTCTTATATATTAATACAACAGTATTGGTGGGTCCTAAATAGTGATTCAAAGAAAACCTGGTAACACCACCACCACCCATACCCCAAATTTATTTTGTTTGACCTCACACTATTGGCCAGACAGAATTTTTTACATTTTGAGTTAGCACAAATATTTAAAATGGGAAGATCTCTCCTATAATTTCAAACCTTTCTTTACAAATGAGAAAAGTTGGTCATATTGGGGCTCTCATTCCTGGGGGATTACCCTAACATCTAAAACTCTCCAAATTGTTCAGTGATCTTTTTGTCTTGCTTTCAGTGCCTTCTGAAAGAAAAAAAAAAGAAAAGAAAAACAGAGAAGATAGTATTATTTTTGTAGTTTCTGCTCATATTTATTTTTTGGAATGCTTGTTATTTTCTGTCAACATCTGAATATTTCTGGATTTCTATTATCCTTCAGGGATAGCTACATTTGGAAGTATCCAGCAGACATAATTCCTACAACAAACTTTTAAAAATTCTTAATGACAATCACAAAATGCTGTTTTTCATTTTCTCCAAAAGCATCCTGTTAAACTGTTCCCAGTTTTAATCCCTAAAAGACACACAGAAAATCTTTCCTCTGGAACAATAAACGCACTTGAAACATGAGAATCATGATAATACGGCAGTGATAATTTTTTGTTCATTCCAGAATCCTAATAATGGAACAAAAAGGAGACCCTTTCTTCTTTAATGGTACAGGTTTAACATGTCTTAAGTCCTTGACTGTGTGCTGTGTGCTGAGTACTCTTGTAAGTATTTTACTTGTAACATCTAATAAAATTCTCCCAACTGCCCTGATAATACCCATTTTACAACTGAAAAGACTCAGGCATAGAAAAGTTAAGTAATGTGACTGGGATAAGGGGCCAAGTTGGGATTTACACTGTGCCACTCTGAGTCTGAGGTGTTCCTAGCCACTTTTCAGTTGATGCTACTTTCTCTGTATGGCTCAGAGCGTTAGCCTCAGTGCCCCACCTTAGGCTTTTGGGATTTATTTAAAGATGGGAAATATCATTGCCCTTTCTCATTATTTGAGACACAAAGGTAGGATCACCATCTTGTGTGATTCCAAGGGGACAGTTCACATTGTAGCTTGTGTAAACGATAGCCTCTGGAGCTGTGCATTGGTCCGCTTTGCACAGACATGCAGTAGCTCTGTCGAAATGACCCCTCACACAAAGTGGTTTCCTCTTTCTTCCTTTAAATGATTCTCAGTGAGACTAGCTGCCCCTCAAAAGCAGCTTCTACTTAGGTCTCTCATGCTAGGAATCAAAGGAGACCATTACATTTCTACAATTGGTTTTACATAATCTTAATACTGCTAGGCAGTCCGTCCAGGTGAATTGAAATCCTCTGCATCTATTTCTTTCGCTTCCAGTCATGTTCAAGAAATAATTGAAGGCAAATGTCAGAAATCATCTCTGAGAAGTTGGAGACAAGTTGCTTACAGTTTTATTTCCCTGAGATGGGTGAGTGGAGTGGTGGTAACTTTTCCATACTGTTGCGGAGCTTAGTATAAAATGGTGAGTCACCATCCTCCAGCAGCACACACGGTGACCCTACAGCCAACTGTGCCCAGTGGTGTGTGACTCCCATTGAGTCAGGAGAGTTGCTCAAACATTAAAATTTGACCTGGTGGCCAAATCTGCACACACAGTGACCCAGTTACAAAAAGGAGAGAATTCCTCAGCATTACTGTAGCCATACTATTTCCATTATAGAACCTATTTAGATAATGACAACAACAATGGAGAAAAAGAATTTGGTACTTGAGGCCTCTGTTGAATATCTCGTGCTGTTTCAAAAGACTACATCCTAGTTACCTTAGAGAACAAAGTCTGTTTCAGAGAAAAAAATATTGACCATCCCCAGTGAGCAATCAAGCAGAATGGGAGTCAAAGGTTTACACTTAGATACACCTGTTTCACTCTGGGCTAAAATCTGTTTCTCTTTTGTCTAATTGAGTAGAAACCTAATCCCAGTTCAAAACTATTTTCCAGGGACTGAGTGAAAATAAAATCATCCCTCATAAGGATTTTAATACTTCCTCCTCTGCTATGGGGACACTGCAGGGCCCCAGCAACTATCTGAGTTCACAAGTCACTAAGCATTATTTTAAAGGACAATTTAACACATTATTTTGCTACAACCGAGCAAAATATTATTGTTTTAGTCTGGTCATTCAGGTACCCAAACACTGAATTTATTATCTTACAATCTCATGTGTTCGATTATTATAGAGAAAACCTTAACAAGAATGACACTCTTCTACCCAACTAAACTGTTAGGTCCTCAATGGTAGCAACCATGTCTTGTGCTTTTTTATCGTCTATGGGATCTTGGATGTGCTAAATCATGAGTAAGTCCCTCTGGGGAATGTTTGATGCCTTTCTTCATTCGCCTCCTTAGCAGGAAATAGTACACTATCTGGAAATATTAAATATGCCACCTTGCATGGATCATTTCTTTTTTTTTCTATTTTAAATTTTTAATGTTTATTTTTTAGAAAGAGACACAGAGAGAGAGAAAGAACACAAGCAGGGGAGGGGCAGAGAGAGAGGGAGACACAGAATCCAAAGCAGGCTCCAGACTCCAAGCTGTCAGCACAGAGCCTACCGTGGGGCTCAAAGTGAGATCATGACCTGAGCAGACATCAGAGGCTTAACTGACTGAGCCACCCAGGGGTCCTGTCTGAATCACCTCTTACAAGAATTCCCTTTCCTCACAGATCCCATTTCCAGGGGCTTTGTTGCCCATGGGACATACTATGGTTCTCAGTGTTTAGAGCGTATGAAGTTTTTATGGGCTTAAGAAAATATTTGAGGGGTGCCTCGGTGGCTCAGTCGGTTGAGCATCCGACTTCGGCTCAAATCATGATCTCACAGTTCATGGGTTCAGGCACCGCATGGAGCTCTGTGCTGACAGCTCAGAGCCTGGAGCCTGCTTCGGATTCTGTCTCCCTCTCTCTCTGCCCCTTGCCCGCTCATGCTCTGTCTCTCTCTCTGTGTCAAAAATAAATAAACATTAGAAAAAAATATTTGAGAATTGAAAAATTGAAGCAATTGACTCCAAAATACAAAAAGAAAATGGCAAAATTAAGATTAGACTTTAATTAAATACTCAAAGTATAATGTGTCAACTTCAATAATTGTGAAACAAGTTATTCATAAAACTTTATTACATTCATTATTATTCAAAAAAAACTTTATTACATCTGCAAACAACTTGTGGACTGAATTTTTGTCATCTTACAGGTATTCCCGAACATGCTGGATAATTGCAGGGAAGTTAGGGCCAGTCATTAATTAAATGAATTTAATATTAAGCAAATACTTTTAATTTTTTATTTTTTAACCAAGCAATTCTAAAAGCATAATTATTATAATTATTCTTTCCAGATTTTTATAGCAAAAATACTGTAAAACGTGAGAAGTGGGTCCATTTTTATTTGTTGGGTATGATGTTTGATGGAACCCACAAAAGTGTTACAATAGCCCTGCCTAAGCTACTACCCATTTGTACAACTGTTATTTTTAAAATAGGTTTTTTTTTATTTTATTGATATTATAAATGGCTGCATTTTAAATTAATTATAATTTAGAGTTCCTGTAAAGTGACTCTTACAAAAAAAGATTAACTGTCAATAGAGAAGTCTATGAGTCAGCCAGGGAATAACTTAGGTCTTGGGGGAATCTTACTCACCAAAGAATTGTCAGCTGAATGAAGGCTTGAATTTCATGGAATTGGGCAGGGGAACTTTTTCATATTCTCTACCCATATGGAATAACAATCTGCCCTGCATGTACAAAGTATTTTGGCATTATCTCTTCTCACTCATTTGCTTTTAGTTTTCCATAAAGCCGATTGTCATCCTTAAGACCCGACTATTTTGCAAAAATACTAGACACAGCACTCTCTTTGAGAACACAGGGAATGCACTAGAGTGGTTCCTCTGAAAATCACAGTACTGTGTTGTTTGGGAGTATTTTTTTATAGTTCACTGAATGCCTGGAATGAACAGGCTGTCTTTCTCCCTAGAAGATCACAAATTGATACACAAGGTCAGGTTAAATAGTATCTAAGTTGCTTTCCTATGCCTTAGACAGGAGCTATCGGACCTAAAAACAGTATTTTAACTCTAAATATAATATACATATGGAAATTTTTCTTGAGGAAGGAAAAATTAGTTTTAATTTTGAAAAATAAAAAGTGTCAACATAGTAAAAACAAATGCACTGTTTTTTCAAAAGTTACTGTTGAATACCACATACATATATACACCTGCTGTCTTGTATCTAAATACATGAAATATTTATACATTTTAGTTCCTAGAGTGAAAATAATGATTCATTTCTAATGATTTTAGTGTTGTGCCCACCAAAAACAAAACACCCTTTGATCGGGGGTGAGAAGCTTATCCACTCTATCATATTTGCCTAAAAATTGCTTAAACGAGTTTAAAAATAATTCTGCTTTTGAGATGCTGTGCAGTTTTTGAGGTACTAGTTTTCCTCAAAGCTCCGAGCATGTTACTTAACTTCCTCTAAACCTCAGTTTCCTCAACTGTTTGATGAAGGAAATGATAGCAGCTATCTCATGAGTTTATTTTAAACGTTAAAAGAAACGACGTGTGTATAGACCCTCTGCCTGTCACATGGTGAGCACTAGGCGAACAGCGGTTCTGCTGTCATTGTTAGATTCCTTCCCCCAGAGCCCGAAGACCTGAGTTCTCTCTGGTCTGGTTCTTCCAGTCAACTAGGTGAACAAGTACTCTCTCTCTACTTCAGTTCCCTCATCTGATAAATGGGTAAGTAAAGTCTTCATGTGTTTATCATAAAAGTGAATGTGCTAGTACATGTAAAACACTTACTGACTCCAAACAGATTTTCAGAGCACTTCACCAGAATGTTGCCTTCCCCTCCAGGAGCACAGCCATCTCTTTCGTAGGCTGATGGGTAGTCTGAGTTAGGCAGATTTTATAGGATGCCAGAAGCACTCTCCCATTTTCCTGCCAGATGTGGGGAAACTCTTCCTGGAAAAGTCATTCCTTTGAACCAAGCTTCCAAAAGGTCCCTAGGAGAATTCAAATATTCTCTTTCTCAGTTGAATAGTACATTACCTAATAGTTTCTCCATATTAAGATGGTTTTTCCTAAATATTTAGGAAAGAACCTTTCCCTCCTCAACAGTGATGCTCCAGCAGCTCAGTGCTTGCCTAAAACTTTTCCCAGTGTATTTTGTACCCTGTGCCTTTGGACTTGGGAGAAAATTTTTATTGTAAGGATGTGGGAACTCTGTTTTGGCAAAGAAGGTGTCAACAGTAGCTTTCAGGGATAGAGGTTTACAAAAAAGAAAGCAGGCAAGACTTAAGTTTCAAAATTCCAACCATGAGGCAAATGCCACAAAAGGGCACAGGAAGAAAAATCTGTAGAAGTCTTATCTGCCACTGTTGACCAAAGATTTATTCTGTCATCAAGCAAACATCCTGTGAGCCAGATCTTGTGCTAGGTACTGTGAGTGCAAAGGGGAATAAACCCCATTCCCTGTTTTCAACCAGTCACGTATCATGGAGGTCCAAGTGTCTCTTCAGGGCCAGACACTGGGAACACACAGATGGGAAGCCCCTTGGTTGGAATTAGTGCCAGAATCTAAATATTTGCTTGATCTGAGGCACATAATTCAAACTGAAAAGCATAGGACTAGAGGAGTTGACTCCTGAGTTAATTCCTGACCCACCCCCCAAAAAAGAAAAGAGAGAGGAAATGGGAAAAAGGACGATGCTGCCAGAGAAGCATGTGCAAAGGTCTGAAAGTAATAGAGATGCCAGTGTTCTCTCATTAATCCTAATGTGCATGTGCTGTCCCATTTTACAGAAGGAGGTATCGAAACTTACTGAGGTTAATTTGTTTTTGAAGGTAACACAGTCAAAATGAGTGGCTGAACAGTGACTAAGGAACTCCGATGTCCCTATAATTTCCAGTGTATGCTGCCATACAATGTAAATACATCACACCCAAGTGAATCATCGTCATCGTCACAATTAACCCAAGATGTTCATAGATTGAATGAAGCCAAGGCGACAGAACTTCTACATTTGTCTTGGACTTAGGTGGCCTTTACTGCTGCTTGTGTTAGAAATTGAAGGACATGTAAGGCATTTGCTTGAAGAGAAGGGAGAAAGTAAAACACTTGCCAGGCAAGGGAAACAGCACAGGCAGATCTGGGGCAAGGCATGCTCTGTTAGTGGCTGTCACTGTAGTTTATGAAAAAATTATGAAAAATTAGTTATTGAGGGCAAGGCTGAATGATAAATTGCATCCAAATAGTAGAAGTTGTAATTTACCACACAGAGAAGGCTGCCATCGATTATATAAAGAACGGGAAGCTACTGGAGGTTTTTAAGCAGGGAATTTAACATTTCGAGGCTTATGTCTTGGAAAGATAACTCAGAGACACTGCAGAGACTAAACCCTCAATGCCTGAGACCAAAGTGGGGAGGGGGGGGACCTATTTACAATCCATTATGTAAAGGGAGTCAGTGGGTTGGGGTCAAAACTAAGATAAAAACACAAACTAATTACTTTGAATAAAAGTATTATAGTAACGTATACTTCTGCTTTCCCCCATTTTCACTGAATTCTCTTTTAAAGTTTATCTTTAATAGTAGGTATTATTTATTGAGCCCTTAATATATGCTAAACACTTTGCCAAGGTTTTCCATGTTTCAGTTGGTCCTCACAAAGCCCTATTTTGTCTCCATTTTATAGTGGAAGAAACTAGGGCTTGGAGAGGCTAAGTAACTTGTTCAAGGTCAAAAAACTAGTCATTAGTGAAACTTGGATTTGCATGCAGGCAGCCTGATGCCAAAGGCCACTTTTTAACCTGATCCTGTATGCCCTCCCTAATTAATAGGCATTATCTCAAAGAGCAGATCTTTATTTGTAATGTGTGGTCAAGGAGAAATTGCTTGGATTATTTTACCGTTACTTTTAACATGGCCAAGGGAAAATGTTATTACATGAATGTAAATTAAATGGGCCCAACAAAAGTTTGCTTTCTAATAAATCTTTTGTCTGCATTGTCTGTTCCATCAGGCACTACATTAGCATTAGAGCACATTCTGTGTGCATACATTTCTGACAGACTACTTTCCAAATCCTACTTTACTGAACATTTCCATTCACTTTCCAATATTACAAAGAGGGCTTCACCTAGCATTGTGATTTTTTCTAGTTGTTTTATCTCTTTCAAAAAATCTTTTAAAAATGATTTTTATTAACATAATTTAATTTTAGAATATTACTTTATATCTTAGGATAGGTAAAGTTAGGAAACACTTGATTAATTAAACATTGAGGTTATTATAAATTTGAAATCAGAACTGAAGTTAATGATGTGACTAGTCTGGATATGCTCTGATAATGTTTGTATATACTGAAACAAAATAACAGATAAAGAGATTATTTTATTTTATTTTTTTTTTTTAATTTTTTTTTTAATTTTTTTTTCAACGTTTTTTATTTATTTTTGGGACAGAGAGAGACAGAGCATGAACGGGGGAGGGGCAGTGAGAGAGGGAGACAAAGAATCGGAAACAGGCTCCAGGCTCCGAGCCATCAGCCCAGAGCCCGACGCGGGGCTCGAACTCACGGACCGCGAGATCGTGACCTGGCTGAAGTCGGACGCTCAACCGACTGCGCCACCCAGGCGCCCCTAAAGAGATTATTTTAAAAAATACAACAGATGTTGGTCAAGGCAGATATTTTTGCTCTTGGCTTTGTCTGTGTCTATATAATAACAAGCAATACTTTTATAGAAAGTCAGTGGTGAATAAAGCAAGTACATTGATTTCTTTAAGTGAGAATCGTTGTCTTAAATCTTTTCTTTCTAATGCCTTATTTTTCTCTTTAAGAATGAGACAGCTATGGACACCTGGGTGGCTCAGTCATTTAAGCATTCTACTCTTGATTTCAGCTCAGGTGATGATCTCATGCTCCTGAGATCAAGCCCCATGTCGGGCTCTGTGCTAAGCCCATGTGGAGGCTACTTGGGATTCTCTCTCTCCTCTCTCCCTGCTCCTCACTCACTTGTGTGCTCTCTCTCTCTCGAAATAAATAAATTGAAAAAAAAGAATTAGATGACTAGAACAAGACTATCAGATTTTAAATCTACCATTAAAATGTCATCTTTCTGGGGCACCTGGGTGGCTCAGTCGGTTGAGCATCCGACTTTGGCTTAGGCCATGATCTCATGGTTCGTGAGTTCAAGCCCCGTGTTGGGCTCTGTGCTGCCAGTTCAGGACCTGGAGTCTGCTTCAGGTTCTGTGTCTCCGTCTTTCTCTGCTCCTCCCCTGCTCGCGCTCTGTCTCTCTCTCAAAAGTCAATAAAGATTAAAAATTTTTTTAATAAAAAAAAAGTGATCTTCCTGATTCCACTTCCATGAAGTATCTAGAGTAGTCAAACTCATAGAGACAGAAAGTACAGTGGTGTATGTCAGGGGCTGGACGCAGTGGGGAATAGAGAATTATTGTTTAATGAGTACAGAGTGTTAGTTTGGGAAAATGAGTAAGTTCTGGAGATGGGTGGTGGTGATGGTTGTGCAACAAAAGTGATTGTACTTAATGCCATTGAATTGTACACTAAAGAGGATTAAGATGGTAAATTTTATGTATATTTTACTACAATGAAATATAGTTTTGACTTATACTTACAGAGAACCAAAATAGAGTTATTTGATAAAAAGAATTTTTAATACATGGGCTTTGATAGACACAGTCAATCCCTTTATTTCAAAGTAAAATGTATTGGGGCACCTGGGTCTCTCACTCAGTTAAGCATTCAACTTCACCTCAGGTCACGATCTCAAGGTTCATGGGTTTGAACCCCGTGCTGAGCTCTCTGCTGTAATCATGGAGCCCACTTTAGATCTTCTGTTCCCCTCTTTCCCTGCCCCTCCCCCGCTCTCTCTCTCATTCTCTCAAAAACAAATAATTAAGAAAAAATAAAGTAAAATGTAAAGATTTGGCTTTAAAATGGTGGGTAAAAGACCTTCCTACTCCAATATTTCCCCAAAAAACATCACCCAAATCAGTAGTACGAGGAACAAAAAGGTAAATCCCATATTTGAGGAAACTAGTTGCTGTCTGTAACTTCCAGCCATAAGTAAAGATAGAAGTGGATAGAGAAATGGCCAATGAGTTAACCCAATAAGGGTACAATACTGAAGAGAAGTAAGCTGAGCTGCCCCCAGAACCCCAGAAAGGACTTTGGAAGATGAGTGGGCTCTGAAAATAGGAAGTTGGCAAAAGTGTGTATAACATATACTTACCTGTGAGCCTTCTCTCTTTCTCAGTATAGTCAGTATACCTCACATCCCTCCCAATAGAAGGCAGATATTTTGGAATAATTGGCAGGGGGTGGGGCGGGGGGGAGAAGGATAACTGTGCACACAGTAGGATTGAATGAACATCTGCAAACTGATTAGTGAGACCTCCATGAAGAGTGACAGGGGGAGAAGAGAAGGGTTAGAATACAAAAGAAATACAACATCACTTAAGAAATTTGGGGTTAGATCATTTATTTGATCCCTACAATGTTTTTTTATCTCATATTTTGAATTAGTGCAAAGTTTTGAAAGTCAGTTACAAAATGCATTTCATGTCAACATTATTGATCCCAGGCATAAAAGCGGATTCTAGTTTTTAGGTTTTTTTTTTTCAATCTTTATTTTTGAGAGAGAGAGACAGAGTGCGAGTGGGGCAAGGGCAGAGAGAGAGGAAGACACAGAATCTGAAGCAGGCTCCAGGCTCTGAGCCGTCAGCACAGAGCCTGACGCGGGGCTTAAAATCACGAACTGAGAGATCATGACCTGAGCTGAAGTCAGACGCCTAACCGACTGAGCCACCCAGGTTCCCCAGATTCTAGTTTTAAAAAGTTGTTTTCTGTTCTTTTTAGTAGAAAATGGCATTTGTTGACAAATGTTGAAATCCATACATTATCAGAGGTCTCACATATTGTTACCTTTTAAAAAGATCATTTGTTAGCCTGTATTACCTAATGAGGCATCAAAATGCCATCTGTTGTGTAGGTAACAGCTCACCACCATTACCCACGTTATGAGATTAGCTAAAAACCATAACACACTTTATGGCTAACAGACTTGTGATATTGTTATATATACCCTCCTCATAGTCTTTATAAACCTAAAAATTAGAAACAAGGGCAGTGAACTATATTGCTTAATCCTGGATATCTTTAAAACTGAAATTTGCTGGCTATTAAATATGTCCGTTGTTATACCTGTAACATACACATGATTTTTAATGGATTTTCATTCATTTCCACTGTTCAGCTAAAGGGGACAGGTGGCTTAAAAACAATTCCAAATAACACAGCAGCGATTTTTAATCTCCCTCCACTCTTCTCCCATCACATGCGCACACGCACACACACGCACACACGTGCGTGCGCACACACACACACACACACACACACCAGACACATCTGGATACAAATACTTTTTCTGCCACCAGTGATGTGACTTTGACAAATCACTAGTTTTCTTTATTCATAAAATTAGTGTTATCACACCTAACTTGCAGGGTTATTGTTATGAATAAATAATAAAATAGTGTATATAATATACTCAGCAGGTGATTAATAAAAAATAGTGATTATTATTTTTGTGTGTGACAGCTGTATTGTTCTTAATTAATTTTTAAATACAGATTCAGTTTTTAATAAGTGCAGAATGATTTAGTTTTTCCATGTCTTTTGTCAATCTTTAAGGTATTTGCCCATGTTGCTTACATTTTCAAATTTATTGGCATAAACTCATTCATAATATTTTTTCATTATTTTTTATGTCTATAGGAATTGATACTGATAATTTGTGTTTTCTCAATTTAGTTTGATCATAATTGCCAGGTGTATGTCAATTTGTTTTTCTTTATAAGGAATCAGCTTTGGCTCTGATGATTTTTCCTTTTTATGTATTTTTTTTCTGTGTCATTGTTTCATACTCTCATGTTTTTTTTTTTAAATTTTATTCTACTGTTAGAGTTTAATTAGCTGTTCTCTTCTAGTTTCTCGATATTGTATCAAATAAAATAATGTCAATCTTTCTCCTTTCCCCACTTTTTGTACTGAAGTGTAATTGACAATTAAATTGTATATATTTAATTTTTTAAAGCTTATTTATTTTGAGACAGAGAGAGAGGGGGAAAGAGAGAGAATGGTCAGGGAAGGGGCAGAGAGAGAGGGAGAGAGAGAGAATCCCAAGCAGGCTCTACATTACATGCTGAGCCCAAGGCGGGGCTCAATCTCAAGACCATGAGACCATGACCTGAGCTGAAATCAAGAGTTGGAAAACTTAACCAAATGAGCCACCCAGGGCCTCTAGAACTGTATATGTTTAAATTGAAGTGTACAGTGTGGTGATTTGATACATTTATACATTATGAGATGATTATCACAACCAAGGTAATTAACACACCCATCACTTCACATAACTAAACACTGGGGGTGGGGAGGTAAAAATGCTTAAGATCTACTGTCTTAGCAAACTGCAAATATCCAGTACAGTATTAACTATAGTCACCATACTGTACATTAGATCTGTAGAACACTGAGGGCTTGTATGCTTTGACCAGCATCTCTCCATTTCCCACACCCCCCATTTTGTAGTACCACCATTTGACTCTCCATTTCTAGAAGTTGAACTTTTCTTCTTTTATTTCAGATTCCACATATGTGTTGTCACAAATGACAGAATTTCCTTCTTTCTCATGGCTGAATAATGTTCCATTATATATGTATATGTGTATCACATCATCTCCATCCACTCATCCATCCACTGACCCTGAGGTTCTTTCTAAATCTTGACTACTGTGAATAATACTGCAATGGGCATGGGAGTGCAGATATTTCTTTGAGATACTGATTTGATTTGATTTGATTTATTTTATATTATTTTTAGATATAGAATCAGTAGTGGGATTGATGGACATATGGTAGCTCTGTTTTTAATTTTTTGAGGAACCTCTGTATTGTTTTCCAACCAATTTACATACACTTATCTCTAGTGTTTTGTTTTGTTTTTTTATATGCAAGCTGTCCCAATACATGTGAGGTGATATCTCATTGTGGTTTTTATTTGCATTTCCTTGATGATTAATGATGAACACTTTCCCATGTACCTGTTGGCCATTTGTACATCTCTTTGGAAAAATGTCTACCCACGTCCTTTGCCCATTATTTAATTGTATTATTTGGATTTTTTTTTAATATTCAGTTGTATGAGTTCCTTATATATTTTGGATATTAACCCCTTTTCAGTCTTCTCCTATTCCATAGGTTGCCTTTTCATATTTGGGACATTGTGATTCGTAAGAAATATATATTTAGTTATTCAAATGAACAAAATATATTTCTCACACATACTTGATCTTAATTTGCTGGTTCCTGGTTCTTGATTCCTAAAACCCTTGCATTTCCTGTGACAAAAATGATAAAAGTGTTACATGTTATGCTAATGAGGTAACTTTTGGGAACACCCCTAGGTAACCTAAGGATGGGGACTGGTTGCCAGGGGAACCAACTATGATAAGAAGGTTGGCACTTTCAGTCCCCCCTACCCTTTCCCAGAAGTGGGAAGGGGAGAGGGGCTGAAGATTGAATCAGTGTTCAATGATCAGTGAGTAAATCAATCATGCCTATATAATGAAGTCTCCATAAAAATCCAAAAGGAGGGGGTTCAGAGATCTTCTAGGTTGGTGAACATGTGGAGATGGGGTAGGGTGGCTTGAGGGAAGAGAACCAAAAAGCTCTGTGCACCTTTTCCCATACTTTGCCCTGTGTATCTCTTCCATCGGCTGTCCCTGAATTATATCCTTTTATAATAAATTGACCACTTAGTGAGTTAATAAGTTTTCTAAGTCCTGGGAGCTATTCTAGCAAATAGCAAATTAATCAGATCCAAGGAGGGGATCAGAGAGGAATCTCTGATTTATAGCCCCTCTGTCAGCAGCGCAGGTGACAACTGATTCTAAGGAGAGGGTTGTGGGAACCACCAATCTATAGCTGGTAGGTCAGAAGCACATGTAACAACCCAGGCTTGTGACTGGCCTATGAAGGGGAGGGAGTGCATTTTTGTGGAACTGAGCCTTTAACCTCTGCAATCTGATGCCTTAGTTAGATAGTTAGAATTGATTTGAATTCTGGACTCTACTGATGCCAAAGAATTATTATTATTTTTTTGGTGTGGAAAAGCCCACTCTCCCCTCAAAACACAGACACATATTGGAATTGGGAACAGAACAAAAAATAATTTTTTTGATGGTTGCCTTTGTGAAGAAGCTTTTAGTTTGATGTAAAGATTCAATGCAATTCCTGCCAAAATTCCAATGGCTTTTTTCACAAAACAGAAAAAAGAATTTTAAAATTTATATGGAACCATGAAAGACCATAAATAGCCAAAACACTCTTGAGAAAGGACAAAGCTGCAGGCTTTATACTTCCTGATTTCAAGCTATATTACAGAGCTATAGTAGCCAAAACAGTATGGTACTGACATGAAGACAGACTTACAGATCAATGAAACAGAATAAAAAGTCCAGAAGTAAAGCTGTGCATATATGGTCAATTAATTTCTGACAGGGAAGCCAAGAAAATATAATGCGGAAGGGGTGACCTCATCAATAAATATTGTTGGGAAGTGGATAGCCACATGAAAAAGAATGAAAGTGGATCCCTATCATATATCACTCACAAAAATTAACCTGAAATGGATTAAAGACTTAAATATGAGACTCGAAACTATTAAAAAAAAAAAAACTAGAAGAAAATAGGGGAAAAACTCCTTAACATTGATCTTGTTGAGGATTTTTTTGGATATGACACCAAAAGCACAGGCAATAAAAGCAAAATTAAAATATGTGAGACATAAAAATCATGATGGTTAGTATTCTAACCCGGTTTTTAACAAAAGAGGTAGAAAATCTGAAGGTCCGAAGCCTTCAAAATAGAATACTCTGGGATTTTCCTCAGGAATGAAGGGATTTAGCTCCAAGGAGATTCACCCATTTAGGAAAGTCCTTGAATCCAACTGTATACTGACTGAAGGTAGTCAGATGAGAAACTGCTTGAATCTGCCTGAAATTCCCCTCCAGATAAGGAAAATACCACATTATTTCTCAATAATAAGGAAATGATACAAGAACTCAAAGTGACTTGCTCTTATTTATGTTAGGATGCAATATAGAATATCAGGAAACTTTTTAAAAACTGCACCTCCGTAGTTATTTTTCCCAAAATGTTATTTGACGTATTTGTAGTGCTGAATTTAAGCACATTTGACAGGCTTGAATGTTTTGTTAGTTCGTAACATCATTTTCAAAACTTTGCTCATGACAGACTGGAAAGTGCAGAGTATCTACTGTAATCTGGAAATAAGAGTTGACTCAGAGTACAGATTCCAAAATGGACAGAGTACTTCAAAGTAATAATATCTGAGAAAATTTGCATTGTATGGTGGAATCATTCTTTAACACCTCATTTAATGGATTTCAGTTACTGCCTCATGTTTAATTCTTGGTGCTTGGTAAAGGTCATTAGGCTTATAAGACATGCTCACCATTAAATGATAAGAAAAGGCTGCAGGGTGGCAGGGAGGCGCTTTTGGTTGGCTCCGTTGGTTAAGCAACCTACTTTTGATTTCGGCTCAAGTCATGAGCTCAGGGTCACGAGATTGAGCCCGGTGTTCTGTGAGAGAGAGATTCTCTCTCCTGCCTGCTTTGGATTCTGTGTCTCCCTCTCTCCCTCTCATTCTCTGTCTCTGTCTCTCTCTCTCAAAAATGAATAAACATTAAAAAAGAAAAAGATTCTCTCTCTCCTTCTCTCTCTGCCCCATCCTGCTCACGTGTGCACTCTCTCTCTCTCTCAATAAACAAACAAACAGATAAATGATGAGAAGGGAAATCACATTTTAGGGTACACCTAATCTACTAGTATGCAGTAGATGGGAGAAATTTTATGTGGTATTTGGACTCTCTTTTGTGTTGTTGTTGTTAAGGTTTTTTTAATTTATTTTGAGAGAGAGACAGCATACAAGCAGGGGAGGAGCAGAGGGAGGAAGAGAGAACCCCCAAAAGGCCCCACATTAATAGTGCGGGGCTCAAACCCACAAACTGTGAGATCATGACTCAAGCCAAAACCAGGAGTCGGACGCTTAACCTACTGAGCCAGTCGGCTGCCCTCTCTTTTTTTTTTTTCCTCTTAATACTTGCATTGGTGGTGGGGTGGGGGTAGGGATAACCAACATATCAAACACATTTATTGAATAAATATAAAATTATCTTTTAAATTTATGCTATTTAAGTTAAAAAATTGAGTCAATGAAGAAAAATATCAAGTAAGGAATGACATGGATTGTGTGCCAAATTGCAAAACTTGTGGACGTCCAAATGATTGAAGTTCAGTAAATATTGTATTATGTACTGGTTTCATTCAACCAAATACATAAAGATAAATGACCCAAATGAACTTATACACCTGAGATACATTGAAATGTTGTGGTGACAATAGTCAAAGAGAAGTCTATATAATATTATATACTTTGATACAACAGTTGAGTGTTAGAAATATTAGCAGCCTCTGGACCAAATGCGTACTCTCCAAAGCTCTTTAGACAAGAGCTGCATGGTCCTAATGTCCAGTCCTCTTAGATTCAGACATCTTTGACAGCGCGTACACTATTATATATTTGTTTGCTGACAGGAATTTGGACGGCAATGTCATATCTGCTCCATTCAGAGAAGCTTTTCAGAGGAAAAGAGTCACAACACTCAGATTATAAATCATTATTTCAGAAATGTACATGTGAAAAACTGCCTTAGAATGGAGGAAACACTGTAATATTGAATGAATACTGTTAGTTGTTTTATTTGTCACTACCTTAAATATTATGGGTAGAAGTTCAATTAAAATTTTAAATCTCAGTGGCCTGATGATACTGTGCATCTTTCTTTCTCTGTAATGGCAACCTTGATGTACCCATCCAAGAAGCATTGAGTATTCTGATTAGTTGCATACATTGTCAGATATTCCACTTAACACTTGTTTTCCTTGGGGACAAGAATGATGTATTAGACATTATAGGATGGTTATACAGTGTTTAGGAGATACCCAATAAGTGCGTTAGAATCTTCAGAGTTAGATTCTTAGAATACACAGAACATTGAGCAAGGAAGGAAGGAAAAGTTTATAGGGCAGCACTAACCTCTTACGTGTATGTGACAGCAAAGGGAGGGACAGTGAGCTAAGTAATCTCGCTGGGACAGAGAGCCTTCTGGGGGATGGTAAAATACAGGGCTGGATTATTTCAGCAAAGTTTAACACACAGCATTCAGACATTACATTATGTTATCGTTGTCATTTCTTGTTGAAATGGCCACCAGAGGATTTTTCATAGACCTTACTTGGAAGGGAACAGTGCTTCAGATAAATAATAGTAGTGGCTTACTTGCACTCTGTTCTTTCTTCCTTTTCCCACATTAAAATTCTGAGGCGATAAGAGACGGACCTCCTCCCATAAACCCCTTCCCCCGTCCCAAAGTGAGTAGTCTCACAAACCTTCTTTTGAACTTCTAAAAATATGTGATTGGCTAATCTGCCTTAAGGTACCAGCAATACACTAAACGTGGGACAGAGCTAAGAATGTGTCACTGTTCCTGAGCAGTCATAGGACAACTGGAAAGCTTAAGGAAGTAACTATATTGAAAGTTGTTTGTTAGCATTTTCCTTAGGAAGCCTGAGGGTCCCTGAGAGGAGACAAAATCACAACTGCACCTTAAAGTGTGACCAGGGGAGGAATTGAAGCTTTTGTTGCAGTAAGCAGCCAGAGCCCCTGGAGGGATGCCTTACTGCATTAATTTTCCAAATCCTTTGGGTGGGTCACAATTGCACTCCAACATCCTGCCTGCAAATGCTAAATAAATACCAAGTTCACGTCAGCCTAGAGAACCAACGTAGTAACTAATGTAATTTGAAGAATCAGATGCTTAAATAATTTTCAGTTGATAATTCACATGTAAAGTCACTGAAGTTGGTATATCCAGACGAATACATATTCTCTGTGCAAATGTCCAGAAGGATAGGCAGGGTGATCAAAGGGTCCTTCTCTTAGGAGTGATTCAAATCATTCTAGATTATGTCTGCTACAATAGAACAGTTTGTATTGCAGTTGTAGGAGGTGGGGCAGGGATTGGTCTTCACAATAATAGGATGTTAAGATAGGAGCTTCATTCCTCACTGGAGAGTGGTGAAGACTTAACAAATGCAGAGCCTTCAGTGTACAGAGATCAGTAAAATTTGCATATGATTTTCAAAAAGAAATAAGGTTTAGAAAACATTGTGCAAGGGAACAGCCTTCATACATGTAGTCACTTGTCCAGCAGTAATATATTTGATTCTTCAGTTCAAGCATTCCAGCACGACCTGGTGCAATGATTCCTGCTGCCCTCTGTTTAATTTTCAAGAGTCAGTTTGCATCTCTACAACCAAACCCAAAGCGTGACATTTCATTAAAAAGGCTCGAAATAACAACTGCTAAGCCTTCAATTTCTCTCAACTTTGGTTCTGATGAGAGTGTTTAGTTTCAGTGTGAGACTTTGGGAAAATCACTTTTTTTTTTTTGAAGGGGAGAGAGACAAACAACTCATTTGCAAAGGGGTGTGTTCCTTATAAAGGTGGTCAGGGAATCTTACCCTGAATAACACAGACGCCTCATTTCCCAGAGAAGGAAATTGTTTTATAAGTTTTGAGAGGTCTGTCGGCTTGGTAGGTTTACAGTTCTGGTCCCTGGCGCTCGTCTGTCTGCCCCTTAGCTTTGTAAGTTTAAGCAATTGACGCGGCAGGGCTGGGTGCTTTTTTTTTTTCCTCTCTCACTTCCCTGCGATGTTTTGAACTGCCTTCCTACAGACGTCATACAGCCCTTGAGGAATAGTTTCTGCCTGGAGAGATTGAATGATAGTTCTCATTCACAAAGGCTTGGAGTCAGATTCTAAGCAGGGGATACAGCGGAAATTACATTCACAGGTAAAAGCACTGGGCCCTACTGAAGTGCGGAGGGCTCCTTTCTCTGGCTGGCTTCTTGGCTGCCCCAGAAGAGAGTTTGCCTGTGGTCGCCCTGAAATGGAACTTCCCTGACAGCTCTCTTGTGTTACAGTACCTCGCAGTCTGTTTCTTTCCCTTTCACTCTACCTGAGTACTTTGCGAGTGTTGGAAATCTTTAAACCTGTTATGAGAGATTTGCAGAAAAGACAAAGACAAGTGGCTCTTTCACTGTGTTGGTTTCCCTTGTGACCAGATGAAGAATAGATTCAAAATTCAGTTCCTCCGTTGGCAATGCAAAACATAAAAGAAACTGTTCACTTCCAAACAGCCTGGTGCTGGAGTAAATTCAGCATGAAAGAGGAAAGAGCTCCTGTGTCTTAGAAGCTTCCTTATGTGCTGGACTGGGGCCTCAGCTGGATTCCGGGGAATTTGGATTTCTTCAAGCAGCCTCCCTTGGGAATGGAATATATTTAAAATCATCTTTGTAGAAAGACAGCTGAAATGTATTGATCAGAATACTTGAAGACATTTTTCCCTTTTTCCTTTTGCTTTTTTTTTTCCTTCTTTCTTTTTGTTTTTTGTTTTTTTGTTTTCCTCAAAATGAGCATTATTATGAAGCCAAGATCCCGGTCTACGAGTTCCTTAAGGACTACAGAGGCAGCTTGGTAATGTGCTTTTTCTCTCATGCTTCTCCCCTTTTAAGATTGACGTAATACTTGAGTCTTTAGTAATTGCTGAGGAAGTTCAGAAGTTAGGTGTGATGTTAAGGCTTTGTAAGAAAGCATGGTATTGGCAACACTTTTATTGTCTAATTTATGCCCATTTTTTTCTGCTATAAAAACAGGGGTGCCCGCAGTTGTTGCTGTTTTTTTTTTTTTTTTAACTCCATGTGGACTACAGCGATTCATCTCCTGAAGATTTTTAGGGAAGGAAGGAAACTTGTTGGGAGCTTAGGTGAAAGCTTGTCCTTTTTCACTGTCTGGTTTGGTCTTGTTTTCTCATCTTTCTTGCCTGCTACAAGCAGGCTGGTAGGTGACAGTACGCCATTGTCTTTAGAAGATGCCTTGGCGTTTAGCACAGATATGTTAGAGAAATTAATAATGTTATATACCTTTAATCATATGACTAACTTGAATTTAACTGAGTGGCTACATGTAAATCAAGTTGCTTATCATTCCATCATCTGTGTTTTGTTTTATTAATAATGTTCTCTGGTAATGTTTTTTGATAACTTTAGTGTTTTCACTCTAATGAAAAGTACCAGTTCAAGATTATAAAAATTATAAATTCAATCTAGAAGCAAATGTACAGGTAGAGATGCAGTAAAAATGACTTGCTTGATATTCATCGCTTTATCTAACACAACAATAGAACAAATATTTGATTCAAAAAAGTATCTTAAGTTCAATTTATTGTGATATTTTATTCTACCATTTCCCCCAATATTGATTTGATATGCTTGTAAACAAATAGCCCTTAAGGGATAGTTTCCCAGTAAAGTGACTTCTGTGTCTAGAATAGCTATTTACAGAATACTTTTCAACGGCTAATCTTATTTTATTTATCTTAGTACTTGATTATAAATAAATAAGCTCCACTCTTTGGAATGGAAATAACTATGCCTCATATAGGGGAAATGAAAACAATAATGGAGTGCAGGGGTTTGGAGATAGGATAGAAGCAGACAGGCTAAATGTGTTACGTATTATCTAAGCAGTCAAACAAATGCAAATACTCATGATATTTGCTTAAGGAATTCAGCCCGTGTTTATGTGGTTGGGTTATCATTTGCTGTTACTGTACTAATGTTTCATAGGGGGCTAGACTCAAGAACTGTTCCTTCAGTAGTGTTTCTGTGATTTTTAAAAACTATAGATGCAGACTCTGTCTCTTATGTCACTTGTGATTCCTTATAAAAGAATATATGCAAAAAAATCTTTTTAAGTAATACAGGCAATAAGTTCCTCCTGAGTTTATTTATGGAAAATCTTGCATCTGCAAATTAATTTGTATGGTTCTTTTATGCCAAATAATGAATCCTGGGAAATACTTAGAATCTTTTTTATTAATCACCACAGCTAATATAAATCTCTGACCAAAATAAATGGGTAATCAGAATTTATAAAATATATGAATTTTATTAATTTGTGATTTCTCTCCTGGCTATTTGAAAAGCTAATCTGATACCTGAGTAAATAGTATCTAACCAACCTATTTCCCTTTTTACCTAAGCTTCCAGGAGACCTATTTTTAAAGTCAAGGTTCAATGGGCAATAATTGGTTCTTTGCAGGTGTCTGGTAACAGTGACAGTCTTTACTCCTCTGAGATTGACAGTCTGTTTTTATCCACAACTATTCTATTTTATAATTCTAAATTCTATAAGGTATTTTTCATAAATAAATAAGGTAACAAATCAAAATAAATTTTTAAAAATACTGACTTGTGGCTGTGTATATTGTTCCATGTAAGTATTTTGCATGGTGTTGGGGTCAGAATGTTTTTTATGTAAGAAATAAATGTCTCTTTATGCTAATTATTCCTAGGCTTAACAGCACAGTGGGGATGCCCCTCCAGTTATTAATCTTACATCTGACTTATTAATAACGTAACTGCTTGAGTGTATCACTGTTGTCTCTAAATCTTTTGGCCTGAGGTTGTAAGTGCTGTAGTTACAGTTTTAACATTCCAATGTCCTTTTTTCACTCAAATACTATACATACCTTTATTTATATTTATCTATAGTGAAATCTATACAGATCATCGATTAGGTATATAGAGGAAATATATGTATGTATATAGATAGATACTTAATTTTTAGAACTAACAGCATAGTTCTCCCCGCGCCTCTGCACAGGCCCCAGGGAGCTCTGTGGGACAGTGTCTTCTCCTTACCAGCTTTTCTGTTATAACTTCTCAATCATACCACCCCCCCACTCTGCACCTCCTTTCCTTTTCAGATGCCAGAGACTACTTCATCCTCTTTACAGTTGACTTCCCATAAAAGAAACCAAATGATTTACCAGTAATCCCTCTTTCACATGGTTTTATTTCATTCTGGACATCAGAATACTTTGTTCTTGGAGACCCGTCTTTTGGCTTGACCATCTTAAGTTTGCTTAGTAAATCTATTTTCTGTTCTATTGGTCCACTTTTTCCAAAACTGTCTAGTCCCCCTTGGATGCTTCCAAGCCGAATGCTATCTCTTGGAGGTTTTTGAACTGCCTTCTGCAAGAATCCAGTGCTTCAGATTACTTTTCCTTTACTTTGTTCTGTCTGTATCTCTCCAACCAGTACCAGAAAAAGCAATCCGTACTAACTTGGTGTTCACAGCCCTGTGAGATAGTCACATTTTTGAAAGAGGTTCATGGCAAACTCCTAATGATAATTTATACCTTTCGTTTTAGTCCATATACTTAAAAGAAAAGCCTTACTTATAGTTAAAATTTTATGAATTTCGAAAAAGTAAAATAAAAATAAACTTGAAATCAATTTGTTTCCTTGTAGTATAGATGTCAGGAATTTAGAATATTACATAACAAGAATAAATACGAGGTTACTTTTATTTATTGAACTGGTATTTAGTGAGTACTGAGTATGTGCCAGGTTCTAACAGAATATGATTATAGTATTTATCCTTTAGCACTCCTTTAAAAGTATACATGTGTGAAATCAAGAAAAACTTAATATATGTGTTTTCTTACACTCATAAAATTTTAATAAAATTAGCAAGCTCATAGATTGGGGCATTGTTTGCCTTTCTAGTTTTTTCAGTAATAATAGTCTGCCTTTAAATTCTGTCAACAATTATATATTATAATAATACTATAATATTATAGTATCTTCCCATTTATAAACCTATCCTAGAGATACGTTTCACTAGTCTAATTAAGACTTATGTAATTCAGTTTAAATGAAAAGTTATTAACCTTCCAAATATAAGTATAAAGAGATATTTGGCTTATAAAACTGGATTTTGTTCTTTCCTGCTATTGGATGTTCATTATTTGGCATATGCTTGTTTTATTTAAGATTGTTCATTATGTATGCTGGGGGAAAAAGAGACACTACTATCTAAAATATAACTGTGGGGTGTTTTATGAAGTAAATTTTGAAACATTATTAAATATGTGAAAATCATACTCAGGATTAAGACATACAAAAAGTTTGGAAAGCTCTTCCAAAGCCTTTGATAGTGGTTGCTTATCTGTGAGGGTAAAAGTGACAGGAAGGGAGGTAACGGAATGTCATTGAACTTCATTGCATTATTGTATGAGTGTTTTCATCAAGGAAGTATTTTATCTTGATGTTTAAATATATTCAAAATATAACTACCATGTGCAGAAGCAAGCTCATAGTTTTATGTGTAAATATCTACACATCTGGTAAACAACAGTTTGCTCAATGTCCAAAACATGGGGAATAAGCATTTCAATATGGAGCAAATTCGATTATCTGAATAATGTCACTGCTCAGATCAATAAATTATTGTGTTTTTCTATCAACTCTCTCTTCCTAAGGTAAAAATTCAGGCTGGCTGAGAATTCTTATTTTGACCTCAAGACAATGTCTTCTCCTTATCAGCTTTTCCGTTATAACTTCTCAATCACACCACCCATTGAAAAACATTGATTGGACTAAAACTACTAATTTTATAATTGAAAATAAAAAGATGTAATAATATTGATTAGTATTTTGGAAAATTCCTCATAACTCTCACTACCCCTATCTCAACTGTTTTCATTTTTTTGCTTAGCTGGTATATTTGAATCAGTTGTTGTAAATACCATTTTTGTGTTCTGCTTCATTTAACATAGTGGCATTTTTCTACTTTTCTAATAACAATACTTGTAGCTTTCATTTTAATGAGTGTATTTTATGAATGAAAACTCTGTGGAGAATTTTATGTACAGTATCTTATTTCGTTTTCAAAACCACATTGAGAGAGTTATCAATCCACACTCTGCAGAGGAGGAAATGAGACTAAAAGATAGAATAACTTGGTCAAGGACCTTTAATTGCCAGGGAAGCCTGGGATCATAACCCAAGTGGGCCTGCTCCAAAGACAGTGCTGTTTTTACTTCAGCATGTTTCCTCCCTCCACTGTCTACGTAATTATCATTTTAATGACTGTAAAATTGTGCATCTTTTGAATATATCTAAATACAGTATTGGATATTGTAGAAATAGATTGGAAGTTGTCTTTTTAAACATATGATAGCCTATGAAGTTTAGTGATGGTGATGGGTGTTGAAAATGGCTGTTTGAGAGATTACTGCAGTTATAGCCTCTAGACTAGTATATTCTCTTTTGGTAGCAAATAAGGTCATGTGTTCCCAATTACAGAAATAAAGAGCAGAAGTTCAGCATCTCCCAGTTTTGAATAGATCATCTTTCTTTGTTCTTGGAAAGCTCTGTAAGTCTTCAGCTTAGAAATAAATACTATATCTCAGACTTTGTATGAAGTTTCATACTGTTTTAAGTCAGCTTTGAAAAAGGTACAGAATCTTATTTCCTACATGTTTAAAATTTTATTTACTTAATTATTATTATTATTTTTTTTATTTTAGAGAGAGAGAGAGAGAGAGAGAGAGAGAGCATGAGTGGGGAAGAGGGGCAGAGGGAGAGAGAGAGAGGATCTTAAGCAGGCTTCATGCTCAGCACGGAGCCAAACACAGGACTGGATGCCAGGACTCTGGTATCCTGACCTGAGTTAAAATCAAGAGCTGGACACCCAACCGACTGAGCAACCCAGGCACCCCTTTCCTAACCTTTTATCGTAGAAGCTTTTATAAATGGGAAAACAAATGGAATTTGCATACTTCCTCCCTGTGCAATATACTCTGTGACTTGGCTTAGGTCAGTTCAGAGTTTTGACCATATTATAAACTTTTTTTGATCCTATTATGTAAGCTTATATCACCTCTGTTATATAATAGACTTAAAGATACACAACTTTTAGAAGTTATTAAGATCCCTTGAGTACTTTTTTAAGATTTTATTTTTAAATAATCTCTACACCCAATTGGGCCTCAAACTCACAACCCTGAGATCAAGAGCTGTGTGTTACACTGACTGAGCCACCAGTTGCCCCCAGGATCCCTTGAGTATCATTTAAAACATAACTAGGGAAGCACAGAGTGGATCACAGAAAGATATAATCTTTAAGGTCATAAATTATGATTCCCTGAAAAAGTCCTTTGTCCTTTGTCCAGCCTACCTCTAACTTGCTGTGTCCCTGTAGAAGCCACCTCATCCCTCTATAGGGATGTTTATTCACTGTAAATTAAAGAGGGTGAGCTAGATCCATGAATTTCAAATATGCTTTTCTCCATAGACCACTTTTTATAAATGAAATGCTAATGTACATAAGTGAGTATATATGGAAGATTTAAAATTGTATGCATATTTGATATGTAGAGGTAAAATTGTTAAAACATACATATATATGAAATATATAGGTAAAAATACATAAACATACATATAACAAAATCACCACTGAATTTGCCCTTTTCCCACTATCTCAAATCCAATCCCTATTCTTGCAATACCTCTAAAAAGAGCTTTAAGGTTCCAAGGAATAGTATTTGAAAACCACTAAGCTAATGAACTACTAAGATCCTTTTTTAGTTCTATTTTCTGTAGTGTTACCCTACCACTGGAGAGTCATTTGTGTTTTTTGTATCCTTATGCATCCTAGGATAAACTTGCTGGTAATAAAACTTCCTGGGAAGTTCAAATAACAATAGTTCACATACTTCTACCTTGAAAGACTTTAAAGTTATGGGATGATTCTCATTTCTGAAAAATCACAGAAGAGTTATAGTTAAGATTCATTAATTTTATTTAGCATCTTCTTGCTTTCTACAAACTTATTTTAGACTTGTTTTGGGTGTGATAATCATCATTGATTACATGTATGCATAGTTGACATGTCATGAATTCAGCATCGTGGTTGGTAAAGAAATGATGAATTGGTACTGAATCCTTCAGAAGAAAGATGTTTCTTTAGTTTGGATGTTTCCCAATGGGATTTTCAACCCACTTTTTCTGTCATGTCACTGGAGAATAAAGTTCAAGGTAATGTTCCCCCATGCAACACTCTTCTCAGGGACACCGCATTCTATCAGCTCCACATTAATAGAACTAGCTGTGGATGTATGTGCAGTCCACTGAGTCCTATATGTAGTTCTACTCTTTTCCTCCCTATTGATCTGGAGCACATCAGATCAGTTTTGTCCCCATTACAAAAATTTGCCTTTTAACAAAGATGAAGTTTAGCTCATCTTATTAGTCCCTTTGTCAGTCATTCCAATCACGTAGTAAATTTTGCTAAGTCAGAATGAATGAGAACATGAATGTAATCATAGATATAGAGATGGTTAGTCATGCATCCATCCAACTGTGATTAGCAAGATAGAGAAAAGTAGATTCTAAGATGAAGCGGAAGGAGCGTCTGGGTGGCTCAGTTGGTGGAGCATCTGACTCTTGATTTCAGCTTAGGTCATGTCCCAGGGTCTAGGAATAGGGCCCTACTTCAGGCTCCACATTGAATATGAATCCTGCTTAAGATTATCTCTCTCTCTACCCTCTTCCCCATTTGTGCTCTCCTTCTTTCTTAGAAAGAAAGAAAGAAAGAAAGAGAAAAAGAGAGAAAGAAAAAAGAAAAAGAACAATAAATTAATATGAACCTGAAAAAGGAAGACTGTTAATAAAGTCTTCAAGGAGATTTTTCTTAGGGAGATATACCTGAGAGCTATGTATAAATATTCTGAATAACACTGATGTTAAACATATAGAATTGTTAAAGCCTGGATAAAGGTATCAAGCATGGGACTTGCAGGTTTATTAACTACATTGGTGAAGAATGTAGTTACAAAGAAAGCACAGTCTTAATTAAAAGCCAATATAGATTTTCTTAGGAGCCCTTCCAGAGATTATCCAGCTTCTCAAGAGATAAAGCTGAGGTTTGAGGTTTATTAGAAAATGGATAGTAGAAGTAAGGTACATTCTAGTCAAAAGCACCAAATCTCTCCAGGGATCAGGGGCTCCAGAAAGGACTGGGATATCACAGGGCGGAAGACAGTGAGCTTGGGCATGGTACTATTAAGTGTAATCATGTAAAGATAACTAACAAGAGGCTGTGCCTATGACTCTCAAAATACCTTGCCCTGTGGTCAGGTTTAGCATAAAATAGGAAGTTCTTTAAAAGAATGGAGAGTAGGGAGAAGCCAGAATCTATGGATACATTCTCTTAGTTATCTCGCTCTTAGCAGGGAAATTTAAACTATATGTATTTATTATTAACCTTCAGCCTTTTAAGGGAGTTGTCTCTCTTAGGAACGTCCTGGGGGATGGGTGACGATGTGAATTGGGGAAGCTAAGCTAAACTGCACTTCAGAATAATAGAAAAAAAAAATACAAGAGAAAGATTGTGGGCAAGAGGTGAGGAAGTGTGGCTAGAGAAGTTGGAGCGAAGATCAGAAAGGAGGCCAGAATGGAAGAACTGCATCCAGTTTTGAACCAAACATCCACCATGTAGCGCCATACCCCATTTAATCACACTGCCACCTTCCGGGCAAAAGCGGTAATTAATGGATTTGAATGTAGAAGATACTTTATCCCTTCATCTCAGCCTTAAAAACTTGCTCCAGAGGACAAAGGGAGTCAACTGCAAATCTTATTTTTCTACTACACATGAGGGAGAACAAGAAATTAGAAAACTAGAAACTAGGTATAGAATATATACATATCAGGATTGCACCTTCCAAAGCTTTCTTACAGAAAACAGCCCTCATATTTTACAATCCGCAGTTAGGACGTTTTATTTATATCTAGTTCTAATTTCCCTTGCTTAAAATTTAACCCGTTTCTACCTAGTAATCTGTGGATATAAGGATAGTGAGTCAAAAGATAAGTAGATTCTTTTTTAAGACATTTGAAAACTGCTAGTAAGTGACCTTGTGGTCTTTTCTCATTTCATACCACACAATGTTCATTTTGAATTGTAAAGTAGATGGCACCAGTGTGACCTGCTAAAAAAAATGTTTTATAAAACATAGTTTCAATATGTAATTGTTTTCAGGCTTCACACAGAGTGTTCCCATTGTAACTAATTCTCCTTCCTGTTTGAAATACATCCAAGATGAGGAATTCAACTCCTTGTAATTAATATGCATGGAATATTCATATATATATTTCATATATATATATATATTTCATATATATATATATTTCATATATATATATATATTTCATATATATATTTCATATATATATTTCATATATATATTTCATATATATATATATATATATATATATATATATGAAATCGAGAAAAAAATAATTCCCAACATCCATGATTTCATGCTATTGCAATGTGGCACAACATTTTCTTTGTGTCAAGGAATTTATATGACTGATATTGTTTTAGTTAGGATAAATTACAGCAGAATGTGTCAGCTTTTAACCAGTGGCATTCTAGAATGTGAATGAGCCATTGCTGTAATGCTCTCTCTGATGCTGCAGCTTTATCATGGAACAGCAGGTAACTGACCTGTACCTGGATCACCAATGAGTTAGGACAGCAGCTCCTAAGCCTGTAGTGATAGTCCAAGTAGTAGCTGTTGTAATAACTACAATATATTGAGCATCTACTGTTTGTCAGACATTGGATTTGGTGCTTTACACAATTCAGCTCATTTTGTCCTCAGAATGATCGTATGAGGTAAAAGTGAAATCACCCAGCTTGTTAATCAGGGAGCTAAAGAAAAATGTGATCTAATTCTAAATGCCAATTTGTTATTGTTGCCATTGTTGTTCTTGTTTTACTTGCTTTTCTCCACTTTCTGAACTGACTCCGTGATGCACAGTTCTGCTTCATGGTATTCCGAAAATGAGTCAGTAGGCTTTTTCCTTTTAACCTTGTGCAACTCAAGAACATCTCTGTATTTTGTCTGCCTTCTTTCTTGAGCTCTTCATATAAGCCTTAAACCATGAACCATGCAGATGTTTCAAGAAATAGAAAATGGACTTTGACACGGCTCCGTTTTTTGGAGATCTAGCTAGTTCCTGAGGCATTCAGTTTATTGACTCTTCCCCTCAGTCAGACTATAAACTGCACTGCCTTCTTCCTCTCTGGCATTTGACCAGTCCGTAGAACCATAAACTCTTTGAAATGAAAGGGACCACAGAGAGTAACCTATAATCTAATTCTCCCCATCCCTGACCCCATTTTGGAAGCAGAAAAGTTTTGCTAGTCTTTAACATTTCTAGTCAAATAGGGTCAAGAAAAACTGTTAGAAACAATGTCAGTGCTTATGTGGCAAAGATTTTTATTGGAGAAATATTTTTTTTTAAAAAAACTCAAAAAAAGGGGAGCCTGGGTGGCTCAGTTGGTTAAGCATCCGACTTCAGCTCAGGTCATGATCTCACAGTCTGTGAGTTTGAGCCCCATGTCGGGCTCTGTGCTGACAGCTCAGAGCCTGGAGACTGCTTTGGATTCTATGTCTCCCTCTCTCTCTGCCCCTCCCCAGTCACGCTTTGTCTCTCTCTGTCTCTGACAAATGAATAAACCTTATTTTTTTTTTAAATAAAAAACTCATAAATGAAATTTGAAGTCAAATAGAGAATTAAAACTTTGTCTATTAGGCAAGTGTGTGAAAGCAGTGCTATTATAATTTGTATGGGACTTTAATGTAATTCTAAAGTTAGGTCTGTGAAGTTAACTTATACCATGATAATGACATCATCACTTCTCAAACAACTGGATAAGAGGATTATGCATAGAGAGGTATGGAGGTTGAGGCCCCAGCAATCCCCTGAAGGAAATTCAAAGCACTGTGTTGACCAAAGTCCTCCCTAGACAACTGAACCTGATCATTAAATTTTTTGGAAGTCACATAGTTAATTAAGTAGCTAAAATTCATGTCTTGAAATTCTGCTTTCCCAATATAGTATTTGCAGCAATAAAAATAGTGGTAATTACTATTAACTGAATGCTTACTATGTGCCAGGCACTATGTTGCGCATTTGACAGGAATTATCACATTAGGTCCTCAACATAAATCCTGTGAGGTACCCATTATTAGTATTCCTCATTTTGTAGTTGAGGAAACTGAGGCCTCATGAAGTAAACTGACTAACCCAGGATTGCAGGGAAAATAAGAGAATTTCATGGGTTCGTATCCCTTAAAAATTATAAAATATTACCTTTAGTGATAGTATATATGTAAACACATCAACTGAGTTAGTAAACCTAATGTCCTTAGCACAGTGGCTGACTCCTGTGAGTGCCTAGGAAGTGTTGTTCCTTTTTTTTTACCTTTGTTTGTAGTGTAACTTATAAAAAAAATCAAGAACTCTACATGTGAACAATGACTTAACCTATAAGGGCTCTTTTTCCATAAGGCAGCCAGCCTTCTCGGGCACATCTCAGAACTGAGCACTTATACAAAGCTAGGTATTGTGAATAAATCACACTAGCGCTGCGATTGAAAGAAGATATACTTCTATTCAGAGGGGTTAAAGCAATAAAGTACACAGAGAAGGGCGGAGTATAAGAAGTCAACTGGATGCTAAAACACCTCTGATTCTGTTGTTTAAAAATTGGTCAGAATCCTCTAGGGAAGCGGTTCCAGGCAGGGGTTTAATCCGAAAGAAAGAGACAGTGCCTGAACATTATCGCCGGGTCCAACTGTGAAGACTTTCTCCATGTAACCTTCCTACTCAGGGCTGCCAGGTGGTCCAGTCTTTACAACAATGTCACTGCCTGCCTTTCCCTACCTGTCCAGACCCTATGCTCCTCCCCTCATACTCTTGGTTGTGTTGTTTCCAGATTGTTCTCTTTGTAGCCTGACTCTCATTTTCCTTACCAGGCCCCAGGCTGGGTAGGACCCCTGTTTAGTTTACCGTTTCATCCCAGCTCAGCAAAAAGGGCTTCAGCCTCCTTCTCCATTTCTAGAAAGACAACAAGCTAAAAAACGAGATCTGGTTAGATCAGTTCCTGGGGCCTAAAGTGTTACTTCAGGATGGACTCTAAAGCAGAGGGGCTAGAAATGTGAAGAATGCAGTGGCTTAGTGAGATCTGGCAATTAGATTCCAATATCTCTGGTATCTACTTATTTTTTCATGAATCCTTACCAATAATAACGTGTAAAGGCATTACTTTGTCATAATTACCAACTGCACATTGGGTTAAAAGGTGTGATTGAGGGTGCAATTGACTACCCTAGGGGAAAAAGTTGGCCCACTAAAGATGCTCTGAGTTTCTTGCTTGGAAAATTAGTCCCAATTGTTTGAGTCTTCTTGTTAAAACTGAATCTAATTGTATATGAATCAGCAAGTGTTTTCTAGGGTAATATAAAAAACAAAAGGCAAATCTGCTTTTAGTAAACGTGCTTTTAATTGAGATATGATTGAAATTGAGAAAACCATTTTATATACATAGGTATGAAATTACACCCTTACCTAGAAATACACCTGAAATTTCTCCATAATTATAAGACACTTCTCATGTAAATAAAGAACTAGACAGTCCTCATTGTTTAAAGTCAGGATGGCTAATCTTTTTCATCCCTGGTCAGTTAGTAATAGCCATATGCAATAAAGTACTAGGAGCTGCTTTGGGGCTTGGAGAGAAAAATTGTTGCCATTAATTGGTGATATCTATTAGAGAAAAAAGGGGCATAATGTAGCTGCTTGCCATTTAAGTGGGCCTAATGACCTCATAATCATTCTTTATGTGTAAACTCTGCCATTAAATTTGCATGCAAATAAAAGTTGTAGCAAAAGCAGGGTTTATACATAGATACAAATGTGTGCTTTTTAGAAATTTTGACGTTTTTGGTAATTTGTCACCTAGAAAGAACACACTATGTGTGAATCCTGCAAAGCATTAAAACTCTTTGTGGATATTGCAAACCAAAAATAAAAAGTAATTAGTAATTTTGGTTCTCAATGGCCACCCCTGTAATCACCGCCCAGATTGAAAATACTATATCAACAATCCTGAAGCCACCTTTGTGCCATTTTCAGCCACTGCCCACCCCCTACAAATGTAACAACTATCCTGATTTCAAAAATTGCATTATTTTCTGCTTTTGAATTTTATGTAAAAGTAACAATACAGTATGTACGATTTTGTGTCTCGGTGTTTTTTTTCTACAAAATGCTGTTTGAGTGTTTATCCCATGTTGATATATATGTAGCTCATAAATTCTCATGAACTTTTGTCTGAAGTGTAAATTCAGGGTGAAACTCAGATATGCTAATTGTTTACATCATAATTTGGTGTATAGGACTACATGAGCACTTAAAGCTGTTGTCAGTTTACAGTAATCATTTGACTACAATTTAATGTCCAAACTCTTGCTTAGATTTGCCCCCACCGAACATTTCTTACGGGAAATCTTCCTAGACCTCCCCGTTCAGAATTAAGACTCCTGTCTCTGTGTCCTCATGAAACCTGGGACATGTCTCTATTAGAGCTCTTGAAGCATTGCAGTAGTTGTCTGCTGAGTGGCCTGCTGTAGCCCCTTGGACTATGGGTGTGTTGTAGGGGAAACTGAGTTTTCTCATTTTGTACCGTTGTGCCCAGCACAGTGCCTTTGCCATCATGGGCTTTCAATATCTGTTGCAGGAAGAGAGAACAGTGAGTTGTTTGTTCTCCATTACAAAGAAATGTTACAATCTGTTTTCATTCCTAATTTTTTTTTTATTTTTTTATTTTAGAGAGAGACAGAGAGTGAGGGCAAGTGGTGGAGAGGAGCAGAGGGAGAGAGAGAGTATCCTAAGCAGGCTCCACACTCAGTGCAGGGCTCAATCCCACCACCCTGGGATCATGACCTGAGCCAAAATCAAGAGTCTGATGTTCAACCAGCTGAGCCACCCAGGTGCCCCAGTTTAATTTTTTTTTTTTTTTTAATAAATGCCACTCTGCTTACAGATTGTACGGAGTGAGTTGTGAGATAGGGTTTGCTCTCTGTGCAAGGAGTTGTAAAGTATCTGAGATGACTTTTGCTTGTCCTGTGGTTTTCACCTGTAGTTTACCATCTCCACTGGTAATTCTTATCTCAACACTTCTCTCCATCCCCTCATATTTCTCTTGTTTTAGACTCTGTGCTTCCCAGGTTTCCTCAATGTTTTCTCCTTGCCTGAATGACTCATCTCAGCATCATCAACTAGTAAGAAACAGGGCAAACAGAACATGCTAGTGGGTGTTGCACATATTAATCACTGAGGTAACATGGCCGACTTCTGTCTCTATCCGTGGGGTGGTTTTTATATGCAACTAGGAGACCAGCTGGAGGGAGGTGCTAAGACCACCACTCCAGGCTCACTCTAGCTTCACTGTGAACATTTTGAAGCCTAACACAGCTGTCACAACTGGCAGATTCCACAGCTAAGATGCTGAGTCAAAGAGTCAAGCTTGTCCTAGAGCCCTAACAAATGGAATTGACCACTGACCTCCAAAGGCTGAGTTAGCATTCCTGCTTGTACTGTGAACACTTCCCGTTATTAGTTAGCCTTTAGCTTTATCACACTTCTAGACTTCAATAGTTTGGAATGCTAAGAAATTAAGGCCTAACCCTTAATGATAGAGGAAGTGATTTGCTTTTATTGTTGTACAAAAACATTTTCTACCACTGGATCATTTAATTTGATTCTGTAGTTTAAAATGTACAGTTCTTAAAGAAATGTTCTATTTCTGTAGCTTTTCTATTAGTTGCAAAAGTAAAGCGCATTTTTCATTGTTTCATTTAACAATGTTTATTAACACAGTTTTTCCCCAGACATCCTACTGGCTGTTAGAGAGACATTGATGAAATATATAGTCCTCACCTTCATAAAATTTCCAATCTAGTGACTTTGTAAAATATTCCTATGGGGCAAAGGATTACTGCTACTATACCTGCTACTATATCTCTTGGAATATTTTTTAGTTTCATGATAAGAGGAAACATTTGTAGTTTAAGGGTGTTTCAGTTGCTCTCAGAAATCCAGTAGTGAACAGAAAAACTTAAAAATTATTCTCACTGCTTGCATTTGGGGAAAGGGGGTTGCATAATATGAAATAAGTCTAGAATACTTTATTTTCTTAGGCCAAAATATTTTCCCTGGGCTAGAGGGATATTTTCATTTTAAATAAATTGTTTATTTAATCACCTCCTAACAAGGTTGTGCCAGCCAAGTTAAATATTTAAATTTATTTTATTTAAATAAACCTTAAAACCAACACATTTCTTCTTCACTTAGTTGAATTTAGCCTTTAATTTTTCAAACTTAAAATAAACTGGGAAATTTTAATGTACACATAGAAAGGGAACATGTGAGGGGAACATCAGGAAAAATAGTTGGAAAGAAATGAATTTTAAACAAAAGTAAGTCATAGAATTAATATTTGACATAATTTAACTGACTGTCCAATGTCCGTCTTTACGGATAATCTTTAGGAGACTTTTATTTTTATAGATCTTAGTTAAATGTTATAAAATGTTTAGGGCCTTGTTTCACTAATAAGGGAAATGAACTTTTCCTTTCCCCAGATAACTGCCACTAGCTAGTTTGCCTGCTTTCGAAATAAACTCATTTTACTATTACCATGGTTGCGTTATGGTTATGTTCCCGGTTATATTCCCTTATAACATCGTGTAAAATCCATGCCTTTAACTGGGTTAATCTACGCAAATGACCATTTCATCCAATGGGATCTAATAGGGGCTTTTGAAAGAACTGTCAAAGACTAGATTCCATGTTGAAAATCAGAAGGCAACGTCATTCGTGTCCCACTCCAGTTCACCATAAAGGATTTGCCCATAAAGGTTACAACTGCCATACAAGGGAACGATGGAAAACAACCTGTTTGCCAATGTCAGATTATTATCAGACTTTAACGATGAGCCACATTATTACATGATTCTCAGCCATACATCTGGACTACAAGCATTTCTGTGCAGTTATAACAGCTCTGGTCCTATGCTACTACTTGTGAAGTCAGTCTAACTTCAGAACCCACCCCATTTAGTATACCCTGTCTCTTCTGTACAAACTGTGGTCAATTCCATAAAGAACTTGTATGGACTTTAGCCAGTAGTCAGAAAAAGTGTGATATTTGGTTTATAAACTTTGTTTATGAGACTTTAGTAAATTTTAAGGTAATTTCACACTTGAATCACCTCCTTCTTCCACCTATGTATCCTTGGTCATCCCTTCTTTTTTTTATTTTTTTAATTTTATTTATTTTTGACACAGAGAGAGCAAGCGAGCATGAGCTAGGGAGGGGCAGAGAGAGAGGGAGACATAGAATCAGAAGCAGGCTTCAGGCTCCAAGCTGTCAGCATAGAGCCTGAGGTGGGGCTTGAACTCACAAACCATGAGAACATGATCTGGGCCGAAGTCGGATGCTTAACCCACTGAGCCACCCAGGCTCCCCAGTCATCCCTTCTTAAATAACTAGATTTTGAAGTTTTGTTTGTGTATTTTTCTTTTTCCACTTCTGGTTTGTCTAGATGGTGATTATACTTTCTTTATAAAGTGCTGGTAATTTAATGTGTAATTCTTTTAAAATCCTCACATGTAATTTTCTAGTAAAAAAATGCTTGAATTTCCAATACACAAATAAATTTTAGATAATTTACTTCAATAAACTGGATAATTTGTTCAAAGCATCAAACACATTTGCTTCCATAATTCATGCCATTTGTGTATTAGTGAATGTATACATAAGAGATACAGAAAGAATACAGAATACAGACCTACACACGCAAACTTGGGCTTCCCAAAATATTTTAAATTAAAGTACCAAATTCCCTTGGTGCCAATCGCTCTAGGCGTTTTCACTCAGTCACTTCCTAAATATTGCATAGGGATAAACTACTCTGTAAATTTCAATTCACATAAAGTAGATTTAATTGAATACCAAATGAATGCTGTATTGTCTTCTCAATAGGTGCTTTAAAGTCTTCCTTGACTTTCTATATTCATTAGTGCCCAAACTTAGAATGTGAATCTATTTGAAGAGAAAAAAAGAAAAAAAAATTACTCTCAGGACAATCTTTTTTTTTAAATCGTATTTTTTTTTTTAACGTTTATTTATTTTTGAGACAGAGAGAGACAGAGCATGAATGGGAGAGGGTCAGAGAGAGGGAGACACAGAATCGGAAGCAGGCTCCAGGCTCTGAGCCATCAGCCCAGAGCCCGACGCGGGGCTCGAACTCACGGACCACGAGATCGTGACCTGAGTCGAAGTCGGACACTTAACCGACTGAGCCACCCAGGCGCCCCGTCAGGACAATCTTTTTAAATGTGTGACAGTCTGTTTTGGCTATGATAGAATAGATTCATGTAGTCAGGAGAAAAGTCTGTGCCTTGTGTATCAACTCAGGTTGGAACTTGCAATTTCTTAAAACATTTGGTGGGAAAGGGAGTTAAATCCATGAAAACTTGTATAGAGTTTGGTCTCAATCCTAGCTATTTCTGATTTAGTATAACATCCTGAATAAATTAATTCATGCTACTGGAGAGAAGGAAATATTCCCTGTAATATAGACGTTCTGACTAAGGGAAGTAAAAGTTAGAAAATAAGGCCTGGTTTCCTCAGAATAATTCTGGTGACTTAAAAGATATTTGGGGAAGGTCTGAGTAGGTCTGAGTTGCTTTTACTGGTAGGTGGGTAGGTGGAAATTATGCTACATATACAGATATTTAATCTGGAATCTTTAATGGAAAGTGAGTTCTTTTTTCTCAGTTATCTAAGAAACCCTGTAAGCATTTTACAGACAGAAATAAAAAGCGCTTTGAAAGTTTGGCGTCACATGTTTAATCTTCCTGTGCCAGAAATAGGCCAGATGGCCCTGTCTTGGAATAGCTTTATAGATACTCTGTTTTGTTGCATGGGTAGTTTTAATCTTTGATATCATTTGGATATCAAACTTTATCTGCTTGACTGCATTCAAAGTATCTCTATCTCTTTAGGCCCTGACATATGACAGCATATGACAGCCTAGAGCTGAGCTAATGAAATTCAAAGGCTGCTTGGAATTGCTGACATAATTACTGAAGAAATTGGGTAGCTCCTGAAGCCAGTGGACTTCAAAATTAGGGTCTACCACTTACAAACTGGCTTGATTCTGGACAAGGGGTTAAAACTACCCATGGAGTTCCTGTGAAGGTTCAATGGAAGAATACATGGAAAGTGCTCACCGGGAACATCTGGGTAGCTCAGTGGGTTAAGGGTGCGCCTCTTGATTCTGCCTCGGGTCATGATCTCTCGGTTCATGAGTTCAAGCCCCTCATTGAGCTCTGCGTTGGCATGCTGAGCTTGCTTGGGATTCTCTCACTCTCTCCCTCTCTTCCCCTCCCCTACCCACACTTCTCTGTCTCTCTCAAATAAATAAACTTAAAAATTTATTTAAAAAAAAAGGAAAATGCTCACCTGGCACAATCCTGGTTTCACAGCAAGCTGAATAAATATTAACCACTTTATTATTATCAGAAGGCAAAAAACTCCTATTAATGTTTTCTTGTTTATGTTTTTATAACTTAAAGTTGTTAGTTCTGACACAAGTTATGCTTTGATACAGTGTACTATTTGAGGATATAAGGATTTTAGCTGTTTAGAAAATGGTATATGATATGACATATACATGATTTTCACATCAGAATGTTCACGAGTGCAATGATAATGGAAATTTTACTGAGAAAATGTCGTGACAGCTCTAGGTGAAACCTAATTATTCTTTAAGTTGAAGATTAATATGCGTAAATCTGAATCTAAACTTATTATTCTATTAAATAAATTCACAAGAATATGGAAGAAATTAACTTCACTGCTAGCTAAATCTAGACTAGAAGCTTCTTTGATACAGCCTTTTTAAAATATATATTATTTTCTTTATTCATTCTTTAATATACATAAATGATTTCTATTTCAATAGTAGCCTATAATGAGGCCTTAAGAAGATAGAGATAGAGTTTTTTTGGAAGTAGTTCAACCAGGCTTTTTATTTAGGATAATTTTCTGTTGTTTTTCATAGAGTAGTTTCAGTGTATTTCTATAAAGACAAATATATAGTCTCTTGTACGTTCTAGGTACTGGAGATATGATAGTGCCTCCTTCCTTCCCTTCATAGAGCTTACTAAGCAAAAATAATTAAACAGACTGTTTCCAATATTGCAAGTGCAGTGAAGACAATACCCAAAAGACTGGTTAATGAGGGGTGTGTGTGTGTGTGTGTGTGTGTGTGTGTGTGTGTTGGAGATGAGCTTTTGTTAAGGTGGTCAGGGAAGCTGAGAACTAAAGGAACTAGCAGAGCAAAATTGGGTAGAAGACGATTACAATGTAAAATCCTTGAATATCTAGTAGGTATGAAGAGCAGAAAGAAGGCCATCTTTTTCAATCCTTTAAAAAAAGGAAAGAAATGAGAAAATGCCCTCTAAAGACCTTGAATTTATATGGTATTCACATTCACATTTGCTGTGAAAATCTGGAAATGTCAGAATCATGGGTTCCCTGCTGTCAATCCTCAGTGTTGATCTTTGTCTGGGTTGTTTTCTTTGTGTATCTGACCCTGACCTCTGGTGCTAGAATGTTGTTCCTGCAAGCCCTGGTAGGCCAAAGTCAGAGAAAGTGAACTTGACCTAGGGATAGAAGGAAAGACTTCTAGAGTACAAGTGCCCTCACAATGCTTTGTTGTAAATCTCTCCTCTTTATGCAAAGTGTGAGGATCTCCTGGGATTTGTTTTGCTAGATTTGAATGGCATTTTTTATTAGGCCCTCTATTTTCCAAAGCTTCTTTCAGCCAAGGAAATGAAAGAACTTCCAGAAATGGGTAAGAACTATTTAGTAATGTGACCACTTAAAAACAAACAAACAAACAAACAAAAGAACAACAACAATAAAAGTAGCATCTATATTTCTTCATGGTAAATATACCTTAACTTTAGATAGCAAGTTTCCCATGAAGCAATCCGTATTGAATTGTCCTTTGCTATGAGTACATGGATTTCAGTGTCCTGATGCTATGGGCTAAATTTAGTTAAGGTTTGAGTTCAAAATGTAATTGGTTAGTAGATATATGTGTGTACAAAAAAATGATTATATGAGCTAGCTGGTGTAATCTTCCCAAAGCATATATTGACCTTCAGCTGGTAGTAAGGTATGCTCACTGTGACACAATAAATAGCACAAAAGACAGAAGTTCTAATTGAGAAGACTGCTCACAACATATGTAGTGTTCTTTTCTCTGGCCACCTGTAAGCAGTTCATGAATGGATTCTATTAGCTTCAAAGAACAAATATACTCTGGGCTGTATTAACCAAAGCCCATCACCGGTTATCTCCACCGCCATAATTCTGTGCTCATAATCCAAGTTCTCAAGTACTTTCTGGATCATAAAACAACAAAATAATGGCAAAATCGATAATAACAACAAAAATAAGTAACACAAGGTTTTAGTGTGAAATAGATTGCATTCTAATTCTTCTGAGTTCCTAACATTCATTATAGATGGGTGGGTGGATGGATAAATAGATAGATACAGAGAAATATATGCACATATACATGCACACTATATATTCTGTCAACCGTAGCATATTTTTAGGTAACGCTTAGCATTCATTGACCATAGAAAATAACAGTTTCCTCTGCCCAGATATGTCTCTTTAAGCAGAGATGATAATGCAGCTAAATAGAACTACTTAGAAACAACTCCAAAATGAGCCAGAGACAGTAGAAAGAAAGAATGCTTCTAAACATAGTCCTGTGTTCCATGAACTCAGTAATATCACTTTATACCATCTAAACTTCACACAATTAAATTTTACCAAGTTTACTGTTGTCCTGATGCTTTCCATTTCTTTTGATGACAGTTTTGCCTTCTTGGACTCCAAGTAGTCTAACTGGGGCTTATCAGTTGATATTTATCTTAATTAAAACAGATTTTTTTCATCCTTTTGCTCTGAGCCTCCTACTTTGAGTCTGAAAGGTCACTTTAAATGTGCACATTATGTGGGAAACCACATAATGAATTCATGCCGTATTAAAAGGAGGGTTCTTTTTCTCAAGTTTCAGAGCTTATGTTGAATAAACCACTTGGTTTTGTCTGAATTTTTTAAAAAGGAGCTTATTGTGCTGTTTCTTTAATGCACTCACAACACTAAGTGAGAAAATCCTAAATTTTCATTTAATCTTTTTTCAGAAAAATGCGTTTTGCTCAGTAATTGCAATTAAACTCTGTGGGAGTGTAACAGCTGCTACAACTGTAACAAATTTAAGGGGTATTCTTTGGTTGCATTACTTTAAAGATTTCTTATATTGTCTATCTTTAATCTAGCAACTCTACTTTTTAGTATTTGCTTATATGCCTGTGTGTAGGTAAAAAAATACATGCACAAAGATAATCTACAGCATTGTTTGTAATAGAAGACTAGAAACAGCCTAAATGTTGGTCAGAATGGGGTTGATTGAACAGTTTATGGAGCAGCAATAACTGAATATTGTGTAGCTTTGAGGATGATCTCTTATATTCTGATAT
Source organism: Panthera onca (assembly GCF_046562875.1). Classification (NCBI taxonomy): domain Eukaryota; kingdom Metazoa; phylum Chordata; class Mammalia; order Carnivora; family Felidae; genus Panthera; species Panthera onca. The sequence goes on from NC_138339.1 coordinate 112,098,540, forward strand.
GGAGCTCTGTCCAGGTGTTGTTTATTATTATTATTGTCATAATTTGAAAAGATTTCTCATTCTCACAGGTATCCACTTTCATTAGTTTTGTGTATCCTTTAGAGTTTGTTTATGTAAGTGCAGACAATGAGAATATGAATTCTATTCATCCCCCTTTTTTATACAAAAAGGAGAACAGTTCATAGTTTGTTATGCAGCTTGTGTTTTTGTTTGTTTGTTTAACTTGACAATATGGTAGTATGTGAAGAGCCTTCCTGATCTTTCTTGGGAGAGCTTTATTGAATTAATTCTCGTACCATACTATTCACCTATTGAAAGTGTACAATTCATTGATTTTGAGTATAGTCACACAGTTGTGCACCCATCACCACAGTCAATTTTAGAACATTATGTCACCCTAGAGGAAACACAGGATAATCTATCTATTACCCTCCATTTCCCCCTTCACTCACCCCACTCTCAGCCCTAGGCAACTACTAATCTCTTTCTCTAAATGTGCCTGTTCTGAATGTTTCATATAAATAGAAGCAAATAGTATTTGATCTTTCATGACTGGCTCTTTCACTCAATATAATGCTTTCAGGGTTCATCTGTGTTGTAGCATGTAACAGTATTTCATGCTTTTTTATGGAGAAATAGTATTATATTGCTATACCACATTTTGTTTATTCATCAATCAGTTGATAGACATTTGGGTTATTTTCCTCTTTTGGCTAATTATGAATTATGCTGCTGTGGATATTTATGTAAAAGTTTTTGTGTGGGCATATGTTTTTATTTCTTTTGGGTGTGTACCCAGTAGTGGAACTGCTGGATCAAATAGTACCTCTCTCTGTTTAATTTTCTGTTTTCCAAAGTGGCTCTATTCTCACTCTTTTTACTGCAGAAAATTATTCCACTGAGTAACTTGCATCATTATTAATTCGGTTTAGGTATATGTTTTTAATGTTTGTTTACTTTTGAGAGAGAGAGAGAGAGAGACAGAACGTGAACGGGAGAGGGGCAGAGAGAGAGGGAGACACAGAATATGAAGCAGGCTCCATCCTCCCAGGTGTCAGCAGAGACCCTAATGCGGGGCTCAAACTCACAAACCCTGAGATCATGACCTGAGCTCAAGTCAGACGCTTAATGAACTGAGCCACCCAGGCGCCCCAATTTAAGTATATTTTTAAATGAAAAAGTTAGGGCACAGCATTTCTTTTTATTTAATTGGAAAGACTTTTTATTTAATGGAAAGACTGTCAGCATACATGAATATGTTTTTACCTGCGGGCATTTTTCTGCATGTGCTCTCAAGACAATGGTAGTAGTTGCTCACTTTGGAAAGAAGGTAGCCTACAGGCTTGGGAATCTGAGGTGGAAAGGGGTTGAATACTCACTGTTTTGAAGTTAGGAGATTTTTGCTTTAGTGCAGTGATTAATTTTTCAATTGAAAATATGACTCATTCATGAAAAAAGCAGAAATGTATTTTTTTTGGTACTCCTCTGACAAATGGTGGACAGACGAAGGGCTTCTTGACCTGTGCTTTGTATCAGTCATTCTGAACTGTGAAGTGGTCAGTGCTGCACAACCTGTCTTATTTACTGCCTAGTTTGATGTCATTTTAGATGTTAGAGCAAAATTTAATGTCTGCTTTCTATCTTTAAGAGCTTTGGTATCATTTCAAAGACAGACATTGTGAGTTCTTACTCTAAAATAATGTTTCCCAACTGTCCTATACAAGCCTATCCACATAAAAGGCAAAAAAAGAAAAAATGAAAAAAACTAGAGTGAACATCAGTGTGAATCATGGGGTTGAGAAACAAGAGAAGGATGGGTGAATTGAGCATGAAAGGTACTGTGTTAACAAGCAGGTCTGGTTGGTCTGGAGTCTTTCACAGTTCTCTGTACAGTGTGTCCAAGTATTGTGCACCGGTGACTGAAAGAGGGAACACCTCTGATCCCCTGCACAGCACCTGTCCTGTAGTTCTGAAACGGCCTTGTGCTGCTCTCACCCATGCTTGGAAATCAGCTGTTGTCGTAGGAGCTTTTCTTTTTTTTAAGACAAAATCTATGCTGATTATGTCTTTATTTATTTATTTGCTTTGAGAGAGGGAGACAGAGAGAGTGCAAGTGGGGGAGGGGCAGAGAGAGAAGGAGACACAGAATCCGAAGCAGTCTCCGGGCTCTGAGCTGTCAGCACAGAGCCTGACAAGGGCCTCAAACTCACGAACCACGAGATCATGATCTGAGCCAACTGAGCCACCCAAGCACTCTTTATACTGATATATCTTAAACATGGGAATCAATTCTGAATTCTGCCTTTGGTTAAGTTCTCTTGCCTTGTTATGTGACACAAAAGTGCTCACATTAATTTGCTTGCTGATTTTGTTCATCTTTGCAGTCACTCATTTATTCATGAAGCTCGTATTCATTCAGTACTGCTATGACACCACTCCTCAGTGAGTCATGGTTCCTTCTATGGTGCATTGGAGGGCATGATTTCCAGGTGGATAAAGAATAATGTAGCATTCCTTAATGGTCAAAATCCTTAAAGTTTTGTTGTTGTTTTTGTTTGTTTGTTTTTTACATTCATTAACCAAACCTGATTTTGAAAATTACATGACTTTGACTCACTTATTTCTATAAAATGAAAATGGTAATGTCAGCAATCAATATGAATTAGCTTAAAAGTACTTCAAGATATAGAGAAAACATTGTATAAAAATTCAATCGTAAGGGAGGATGTAAAATAATTTGGTTTTATCAGAAATTTATAAAACAGACATTCCTGGGGCGCCTGGGTGGCTCAGTTGGGTAAGCGCCAACTTCGGCTCAGGTCATGATCTCGCGGTTCGTGGGTTCGAGCACCTCATGGGGCTCTGTGGTGACAGCTCAGAGTCTGGAGCCTGCTTAGGATTCTGTGTCTGTCTGTCTGTCTCTCTCTCTCTCTGTGCCTCCCCTGCTTGTGCTCTGCCTTTCTCAAAAATACACATTAAAAATATTTTTAAAAATTTTTAAAAATAATTAAAAAAATAAAAACAGACATTCCTTCAAGCTAAAAAGTCTTTTTCAGAGGAACAAAACCATAGGTGAAGAAACACATACATTTTTCTGTAATTATTGCTTACATCCTGGTGTGAGAATGAGGAACTATGGCTACACATAGCTATGGGTTTGGAGGGGGGTTTGGAGTTGGAAGGGGTTGAGTGATGGAATTAAGAAAGATGCTACCAGAACAAGTATTACACCCAATTGACCTGCCTGTTTTAATAAGATGATTGTAAGCAAAGAGAAGTTCTTATTATATTTCATTTTATTTAAATATGGAGATATTTTACATGATAAAATTTGTTCCTTTTAAACCATGATACATTTTCCCTTAAATAAATATTATTTATTTCTAGAGAAGAGTACAATGAATAATCACAGCATTTTTTCAGATATAGAGATTTTACTGCTATGAGGCAACCAGTAATTCATTTGCCCAATGTCAATAGAGTTAACAAAGAATTTTGTGTCATAAAAACCTCACAGTTGACTACTCTTTTTCCTCATCCAAAAAGAAAAAAGAAAATTTGTTGATATTCTTTTGTATAATATGACTAGAGAATGTGACTGAACCGTTGATCCTGATCTAGTTACAATTGCTAAGAACCCTGATTGTGTTATGCATATTGTTATGCTGGGAGAGCACAGGTATCCAGTGAAGAAGACAATGGCAAGGGTATTGCTGGGCATTTGTTTATTTCTGGATCCCATTCTCTCCATTCCATATTATCACTTTTCCACTTACAATCTAGATAATGTGAATTGTTGCATTAACTCATTATTTAGTTATAAGAAAATGGGGTTGATAAGGCATCTGTGCAGGGAAAACAGTGACGTCTGGTCAACTGGGCTGAGGCTTGCAGAGGTGAAATCACCTGTGCACTGTCATGGCACTACAAGGTAGAGTGCCAACTCCAACCCACACTGCTGGACACCAGAGCCTATGACCTTCATGTTCTGCTCTACTGTGTCTCAGACAACTTGCCTTGGGAAACTGCCTTAATACAACGTTTTAAATAAACTACAGCACAGTAAAGTCTTGCCCCCAAGTCAAATATGAAATAATATTTCACAAGTTCTAACTCCATTCTGTTGTTGAGGACTCCTTTATATTTTAACCAAATAGGAAAAGGGGTGCCTGGGTGGTTCAGCTTGTTGAGCGTCCGACTGCAGCTCAGGTCATGATCTCGTGGTTTTTGGGTTCAAGCCCCAGACTGAGCTCGCTGCTGTCAGTGCAGAGCCAGTTTCAGATCCTCTGTCTCCCTCTCTACCCCTCCCCCACTTGCACTAGGTCAAAAATAAATAAAAATTTAAAAAAATAGAAAAACAGTACTAATTTTGACCTCATTGCCAGACAATCTGCAAAATATTTACAATCAACCCACCCTAACCCCTACACATTTTCTTTTATTAAAATAGCTTTCACTGGGGATGCCTGGGTGATTCAGTCGACTCAGCATCCAACTTGATTTCAGCTCAGGTCATGATCCCAAGGTCATAGGATCAAGTCCCATGTTGGGGAGAGTGGAACCTGTTTAAGACCCTACCCACTGTGTACTTTCTCTTTCTAAAAAAAAAAAAAAAAGAAAAGAAAAGAAAAAAACAGTTTTTATTGTAAAAGCAATTCATGTGCCTTATATAGACAAATCTATTGATTTTTTTTTTTTCTTTTGTAACTCCTTTCTTTGCTTTAAGAATTTGAGGGGTTTTTTTTCTATGCTGAGAGCAAGCAAGTATTTAGCTATATTTTCTCTATTTGTTGACTAAATTTTTACCTAATTGTTTTCGTTTTGTTTTGTTTTGTTTTGTTTTGTTTTTAAGTAGGCTTGATGCCCACTGTGGAACCCAATGAGGGGCTTGAACTCAGGACCCTGATACCAAAACCTGAGCTGAGATCAAGAGTCAGACGCTTAACTGACTGAGATACTCAGGCACCCCAATTTGCCTAATTATTTAATCTCTTTGGAATTTATTTTAATATAAATTAATTTTATTCCCAAGTAGTTAACCATATGTTCCAGGACCATTTGTTAAATATCCCCTACTTTGGGGTGCCTGGCTGCCACAGTCAGTGGAGTGTGTGACTCTTGACCTATCATGAGTTTGAGCCCCATGTTGAGTGTAGAGATAACATAAATAAATAAATATTTATAAATAAATAGATAAATAAATATCGTGTACTTTATTTATTGCCTTGTATTACACATAAAATCTTACATAAATATCTGTCATGTGTACACTTGTTAGGTGTAAAGTTACATTTTACAATTAGCATCATAATAGAAACCAGTAAGAAAAAAGAACCCTGTCCAGCCTCTTGATTGAAACATACTTTATTAAAACTATTGCAATTGTCTATTTTTATATTCGCCTTTGAAAACTTTTTATTGCTTGTGCCCATTTGCTAACCCCTGTAGAAACCTTTATCTTTTCTTGTCCCAGAGACTTGATTAGTTAATTATATTAGAGTAAGGCGAAATGAGAGTGGTTGGAACCTGGATGAGCTTTTCCACTGAGATAAAGCAGAGATTGATAGGACCTGGTGATACGCGGGTGGGGGTGGTAGATGGAAGCCATTTCCCTAATTGGCACTAGAGGGAGTTCCATCTGACCAGATTATGGAAATGTAAGATACCAACTGATAGTTAGGGACAAAACATGACAATGTTCTAACAAGTGGCTCAGAGTAGGTGTTTCTTAGAAATATATGCCCAGGGTGTAGACAAGACAACTTATTAGAATGTGGAAATAAAAAATTATATTTTTTCTCCTCCTTTCAAAATTTATCTTTGTAGTGTATTTTATAAAGTGGAATATTTTGGAAGGGGTGCCTGGGTGGCTCAGTTGGTTGAGCGTTCGACTTCACCTCAGGTCATAAACTCACGGTTCATGAGTTCGAGCCCTGCATTGGGCTTACTGCTGTCAGACCGAGCCCACTTTGGATCCTCTGTCCCCCTCTCTCTCTGCCCCTCCCATGCTCATGCTGTCTCTCTCAAAAATGAATAAACATTAAAAAAAATAAAGTAGAATATTTTGGTATAGTAACACAAGAATATAACATAACTTATTAAAAATACATGATGGAGATCTTGCATTTAGAAATATACTATCTCAGGAGATTTGAGATCACTCATCTAGATCATGCGACCTCAGGAAGGTCTATACATATCAGCTTGTGATTCAGAGATGGAACAGAAACAGCAACTCAAGCCCACATCCAAAAGTCATGTGAACCAGAGTCTTGGAAAACAAAGACAGGACAAGGAATCAAGGCAGAAACCAATGATCGGAGATGGGATATGTATTCAAGGTGACTGAGGCAAGGGTGGTGTGATGCCATCCTCCCAAAGTGCTGCAGGAGGGCACCTAAATTTGCTCCTGCTTAAAATCCAAATTATTTCTAGAGGAGCAAGGGCATCAGGTTAAGGGTCAAACGACAACACTGGAGAGAAGAGTGGGTTGCAGAATCTGTGGTCCGGGCCACCTGTTTATCAAATTTCCATTTCTCAGGCACATTTTAATGTATGATAGAGGGAATCCTCCATTTCTATAAGAAGGAGTTCATCAATAGAAATTGTACAGCAAATTTTATCAATGTAAAAAGCCATTGCATTTGTTCCAGTCTAGCCATCCTGACCCCACCCTTCTTGAAGAGCCCATTGTTGAAGCTCTGGGAAGCTGAAATTGCCTTTAGCCTTGAGAATATAGGGGCAGGGCCTCTGATTTTTGTTTTGCTCAGTGAACGTAGGCTTCTTCTACCTTAAGTGGTGCCCACAAACATTGAAAATACTAGCCCACCTCCTGAAAAATAGCACTTTACTCCATTTTCACAAAAATCATGCCCAATATTTGTCTGATTTTAAGATAACTGTCACAAAAAGCATACACTCTAAAGTGCTTATTTAAACATTGGTTGAGGGACTTCATTTTTGTTCCCCTCATTTTGACCTTGTATCAATTAGGTGTAGACTCTGAATTATACAATAAGATGTTGTAGGAAAAATCAAGTGTGAATTCATCTTCAACATACTGAGTCACATTTTCTATTTCAGAGTTTCACTTCTGAAATACATGAGCTTAATTATAGATTGTTAGTCGGAAGTAGATGAAAACTTCAGCCTTCATTCTAAAGTTTTCTAATTCTCTGTTGAAGTAGCCAGTGATCCGAACTAGAGTCACTACAATATACATGTGTAGTATATACATATGTGTACAATAGGTCATGAGAACAGATCTTTAAGATAACTCTGTGACAAAGTATGAAACCCATAATTTTCACAATTTGGCATTTTATTTTGCTTTGCATAACCTCAAAGAGGTTAAATTTTTAAATTTTAAATAAAATTGTGGATAAATGAACACTAGTGCGTTGCTTTTTTCTAGATGTTAGCTAAATAAATACTTTGAACAAGTGCTATGTGCTAATATACAAGAACCCTTAAAATGGATGTAAATAACAAAGTATAAACTCATATGATATGCTTTCTATGTAAAAGAGAGACAGTCTGTTTATTTATACTGTATATCTGAGCAAATATTTAAACTGTGCTATAAAAAAGTTTTTTATTGTTATTTTATTTTTGAGAGAGACTGACAGAGCCCAAGTGGGGGAGGGGCAGAGAGAGAGGGAGACAGAATCAGAAGCAGGCTCCAGACTGAGCTGGCAGCATAGTGCCCAACGCAGGGCTCGAGCTCACAAACTGTGAGATCATGACCTGAGACGAAGTTGGACACTTAACCAACTGAGCCATCCAGGAGCCCCTAAACTGTGGTTTAAAAGGATTGTTTATAGTGTGCCTTTTCATGTAAAAGCATTCACTAATTTAATGAGCATGTATGACGCATGTCATTAACTTGCTCAGTTAGCATGGTTGTGGGTAGGACAGTCCTATAAATCAACTGCTTTTGTAGTCACTAACTGACTTAATTTCATGGCAGAGGCTTTTATGTCAATTACATCGTGGTTCCTATTATGATCAAATGAGGTCAAGCACATGAAATAATTTAAAAAGCCATATTACAATAGTGCATGGGTCTAGGTGGTTTTACCAAAAAAATATGTCACACAGGCATTATGACCCATAACTGAAATCATTTTAACAGAATTAAATTGGATTCTCATAACATATGTGCAGCCTATGTGCACGCACATACACACACACACTGTGATTGAGTGTGTATTTGAGTGATAGAAGTATTTAATTTTTAAAGTTCTGAAAAAGAAATAAAATAGTCTCACTTTATCTGGATAAAGATCAGTATCTGGAACTATAAAAATGACTTCAATTCCAGATTGTTGATTAACTTCATTGTGTGTTTACTTTTTATTAGTATATTGACGTGTATATAGATCCATCCTTCCTTTCAAGGAGGTAGAATTCCTTCATAAATGGTTACTCTTCTTTCAATAAGAGCATCCATATAAAAATGACATAACCATTAGTCATCATGGTAGAAAATAACACATAAAGTTAATATAGTCCCCATCTGGCGATATGTTTTTATATCAGATTTATTAAGATCAGAGTTTGTTTGGACTAGAGCTGTGACATTAACCACTATTATTTAATAACAGATGGAAGGCCTAATAGATAATAGTGTATTTCTCTTTGAAAATTTATGTGTTTATATTAGGATAATAAGTACAGAGTTATCAACATCATTTTGTATAGATTTTTAAAACATATTATCTGTAACGTCAAGCTCATTTTTATTTCATAACCTAACCACACACAGAGTGTACAGTGAAGCAAAACAGAGGTTGAAACATGTTTATTGCCACTGGTTTTAAAGAAACCTCTGAGAGCTTTGCCTCAATATTTAAAAAGAAAAAAGACGCATACCTTTCTGAATAGATGCCATTGTGGTGTTTAAACAAAGCTGACTTTGTAGAAGAGAAATGGATTGTTTTTTCTTTGACCAGTGAGCATCGTCACCTGAACAGAGCTCACCAGGGACAATAAAGGGTTTTCAAAGGTTTCTTGTTGTTTAAGCAGAAACTAGGAAGGGAATGGGATGAAGTTGACTTTTATTCAGTATTGACAATGTGCCTGGCTTTGTGCTCTGTACTTTATTTTTACTCACTCACCCAGCCTGCAGAACCTTGTGTGGCGTAAGACTGTCTCCATTTACAGATGACAAAACCAAAATGTAGAGAAGCTACAGAATCTTCCACAAAGGCACAAAGCTACTGGCAGAGCCAGGATTTGAGGCCAAGTCTCAAGATTGCAACACGCACACACGTATATACATACATACATACATACATACATACTCGATTGAAAATAAAGTTTTGATGAGGCTAAGTTTGACAACTACACGATAAGCAGAAGTTTTGGTTTGTTAATTTTTTTTTCAAGAAATCAGAAGGTTTGTTGCCAATTTTATTTTTCTCTTAAAGAAACATTTTCTCCCATTGCTGGCATGTACGGTTATAAAAATAAATTAGAGGTAAACAGATAACAGTTTTCTGGCTGCCTTCGTGTCTGTGAGCCTGACATGGATCCCAGAAGGAAAAATATGCTGCAAGGAGACTTCTGTGATGTTGCTTATTTAGGGATCCTTTGACCACTTATTTACAATATCTACTTACAGCCCCGTTACTTTCCTTTTTGGGCAAAAGCACAGAATCCCTTGACCATTATTTTAGTGGAATCTGACATTGCCTGCCACTTCCAATAAGTTCTTGTGTGCCCAAGCTCATAATTGTGGCGTTTGAGTTTGGAGCTCCCCTGACAGCACAATTATCGCCAAATTTACAGTCTGCGTGAACCTTGGTGAGGACTGCTTCAGAGACCTTTTTATTAGCAAGGAGGGCAAAGCAGACATGCTTCATTGCATCATAAATGTATTTCCAAAAGTAGTTGCTCACTGAATTATTTTATAATAAGACATATTTAAGGAGAAAATAAACACATGTTCATTGTAGAAAATTGGGAACAGAAATCATAACAGAAATTACATGTTATAAAACATGAATAATCTGTAACTACAGCATCCAGGGGTAGCCATTAGTAAAATATGTTGGTTTATTTCCTGCATCACTTTTTTTTTTAATTTTTTTTATCATTAAGTTTATTTATTTTGAGAGAAGGAGAGAGAAAGAGAGAGAGAGAGTGCAAGTACGGGAGGGGCAGAGAGAGGGAGACACAGAATCTGAAGCAGTCTTCAGGCTCTGAGCTGTCAGCACAGAGCCCGACATGGGGCTCGAACCCATGAGTGTGAGATCATGACCTGAAGTTGAAGGACGCTCAACCAACTGAACCACCCAGGCGACCCATTCGCTGTATCACTTTTTAAAGCATACACACACACACACACACACACACGTATATGTAAATAAAGAAGAAACAAAATTCAGTCCCAGAAATTGAAAAATTGAACATTTGAAACATGATGACTACCAGATATATCCTGTTATATGTCAGGTGACTGTGTATATTTTTATATATATTTTTCTGCATTTTTTACTTAACCTTTTTTTTTTAAATTATTTTTTTAACATTTATTTATTTTTGAGACAGAGAGAGACAGAGCATGAACGGGGGAGGGGCAGAGAGAGAGGGAGACACAGAATCGGAAGCAGGCTCCAGGCTCTGAGCCATCAGCCAGAGCCTGACGGGGGGCTCGAACTCACGGACCGCGAGATCGTGACCTGAGCCGAAGTTGGACGCTCAACCGACTGAGCCACCCAGGCGCCCCTACTTAACCTTTTTAATAAGCATTTTCCCATATCACTCAGTGTTCTAGGAAAAAGTGATATTCTGATAGTGGTATAGATTTCATTTTATGTAAAATAAAATGATTTATTTTACATTTCTTTCAATCGTTGGGCATTTATGTTTTCCCCTTTTTTTCCATTAACAATAATGGTTCAGGGCACCTGGATGGATGGCTTAGTCAGTTAAGTGTCCAACTTCGGCACAGGTCATGATCTCGCAGTTTGTGGGTCCCAGCCCTGCAGTGAAATCTATGTTGACAGCTCAGAGCCTAGAGCCTGCTTCACATTCTGTGTCTCCTCTCTCTGCCTCTCCCCTGCTCATGCTCTGTCTCTTTCTCTTTCAAAAATAAATAAACATTAAAAAAAATTTTTTTAAAGAATAATGGTTCGTTGAACATATTTGTAATAGAAATCTTAATCTTTATCTGTGACTAATTACTTAGGCCAAATTCTTGGAAATGCCATTATTGGGTTAAAGAGTTTAGATGTTTATAAATCTCTCAATATACACTATTTTACCAGATATTTATTAAAACAGATTGGTCTTTAACAATTTATTTTATTTAACCAATTTATTAACAAATTAGTCTTAAAAAACAAATATTATAGTGAATTATCTTTAAAAAACAAAAATTTGTCATTGGTATTTAAAAAATCTTAATTTTTTTATGCTTCATTCAGTCAGACATTCTTTTCTTGTGTTCATTCATTTTTGAGAGAGAGAAAGAGAAAGAGAGAGAGAGAGCAAGAAGGGGAGGGGCAGAGAGAGAGGAATACAGAATATCTGATCCGAAGCAGACTCTGTGTTGGCAGCACAGAACCCAAAGTGGGGCTCAAACTCATAAACTGTGACATCATGACCCTACCCAAATCAGATGTTCAACTGAGTGAGCCACCCAGGCACCCCCACTCTTCTTTTATAGATGGGAAATTAAGGTCTAAGGTTCATAAAAAAGAGACAGTAGCCCAAAAGTCTATCTTTAAAACCTGGCCAAAAGGAGTTATATTTATATTATTAATTAAATAGAGAAAGAGTTTAGGTTCTCTGTTGAAATGAGTTCAGTCATTGAGACAGTTTTTGGTGGAGAATATTTCAGTGTTTATTTTAAATGTGGTGATAGATTTTGACTCTTAAAAGTAGGTCCTCTATTGGGGCACCTGCGTGGCTCAGATGGTTGGGCATCCAACTTCGTCTCAGATCTGATCTCGCAGTTTGTGAGTTCGAGCCCTGCATCGGGCTCTGTGTTGACAGCTCAGAGCCTAGAGCCTGCTTTGGATTCTGTGTCTCCTTCTCTCTCTGCCCCTCCCCCACTCATCCTCTCTCTCTCTCTTTCTCTCTCTCTCTCTCTGTCTCTGTCTCTGTCTCTCTCCCTCCCTCCCTCTCTCTCAAAAATAAATAAACATTAAAAAAATTGAAAAAAAAAAAAAACAGTAGGTCCTCTACAATAAAAACAAGAATCATTGTATTCAGTCTGGTTCATGTAGCAATAGTATGCAGTGAAATCCATGCTTTCCAGACACTGGTACTCAAACTATGGTGCACAGAAAAAAATGCTATGTGTGCATTTTTTAAATGCAGAGTCCTGGACTTCATCTTTAAGACTGATTAAGTAGCTCTGGATAGGGCCAAGAACTATTCATTTTCACGAGCACCCCAGTTAATTTCTGAGGCAGATGGTCCAGGGTCACACTGTTAGAAATATTGGTATGATGATGAAGAATTCTGACCTTGGTGCTTTGACACCAGTTCTACATCCATCTGTAACTCTTTGTCTTCTCTCTGCCTCAATTTCCTTATCTATAAAGAGAGTAGGGAAATACTAGTTTTCTCTGCCTGGGATTGTTGTGAGCATTAAGAAAATTAGCCATGCAGAAGGATTTAGCACAATCTTAAACACATAGTAAATACTCTGTAAATGCTAATTTTTCTTTAAGTGGTTAGTGAGGTCCCTATACAGCAAATTAATTTTGTAAATAGTTATTAAGTTTTTATAGATGGTGTCAGAAATTTATTAGGTTCTGGGGTTTTAGAAATGAATATATTAAAGTAATCTAATTCATCCATTTTCTGTGATAATATTTCAGAACAAAAAAATATGATACAGAACCTTCAGGCACTATTCGATTTCTGACTACTTCCTACTAAAGACTAATGTGTATGAAATTGCTGGCTGCCAGATATTCCAAACATTTCAAGATGTACTAACTTGGCTAAAGACTCTACTTTGACTAAAATAGGATACCTTAGAGCAAAAGACAAACGTCTTAAGAGAAAATACCAATATACCAGCAAAATCGTTATACAATCCCCAAAGAAAAGCCCTCTCAAAGGCCTACTTATTTCAAGTCCTATTTAGTTAAACTAAATAACTTAGCCATTCCTGAGTGTCAGTAGAATTTCTCCTGAAGCTGTGACTTTGTCAAGCTAAGTTAGTTACCCTCCCTCCTGATCCATGGCAAGAGACAACATTTATTGAGAGGTTGTGTGTCACTCATTAAGCTGATCACTTAAATATTCTCTCATTCAAGCCTTCTAACTATCCTTTCTTATACTGAGGACCTTGTAAAGAATATGTTAGGAACATAACAATAGCCTTATGAGGTTCAGGCAGCCAGCAGGCTGTTTTGCTCAAGTGCAGAGAGAAGCCATTACTGCCAGGCTGGTACAGGCTGGTGCTTCTTCAGAAGAGCAGGGGGTATGGCGGAACCCATTGTCCCACTTGCTCAGCTCCAGGCAGGGTAGCGGTCGTTTAATGCCCTTTTATTGATAGTTGTTTTATTTAGTAGGATCTTGTTGCTTTTATGGTAGCTGGTTGTCCTTAATTGGTTTGAACTTTGTCCCCATTTCATAGCAGAAATTCCTAACATGGAGTCCATAAATGGGCTTTAAGGATCTGTAACTCCCTTAAAATAATAATAAAAATTTACTAAGCACTTAGTCCCCCACATTGTGCTAAGCAGTTTGCATGCTTTATCTCATTTAAACCTCATAATGGCCCCATCAGATAGGCACTGTATTTATTTCCTTTTTGAAGATGAGGAAAATAAAAATTAACAAGGTTAAATAATTTGCAGAAGGTCTTTAACTACATAGCCGTAGAATGAGGGTTTTAATCAAGGCTATCTGAGTCTAAATTCCTTTGGCTTAATCACTAGGCCATACTGAACTTTCTGTAATTATATCCAAAGTGCATGTGTGTGTGTGTGTGTGTGTGTGTGTGTGTGTGTGATTTTTTTTTCCTGAAGACTATATTTGTGAAAATTTTAAAGTCATCTGATTCTTAAAGGGATCTCTGATCTCCAAAATTTGAAACTCTCTGCACAGGGTGGCTGTGTGTGTGGACTTTTATTAGAATGACCTGAGCAGAGGGGTTCCTGCGTGGCTCAGCTGGTTAACCGTCAGACTTCAGCTGAGGTCATGATCTCAGGGTTTGTGAGTCTGAGCCCTGCATCGGGCTCTGTGCTGACAGCTCAGAGCCTGGAGCCCGCTTCGGATTCTGTGTCTCCTTCTCTCCTTCTGGTCTCCTTGCTCACTTGTGCTGCATCTCTCTCTGTCTCTAAAAAATAAATAAATGTAAAAAAAAAAAAAAAGAATGATCTGAGCAGACACAACCTGTTCCATACCTTTGGGGAGTCTACACTTGTGTTATCAGTTTAGCTACTTGATTAGTTCACCAGGAAGATCTGTAGGTTTGTGGCTGTGGCTCAGTGTTTCAGGGCCATTCACTACCACTGCCATTTCACCACATCTCTTCTTGGGCCACAACACCATGTTGATACTAGCTTTCAAAATAAACTTTACCCAGAAAACTAGAAAAGATGCAAGAAAATAAGAGGTGAGCTCAGAGAGAAATCATAAATTTGAAACATTCCTTTTAGCTTTACCTTATCTTGCTAAAACTGCCAGTTACCTTAAGCATGGATTGGAATATGCTTTTCAATAACAACGAGTTTTTAACTAGTTTACAGTAGTGAGATTCCTCTTTTTTTTTTTTTTTTTTTTGAGCCAGGATCAAAATCACATCCTAGTTCTGCACTCACAAAGGCACAGCCACGTAAAAGTCTTATAGTCAAAGTAATTACAGAATTGTTTATGATAGAAACTATAAATATACTACCACCTCCATTTAAAATAGAGGTGAACTGTGTGAGCTGAGGAGATTGTGTGTTGGCCATTAATTTCAGTAGTTGGAAGGGTTGCAAATGATAGTTTCTTTAGTGTTTCACTGGCCTCAAGATGCGTGCAGTGAACCAAATTAGGACCATCTTATTGAAATAGCAAAGAAATAGATGGGAACTTCCAATATATGTAAAGGAAAGAGTAAAAAAGGGAATTAACATTTACTCAACCTGTACCACTTTGAAACACTGTCTTGGGCACTTTTACGCTCATTAGCCCATTTTGGTTTTCTAAATGTGAGTGTTTTATAATCCTTTTCAAAGAGCCTAAGTAGCTTTAGCTTAAGGTCCTAGATCTGGCAAGGAACAGAGCTTGTTTAAATCCAGATTTGATTCCAAAGGCTGTGTAGTTTCTGCTAAGATATGATATTTTGGGAAGCTAAATAGCATCTGGAGACCTAGTTTTGATTAATAGTATCAGGTTTTTTTTGTAAGGGAACTAAAGAAAGTATCCTAAAGAAGCACTAAAGTATAATGGATGAAAACATGAATGTCAGGCAAGTTACTTAACTTCTCTGAGCACCTTTCTTTATTGAACGTAGAAATAAGAATCAAATGAGATGATGGATTTGAAATGCTAAGAATCGCATGTTTTCTATTATTATTATCTACTGTTATTATTGTGTTATCCTTGAACAAAGGCCCAGAGAATAGGAGCACTAGGGTTCCCATGGACACTGAATGGCCCACACTAGGACTGTCTGGAGGGCTAGCTGCTAGGCTATCTGCTCTAATTCTGTCTGGGAAAGCAGCAGCAGAGGGGAGGGGGTGCAGTTTAAAGAGAACTTGACAGATAGTCAGGTCTCCAGTGAGGAGACATTTCAGCAAAGTAATCACTATTAGCATAACTATGAAAGATGTTAAAAGACCACACTTTCTCTCAAGGACACCAGCCTTGAGAATTTCAAGCATCCAGGAGAAAGCTTGGGTCTATCAACACACAACAGTTGACTTAAACACTGAGCTCCCAAAATTGTTGGGCCTGTTTCACTTTACCAAATAGAACTCCAGTAAGGAGATGTGAAAAACCCTTCTTCTGTGTTTCCTTTTCCATGTTTGTCATTACTTAAGCAGTATTTATTTTGGTAACAGGAATACCTGGCCTTCCAGAAGCAAACTTAATCTCCACCATTCCAAAGATAACTTTTCTGAGGTAATCTCCACATCAGTAGACAACATAAAACATCATGTCTATGCAATAAATAGCCTAGGTTTCTAGTTACTCCCAAGGACATTGATCTCACATTACTTACCACCTTACAGTCAAAAATACCTTTGCTTTTACCTCACGCTATATGCAAGACTGGAAAATGAAAGAGATTATTGCATTTTGCTTGATATATTTTCGCATTATGGGTAGCACATATTTTTATTACAACTTTGAACTATTTTTAAACATGTATGAGATTTCTCAGGTGAAATAGAGCCTTCAATACAGTATTCAAAAGGGATAAATGATTCAGAGGAACCATTTCTAAAGTATAGCACACCTTTCTCCTTCTGTTTTTTTTTTTTTCCCCCTCTTTGGTAGTAGAGCTGGGGAAAGGAAGAGGCATATTTTGTTATTTCAGATGACACCATCAAAGGTAGTAATCTGAGCTGCTCAACAGCTCAGATTTCTTTTTTATTTCTTTTTCCTCTAGATTTGTGAGCTCAAACCTATTGCCCAAATTCTTATGTAATTAGCATTTTTAGTAATCAAACTGAAAATGAAAAGGTTACAGTGTTACTTTTGTTCCTATTTTATGGAAGTTATCAGTCTATTTTGTTGAGAAACACAAAGGGCAAATATTCTGTCCCTATGCTAAGCATACCTTTTCTTAGCTAAGTGCCATTCTGTGACACAGGAAATAGCCAGTGCTTACAGAGTCCTGATCACATGCCAGGTACTGTTCTAAATACTATTTCCCCTATTTCATGGAAGAGGAAACTAAGGCATGGAGAGATCAAGTAAGTTGGCCAAGTTCACATAGCTAATAAGGGAGAGAGTCAAGTTTGGAACCCAGATAGCCTCGCCCCCAAGTATTCTTAACCAACAGGATATAGTGCCTTGTAAAGTTCTTTGAAGACAAGAGGTTAAATTCTCAGAAACTGATTACCCTCCACAGGTAGGCCTATGCATTCAGAACTGAAACACAATTGACAGTAGATTGCCTCTCATACAAAAAGAGTACTTACTCTGTGCATGCACTGGAGAAAGTACATTTCAAATTTTATACAACTGAGTTCATACACCACACCCATATCCCACCTCACACACATGCACAACTTAATTAGTGCAGTATTATGTCTTCATGCAATAGACAAGGAAATAGAAGCTCAGGCAGATTAAGTAAGTTATCCAACATTTTCCAATTAGCAAGTGGCTGATTCAAGATGCACAGAATTTCTCCTTCACCAAAGACTGTTATTTTCCTACGCCATGATGCCTCTTCTCCCCATTCATTCACATAATAATTTAATATGTATTTATTGAACATCTGCTCTTTGCTAATGCCTTGTTAGGCACTATATGGGAAGCACAAGATTTAAACTCACAGGATCTAGGTTCAAATCTCAGCTCCATCATTAACTAGCAATTCATGAAATTTCTGAGTTACAATTTCATCATCCATAAAATAGGGGATGATAATAAAATGTTTTTCATAGATAACTTAAATAAAATAATGGATGTAAAAGCATTTGGTAAATGGTAAAGCACTATGAAACTCTTATTTTTATTATGATGTTTAAAGTACATGGTATGTAGCCTGTCAGCCTCAAATCGCTGGACTGGGCAGTTGATAAGGGGGAGAAATGTTTTTAAAGCTAATTGCAATATTCTGAGATAATGCTTTATTGAGGACCTAAATAAGATGTTTGGAACTGCAGGGGCAGGAACTGGACATCGGTTCCTGTGAGACATGAGTTTAGTACGTGTGGAGCTTTGAAGAATAATCAAGATTTCATAGGTAGAAATGGTGGGAATTGGGTAACACTTCACCATGTGTAAAAGGTACTCCAGATATCTTTGGAGAGGCCAGAGATGAGATTTGAAGAAGGTTGGGTCCAGAGTTTAAAGTAATTTAATGACCATGATAAAACAATTTTAATCTTAATAAAAAAAAAGAATTTTAATCTTCTTTTGTAGTTTGGATAACTACAAGAGTAGTTATTTAAGGAAGCAACATCACCACATTTTCCACCACTTCACCTCTCTCCCCTCCCCTTCTCTCCCTCCTTCTTTCCCTCCTTTCCTCTCTTCCCTTCTTCTCTTCTTTCTTATTTCCATTCAACTGTAGTAGTCCCCTGTTTTTCATGGGGGATACATTACAAGCCCCTCAGTGGATGCCTAAAACTACAGATGGTACCAAATCCCTACACATACTGTTTTTTTTTCCTATATATACAAACCTATGATAAAGTGTAATTTATAAATAGTCACAGTAACAGATTAATAATAACCGATAATAAAATGGAACAATTTTAAAGATATACTGTAATAAAAGTTTTGTGAATATGGTGTCTCTCAAAATATCCTTTTTTAAAGTTTATTTTTATTTACTTTGAGAGAGAGATAGAGAGCAAATGAGGGGCAGAGAGGGAGAGAGACAGAATCCCAAGCAGGCTCCATACTGTCAGCGCAGAGCCCGACACAGGGCTCAATCCCATGAACTGTGAGATCATGACCTGAGCCAATATCAAAAGTCAGACACTTAGCCGACTAAGTCACCCAGGCACGTCTCAAAATATCTTATTGTGCTGTACTCAGCCTTCTTTTGTGGTGATAGGAGATGGTAACTGTGTGACAAGATGAAGTGAGGTGAATGATGTAGGCATTGTGACATAACATTAGGCTACTATTGAACTCTGGATAATCTCGCAAAAGGGGACAATCTGCTTTGAGCCTGTGGTCGACCACAGGTAACTGAAACTACAGAAAGCAAAACCACGGAGAACTGGGTTCAGTGTACATACGAAACCCTAACTTCAGTGTAGAGAAGAGTGTAGACCAACAGCACATGTGAGCAGGACACCACCTGGGCAACAGGTGTGATAATTTGTCTGAGAACAACTTTGGATCTGAATACTTAAGCCTCCCAAGTGAGCACTGAGTACAGGAATCGGAGTTCAGTGCTGTGCAGTTGGAAACAGGAATGCTAAAGCCGGAAGGGGTCTTGCAGACAAATCTTGTGTTCCTAAGTTGACAACACATCGAATCTCTTGGACAGCTTGCTAAAAATACAGAGTCCTGGGTCCAACCCCAGATCTACTAACTCATGAGTATGCAAAAGGAGGCCTAAGAATCTTTACTTTTAAAAAATCTTTCTTGAGTGGAGTGCAAATCCGTAATCAAGAATGATTGGTAGTCAGTCTCTTTATTTTATTTAAAATTACTGAATCCCAGAAAAGTCAGGAGTCGTCAAGTTGTGACAAAGTCACGCGGAGTTAATAGGGGAGCCATAACTCAAACTGGGAGCTCCCAATTCCCAGACCAGTACTTTAGCCTAGGGTCCTTTCTTGTCTTTCTGTTATGAAGAAATACATTCCTTTTTTCTCAAAAATTCCTTAGAGGAGGAAATAGGACCGTCTTTGTTTTGCAAAGCTGGTCTGTAATGTATTTAAATAAGTTTAACCACATTGTTGTTTGGATACCCTCCCCCAAATAGTATTAAACATTTATCAAATGAGTAAGTCATCACAATGTGGTTAAGATGATTAACAAGGTAGCCAAAGTAGAGGACCCTTACTATAATCCCTCTTAACATTTTGTCATACTATTATTTAGAGACATGCAAACACATCCATTCATTTCAGCAAAGTGTCACATTCTACTCAAAGGTTTTGAACATTGTGCTCAAGGCAGCTAGATAATATCCCAAAGTGAGTTCTAATAGGGGACATTAAAATAAGAATTTGTCTTTGTTTCAGGCTTTATGAAATTAAAATTAATCCAATTGTTCAATCTTCCATTTAAATCTTTAGTTAAAGATCAGAAGATTTTGGTTTGAGTCATAATACAGCCACTTAAATCAGTGAGACACTGGGCAAAACATTGCTCTCCTTCCTGAATTTCCTCTTTGCAAATGAGGACAAGAATCCACTCCCCCCCCCAGCCCCCCCTCCCGTCTATTGCCCAGGGTCACTGTGTGAATTCCATTGAACAATGGCTATGAAAGGGCTTTAGAAACACTGGGACCATGCCAGAAGCACAGGAGGGAAAGGCCTTCAGGAGGAATTCCTTTGTTTCCCCAGGACAGGTCATCTTAGTCTGGCTCATAATTGGAGACACAGCTGGAGCTCATGGACAAGACAATGGCTAAAGCACCCACACTACCCCAAGAGATTATTTCCCTGCTGCCTTAGGACCAACTACATTAGTGGCAAACATGCTGTTCAAACTCGTAATTACGCTCCATGTTGAAAGGCGTTTGGGAGGAAAACTTTTCACTTCTTCCCTTCTAGGTTCTTTCTTTGGCTGGTCTAATGATTAAATTGACATAAGGCAGATTAATAGGAGTAAAACAAATTTAATTTTGTCCATAAAGGAGCCTCACATGGGAAGGTCAAAGGCAATTGAGGCTTATATGCCATCCTGGCCTCAGAAGGGTATAAGGGGTTTGGTGCCCCCAAGAGAGGGCAAACAATCGACAGGAAGATGGGAAGAGCAAACATTTGGTAAACAAATGTTTGCCCTGCCATGCACATGTCTTTCTGGTATAGAAAAACTATCTCTGGTAATAGCTCTCTTCTTGGTTCAGGCTCCCTATCTACATTTTTTTAGGCATTTAAGGGAGAGATTAAAAGCTCTTCTTGAGTCTTTTAGGCCTTAACTGCCTTTAGCTCAAATAATCCACGTGCCAAAATGGCACATTCTGGTGCAGTCTGCTCTGAACCCCATCAAAGGACAGCTGTGTATGAAGAAGCCAAGAGAACAATAAGCATTAGACAGACATAGTTTGGATTTTTTTCTCCCCTCTTGTCAAATTTAATTTCTAGTTCTAAATTTTACAGGAAAACATTAAGAAGGGTAAGAAACTCACATTTTAAGTTTTAATTTTTTTAAGTTCTAAAGATAGAAAAAAAGCAAGAAGGATACCTACACTGAATAAATGCTTATAATATACTCTGATTTAGATTTCATAAGGTATAGGTGTCTCCAGACCTATTGTCAATATTTGATCAAAATTAAATTTTGAAAGTCAGCAAAATATAAAATCATGTTTGGGTTTTTCTTCCAACCTAAGTTTAAAAAACTGATATCTGTTCTTTTTTAGACCTCTTACCAGCTTAATACATGTAAAAAAATAGAATTTATTTTGTAAAATTTATTTCCTGCAAAAGTAAATTTCAAATTAAATTATCTACCAGTGGTACTTATTATAGGCAGGCTGCAGATTCAGGGTCTATTCACATATTACACTATGGTGGTACAATGTAGTACTAAATATTTTACAGGGCAAGAATCAAAATATTTACAGTTCCTATTGGGAAATCCTATATCTAAAATTTCTGCCATAACCATCTATAGCCAGTTAAATCTTTGCTGGATTGAAAGTTTGTCCCATTACACATGGCCTTGTTTACATTGTCCTTAGAGCTCAATGTACCATTTTGGACTCCTCATTAAAAAAAATGTAAGTCTTCGGGCGTCTGGGTGGCTCAGTTGGTTGAGTGTCTGATTCTTGATTTTCAAGTCAGGTCGTGATCCCAGGGGCATGGGATCAAGCCCTACATCATGCTTCACACTGACTGTGGAGTCTGCTTAAGAGTCTGTCTCCCTGTGCCCCTCTCCCCTTATTGTGCTCTCTTTCTCTCTCTCTAAATAAAATAATAATAATAAATAAAACCAAAGGATGGATATATATATATATATATATTCTTTTTAATAGCAGTGTAATTGACATAACATTGTTAGTTTCAGGTGTACAACGTAATGACTCAATATTTACATATATTGCTCAGTGATCATAATAAGTCATACCGTCTGTCACCACACAAAATTACAAAAAAATTCATGTGATGAGAACTTTTAAGATTTATTCTGTTGGAAACTTTCAGATATGTTCTACAATGTCATTGATCATAGTCATCACATTTCCATGACTTATTTATTTTATAACTGGAAGTTTGAACCTCTTGACTCTTTTCACTCATTTCACCCCAATAAGGCATTAAGTTGGTATTTTACTAAGTTTTTTATTTTAATTCCAGTATAGAAGCGTAGGTAATTTTTCAAAATGAGTATAAATGGGAAATAATCCAAAAAACGGAGCCAGGACTATACAGAATAAATTTGACAAAGAAGAAAAAAGAGAGACAAAATATATACAGATGAATATCAGAGTCCATCCACAAAATAGACAAGTTGGCAGAAATGGACGATTATATCCAAATATTTGAGATCTATCATTGCATAAAAATGAAAGGAATTTTAATGGCTAAAAAAGGAGAACTTAACCTTTTTCAAAAACAGTTAATGTCAAAGCAGAGGAGGTCAGCAATGACATTGCTTTGCAACTTGAGATGAATAGACTAGAGGTCAAACATATTTAGAAAACAGACATGTAGTTTTCTTAGCTATGGACTTGGCAAGTCATTAGAATTTGTGAACAGTCTCACCATGTATTTGGTTGTTGTCAGGGGGAAAAAATGCCCCATTTTAATCTAGAAGCAGAAACTCACTGCAACTACTAATCCTGTGTCTTCTCAGTGAACTTCATTCCTTCTGAGAGGTGTCTGGCAATAGTAGATGGTTGATGAATATTTGCAGAATGGCTAGACTCATTTCTGTGACCTATTCTGTCACCTTCAGAATGTAGTGGTCACTTCAGTTTGATCTCTAAGATGACCACAGACTGCTTTCTCATGCCAGAAATACATTGAAGCTTAGTGAAGGGAAGCAAAAACTGGACCCCAAGCCATTATTTCAGAAGCTATATGACCAATAGAATGCCTCAGATAATTTCCTTTCCTTCCTCTAGAGAAGTCCATTGGATTTGCTATTTAGTCTATGCTTTCAAACAGGAAGGGCCTTATGCACTGATTTAACCTACAACATTCCCAGCCTGAAGAACCAGCTCATCCCTTATTCCATTGCAAATGAGCTAGATAACAGTAGAGTAGTTCTATTCTAGATTTGAGTAAGCTATGAAATAGTCCTAGAATTTTTTTTTCCATGGACTTTGGCCCACACTCCTAGAAATGTATGCATTCAGAATGGCATTTCAGTCCAGAATCCCATTCTAAATAATGTTAGTCTAGCTGGATCTGGTACTCCAGAGATCTCATTGACTCAAGTGGAGCATGGCTCCAAATCCTGAAGGAAGCAGACTCCTTCCTTCCTGGATCTGCTTTGTGATTCAGAGACACATTCATGTGTCAACTCCATGCTTGAACTGATTCTCTCCAGTTTTTCTCATTGGCATCAATGCAGAACAGAAATGGACTGGCTTCTGCTCTTTACAGAACAATTACAACTCTGTGCAAAGATTATAGATGTATTATCTAACACTGAAGCACTTGGATGATAAGAAATGTCTTCATGAAAATATGTGTAACCAAAGAAGATCAAGGGGGTGGGGAACTAAACAGAGCGTGAAAAGATGGTAGATTTAAAGAGATCCTGAGTGGGTGCCTGGGTGGCTCAGTTGGTTAAGCGTCCGACTTCGGCTCAGGTCACGATCTCACCGTCCGTGAGTTCGAGCCCCACGTCGGGCTCTGGGCCGATGGCTCAGAGCCTGGAGCCTGCTTCCGATTCTGTGTCTCCCTCTGTCTCTGCCCCTCCCCCATTCATGCTCTGTCTCTGTCTCAAAAATAAATAAATGTTAAAAAAAAATTAAAAAAAAAATAAATAAAGAGATCCTGAGTTTCACTTGGACCTCTGTGGGGAACGTTTTTGTTTTTTGGGTTTTTGTTTTGTTTTGTTTTGTTTTAGGCTAAAGGTAGATCGAATGTGAAATGTTTGACAGTTTTCCTTTCAGTACTACCAGTTCAGTTTGGCGTAGTGTAGTGCATTAGCTGTTACTGTGCTAACAAATAAATGCCCCAAAACAAGTGTCATAAAAAAAATAATTCTGTTTTCATCAACTGACTATGTAGGGTGGTGTTGAGGGGACAGGGCAGCATTTCTTGCTCTCATTCAGGTGCCAGGCTCTTCCCATCTTGTTTTTCCACCATCCTCCTTGGCTTCAGCACTCCAGGCATCCAGCTGGCAGGAGAAAGAGCAAGTAGATGAGCATGTGGAAGGAGTCTTGAGCCAGTCCTGAAAGTTGGTTACGTGGCCAAATCTAATTGCAAGAGAAGCGTGGAAACGAGGACCTCTTGCATGCCCAGGAACAAGCGGAGAATGGATTTGGCAGACAGCGAGCAGAATTCGCCAATTCGCCACATTCACGGTCATGATTATTGAATTCTGTGCTTTTCCAGGACTGTTTTGTCTTTAGTCCAGATTACATACCAAACCATTTCAAACAAATATAAAATATGTCTTTACTCTTTAAAATCATTGTGGAAGTGGATCTCACAGCTTGTGGGCTGTCCATCCCAATGTCTTAAAATCTTTGAAGGATCATTTATAAGCATGTACAATTCACCCAATATAAGAAATCACAAAGGAAATCTAATTTCACTGTGCCCATAGCACAATGATATGTGTGTTGTTTGGTGTCAGTATTTTATTCTCCGTGATACATTTTTAAAGAATTGCAGAAGAGAGTGCTTGTTTATGACCATCATAGGGTAATATTCTTATAATTGCTTTATCCTGGTAGCATTGAAGAAATGGTATCTAATTCAGGCCCCACAGCTCTCTGAAGCCCATCTCTGTTCTCTTCTATTCCCATTAAACTGGAAAAACCCATCTGTTTGGATCATTGAGGTTGGAAATGGAGTAATATCACTTCTCCAAAATAGATTTAATAGTATGGCTGGTAAATTGTTTCCTGACCTGTATGAGGGAGAGCCCAGACTCAGAGAAAAACATGGTGTTTGAGTTTCCATATCCATTAGTGGAAAAAGTTCAGATTTAGGTTATATATTTTTTAAATGTTTATTTATTTTGAGAGAGAGAGAGAGAGAGAGAGAGAGAGTATGAGTGGGAGAGGAGCAAAGAGAGAGGGAGAGAGAGAATTCCAAGAAGCTGGCAGCACAGAACCTGATGTGGGGCTTGATCCCAGGAACCTTGAGATCATGACCTGATCTGAAATCAAGAATCAACACTTAACCAACCCAGTCACCCAGGTGCCCCAAGGTTACATTTTTTAAAAACAATTCTAGGAGAACTTTTCCAGTTTCTGTTTTCAGTTATAGTCTTGCCTAGACTTAATCTAATTCATATATAACATTTTGAGTGGCAAGTATTTTCACAAGGAATTCATAATTTAATAATCCTTACTCATTCAATTAAATGATTTGGAAATCATTTTTGATGAGTCTAAATACAAGAGTAGCTAGGAATGAGACTAAGAACACCATTTGAAAAGCCCGCCTCTCAAAAAGATAATCATCATCTCTGTGGGACAGGTAAGGTTTAAACAACATCCCTTTTCAGACCTTCAAAGTGATTCTAATGCCCTACCTGGTGGAATCACTCCCCACTCCCCCAGGACAGCTGATAATCACTAATTTGGAAGAATAAATGTGCAAATAGCAAGAAAAACCCTGAAAAATATGAGTAAGGTTTGAAAATTTGAACAATAAATACATAAATAGAAAAAAAGAATGAAGAGGGGATCCTGGGTGGCTCAGTTGGTTAAACGTCCCACTTCGGCTCAGGTCACGATCTCATGGCTCCTGAGTTCGAGCCCCATGTCGGGCTCTGTGCTGACAGTCCAGAGCCTGGAGCCTGCTTTGGATTCGATGTCTCCTTCTCTCTCTGCCCCTCCCCTACTTGTGCTCTCTCTCTGTCTTTCAAAAATAAATAAATGTAAAAAAAATTTTTTTAAAGGAAAAAAAAAGGATGAAGAAAAAATAACCTCTAGAGTAATTCACCTGTTATGAAAAAATACAGTATTACATTTTCAATTTCAGTCATTTTATTGTTTTTCCTTTCTTTTTCCTACTCTGTCATTGCCTCACATGCACATCAACTGGGAAATTAATGCACATCAAACTCAGAGCCCCTCACTGGCCTGGGCCCTTTCTAAGTTCTAGAAGGGAGGGGTGCTAGCAGCATCACCTAGTAATAGGTTCTATAAAATTTGCAAAAGTAAGATTTTGTTTTTGTATTAATTTTTCCAGAACAGACTCTCAAAATTGTATAACCTTCATGTGCCACAAAACCTGGATCCTGACCCTGCTTCTATGGCTGATTGGGAGTCAGACAGAAAGATATTCAAAATAATGCATATGAAAATGCCTTTTAAAACCCCAGGCTTTTAAATGCCTTTCCAGATAATTTCTTCAAGTGAACTAATCAATCTCATTAGTTGATAGGGTTTTTTCTTTAAAAAAAGTGATTGATTCCTGGCCAAAATGAAATACAATAATAAAGTCCATTTGAAATAGAGCCACACAGGTAACCATGGTAAATAATGAGGGTATAGTAAGTAGTGCTGCATCTAAAGATATTAATGCATTCACAATACAGATGTTTATTGAGCAACTACTATGTGCCAGCCATTATTTTAGGTGCTGGGGATATACTAATGACCAAAATAGATAAAAAATCTTTGCACTTTGAGAGGTTACATTCTAATGAGGAGAGTAAAATTAACAAAATAAGTAAATAAAGCTTATCAGCAGCTGTTAAATGCTGTGGAGGAAAAAAAAAAAAGAAAGAAAAGGAAGCTAGGAAAAGCCAGGAGATTAGGATAGCGTATTATTTAACTTTTTTCTGTCAAGTGAATTTTTTTCCAGCATTACTGAGATATAATTCACATAAAAAATTGTATACGCTTAAGGTGTACAGTGTAGTGATTTTATATATATTAATCAGTTCTTATATATAAAATGTTACCAACATGATAGGTTAGTGAACACTTTCATTAGCACACATAGTGACAACCTGTGGATGTGTGTGTGTGTGTGTGTGGCAAGAGCTTTAGAAATTTACACTTAGCAGTCTTCAAATATTTAATACAGTTACTCTGCCATGACTGTAGTCACTATGTTGTACTTTGCATTCGTGAACTTTCTCAGAACTAGAAGTCTGTAGCCTTTGACCTCCTTTGTTATTTCCTCTACCGTCCCTCTGCCCCTAGCAACCACCAATCTGTTTTCTGTATCTGTGAGTTCTTTTTTCTTTTTTTTTAGAGTCTACATATGAAATCGTACAGTATTTGACTCTTTCTTTCTGATGTATTTCACCTTAGCATAATGCCCTCAAATTTCATCCATATTGTTGTGCAGGGCAGGATTTCCTTCTTTTTTATATAGCTGAATAATGTTCCATTGTTTTTATCCAGTCATCGGTTGAGAAAGCACTTCAGTTGTTTACATGACTCAGCTATTGTAAATAATGCTGCATTGAACACGGGGATGCACATATCTCTTCCAGATAGCAATTTCATTTCCTTTGGGAATATACCCAGAAGTGGGAATGCTGGATCACATATGGTAGTTCAATTTTTAATTTCTTCAGGAGCCTCCAAACTGTTTTCCATAGTGGCCACACCTATTTACATTCCCACCAATGTGTACAATGGTTCCTCCCACTAGGAGGCTAGAAAAGGCTAGGAGGTGAGGGTGACAATTTTAAGTAGAGTAGCCTGGGAATATCTCTTCATGAAGGTGCCATTGAGCTGATGTCTCCGTAAAGAATACTGGAGGTAGAGGGAACTCCAGGAGCAAAGGCCTCAAGGAGGGCATGCCCCCATGTGTTCAGAGAACTGCCAGGGGCTCAGAGAATGAGGCAGAGTGAGTAAGAGGGAAAGAGGTACAGGAGAAGATTAGATAGGCCTCTGGGGCCTAGATCACTGTTGGAAGACCATAAACCCCTGTGAAGATAGTCACCATTAATAAAATAGGAAGCCATTGGAGGATGGTGAGCCATGGTAGCAGAGATCTGATTATATGTTTGCAGTATTTCTCTGTCTGCAAGAGAAAGAAGAAACGAGTGTGTGGGAGACGTAGGGGGCACACCATTAAATATCAGTGTTCCATGGTAGGCTTATCACAGAAAAATAAATAAATACAGAAACACCCTCCGTATCACAGAAAAATAAATAAATACAGAAACACCCTCACCTCCGCCTTGCTAACAGGACACTGTCCCTCTTGGGGTTTAGCTTTCTTGAGTCGTGTTTTTGAGGAAAACTGCATTTTGGGACTGTAACAGCTTAGAAGTTGTCTCAGAGAACAGCAGGTTGGCAGTAGTAGGCCTTTAAATGCAGCACAAGGAAGGTAAAACCGAGTGGTTGTGGGATTGCCTCCGATGCCCAGGTCTTTGCTGCTCTCTCCATCCCTTCCATTCTCTTAGTTTGAGACCCACAAATGAGAACAGGTTACATGGGAAAGGCTTGCTTGCTTGCTTGTTTTATTCTCACAGAGAGGCCTGAATGACTGGTTTACATAAATTAAGGGCCATCAACAACTGTGAAAAGAGACACATCCCGTTTTCAGCATATATTCGGGTTAAATACACGTTTATGACTTGGACTGTTTGTTATGCTGCAAACACGGGCCTCAGTCAGCCGCTGCACGGTTGGCCGCTGACTCACGACGGCGTGCTCATGTTGGGACCCACTCGGGATGGTTTGCCAAGCAGAATTTCATTTAAGAAGAGACTCCTTTACCATGACCGTTGAGAAATTAGAAACCTCAAGTAAAACAATTCTTGGTTTGCACTTTTAAATTTTTAGAGCTAACACACGTTTTCCTGAAAAACGTGCCTTTGGGCATCTCATTTGGCACAAACCTGCTCCCTCCCATCCAGCTTGCCCCTTCTGGCTTCCAGTCCACACATTGGACGTGCACTGTCATTTTCACCCAGAATCTTCTTGTTGTCCTGTGTCAGTTGAGAGTGCTATTGACAAGTCACACACAAGTGACGTGTGTTTCTGGAGATGAATTGATATTTTCCCTCATAAACAAGCATACACCTTTCGCCTTCGTGCCAGGCTTTTGTTTATAAAGAATTATCTGTGAAAACAAAGGGTAAAATGTTCCTGTTCTTAAATGCTGATCCTCCATGCAAACATAAGTATGATGCATGCCAAAAATGCCCACCATCATTTGACTATATAATCTGCCAGACTGGCTAAATACCCTGTCCTCTCAGGGTGTCCTCTTTAAATTTGATATGCAGTTTTTGATTGTTTGGAAGAGAATGCCATTCGTGCATATCCCTGTAAAATGCTTTATTCCATAGTCTCGTTTCTATAGGTAATCTGAACTAAAGAAATATTAAAATGGGGACTTTTCAAAAGCACTGTTGTCTTTACTCCAGGGAAGCTGTCTGACTTGCAGAGAAATCTTGAATGGGAAATACCACTGGCATTAATTAGAAACAGGTTTAATAGCCTCGTGGTATTTAATAACAGTGGGTAAAATATTTATTATAAAGAGAAAAAATATTTTAAGCGAATTATCCAACTCTGATTACACTTATATTAAGCCTGTGGGTGAACCAAGCACCTCCCCTCTGAATGGCAAAGCACCAAAATGGCTTCCATTGTATAGCCAACAGCATGGACTACTGTGTACACGGGAGGGTCGGGTATAAGAAAAAAAACAGCCATACACTTGTGACTTGAGGTCCCCGAGGTACACCCAGTGGCTGGAGACCTCAGGTCTGAGGAACTGTTTCTGCTCATTATATTCTCATCATATTCAGCTAGATCCCCACCCAGGTTGTTGGGACCTCCGTGCCCTCCACAGTTCCTAGCAGGAAATGGTTCTTTCTCCTCAGTGAGGAATATCTCAAGAAAAATCAGCTGTCTCCACCCTCTCCCCAGAGGTTATCACACTGGAATTATGGCGTTGGGTGGAGACATAAAAGCCGCTAAAATTGTAAGAGCAATCTGGCTCCAGCGTCTCTCACCTCACTGCTCACCGGGGTTGATTCAATTGGCTTGGATGGCCAACACTCCGTTCTCTCTCTTCTTTCCCTTTAGGTTCTTCCCAAAGCAGTGTATGCAGGTACAGAGAATGACCTAGATGGAGAGGCCCCCTCAAAGCTAAAGGGCAACAACAATAAAGATGACAATAGCCGCTAAATACTGGGAATGTACTAGCTGCCTGGCAGGGTGCTAAGTGCTTTCCAAACATTTTCTCTTCTAATCCCTTTAGTGGCCCTGGAGCTAGGCACTGCAATTATCCTTATCAGAAATGGAGGCTTAAAGAGGTACAGTAACTTACCCGAGAACATAGGACTAGAAAGCGGGAGGTCCAAGATTTGAAATTTAACCTGCTTTTTCTGTCTCCCAAGTGTAACGTTTTAACAGGAACATTTTTGGTGTCTTCCCTACTCCAGGACAGGGAGCGATAAGATCTTTACTGTCAACAGGCCAGTGTTCTTAATACACAGTGACACAGGCAGCTCTCAGATGTTCCTGGCATCAGTGGAGGCTTCCAGGGTTCCCACCAGCCTACAGCTTTCAGCAGCTGCTATGTTCTCTCCAGAGTGTTCCCTTGGGAGCTCTTCACAGATGCTTTGATAATGGGACACCTGTTGATAGGGGCATCCAGCAGCTGCTCCCCTGGAGTCCTCATGTGTCGCACCTTCTTCGGGCTCCACACTGGGGATGAAAGGTCCCTACCTGAGATGAGCGGTTTACCCAGGACAATAGCAGGACCGTGGCTCGTGGGAGAGCCCACATAATGGTCAAGAAGAGATGCAAAATGTTTAAACCAGAAGCGGGGTCTAGCATGAGGCCAAAGGACGGGAAATGACTCCAAGCAGACAAATAATTACAGGGTCAGTAGACACAAATCATAGGAATAGCGGAGGAAGCTGCAGGGAAGGTGGGTCACGACAAGTAGCCAGTAATTCCACTGACATGGTGCAATGTGGAGAGATGGCGAGGAGTTTGGCCGGGTGCTCGGTTTGTCATCTGTTTGGTTTTTGTGTGGAGTGTATTCCTTAGATAGGGACGGGCCTGTGAAGTGAATGGTCCTGAGTAGTGCTAGCACACGTGGCCTTTAACAGTTCTGATTGCTACAGGCTCTGATCATTACCACCCCCCCACAGGGGGCCCTCCACAACCGAATTGGTCCTTCTCCACAGATGCCTTCTGGGTAAAAGCCAACTCCCTTAGGGGATGTATGCATCCTTGAACTGCATGAAGGACAGCTAACATGTGCAATAACAGTGTACCTCACTTAGTTCCATTTGCTAAGACCCTCTGCAGACCCACTGACTCTCCTTATTCCAAATGAACTCTGAAACTTATAAAGAGATCACCAAATGGGCTACAGCATAGACTCTTTAATGCCTTACTGTTGTATTCAAAATTGGAAAAATAGGAAATGTGGCAAATTCCAAAAGTTGGAGATTTATAAAGGCAGAGTCTCGGAATTAGCCTTGACATGCCAGATCTGTAAGTTAAAGATACTTCTGTGTAAATGATACTTTCAAAGAGTTAGCGTTTGAAGTTCCATCCATGTGAGAAAGCCCAGAGAAATTCTTGTACTTTTGTAATGGATAATAGGAGGCTTTGCAGTAGAGACATGCACACAGGGACCGTTCTCCTGGGCTCTGGAATCAGACAGCTTAAGTTTAAAACCCACTTCCAGGGGCGCCTGGGTGGCTCAGTCAGTTAAGCGTCCGACTTTGGCTCGGGTCATGATCTCACGGCTCATGAGTTCGAGCCCCGTGTCAGGCTCTGTGCTGACAGCTCAGAGCCTGGAGCCTGTTTCAGATTCTGTGTCTCCCTCTCTCTCTCTGACCCTCCCCTGTTCATCCTCTGTCTCTCTCTGTCTCAAAAGTAAATAAACGTTAAAAAAAAAATTTTTTTTTTTTTTTTAAAACCCACTTCCAGGGGCGCCTGGGTGGCGCAGTCGGTTAAGCGTCCGACTTCAGCCAGGTCACGATCTCGCGGTCCGTGAGTTCGAGCCCCGCGTCAGGCTCTGGGCTGATGGCTCGGAGCCTGGAGCCTGTTTCCGATTCTGTGTCTCCCTCTCTCTCTGCCCCTCCCCCGTTCATGCTCTGTCTCTCTCTGTCCCAAAAATAAATAAAAAAAAAAAAAAAAAAAAAAAAAAAAAAAAAGGAGAAAAACCCACTTCCAGGGGCGCCTGGGTGGCTCAGTCGGTTAAAGCGTCTGACCTCGACTCAGGTCATGATCTCACGGTTTGTGGGTTTGAGCCCCACATCAGGCTCTGTGCTGTCAGTACAGAGCCTGCTTCAGATCCTCTGTCCCCCTCTCTCTGTTCCTCCCCTGCTTATTCTCTGTCTCTCAAAATAAGTAAATCTTAAAAAAACAAAAAATAAAACCCTGTACAAACTGTATGGCGTTGAACACATTACTTAATCTCAGTAACTCAGATTACTCATTGGTCAAATGGAATATAGAATTGTGGAATGGAATTGTGGGGATTCGATGAGATAATGTATATAGGGTACAGAGCACAATGTCTGTCTCACGGAAAGTGTTCCAAAATTTTATTGTCGTTATCATCATTAGGATTACTAGTATCACCATCATCATTATTACCCTTCCCAATTCTTCACTTACTTTCCCAAGCTTCTGCTAATCTTTTTGCTTGGACTCCATTTGTTTGGCAGTGAGTCAAAAGAGGATTCATTATATGAAAGTGTTTGCCAAAGAATGTGCTTAGGAAGTTCACAGCTGATCTCTTTGGTTCCAGTGTCTAAGGATAGGCTTAACCCTTATCACCTTCTTGTTTTATTAATAATACCATGATTAGGCACTGTTTATAAAGTTATGCTTCAAAAATAAGTAGCTTGTTTGAGCCCATCTATATTTTCAGACTAAATTAACTCTCAGTTAATTTACTACTCATTGGGTGAAGCAGTATTGCCTTGATTTGTCCCAAACATCACTTCTAAGGAAGCTCCTTAATTCTAATTTTTTAACAAAAGAGCTTCTCAGTTTTTTTTTTTTGTTTTTTGTTTTTTGGTTTTAAGAGTAAATAATAAAACATCAGTGATCGTTTCTTAGATCATTCCTAATCTGTAAAGCTATACTAATATTTACTAGTTAATATAATTTTATCGATTTTTAGTAATCACTTCCTATAGATTGTGAGGTTTATTTTTTAGGTAATAGTTAAGGGATTGTTTTCCTGAGTTTAAAAAATAGTTTGGGCCTTTATTTCCAGTCAATGTTCTTTCAGGCAATGATCTCCATCTAGTGGAAAAATTGTTATATTACAACTTACAAAGAAAAATAACAAAACTAAAATATCCCATTATCAAGCATTTTATGAACTATGAATAAATTCTTGGTTTTAATAAATAACATTATTGTAAAGATTATAAAATATTTCAATATACTTAGCACTGTTTTTCCCTAAACTTAGAGTGAAAAATTTATTTAAGTTGCTTAACTTAATTGGAAAAATTATAATAATAAATTCAGAAGTTTACAGATTTGGGGGATTATATTGGTATTACTCAGTTGAACTGAGAAAAACCAAACCAAAAATCACATTCCTATATCTCTTATATTTCTGTTTATGCATAGCAGGGAAATATATTTTACTTTTTAAAACAGTATGATCATCTTGATACTGAAAAGAAATCAACATGTTTTCTTATGTGTTCACATTAGGTCCTTCTCATGCTGAAGAGCTGCCATAACAGTGTCCCCAGAGCAGAAATCTCCCCTTTTCAAAGGACTTTAGTGTCTCTCAGCTGAATACTGAATGCCTTCAAAAGCCCTCTTTAAATACTACTATTGTATGAAAACTTCTCAGAAGTCTGGATTCAACCCAACTTGAATTAATCTCATCACCTTTATTTTTGTATCTCAGTGTGCTTATAATAGGTGCTTAATAAGCACTTATTTATTTAAGCATAGCCAAGAAGAGCTTGCCAGAGATCCTGAATAAGTCTCTCATAACTGTAGATCCCTTCCCCTTCTGGCCTTCCTCAGGATTGCCCAAAGTCCCACATGCATGAAGGCATTGTTCAGGTGAAACAGATGTCCCCTGTTTGCATGTCACAGTTGCCAACATACATTTATGGTTTACATAATTATTCATTAGAGCTGAAAAGCTTCAGGAACAGTGGATGATTAAATCTAGTTAGCTCGGTAACTTTGGCCATTAACTTTTCTAGAAGCTGCTATCTTTGTCTATTAAATGAGTCTTTTCAACTCAACCTCTCATTGTCTTTTGTGACCAAATAAATACATCTATAGAGTGATGCCATTCTTTTTTTTAATGTTTATTTATTTTTGAGAGGAGAGAGAGCTCTGCAAGTGGGGAGGTGCAGAGACAGCGGGGAACAGAGGATCTGAGAAGGCTCTGTGCTGATAGCAGAGAACCCTATGCAGGGCTCAAACTAATGAACTGCGAGATCATTACCTGAGCAGAAGCCAAACACTCAAATGACTGAGTGCCTCATACAGTGATGCAATTCTTAAAAAATTCAGATTGGAAAACTTGTTTATGAATGTCCATGCTAGATTATGAGTTCTTTCTTTTCTTTTCTTTTTTTACTAGTTAGATTGATTTTGAGTCAAATGATTCTTATTTAGTCATTGATACAAAGATGATTCATGAATCATCAAGACCCTTGCTGATCTTCCACTTTGGCCTCTAATTTTTGGGTGATAACACTATTTATTAATAACTCCAATGGAGAAAGTAAAAGAATGTTTTTTTAAATGTTTTTAAATTAGGTAGTTAATAGTTGGGGTGAAATTTGTAATGGGAAAAAGATTGATAGTAGCTAAACTTGATTCATTTGTTTATTCATTCAACAATTTTTTACACTACATATTTACTGGGTTATCTGAACTATTACCCTCTTCTCATAAGAACACCTAAGACTTGACTTTAATACTGCTTGATATTTGACTAGAAGAGCTCTTTGTGGAAATTTTATGTATATTGTAAGGACTGTGAGGTCAAGAACTGTAAATTTGTGGCTCTGTCTTTTCCCAAATCTGAAATCTGTATTGCCAAGCACAGTGCCTTCCATTTATTCAATCATCCATTCAAACCACTTAGAAAAGGTTTCTGACGTGCCATGTGAAGTGCTAGGAACACTCAGAGTTTCCATTCTCAGGGAGCTCACAGTCTAGGAATGGAGACCAATTGGTAAGCATTTTCAATTCATTGTAAATGCTACCAATAGGGAGTGGAAAGATGCCTTGGGAGTACAGAAGAAGGCATGTCATAAGGGTGTGGGGCATCAGGGCAGCCTTTAAGGTAAATGTTAAGTCCTCGATGAATAGTAACAAGGAGGCAGGGGACTGGAGGGTTGAGTAGAGTAGTCAAGGGAGCAGGAGATTAGGTAGTGATGGCCTGAGACAAGGATGTGATGGTTAAGTGAGTGGAACATAAAGTGCCTGATGGAAGAGGGTTGCATGTTGAGATTGAGAAAATGGTTGATTGCATTGATTCAATCAAATGGTTGACTGAAAGTGGATAGTTAAAACTCTGTCATTCTAGCCAAGAAATTTGGACTTTACCCTGAGAACAAGAGTGAGCTATTAAAAGGTTTTGAACTGACAAAAATCATGGTCAGATTTATACTTTAAGAAGACTCACTCATGGTACAGAGTGGAAAATGGATTCAAGAGGCTAACTTAAAGTCTGTTACAATAATGTAGGTGAGAGTTGGTGAAATCCTGAACCTAATATGTTGGCATTGGGGATGGAAGGAAGTGGATACAGCAGAAATTTGTGACTGGATAGGCATAGGCAGGAGGGAGAGAAAGCTCAGGCTTGGGGAAGCAGTGGTATTAGGCAATATAATGGGAACTTGTTGAATTGAACCCAAGTAGTTAGAGAATTACTGTGTATTTCTTCTTTTCCTAAAAGAAACTTAGTAGAACTATTCTTAGTAGAATGGCTTTGTAACTTAAGTTTACAGAGACCTGTGTCTTGTATCTGGTCAGTTAACAAAAGTACCCAAAACTTAAGGAAGACAATAATATGAAGTCAGTGTATTTTTTTTTTTACCTTTGTGTTTTTTAATGTTATCATTTTTAACAGTCGGAATCAGCTGTGAATGTTCCCACTGTCACTTCCTAAACCAGAATCTCCCTTTACCACCATATCAACATGCAAGTGTTCATGGCAGTGTTATTCCTCTCCTTCTTTCACAGTTTTGATGTCGACAATGGCACATCTGCAGGACGGAGTCCCTTGGATCCCATGACCAGCCCGGGATCTGGGCTAATTCTCCAAGCAAACTTCGTCCACAGTCAACGACGGGAGTCCTTTCTGTATCGATCTGACAGCGATTATGACCTGTCTCCAAAGTCTATGTCCCGGAACTCCTCCATTGCCAGTGATATGTAAGTATAATGATGAACAAAGGGCAGAGGGAACTTCTATAGGAAATCAAGTACATTTATTTGGTCAGTTGATGATCTAATAAAACCAATGACATTTGTTCAACTGCATCATTCTCTATGTTAGAAAGAACAGTGAGTAAAATTATACAAGCTGGAAATAAATTGTAGATTTAACTTGAGTACCCTGTCACTCTTGAAAAGAAACATTTATTTTCCCAGAGAATAAATTGTCTGAGAAAAGTGAGAAATAGAATTTAAATGGAAACATTTATACTTAAAACATTAGCTTATATTCATGTAGAAACTGACTTTTAGCTACCTAGCCACAGGAACATTCATAATATTTCAAAGTGCTTTAAACTCAGTTTGAGAATCTTGAGATATTAGAATGAATAGCACTTTTAACATACCCCAGTTGATGTACCATACGGACGTTTGCACTGGTCTGCCATATCATTGGAGAGATCTTGGGAGGGCTTTGCTAAAATTAAACCATTTAAAAAATTAATGTTTATTTATATTTGAGAGAGAGAGAGAGAGAGAGAGAGAGAGAGAGAGAGTAGGGGAGAGAGATGGAGACAGAATCTGAAGCTGACTCCAGACTGCAGGCTGCGAGCTGTCAGCATAGAGACCAATGCAGGGCTCGAACTCAAGAGCAGTGAAATCATAATCTGAGCCAAAGTCAGATGCTTAACAGACTGAGCCACCCAGGAGCCCCTAAAATTAAACCATTTTTGGAATATTAATCACCAGAGGCAAGCGCTGAAAACATCAGACAGATCTGAATATCATTTAAGACACGGCACAGCTTGGAAAATGGTTAAAACTGATAAGCACATTTGCAAATCATATACGTCATTAGCTCATTTTCTCAGAACATTCCATTTTTGTGTTTACTGTAGTGTTCATTAGTTTTCTAATTTCTGGAGGTTTCTAAATAGGACTTGTGCTGTCATTTGTAATTCTGCCTCTGTATAGAGTCGATTTTGTCCTCTGCATCTGGAGATTTATCCAGCAACACTCACCATCTTTCATGACACTATCTCAAAAACTCGATACAGGTTGCAATTCCTTGTACAGGAATTAGATGATATGGAGTCTGTGAGGGTTCACTGATATTCCTGGCATGGTAACAGATTATCAAGCTACCCTTATAGGTCTAAGTGAGGTCCTAGAAGTGAAATTGTGCTTTACCCATTTTTCACAAGTATCGTTCCAGTTGCCATTTTATTAATAGTTGTTAGATGATAATACTGCATTCTTTCCAACTAAACTGCAGTCATTTTTTTTAAGTGTATTTATTTTCAGAGAGAGAGAGGACATATGTGTATGAGCAGGGAAGGGGCAGAGAGAGAGGGGAGAGAGAGAGAGAGAGAGAGAGAGAGAGAGAGAGAGAGAGAGAATCCTAAGCAGGCTTCATGCTGTCAGTACAGAGCCTAATGTGAGACTCAAACTCACAAACTGTGAGATCATGACCTGAGCCGAGATCAAGAGTTGGATGCTTAACTGACTGAGCCACTCAGGCACCCCTAAACTGCAATTATTTTGATTCAAATACTGAATTATTAAACTCCTATTTAGTAGCTGTCTTTTTTTGAAGCACTGTAGGATATACAAGAAAACTATAAGACAGGGTTCTTGACCCCAGTTAACTAATAACCTTATGGAATGACAGGTCTCAGATCTAATAATTACTGGAAAAGATAGCATATAAGCCCTAATGTGTGTCCTTGTGAGCTATAGGTAAAGTTACTTCACCACCTACCTTTATGCATAGGTCTGCACCATCTTTCCAGAAATATTCAGTTTCCTTTTGTTTTTCTCTGCCCTTTTGGCAATTAAACTTTTTCAGTAAGTTCTAGGTCTCCCTATCCTTCTGCCCCTATCCCACAGATCTACGTTTCCTTACCATGTTATATTGCCTCAGTATTCTGAAATCTATCTTCCATTCATATTGACCTCAGAAAATCCATTTATTTAAGTAATATTTGTCAGTCACCCACAGAGTGGAAGGAAGACACCAGTTATTAGAGGAAACACAAGGTGTGTCTCATCCCCTGGCCTTCATCACTCTTGGGTCCTCTCTTCCCTCCTGCTCACAGACGTCTTCTTCACCAACATCTTTTATCACACTGCAACATACTTCCCCAAAGTATAGCTCCTGACCTGTGGTCTGTGCTTTGGAAAACTCTTTTGTGTATGGGTTCAACTATCAACTTTCATCGGATGACTTCTCAATATCTCTGGCCCTGCAATCTCAGTTGAGCTCAAGATCTCTAGCACTTACATGTT
This sequence comes from Panthera onca, assembly GCF_046562875.1. NCBI lineage: Eukaryota > Metazoa > Chordata > Mammalia > Carnivora > Felidae > Panthera > Panthera onca. The sequence continues at coordinate 112,137,115 of NC_138339.1, forward strand.
TTCTGGAAATGTGTACTTTGTTATTCAGCTGTACCTGACAATCCTTAATTAGTACATGTTCATTATTAACAAGTGAGCTCTAGATCTATACCAGTATTGCCTTCCGGAAATTTATGCTTTCTTGTTCAACTGTTACCCTCATGATTAATACATTGTCATTAATTCATTGTAAAATGTAGACACGCCAAAACAACTTCCTTTTCCCAATGACCCTATTTCTATGATATTTTTGTCCCATTTTCTCATATTTGAAATTCAAGACAGTTGTTTATTCATTCACCCATCATAAAAATACTTATTGAGCAATTATAGTGTATTCAAAGCTGCCAATCTGCAGATAGTGGGAGGGTTGACATTTTAGACCAGTAAAATAAAATATGGTCAGCATCATCCTTGAGGCATTCACAAAATTGTGGGAGCAGAGAGAAGGGAAGGACCTTTTGACAGTTAGGGAAAGCCAGGCTAATGGAGGTAATATTTGCATAATTTTAGACATAGAAAAATCATGGCTCCATTAAAAAATAATAATCTGGTTGATGTGAATAGTGAAATGTGGCAGGAGGGAAAGAAGATGTGAATACAGTCTATGGGACCTGAGAGTTTTTAGGTGAGATTCAACACACTTATATTCTTTTTATTGCTTCTGATTACTCTATTGTTAAGTGATTATATAGGGTGAAGTGACCACAGGGAAGTAGGTCATGCTGAAATTCGTAGAAACAAAGTAGGTTAAGTATGATGCAGGCTCAGTCAAGAAAGTGGAGGTGGGATGACGAAGTTGGTTCAGAGGCAGGAGGATTACAAAATAGCACGCATGCGTGCATGCATGTGTGTGTGTTGGGGGACAGCCAGTGGATAGAGAGTCAAAAAGAATGCTGAAGTTTTCATCCTGAACAAGTAAATGAGTGGTGATGTTGACATAAGGAACACAGGATGGAGAATAGACAATGTAATGGCAAATAATGGAAGATGAATTTGGCTCTTACATTGTGAGGATAAAACTCTAAGGGAAACAAGACTATAGTGAAAGGACAAGGACAGAGAGCAGAAACAACTCTCCGGAGGATGAGGAGAAGAAATGAGAAGAACCAGTTACTTTCTGTAATTGCTAGGTTTGTGTTGACAGCCAAGTGAGGATAACAGAATTAGAAGCCCAGTGGGTTGAGGAGTGAATTGAAAGCCGAGGTATCAACAAATGTAGGCATCTCCTTCAAAGTCCATAAATTAAAGCGGGAGGGAGGAGTAAAGCTGCTTTAGGGAGAATTAGGTTCAAGGAAAATTTCTTGGAATTCAGGACAGGTGAAATGAGAGAAAGAGGAAGCATTAAATATGGAGCTGTACCCACTGACAAAAATACAATCAGGAGCTCAAGTAAAGGGATTAACTTTGGCAAAGTGGTAGAGAAAAGTGATGTAATCTATTGTCTAAAATTTTAATAAATTGATTTTTGAATACAAGTGCACAGATTGTTTCTCTTATACCCTCTAGTGTATTCTGGTAATGATTAAATATTCCATCCATTTTATGAAAAGCCTATATTTTATATTTACATTGTGTTTTTCTTTCTAAAGCAAACTATAAGGATGACCTAATTTTTCCCTGTACCTATGCAAGACATTTTTTTTTAATCTGATTGGGTTTATGTAAGATTGACAAATTTAATCAGGCCTTGATGCAACTCTATAAATTTTTGAAAAGTAATGTCTTGACACGTTCAGCTTTTTTTCATTCCCCCTGGATATTTACATTGGAGCAATAAGGTGGCAGACTGCTGGAAAGCATACTTTCCACTAGGGAGATCAAGTTTCTCAGAGAAGCAAGGTGAATAGAATAAATAATCACCGGGGCAGCTGGGTGGCTCAATTGGTTAAGCTTCCAACTTGGGCTCGTGTCATGATTTCCAGTCCACATGAGTTCAAGCCCTTATGTCGGGCTCTGCGCTGACAGCTCAGAGCCTGGAGCCTGTTTCAGATTCTGTGTCTCCCTCTCTCTCTACCCCTTCCCTGCTCGCACTCTGTTCCTCTCTCTCTTTCAAAATAAATAAACATTAAAAAATTTTTTAGTTTAAAATACAGAATAAATAATCACCATTTTAGTCATTAATCTGACAGTACCTATATCTTCTACACGTAAAGGATTATGCCTTCTCTTCACTTGACTCCACAAGTAGCCATATGTAAGCCTCCATTTTCTTATCTTACCTAGTTCATGATAATACTGAGAATATTATTCAGTGTCTATAATTCAACTGTACTTTATAGGGAATGATACCATCACATATTTTAATCACTTTTGATGATTTTATATTTATCGTTCTAGTTAAGCATATCCATTGAGAAAACCCCTTAGAAACTTCAAATTCAAACAGTACCATTGAAGGTCTGTAATTACCTATGTGAATGAAATGTTTGGGAAAACCTTTAAATGCTCTTTAAATTGAAATATAATTGTTTAATTTATTGAGAAAGTGAGAAGAAAAATCATTACTTCCTAACAGACAGGACATCATCATCTTATCTTCTATAAATAGATCCTAGTGAAACCCTGGAGACAATAGGGAGAAATTAAGACTAATAATGGTCATAATGGTGATCATAGCACATGTTGCCTGTGTATGTCACCCTTTACTTTTGTAAATATTTTCACGTCTGCAACCTCATTTGATGCTTTTAATAGCCCTATGGATAGGAACATCATTACACCAGTTTATAAATGAGGGATCCAAGGTCCTCAGAGCTTAAACTTTTTTAAAGCTACAACAAAAATTTTAATCATCTCTAGAACATTTTTTTGAAAATGCCGTTATAAACAAAGTCATATAATGTTGTTTATATTTGCAAATACACAGATATCCCAGGAAATTTAACAGGAGAATTATCAGTGTCAAGACAAATAGAATTTAGTAACAAAGCTATGAGTTTATTGAATACATGGTGCCTGTCAAACCACTTCACCTGAAAAGTTTTTCAGTTCACCTCTTGCCCCGATCTTCTGCCATATAAACATCAACGTACAGAACCAGAGGCAATCCAAGTAGCTCTTTATCCGTACTTACATACTTACAGCTACAGAATATGGGGGAAAGGTGCAGAAGAGGGAAGGAGAAGGAGGTGAGTAGACTCAATATACCACGGAAAATGGGGGCACACTTGGCAGTCTAGGTCCTTAGTCCCCATCATCCCATAAAAGTATAGGGCCACATTGATCATGTCTTTGGAGTGCCGCAGCACTCTGGACATCCAGCACTTCTGGACATTCTCCCAGTGAATTGACATGATCTCTCACCCCTTGTCTCAAATTGCTACCCCCTCAGCACCTCTTGAGCCTTTAGTAGTTAGCAACTGCCTCACCAACTCTTGAGCCTCGATTGTGAATTTTCAGTCCTAGCCATTCTTGGCCCCTTCTTGAGTAGAAGGATGCTGTTGCCTCTAGTCCTGAGTTTGAAAAAGGAAAGGATGATTGTTTACATATCTATCCATTTCTCCTGCTACAGGTTACATTATTCTTCCTTGGTCTTACTAGGGTATCTCTAACAAGAAAAAGAAAAAGATACGTTGCATTACAAAAGTTTTAGTCCTCACTGGATCTATGTGAAAAGTTAGTAGCATCACCTAGCTAGATTTTAGATTTTATTATACCAGTGAGTCCATCTCCTTTCTAACCTTCATTTACCCTTTGAGAGTCCTCTGGAATTAAACACAGAAAGGTATAATGGCCACATAATTCCTGCCCTAATTCCTGAGTTTTCTTGACTGAGGTGTCCTCACCCTTTGTCTATGGTATGAGAGTAAGGAGACCAGGGCCATGTTTTCATTGCCAAAACATGGGCTGCGTGCAATACCCTGGGGCACTGCAGAGAACTCACATGGCTGCCTGGGGTATTTTAAGGGAAACATTGTAACATCTGTCAGTCACCTGGGAAACCAATAGCTAGACTTAGTTCCCAGTTTCAACTTTAGGTCATTATTTTTTCTTTCCGTGATAACTTATCTTTGCAAAACTGAACTTTTGATGATTGCTGTGATCAAAAGCAAGTACTACACAAAAGTTAATGTGGAACAGAAAATGAGGGAGGCATCATCCAATCTTATTCCAAAGTGAGAAGTTGTGGGTTCCTCAATAGGTGCTAAACTGCCGTGACAAAACCTTATTCAATAGTTTGGACCTAAATATTTAATATTTGTAACTATTCATTATTTCTTTTGGCCAGTGATTGCCATAAACAATTACTGAGAACTAAGAGTGTCATGAACTGAGAAAGTCTGAGAACCTCTGTGTTAGAGTGATTGTACATGTCCTTAGGATTGGAGTTAAATCAAATCTCTGTGTGAAGAGAGATTTGGTTAAGAGAAAGAAAAAACGACTCTACAGATTTGAAGCCATGAACTTCTTGGGCTCTAGAGTAGAGAATTTGTTCCATTTCTAGTTATGTTAGGACCCCAGGTAGACAAAAACCTTTGATTATTGTCAAAAGCAATGCTATTTTGATAATGAGCCAGACAAACCATGCTTTTTCTTCCATTCCCTGTGGGTTGGCCACTATTACTATTATCATTGTAGAATATTGATGCAGACACTAACACTGGCCATTAAATACCAAGAAGCCTGTTGGCAGACTCTTCTTAGGTCGTAGAATACCTTTTTTTGCTACATTTTTTTTTCTTCTCTATTTTTTTTTTTATAATTCCACTTCTTTGTCTAGTCACTGAGGTCATTTTACATCTGCCTCAAGAGACCAAAACAACAACAAGAAAAAAAAAAACTACACCAAAAATAAGAATTCCATGAATGGTAAAAACAATATTTGTAAAGTAGTTAAACATACTTCTTCAGTCTTTGAATTAAGGAATTAAAAATACCAGCAAAGTACACATTTTATTTCTTTCTAATCTCATACTTTTAAAAAATTATAAAAAGGAAGTTCTAATGTTCTGACATTTTAAGTGATCATGTCTATTGATGCCATAGAGTAAAAATAAAGAGTTGATTTTAATGCATTACTCCAGCAAGATGGTGTGAGCATGTTTAGGTAACAAATTAATTAAGTTATTTGTTCAAATAAGCTTTGATTATCAGTGCCAAAATAATAGATATATCTTGAGGTCTTAGGGGAAATGGGAAAATAAGTATTAGTTTTGACATGTCCTTAAAGCAGGGGGAAAACAGAAATAGAGAATGACCAAACATTAAAAACTCATTATTTCTGTGATTAGAGTCCTGCAATCTATTACATCTTCAGGGGAATTTGCCCTAATATTTAGTGTGCCATTTTCCTTTCTGAATTTTCTTCATATCCTGTACACTCCTCAGTTGTTTGGACTCTAGTTTTAACTGTGTGGCAGGGGGGACACAGGGAAGAAACATAAAGATAGTCACCCAAGTGTTCTTCAGCTCCAATACCTAGGAGAAAAAGGGTCTATGAGAATGAGCTGTTTAAACTTGTAAACGTTTGATGATACAGCTATACTCTTACCTTAGACTTATTATTGAGCAAAGGGTAACATCTACTTTAAAAAAAATGAGAAGAAAAGGTGCTTAAAATAAAAGTGATCACCCCACAATTCTGTGAGTCATCAGACTCCTGCTGGAGAGTAAACTTGAATCAACCTCAGTCATGGAGGAGCCAGCTTATTTTTCAGCGTGTACAAAGAACATAATCTCTTGGAGCAATTTGTGAGTAAAATAAACTAAAATTAGGAAATTTTTAAAACCATGTTCAATAAGAAAAATGAGCACAGTAGCCTGTCCAGCGCTGTCAGTGCTGAGTGGCTCCAGGTGAGTGACTTGGGTGGAAATTATTGGCTCCTGTCTCTTGATTGGTCAGGGACAGGTGGCCATTACAAAAGAGGTTCTATCTAGTTCTGTCAGTTGTGGACACCGGGCCTGCGGGATCTCATTGGTTTCCTTTCCCCCATGTTCATTCCTCTGTGTATTAAGGAGGACTAAAATAAAAACCATGCTCCAGTGTATTCGAAAATGAAATTTTCTGAATTTAAAATTTTGGTGATGGGTGGTAGGAATGGGCAGTTGGTGACAGGCTGGGAGAAAGAAGACAGTCCATTCCTGACGGAAGTGCCACGTCCGTGTCTTCTACCATTTTCCAAATAAAGGACTGTGTTAATTGCCTGCATTTTTAGTTCAGAGTGAAATGTTTTTCCTCATTCAGCAAATATTGACAGTGGCTATTCCATGCCAGGGTATTGTTTGAAGATACCATAGGCCCACAGAAACAAGAGAAAAATTTTGTTTGGATCGTGCATTCCTGTCACTTATATTTTCTTAATTCTAGGTAGAAAAGGAGACTTTCCCAGTCAATATTAAGATTCCTATATATCCCTGTTTCACTTACATATCAGTCACTTTAAATATTTATTTTGCTTACCAGTCTTAGATCCTTAGTGAATTATTCTCCATGTCTTCTGTACTGTTATCTGAGCCATATAAAGTAATCATAGTGCTAGAACATTTATGGGATGTGTTTCTTGAGATAAGATGTACTAGGGAGTATGAGTAACTCATACCCACTAAATCCCTGCAATATGAAGCATTTAAAGGTATAGTATTACAAAAGTGGACAAAGGAAGCCTTTAACGAGACCCATGGTTTTTCTTCAGAAAAAAAAAAAAAGAAAAAAAAAAAAAACAGGTAAAGAACATCAGACACTGGACTTTGCTATTAGATTTCTGGCACCTTGCTGTGTACCACAGGTGAGATTTGAGGTAGAAATAGCACAATGATTCCACCTGCCTAGTGCAATTTCTCTCTGGTTTTGTGTCAGGTTTCCATTAACTATCTTGAGATTTCAGGGGTTTTCTTAACCCTGGACAAAGAAAAGTGTGTTGTCATTAATGACTGGACAATTTATGTCTAGACATATGTAAGCTTTCAGTTTCTGTAACTTCTCACTGGAAGTGACAAGTTAAAAGCAGGAGGAGAGGGGCGCCTGGGTGGCTCAGTCGGTTGAGTGTCTGACTTCGGCTCAGGTCATGATCTCGCGGTCCGTGAGTTCAAGCCCCGCGTCGGGCTCTGTGCTGACAGCTCAGAGCCTGGAGCCTGTTTCAGATTCTGTGTCTCCCTCTCTCTCTGACCCTCCCCTGTTCATGCTCTGTTTCTCTCTGTCCCAAAAATAAATAAACGTTAAAAACAAAATTTAAAGCAGGAGGAGAGAATAGCTGCTTGCCTCTCTGAAAATGTGGGAGGCTGCACTGTGACAGAGAATCATTTAAGCAGTTCAGTGGACAACATTGTCTCCTAATAAATGGTTATGAATGGTCCCCAAACCAAGACCTTTCAGTTCATTGTTTCACTCCCAAGGAGAACAAGGCTATATGCAGATCTCATGTTTCCTTGTCTCAATGTCCAATCCTGGTTTTGCATCTTTGAAAACTTCAAACTGAATTTGTTCTGTGCACCAGGGCCAGCTTGTTTGTTTGGCTTGTTATTTTTTGTTTCTCTGTTTGATTGCTTTTTTTTTGGGGGGGGGGGGAATTGGAGGGGGTTGCTAGAAAAGTCAGAAAACAAGCATTATGATTTATGTGCTCTCTAAAGATCCCTATGGCAATTTTTTAAGTGCATTGGAATAAAACTTTCATCTAATCATTATTATTTTCAATTATGAATACATTCCTACAGAAACTAAAAAGAAGGTAGTTGATAAAAAGAAATATTTTACATTAAATCATAGTTAGTTGCACATGTTGTCTTTTCATAGGTATTCTTTATGTTCAGTCCATTGAGTTTCTATTCATTTATTCCACCTACTGTAGAGATGAGGTAAAATTTCTAACACATGTTTCACTATTTTTTGGTTTCACTTGTTTGCTTTGCATTTGTTTATAGGTAGCCCGTTTTATACTATTTATCTAGGGAGGAGACTTGATGTTTCCCAGACAGACAACTTGTCTAGAATCCAGTTCTCCAAACACAGGAGCACTTTGCAAATGCTCAAAGATTCGTGAACAGACCTTGCAGTCATCAGTTTAAGTTTGGTATATTCACAAGGTCTACCATGTTTCCTCCTTTGTGGCTAAGCTTCAGTAGACTCTGAGGAGTGAAGCACATACCTTTAGTTTTTGACAAGTATTTGATACATGCTTAGAAGTATACAGATAGGAATATGTTCTTAAAAATGTCCTGGCATCTGAGACACCTGGGTGGCTCAGTGGGTTAAGCATCTGACTCTTAATTTCAGCTCACGTCATGATCTCACAGTTCCTGAGATCGAGCCCCGCATAGGGCTCTGTGCTGACAGCACGGAGCCTGCTTGGGATCCTTTCTCTGCCTCTGTCTCTCTTAAAATAAATAAGCATTTAAAAAATTGCTTGGCATCTGGATAGTCCTTATAATTGATAGAGAATTCTCCCATAAAATTTAATGCTTAATCCTCAAAACAATCATATTAAGAAAACTAGGAAAAATATCATTAGCTCAGTTTTAGAAATCACAAATTTCTGCTTAGAAATATTTTGCATGTGGTTGAGCACATATGCATATGCATGCACACACACACACACACACACACACACACACACACACCATGAATTACAGTCCAGGTATCTTTTTTTTTTTTTTTTAATTTTTTTTTAACGTTTATTTATTTTTGAGACAGAGAGAGACAGAGAGAGACAGAGCATGAATGGGGGAGGGTCACAGAGAGAGGGAGACACAGAATCTGAAACAGGCTCCAGGCTCTGAGCTGTCAGCACAGAGCCCGACGCGGGGCTCAAACTCACGGACCGCGAGATCATGACCTGAGCTGAAGTCAGACGCTTAACCGACCGAGCCACCCAGGCGCCCCTACAGTCCAGGTATCTTGACCCTGAATATGATAATTTTGATCAACAGCTTTTGCTAGACCATTCCTTTGGTATTTGCTGGCAGGACAGCAGCCTCTAGATGAGACTATAATAAATAAGTAAAACAATTAAACTAAAATCTTTATTTCTCTTTAAGGGATGGAGAATCTTTTTTTTCCCCCTCAAATTAGTTAATATACAGTCTAGTCTTGGCTTCAGGAATAGACTGCCATGATTCATCATTTACATATAACACAAGTGCTCATCCCAACAAGTGCCCTCCTTAATGCCCCTCACCCATTTAACCCACCCCCTCAACCCCCAGTTTGTTCTCTGTATTTAAGAGTCTTTTATGGTTTGCTTTAAGGGATGGAGAATCCTGATGGGCATTTGGGAAAATTTTTTTGGCTGAGGGTCTTTGCCATTTGCCAATCAGGAATTTTTGTTATTTCAATGTATCAATGTTCTTTTGCCTCCAAGCTGAGAGTAGATTTTTATTATTATTCAGTTATATTAAAGATTGTCTTCCCTCAGAAGACTTGCAACTGAAGTTTTCTACAGATTGCTCAAGAACTGCAGTGGTTAACATGATAATCATCAGCTATTATGATCTTCTCATATTTTAAATTAATTAAAATTAAATAAAACGTAAACTTCAGCTTCTTGATCGCACTAGTCACATTTCAAGTCCTAAGTAGCCACATGTGGCTAGTAGATCCTGTATTGGATAACATGGATAGAGAATATTTAATAGTTCTGTCATTGCAGAAATTTCTGTTGGACCGTGCTATTTCAGAATCTGGAATATGTACTATTATGTGACTGCACAATAGTCTGAATCCACTCAAGCGTGCAGAAGGCAGCATGGTGTGGTAGAAACTAAACAGCATTTTAAAGCCTGAGTTTAAGTCCAGCTACACTACACATTTCTATGTCTTGGGATTCCGTGACACAGTACGATTTCAAAAACTACCTGGGAGGCTGACCCCCAGGTCAGCAACCACATGCTTTGCCATTTTGCCATGTAAAGGACATTAACAAGAAAATCTTTATCAATATACACAATCATTTTATTTTTAAAAGGCATTTTCATTTCAGTAAAAAAGGACATGACCTTGGAATGAAGGAGAGTTTTCAAAAGGAATGTGTTTGCCTTGTTCGAAACCCTACCCCATGGTCCATGTTTGCTCTCACTTTGACAAGGACCAATGAACATTCTGTTGGGCAAGCACTAGCTCTCGCCGTGGCGTTTGGAAACCACTGAAGTCTGCTGCTTGCCAAGGGCATGACCGCCACTGAGTTACTTAAGTTTCCCTGAGCCTACATCCTTATCTTAGAATGGGAATACGGGCATCCGATTAATGCACAGTCGTCAGAATTAAATACTGTGTGCCAACAGATCATAGTGTCTGGCACATAGTAGGGATGCATAAGACGGTACTGCTTCTTATTCTTACTCTTACTCTTCTCTATGTGATCACACTGTTCTTTATAATACACCGAATCTTCTTATCCCATGAAGATCTTTAAGAAGTGTTGCATTAGCTCCCCATAAATCTTTCTTCCTAACCCATCCTGGAGAAAAACCAAGAGGGCAGGGCCACTGACGTTAAGAATGAGACTGTCAGATAAGATACATTTCTGTGAAAGAGGAACCTATTCCTAGAACACAAAGTGAGGGCACTTGTGAAAGCTTGCTGAGTCCTCAGCCCTCTCCTTCACTCCTCACCCTGCACAAAAGTCCCTACTCAAAGCTATGATGGTAATTTGTGACATCAGCACTCTTGGAAGAATCCCTCCATTGTAGTGGCTTTTATTAAACAAAATAACCAATGTGCTTAGTGACTATAGCTATATACACTTTGTAACTTATTAAAATTGGAAAGTGTTTGATGTATAATTATAAAAAATTTATAAAATTTAGAGATTTTAGATTATCTTTTGTGCCATAGTATAACTAACAAATTTGAGTTGATTTACTGGCATCATGTACCTTCTCTGATGATGCCCAGAGTTTTGTTTTATGACAAATAAAGAGATTACACTTCAAACTAGAGAAGTTTTGCTTCTGTTGCATTAACTCCACTTCCATTTGCTTTATCATCAGGACATGTGATAACAGCAAGCCTGGGTCAAAAACTGAGAAGTTTTCTTTTAAGAATTAGGGGAGTCAAATATCAGTCTCGTTTGTAATTCTTAAAATGTGAATAAGACGTGAGCAAATGATCTAAATTTCCGTAGACTAAGTGACTTCTAAGGTCATATCCATTTCTAATTTTTTTTTTACATTTATTTATTTTTGAGAAACAGAGTGAGACAAAGCATGAGCGGGGGAGGCGCAGAGAGAGAAGGAGACACAGAATCTGAAGCAGGCTCCAGGCTCTGAGCAAGAGGTCAGCACAGAGCCTGATGCGGGGCTCGAACCCACAAACTGTGAGATCATGACCTGAGTCAAAGTCGGACGCTCAACCGACTGAGCCACCCAGGCACCCAGGTCATATCCATTTCTAAAGTTATATATTCAAGAATTTTTTTAATTTCAAGAATTTACTTTTTAGAGCAGTTTTAGTTTCATAGCAACATTAGGAGGAAGATACAGAAATTCCCCATATATGTCCTGCCCCACCCCAAACCGCAGGCTCTGTTATTATGTTTTAATCATATGAAATGAAACATTCCATAAAATATACTGTTTGCAGAGCAGATGTTCTTTAAAGAGTTTCTTTCTATTGCGTTGTACAGGCAAAATAATAAATTCTATTTATACTAATGAGACTGGTGATGGCTTTTCTCGCCCAGTACTTTTTTCCCTGTTATTTGAAATACAGAAGGCAGAAGACCAACATACTTATGTAAAAGGAAAGAGAGCCTATAAAATTTCCCTAAGGATCACACACACATACACACACACACACACACACACACACACACATTTACATATATTTACATATAACTGTATATGCACATAAATGCCATCTTAAGAGGACTTTGTTACATACAGCATGCATACAGTCTTGCTACAATCTGAATATGGACATATGATATTCATCTATCAGCCAGAACCTGTTTAGAAACCAAAAATTATTTTACTTCGTTGTATTTATTATTTCATTTCAGGGTGGAAGGACCTGCAAATCAGTAGGTGGGCAAAGCTTGTTTTGTAAGTCATTGATACTAATGGTTTCCATAAATGGAAAATGCACTAGAGGTTGGGCATTGTTTTGAATGTGCTTCGGGCATTGATAAATATATTACAGACACAAATTTGCAGTATTTACTTGCAGACCCACCAAAGTTGTATTGCCCAAATTTGAATCCTGGCCTTATCACTCCATAGGCATGCATTTTTTGTCCTTCTTAGGCTTCCCTTTCCTCATCTACAAAAAGACTTTAATAAGAGACACTCAATGTAAAGTGCTTTACACAGTGCCTGGCACACAGTAGTCATTCAATGAATGTTAGTGGTCATTACTGTTTTATAATAAGTATAATTCTTTGTGATTATTACCATTATTATTTATAATTTTGTTAAATCTTTGTACTCTTATTTTTTAATAATTATATTGAAAGCTCCATTTAAGAAAAAAATAGTAACATATTATAAGGGCCATCAGTGCTGAAACCAATAAGACATTGAGTTATTCTGTGGGGCATCAGGGTAAAGGTCTTCAGAACAAGTTATTACTCAAGTATATGAGGAAATTACAATTCAAGGGCAAAGAAAGGATTAAAAGTATATAAGATAGGCTGTTTCCTCAATAAACTTAAGAACTTGAATCACCTCATTCACCTGTTTTTATATTAGCTTATTTTTCTGTTAAAATTGAGGAAAGAGCTGTAAGTTTGTTTTTCCTTTTTGTGCTGGTATGGGATATAAACACCAAGGTGCTCTTCAAATGGGGTAAACATTCCAACTTGATGACTGGTAACTATAGTTCACATTAGCAAAAAAACATCAAAGCTAGATATGCAAATACCCACAAACGTGGCTTGGAGTTTGATAGTGAAAAAAGAAATTGGAACATACTACCTTATACAATATTGAACAGCTTTAATTTTGCTCCTATATTAATTTACATTATTTTGGATTTTCAGTAAAATGTTAGACCTTCTTGCCCAAATACAAGTTTTGGTAGTTGTGACTTTTGACCGAAGGACCAAACTTTTGTGGTAATGGATTATATGAATTCTACACGGCAGTAGCTTCAGGGAGGAAAATCACATTCAGGTCTGCCAGAGGTTGCTTTGTTATATAGGAACATCATTCCTTGGGGTTCATAAATGTAGGTACTACTTATTATTTTATTTTACTTTTTTACTTAGAGTGTAGCCAGTTCTAAATTAAAAGGCTGAGCACTTTAGAGGACCAATGTCATCAAGTGAATCTGATACAAATGAAGTACATTTTTTCATTTGTTGTTTGTCTCTTTCTTTTAGCAATATAATGCCTACTAGGAGTTTATCAAAATCATAATGCCTTCTTCATAAGTAATTCTGGAGGGTTCCTTATATTCTTGAATGTGACATTTATAGTTTCTCAAAGCCAACATTATTTTTTTGGAAAAATAGATCACCTTTTAAAAATTGTATCTACGGGGCGCCTGGGTGGCTCAGTCAGTTAAACGTCCGACTTCGGCTCAGGTCACGATCTCGTGGTCCGTGAGTTCGAGCCCCGCATCGGGCTCTGGGCTGATGGCTCAGAGCCTGGAGCCTGCTTCCGATTCTGTGTCTCCCTCTCTCTCTGCCCCTCCCCCATTCATGCTCTGTCTCTCTCTGTCTCAAAAATAAATAAACGTTAAGAAATAAAAATAAAAATGGTATCTATGGAAAAATAGAATTTAGTTTCTCAAAATGTACTTAGTAGCCAAATTTTCCATCATACATTTATTGTCTGAAACCATAGTTTTGTGATTTTAATTAAAATGGTTACAACATAAAATATTCAACATCTCCATGAATTTTTTTCTCAATGAACCCAATTCTTCATGTAATATTTTAACACTTAGCTTTATCTTATGAGTGCTTGATCAGAAATAAGCACACTATCTTTAGTGAAGTTGTTTTTTTTTAATGTTTATATATTTTTGAGAGAGACTGAGAGAGAGAGAGAGAGAGAGAGAGAGAGCATCAGTGGAGGAGGTGCAGAGAGAGAAGGAGACAGAGCATCCAAAGTGGGCTCTGTGCTGACAGCAGAGAGCCTGATGTGGGGCTGGAACCCACCCATGATCTATGAGATCATGACCTGAGCCGAAGTCAGACACTTAACAAACTGAGCCACCCAGGCACCCCTTTACTAAGTTGTTTTTAAAGAAATGAAAAACTAAAATGAATTTGAGTATTTGTACAATTATTTAAAATCATTTTAATTTTAAAATAGAATTGCGTTTATATTTAATATATTTGGATTGGTGTCTACTTGAAAAATTTAGAGATTACTAAAAATAGACAAGAAATATTAAAAATGTTTTAAAAGTATAAAGGCATGTACAATTTTTCATGATTCAATATATTTAATGTTAAAAGCAAGATATAAAATGAAATATACAACATGACTCTGTGTAAGAAATCCTGTATTCCATAAAAATCATATATAATATACATGTGCTTACATAATCCAGAAGGAAACTGTCATTGCCAGTTATTGTTGAGTAGTTCTGCAAGTTTTTTCTGTATTTTCCAAGTTTCCTACAGTTTATACATGATTTACATTCACATTGTATGTATCAGTTTTTTAAAAGCTGAGGTAGATGGTGTTTTTTTTTTTTAAGTTTTTATTTATTAATTTTGAGAGAGAAAGAGTGAGCAGGGGAGGGGCAGAGAGAGAGGGAGAGAGAATTCCCAAGCAGGCTCCACACCGTGAGCACAGAGCCTGATGCGAGGCTGGAGTAGATTGTGTTGTCTGTTTGTTTGTTTGTGTATTGTGTATGTCTGTACTTGTGTGAACATGGGAGCAGCATGGTGAGTAGATGTGTTCCTCCTGTGGCTCATTCTTGGGTGTTGTCAGATACCCTAGGTGCCCAGAAACATGTTTATGTACATATTAGAAATGGGAGCATACTTGTTTCTCTCTAATTCCAAAACAAGTGGATTAAGGGTGAATTGAAGACCGATGATAGTTTTGAGCCAAAGGGAAAAAAGACACCAGGATTTCAAAAGACCAGTTATCTGTATGTTTATTAATTCACTAGTCCTCCTGACAAACCCCAGAGGAGAATTTCTTTCTAGTTTTATAACAACAGAGAGTGAAGCACAGAAGATACAGAAGTTGGCCCCAGATTAGATTCAGAAAGTAAGCCTCAGCCCATGGCTTGCGTTAGAGCGTTATTTCATATAACCATTTGTGCTGAAGTTTGCAATGTATAACAATCAGATGCAGTGGGTACTTTGTGGCCATTAATGCTTTTGGTATCATAGGATTAGGGATCTTTGCTTAATAAAGTAACACTTTCTTCTCATTAACTTTATCTGCCTTTCCTTCTGGTTTAGTAATAATAAAGTATGGAAAGGTTGCTGCCCTAGTGTGCATCAGCATGATTTTGAAATGAGCTAGTTTACAAAATTATATTCTCAGGTGCTGCTGTTGGTTGAATTCATTTTGTTAGATGACACACATTTTTTCCCCATATTTAAGTACTTGAATAGTTTCCCGATCCCGTTGAAGTCTCTGTAAAAGGGTTTGCTTTTGGGTTTCACTTCCTCAGGTTTTTTTGCTAATGTTTGTGGCTTCTTACTACAGAAAGAATGAGGGTAGAAAATAAAGTAGGAAGTGATACAGAAGTAGGGGAAGGATGGCCAAAGGCACAGGGAGTAGTTCTTAACTCTTACTGTCATTCCTCTTTGAAAAAACAGAAAATTTGACAGTGCCCATTGAGCCTTGTATCTCCCGGCCCGTGGGACCCAGTCATGTCTCTCTGGAAGAGGGCACAGCCAGCCCTCCCTGCCTAGAGTAGGTGACTCTGTTTCAGCCCATAAGAGCCCCAGCAGGAGACTGAACACTTCTTTCTACATCATGAGACCAGAGGTGCATGGTATGGAATGCTGTGACTATTACCTAGGCCCCAATCTCATCGCCCACATACATACATACATACATACATACATATTTACATACAAAGTCAAAAATGGAGCTTTATTTCTGATCCCACCACCCATTCCCTGTCACTCTCTTCCCACCTGTCCCTATAAATACACCAATCCCCCCAAAAAGCTATTTTTTCTTCCCCGAAAGCATTCCCTTTCCTTTTTTATTAGTTTGTTGTTGTTATGTTTGATTTTATTTAAATGAGAGAGCACTGTTACATAATCTTCTTCAGAAGAATAATATCACCAGGAGGTACAATTTCAAGTCTCCAGACAATACTCATTGCAAATTTGAAGCAAGCTTCTCGTCAAATGATAGGGGACCCTACAGTCTCTTCCCATTGTAGGGAGTCCCCATGATCTTGTCGTGTGTTATTATAATTCCTTCTAGCTACACTTTAATTAGCTAAGTTTCTTTGTTTACAAAAGTTCCTTGTTTGGAATGCTATTCAAATGCAACATTTCAGAATCATTTTCTATCATAGGCTTTTGTGCGTGTGTACAATTATAGGTGATCAAAATTCACAAATACGTTAAGCCAAATTATCAATACTAACAAAATGAATCTTCTTTGGATCATACTTACCAGCTCTGTTCTTTTAATATAATACACACATTATACGATACAACTAAAATGTATGTTTATATAATATTTATTTTCCTCCATTCACAAAATAACATACATTTTACCTGCATCATTGTACTTGTGACAGTAGGTCCGATAAAACATTTCAATACTGAGGTGAGGGCTTAGACAAAGACTTAAAAATTATATATTTGTTATATATTCAAAGATGATTTAAGCATTACATCATTTTGAAAAGAACCGGGATTTGGGATTTGTTCTCTCTGTCCCTCTTCCACTCTCTCTCTCAAACTGAATAAACTTAAAAAAAAAAAAAAAGAATAGAAATATTTTTACTGTTACTGAACTGAGACAATCTTGAGATATTTGATAAAAATTTCTGAGCAATTTAAAAGAATGAAGTCTCTCCATCACTAAAATTATAACTGTCTTTCTTTCTGCTTTGACAGGGAAGGGAAGCAAGACTGATAAATCGTATATTCTAAATATATTTTTTACAAAGCTTGGGAATGAAATACAACCAAAGAAAGAATTCGTGTTTTAATAAACATTCACATCCTTTTTAGTTTAGAGTCATCCAATGTAATTCATGTAAAAAACTAGATGACTTATTTCCAGGGCTCAATTTCAGATTGGTGGTATGCGTTGGTCAGGATAACTTAGTTCTTAGAAAATAAAGTTTAAAGTCAGGCAATTATAAAAAATAAAATAGAAGACTGTCTCTTGGGAAAATATCTAGATTTCATTTTGACTTTAATTTTGACCATCTGATTAATCTACAAAAAAAAAAAAAAAAAAAAAAAAAACAGGTGTCCTCCCCCTCCCCAAATGTAATCCCGGAGCGAAGGGTTGTCAAATAGCACGTTTCCTTTAAAGTGTGTACCGACCTTTCCCTGCTTTTTATTTTCCCACACTTTGAATTTCAAGATCCCTGTAATTTGATGATGTCTGTAACAACTGCTCTAATCATTGGTAATGATCCGTGTACTGACGTCATCCATATGCAGCTTGTGCTGAAGCATATTTCATGGGTGTTGTTTTAGGTCATTCAGTCTGTTTCAGAATTGTTCATGACCGAGTGAACAGTTCAGTTGCAGTGTTCTCAGTCAAAGTCATGTCCAGGAAGCTTTCTGTGTCGAGTAATTACATTCACCTTTGGTGAAAGAGCTTCAGCCAGCGAGATTAAGAAATACCCCATGGAGATTGCAGAAGTGCCTCTCACGAGTTACTCACACTAAGAGATACCACGAAAGAACTCTAGGCCCCGGTTCCTCACTTTTCCTCTGAGTAGAATGTTGCACAACTTTCCTTGCCTTTCCCGGTTTCTCCCAGTCACGTCATGCTGACACCTTGCTCCCGCATCCCAGGCTCGGTGTAGCCGAGGTTGCTGCAGCAACAGCACACACGGGGTAACATTCCCCCGTAGCTACAGCAGCGGGACGTGAGTCAGTCGAAAAGTTTCGCTGAGTTTTTATTAGTGTATGATGCAGTCCATTTCATCTACAGTTGCCAGCCTGTCCAAAAGTCACACACCATGATGTGGAAGACTCGATGCTCATCACCTTCAAAGTGTTAGCTGGTCCAGGGGCCTCTCACTGAAGCCACTGCAGTTGCCAGCCCCTTCCACAGCACCCTTACTAATACCTACCATAAGAAGCCACGAGTAAACCTCCAGCCCCGCTGCCGGAACTCAGCTTCTGCTATTGTATGTCCTGTGTACTTAATAAGCAACAGTGACCTTGCTTGATGATCAAGAAGCTCCTTTTCACCAAGGCACCTGGACAATGTTTAACATCCCGGAAGACTTTTTTTCAACCCACTGGCTGGGAAGACCATGTGCTGAAGAATAAGGATGGAATTACTGTAATTCTCAATGGGAAATTATGAACGTGGAAGCTTACATTTAATATCGATTAAAGGTAGTCATAGAGTTATCATAATTTCTAACCCAGGATTTGGTTTGTTTTTCAGACATGGAGATGACTTGATCGTGACTCCATTTGCTCAGGTAAGCCCCGTTTCGTGAACGGGCAGGTTTGCCGCAGATTTGAGAATTTAATTTGGGGGATTAGTTCTGGTTCTTAATGTCACTGTAAATCAAATGCAAGTATAAATAAAAATTCTGTGGTTCGTTTAAGTAATTCAAAGGCAATGTTAGAGGATGTGACCTTAACCATATTGGACTGTTTCCTATAAACCCATAGACCCAAAGAATGTCTTTGCTTCAGATTACAAATTACCTAAGTGACATACTTAAATGAGACCATATTTCCTTAACTGATATAAACAGTTGAAGCAGAAATCTATACCATGGATTAAGTTACATTTAGTATATTTAGGTACATGATCAGTGCTTGAAATTTAATATTTCAGTTCAACCTAATGCTTTATTTACTCCTTTTTATGTGTCATTTGTACAGATTTAAATTTATCTTTATTTGCTCCCTTTAGGCTTACAAATCATGAAAATAACCATATGACATAAATACTGGAAGATGATAAAATGATCTAAAGCATTTGGAATATATATTAAATGGTTGAAAAGCAGATATTCTTTGTATAGGTCAGTGCTTTGCTACCCTAGCTGTACATTAGAATCACCTAGAAGCTGTTATCCCAGGCCCCAGGTCATATCCCTAATCAACTGGATCCAAAAATCTGCGGATTGGATCCAAGTACCTGTATTTTTTAAAGGCCCGGTATTTTTCCAGGAAAAGTTGAGAGTCACTGATATAGATAGACCCGGGAAAGAATAGAGTATTATTGATTTAACCAGGGCATGAAACAGGCTTAAAACCAACACTGACTGCTAAAAAGAAATATTGAGTATGAGAATACAAGTGATCCAGATAGATTATAAAAATCATGATAAAGGCTAATCATAATTATAACTAAAACTAGTTCTAGTGCCTTGGGCAACTCATTTAACTTCTCTAAGGCTTCTTTTTTCAACCAGCAAAGGTGAAGGACTTGTGTGATAAAGGTAGACCCCAGTTCAAACCCCCTCTCTTCCTCTTGCTCAGTGAATGGCCTTGGGCAAATCAAGGAACTTTCCCCAGCCTGGGTTACTCCTCTGCTAAATGACAGTTCCAATAGAACCCACTTCGTGAGGTTTTTAAGATATTAAAATAAACTTGTGAAATGCTCAGCACAATTTCTAGGAAACAAAATGAATTTTAAGTGTTATCAGTAAGAGCTCTTTCATGCCTAAAATGTTATAATAGTTTAAAAAAAACATAACGCAGGGTGTAGATAATAGAATTATGCATAATTCTTCTACTTTTTCAAATTTCATGAAATTTTATAATTGCTATAACTTAGACCAAAAATTTAGTGAATCCATAAATAACACACCATATAATAGTGATTTTTTTCATTACTGCCAGCAATTAAAAGTAGAATATTACCACCATATCTTTTAGAAGAGTAATGACTTTTTTGCTTAAGGTTTTTCCAGAGATCATAAATTCTTTCTAGTACCCGTATTTCTGCGTTCAAAAAACATTTACACTCTTCATTGTTTTAATCATATTTTGTGATAACAAGATCATATAAATTTAGGGATTTTTAACTGATTACTATTGAATACCCATAATTTTATTTCTAAGAGTGAGAGCGGGGTGAGAAATTAAAATCAGGTAAAATAATATAAGTAACCATCACCAAACATAGAAATAATCATTCCAACTATGGTTTATTCAGCTAATTAACTATTATTGCTTCTGACTAAAGTCTCTGGATATTGTTGTAAGAAAAATATATCTAAATATATGGTAAAAAATGAGAAAAAATATGTATACGATACTTCAAGTAGTATTTATTAAATAACAAATACTTTTATTTAAAAAATAAATTTTTCTCCAATACATAGATTAATAAATTTGATTTGGTCCTTGCCATCGATGG
Organism: Panthera onca; assembly: GCF_046562875.1. Lineage (NCBI taxonomy): Eukaryota > Metazoa > Chordata > Mammalia > Carnivora > Felidae > Panthera > Panthera onca. The sequence continues at coordinate 112,157,482 of NC_138339.1, forward strand.
TCTTAAATTCCCAAGAAATCTATATAATTACACATATTCTATGGTATTCCTATAATATACAAAAAAACCAACAGAATTTTAGTACACTGAGAAATATATACATGTAAAAAATCATTTATTCTATGTTAGCAAACTTTTTAAATAAATATATATACTTAATACTTTTGAAATTAGGATTTGAATATAAACCAACTCTGCATAGTATATAGGCATATCTGATGCCTGAAAATAATCCTGGAATGTATTTAGAAGAGTTTACATATGATTAGCTCAACGTTTCATAACACCTTATGGAAGGTGGTTGGTCATTGGCCCAGAGGCTGCAGATTTGTTTTGTTTTATTTTGTTTTGTTTTGTTTTGTTTTGTTTTTTAAATGCTTCGTATTTTCACAAATGGCCTTTTACTCAAGTACATGATCTGGAAAGCTATACTAGAATTAAAAAAAAAAAAAAAGCCTGTTAAGTACTGAACAGTTTCACCACTGATGGGGCATCTTTGGGAAAGCAGATAAAAAGGCCCAGTAAGCAACAGTTTGTCTATGACCTTCTCTTAAGCCCTGTTGGATACCTCCTAGAATATTCTGTTGACCTAACCAGTAATACCTTAAATTTTTAGTACGAGATATAATACCATTGAATGCTAAATATTATAGATAATGCTTAAAATGAAAGATATTTAGTCACTTGAAGTGATGTCTGCATTATTTGGCTTAATATGTCATAGTTGTTTTTGCAAATGGACAGGAGACTTGATTTTAGACAAGTCACCCAAGGCAGTGTTCAAACAGACCAAGAATTATCCCCTTCCTCCAGTATGCTCTGGAGTTTAGAATTTCACACTAAATTATTCTGGCTAAAAAGACATTCTCCTTTCAAAATAGAATTTCTTTTGCCATAAAAATTTTAAAAAGAAATATAAGCAAAAGGAAAAAATGGAAATTTCCCATAATTCCAAACCCCCAAATAACTAGTATTGACATTTTACTTTACATCTCCCTAGGTTTATTTTTTTTAGTGTATTTTCCTTTCCATAATCCTTAATAATCAGCCTCACACTGTCCAAAGAGGTCAAAGGTCTCCAAAACCCACCTCATCTGCCTCTACTTGAGAACTCATTGCTTTCTGCCTGAGTCTCCAAAACGTGTTTTATTCCCCAGTCATAGATTTCTGTAAAGCTAAGAGAACAAAATCTTGTTATAAAGCAATTTAGAAAGACATCCAATTTGATGGACATGGCTGAAACCTAACCCATTTGGACAGATGTAATCTTCAGAAGGGGTCCTACAACACTGCTTCAGACTGTGTTCCCATGTCCACAACACTGTCCTGGTAAGAAATTCTTGCTGGTGTTTAACCTAAACTCTTTGCCACTTCCAATTTCTTATATTTCCCCTATAAGCTCAGAATCTTTTTGGTCCTCAAAAAAGTGACATCTTTATAGATGTGACTTATTTCCATTTTGAAATATTCTCCTATGTTTTTGTTGAAATCTTTTGGTGTGGGGATTTTCTTAGGCACAAAGGCTAGGTATTGAGAGGAATCCCAATGCCATGCCACATCATGCCTCTCTACAACTGGCCTTTTCCTCCTAAAAGTATAGGAACAGTTTGGCCAGAGTTCTTTCCGTAGACTAAGGAATACCAGTGAGACACAACACTGATGAAATTTAGCAAACTCCGATTTTTAGTTAGCTACGTCTGGCCACACCTGTCCAGATATGTGATATGACTACCTTGTAAAACTGCAAGCCAACTAGAATTCTCGTCTAGGTGAAATTCTCATCTTGTTAAAAGAAGTGGAATATTTGACTAAGGAAAAGCCGGAAAATACCCACTATTATCTGGGATCCTGAAGAAACCCCCATGTTAAAAAACTAAGGAGATATACAGAGTAGGAACAGATGAGTCCTTTTACCTTTACTGTAAGCAAAATATAACACCTAGGATAATTTTGTAAAAAATGTACCAGTCGCTAACTCTATAGAACATTACTGTTCCATTGGCAATCGAACATTGCCAATGTATTATATTTTTAAGGCCCCTGAGTATCCCTGACCCATTTCACCCAGCAGCAACCACCTTGTGGCTCATCTCAATCCCCAGCTTGATGAGTCCACCAGGCGCCCCTACTGGCTTGTAAAAGAAGTTGGTCATCACATTTCAGTTGCTTCTGCTAGTTTTTCCCTGATATTTTATTAAAAGAAATTACAGCTAGCATCTTCTAGGAATCAAAGTACTTTTTAGACTTAATTATATGAAACCATCAATATTCAACCTCTGTTGACCTACAAAAAGAACAATTTCATATGGTTTAACTAAAACATAACTTGGAAAGAAGTTTTCTATCAAAATGACCTTTCTATCTTATAAATAATTACACTTTGACTCCATTTTTGTTGTTTTTGTTTTTGTTTTTGTTTTTTTCTGGAAGTAAAACCAAGGCAAGGAATTCTTTCTTGTTCTCCCTTTCCTCAAGGCCACTGGCAACTCTTGGTCTGTATTTTAGCACCATCTATTGGTATAAAGTGTAATTGGAATGAAAAGTAATCCTCAAGATTCTTTGTTACCTTTTAAGCAGGGATTTTTAAGGAGAATGTTGTTGCCACATCTTTTTTTGTCTGTTTGTTTGAAGCAACCTCCTTTTGACATCTTTTTAAGAAATCATTGACAGAAGTATACATTTCTTTTAGTCTATTATGCTCAGTTGTTTGTTGTTTAACTTTTAAATGAAACCCATAGTTTCCTGCTATTTTCAGTGAATCTTACTGGTTAATAAATGTTTAAAGGTATTTAAGAAAATCTAAGATTCATGTGTATAAATAACATTCAGTCCTTCTCCTGGGCCAATACATCATCCACCTCTGCAAAAGTTTTCCATAGTGCTGTCACGATTTCTTTCCTAAAGTGTATATATGTCTCATCATTGAAAATGTATTTTTGACCTAGACTGATTACACTGTTGCTTGGAGGGGCAGAAGAGAAAGAAATGGCCTTCATTTTCTAACCATTGAGCTGTGTAAGGGAAAAACCTCAAGGTACTTTTTGGTTAGCACACCTTAAGTAGCGGAGAAAAGTATAGGAGTTGCAAAGCCCTGACTATAATTCTCAAAAGGTTGAATTCAAGGGGAGTGAGAGTTTCCCTGAAACAAAAGCAAAGAATAACTGGATCCTTACTGAGGGGCTTGAGTCAAACTGTTTCCAGTTCTCCCACACAGCCTAGAGTTCCAGATGCTTCACTCTGTGGCCTGCAAGACAAGTGAGAGCATGAAACACTAACTCCGTGCATTCGTGATGTAGGCACCCAGGATCAATCAGCTAAATCCAGGGCAACGCCCCTGTAGCATATGTCTGGAACTTTTATTTATACTTCTGCCAGTATTATATGTGTGCTGTAGTGCAGGAGATAATAATTAATCCTTATTAGAAATTTTATAAAGTATTATTTGTCCTGCCACAGAAACAGTGATCTAGTATCAGCCCACAAAAGGCACGATATATTTACAAAATTATTTACTGCAGCAGTGTTTGTAAAAGAAAACGTGAGGAGACAACCTACAAGTCAATTTGGAGAGGGGACAGGCGGCATGCCTGGACGAGGGGCTGGAAAGGAAATTTATTTTTTCACTTTTTATTTTGAAGTAATTCATGCATATAAGAGAATATATCTAGTTAGTATCTAAAATATAAAGGACACTAAAATCAGCAGCTAAAGAAGTAGAACAGTACCAATATGTTTAATACCCCCTGAGCATATGTTGTCAATTTCATCTACCTGCCTCCTCTCACAACTAACAATAATTTTGGTTTTTGTCTTTATTAATGAGGGAGATATAGTTTACATTCTACCGTTTGTTCTGTTTAAACTCTGTCCTGTGTGAAGATAGATTATGCAAAAACTACATGAAATTTAAATTAATATCTGAAACAAAATTATCTGATTTAATAACCTTTACTATAGCAGAGTCAAAAATTGTTTCACAGAAAAACAATTATAGTCTATCTTTCATGAACTAATGTTTTCTTTCAAATGAGCGTAGAACTTGAATTAGCTGCAGCACTATTTCTGTTTACCCAGGTGTCAAATGCAGTGAACTCACTATAATTTATTAGATAAAGGTCTCAGAATTCTGAGGTTAAAATTCTGTCTAGAAAAAAAGGAGTATTTAGGGAGTGCAATAACCTCATTTAAAATATTTTATTAGTATATTTGATATTCAGTCCTTAAAGCCTAAATTAGGCCTGTATGATTTAATGACACTGGATCATTTATCAGATTTATTTCTATTTCTGCATCATTCAAGACTTCATGCCTAATGAAAGACAGCATGCTCTGATGTCAGCACTTGGTTATTTGAATACTCCGTCATAGGCAGCGTGACCTTTCAGTGCTGTGAGTTGTTTACATGTGATAATGAGCCAGGTTTTTCCAGTGACTGAGTTAATCATGGTTGGCACCTCAGGAAGCACCGTTAACCCCTTCAGGGGATAATGCTGTAGGTCACTGTCCTGGGGTGTAAACAGCACCCCAGTGACCAACAAGAATCAATGCCCGTTTCAGAAATGTCTGAGACATTTTTGTCTTAGAAAAACATTTAGACTGGCTTTAGTCTAAGTCAGAGCTGGATGAAAACATTTTGGAAGTAGTTCTGGAACAGTGGGAACAACTACAGATTTGTGTTCCCCACCCCCCTTTGTTACCAATGATAGGCACTAAGTAAACTCCCCATGCACATGCCAGATCATTAAACAAATGGAATGTTGCCATCATGGGCTAATATTCTTTGTGTGCTTTCTGTTTGCTGGGCACTGTCCTTGGCACCTAACCTGTCATTTCATATCATCTTCACAACAGTCCTCAAAGACAGCTATCACTATCCTGGGTTACAGAAAAGGAAACTGAGGTGGACAGAGATTATGTAACTTGTCTAAATTCACTGAATACGTAACGGAGCCAGGCAGTCTGGGTCTTTACATAGTACCTAACAGGACAATTGAAATCTATGTTTTAGCTAAACTCAACATTCTGGTTGTCACCCACATTACTTATAATCTCACCTTGAGGCTCTACCTTGAGGGAAACTCACCCATTCTAGTGCAAAGGGAGGCAGGTAAAGCTCTTGCAAATGTTCTCTCCTAGCCTCACTTCCAGTTCTTTCGCCACCTTCTAGTTACACTAGATTAGAAAAAGAAGGACCTTCAGAGATAGATGGGATATGCTGGTCCCGCCTTGTGTATATGGGTGTGTTGTGTCTATGTATTCATTTCTTCAACAAAATTCTTTAGTACTTTCTATAGGCCCAGTTTTGAGCACATAGGGTGGTCTCATTTTATGTGAAAATGCATCCTTAAGAATCTTAAAATTGATGATTCAGATAACCTTAACAAAGAAAAGAATTTTTCTTTGCTAGGTAGCCATGTGGCAAAAGTGAAAAAAAAATTTAAATTCACCTAGATTTCTGACTTTGAAAGTCTGACATTCTTAATGAATATTTAAAGAGAATTTGGGAACATATATTTAAAATTTTACCCCTAAAGTGAGAGTTTCTTATTATTTTGTATTATACTATTTTGAATTTGCATAATTCGTAACAATACTGTATGTATATTGCCTAAGATATTGGTTTGGTGGCTGAGGAATCCAGGAATACTGTGTCAGCTTCTGCTACGTCACCATATTCATTGACAATGAGGAGAAATACCTGGGAAATCTTTGCAGTCTGACCACTCCAGATTTCAAATAGGTACATGTAAACTTCACTAAGGGCTAAAAGATTCTTTAGTGGTATGTGAAACTAAGTTGCAAGCAGTATCAGGTTTTCACTTAACAAACTACTTTTTACATCACCAAACCATTTTAAATTGCGTTAAAGATGGCTCTGTTCCAAGGAGCTTAAAGAGTCCCTTTTTGTTGTAGGTCTTGGCCAGCCTGCGAACTGTACGAAACAACTTTGCTGCATTAACTAATTTGCAAGATCGAGCACCTAGCAAGTAAGTTATCCTTTCCCCACCCCGTCATGCTAAACTTTTAGACGGTGTTTTCTGAGTCTGGTTGAACTCAAGGCAATGTATTTGATTTCTCTCAGTCGTTGCCATGTTGTCTAACCATTTACGCTAAAGCCTAAGATGTCCTGTCAATTTTCTATAATACTTGCAGTGATGGTTCTAATATCAGAAATGAAGCCATATGAGAAATAAATATGGTGCCTGCGTCTGTCAGAAATCACCTGGCATAATCAGTCCTTTGCCCAGTTATTCACACTCAGGGTAACTCTATCGTTTTGGCTTTACTTCATAAATTAACCGTGGACATATAATCTCATCAAGCCTTAAAGTCAATCCAAAGTCATCCTCTTAATTCTAAGACACCAGTTTAACTTGGAGAAGCATTGTATCATATCAAAGATCTTTGATTCTCCTGCTGTTACTGAATCTCAGATAAGGAGCCTCATGGAGCAATTAATAAAATTGTGATTTTTTTTTTTTTTTGTGATAACAGAGGAAGCATTTGAAAGACAGAAAGCTGAGATGGGAAATAATTATAATTTGAATCATCTAATAAAGGTGAAAAATCTAAAAAGAGAAAATAATTTTTCACGATTAAGTGGAAAACTAATTACTCAAATGCTCCTTATTTTGGCATTCTATCATTAATAATAAACAACAAGTCATTAAAATGTAAACTCCAGAGGCTCTGGGTGGCTCAGTCAGTTAAACATCCTACTTCAGCTCAGGTTACGATCTCAAGGTTCACTAGTTTGAGCTCCACATCGGGCTCTGTGCTGACACCTCAGAGCCTGGAGCCTGCTTCAGATTCTGTGTCTCCCTCTCTCTCTGCCCCTCCCCTGCTAGTGCTCTCTGTCTCTCTGTCTCTAAAATAAACAAACATTAAAAAATTAATAATAAAATAAAATATCAAGTCCAAATAATTTACCAGAAGAAAAAAAATTTCTTTAAATAAATATTAAGATAACAGTGGATAGAAATTTATTTAAAATTATAACTTATCTAAGTCTATAAAAGTATATGGAAAATCTGAATAATAATTTTAATTGTTTTAAATGTTTTTTTAAATGTTTTTTTTTTTTTTTTTAATTTTTAAGAAGAGAGAGAGACAGAGTGCAAGCAGGGGAGGGGCAGAGAGAGAGAGACAGAGACACAGAATCCAAGGCAGGCTCCAGGCTCTAAACTATCAGCACAGAGCCTGATGCAGGACTCAAACTTGTGAACTCTGAGACCATGACCTGAGCCAGAGTCAGACGCTTAACTGACTGAGCCACCCTGACGCCCCAAAAGATGTGAATAATTTAAAATAATAATCCCATAATAATGTAACTGACACATTCACATTTTCCATGTGAATTTAAAAAAGCTCTGGCCACTATGTATGCATTTTCTATGATAACAAAGGTTTTTTAAAAACCAATATAAATGCTACAACGCAAGTAATTATTCGAATGGAACCCAGAAGCTTCAGTCAATTGTCCTGTTTTCCAGGTAATGATTTCGCAGTCATGTCTCCTCAGTCTGAACATTTCTCACCTTCTTCTCCACCCCCACCTCATCCGTTGGGCTAATTGCAATTCATTCTTTAGGTCACAGCTTAAATATAATTTACTTGGGGTCATCGTCCCTGGCTAACACCCAACATAACACACGTACACACAGGTCCCAGACTTGATGGTACGTCCTTCCATGTCTGTGTAACTGCATACTACACCTAACTCCTATGTTAGTACATATCCCTCTGTGCTCCAGGTACCTATTTACTTGTCTGAGCACCCCTGAAGAATGTCAGCCTGCAGCCATTGGGGGGTGTATGTGGTTGACGTGTGTTCCTGGTGCCTCACACAAGAGCCAGCACAGAGCAGTCACTCTGCATGTGCTTGTTGGCTAGAAGAGCAAAGTGATACTGTAGCATGTGAAATCTGAGGGTTTACTTGCAGTATTTGTTTACCATTACCAAACGTGTCTTCTGTGCTCCATGGCCATATAATATCCCAGTGATCTCAACAGCCCCGTGGGTATTTTGGCATTTGGTAACTCATAGGTAATGTCACCTCCTCTTTGGAAAGTCTCAGCTTCACAGGAGGCATGAAATTACGGGTGTCACTCCCAAACATTTTAGTCCCAAATATTAAGGCATGTCTTTGAATAGGCAAACTACAAACTTTATAATGCCTTTTATGCTTCCTTCAGACATGGTCACTTGGGTACCAACATCTAAACCTGTGTCAGGCAAACAGTTTACCAGACAGGTGTGAAGGCAGCAGACTGGCTTTCTGTCTCTAAAGAGATGACCTAAGACCCATCCCTTGAAAGATAAAGTTTTCAACTGATTTGCAAGGATGAAACAGATTAAAGTAGAAAAGAGCAGCTAGAGGAGGATAGAAACTCATAGTTTATGCCTAAACCTGACCTATTGTATGTCCAGTAACATCTAACCAAACAATATTAGCTGGTAGTCTCTAAGTAAAGGCCTTTGTAGTCTCTCTTTTGGCTAAGACAGATTTGTACCTACTTTACTGATTCAAATTGAATCAACCTCTTCATGTATCAGAATAGCAGAAATTAGTCTACACAGCTAAGCTCTGCTGCAGATAGCGATGGTGAAACGGTATAACTCTGGCTTGTCACATGATGACCATGAGGGAATCAGAATTTTCCCTGCTGGACACTTACAATGCCACTAAAACATTTCCAAGCTTACCCTTGGATTTCATGGAAGGCATGTGAGGCCTTGCACAATCCGCCCTTTTTGTTTGCTACAGGAAAGAAGTCCATGAGGAATGCATGTGAAGCCTGGCCCCTGTGGGTACTCAAATGTGGATTGCTGATTTTACTAGTCTATCACTGGTTTCTATCATGTTGCTCTTTCTTGCCCCTGAGATTTTTAATTCCACAGTGAGTTCTGACCCATTCTTCATTAAATGATTTACCACTGTAACCATGGATCAAGTGATTAATATCGTCTGTTTGTCATTATTTGTTGAAATATCAATTTCCCAAGTCCCCAAATTGTAGGATTGTTATTAAGAGAAGATAATAAATAAAAAGGCAATAACCTGGTTTTCTAAAACTGTAGATGAGCTTAGGACTATTCATTTGATACCTTTTTTCAGATAAAACTCTTTCTAGATTTTCACAGAGCAAGGACTAAAAAAGGAGTAATTAAGATATAAATTATTTGAATAATATACTCTTAGCAAGAAGATCAGCTCTATTTCAGAGTAACAATTTAAAGCATCACCCTTTCTGTTTTATGAAACATTAATCAAGTTTTACATTTCTCATTTCATTTACTAATAAAAACCAGAATAACTTGGCAGTTGATTGTGGTGCATTTCCAGCCAAACACAAAACTTCAATCCTAAAGTGACATCAATAAACTTAAAAGCAGTAAGTCAGAGCCAGACACTGCCTGGAACCAAGGCAGTGAGAATTTAGAAAGCACTAGATTGCATCTCCCAATTAAGAGATGTGTCATCTCAGGAAAGCAGATTTGAACACAGCTCTGCAAGAGTCTGTCATTTGCACAGACGCATGGCTGTTCGTCCTCTTTCCACAAAAGCATCTTAAAAATAAGGCAGTATGGCAGAGCGCTGGCTCTAGAATCCCACTGTGTTAGTTGAAAACTCAGCTCTCTTATTCTGAACAAGTGACTCGACTTCCCAAAGCTTTGTTTTCCTCTTTTGTAAAACGAAAACAATGAGATAACCTGCTTTATGGTTTCTTTTGAGGATCAAAGTAGATTATTCGTCAAAAGTGCTCATTTAGCACAGTGTCTGACACACAGTAAGTGTTTTGTAAGTGTTAGTTAAGTGTTAAAGATCACTATGCAATATTTTAAAAGCTTCCAATTGTAAGTAAGTTATAGTCCATAAGTGATATTCTTTTCAACATAATTTATTAAGCACTGATTGAATAGTGGATACGTTGTGGCTGGACTCTGTAGAGATACATGTTAGTTTTAGAGCAGGGTTTTTCAGTTTAAGGGGAATATAATCACCTTGTGAAACTTTGCAAGCATCTGAAAAATCAGAGAATACAAGATAGAACCTATTTAAGTACCTTTGGTTTATAGTGTTTCTGCAGTCTCTATAGCATCTATTTGGACAAAGCATTGATATACCTCTCTGATAAATGTATCAGAGATGTTTCTCAATATAAGGAAAGGAAAAGGAAAGTGTTTAAATAGCTTCTCTAATTGTAACACAGTCTCCAAGGAGTCATTCACTTCTGAGAATTTATGCCAAAAACAAAAGTTTCTCATCACTGTATTAGGGAAACCACTTGTCGCTTGACTGTTCTTCAAATTCACAAAGTTTGTGTTTGCTCTGTAAGCCCTGGTTTAATTGAATGCAGTCAATTAATAAGAACTTCCTCCTCTATCATGTTCCTGTGACATTTACTTCAGCCTTATTTTCCCCAAAGTCTATCACTGTGAGATTTAACTCTTTGCTTTTTTTTGACATGTGTGATATTAACTATAGACTAGGAACTTAACTGGCTAGTCTGAGAGAAATCTTCATTTGCATGTCCTGCCTTAAAAATAATCCTTTGAATTAAAATAGCATATTGGAGATGACTCCGAGAGTCCTGAGATTAACATGCACCACATATTTACTGCTTTGTACTTTTCTCTCTTTGTCAGAAGATCACCCATGTGCAACCAACCATCCATCAACAAAGCCACCATAACAGGTAAGAAAGATCTAGAAGCTTACTCTTCTTCTGTCTAGAAAAAAAAAAAAAATCATATCTTCCAAGGTTCAGCATAACACTTAACACCAATTTTATATTGCAATTCTATAATTTTAAAGAAATTGTTCCCTTTTTCTCTCTATTATCATTTCTATCCTTGAGTCCACAAGTTCTCCATTTAAGCTATTATTTGGGAAATCTTTACTGATGTGCCGTCTTTAAAGACCATTTAAATCTGTGCTGATACATTGCTCTCGGCATTTGTATTATGAGAGATAGTGTTACCTTCCAAATGTTGACCATATCGTTTCCAGGCTTATGCCATCAGCATGACGTTATTGTGTGGTAGTTTGTTTTAATGAAAGGGAAAGCATAAATAAAAGGTACCTTACTGGTTAATTGATATCCCAGTTGTGTGCAAGAAGGAACACCATTCCAGTAGTCCTGATTTTGGCTCAAAGTGAGAATAAATTTACTTTGGGAGGGGAGAGAAGTAATTATACAACACAGGAAAGTTCAATGAGATCAAAAGAACAGATGTTTGGGGAAAAGAAGGGAAAAGAAGGATGAAGGACATAAAGGGCAAAAAAAAAAAAAATCATCCCAATTCCTATTAATCTATTTTAGACATGGGGCTTGACCTCAACTGAACCAAAAACAGAACAAATGATCTCATTTTGCTGAACCTGAAACCAAATTGAACTCATTTAATCATTTCTTGAAACCCCAATTGATTCATTAAAATAATTGCCTGGAAAAGAAAACCTATGTTTTCTAAAATTATTACCAGAAGAAAATTAACATATTCTCCAAACTAGACCATTACTTCATTTGATTCAAGTGCCTTCCTTGGACTCCAACTCAGAATATTTTGAGAGCTCCTTATTAAGCTATTAGTGAGTACACTTTGCTTGAAAGTTAACTTCCCCATTCAGGTCAGCACTTTTAATCTGGTCTCCTTTGCGGTCACATCAGAGTTGATTCTGGAACAGTTGGTAATGTTGTTCTTTTTGGAATGTCTTTTGAATGGGATTTGCATTTCAACGAATATTAAATGTTTGGTTCTTTTTCCTATGTTTATCTTTCAAGATCTTGTTGGTGATGATTTTCAAGTGTCATTTCATAGTGTAAGCCTTGTCCATCACATTTCTTCCTGTCATTGTTCAAGATATAGACTGAAATTCCTGTATATTAAAATAAGTTCTTTGATTAACAACTTTTTTTTTCCCAGAAAGCTGAGTTCAATGTCAATGGGTCTCAACTGAGATAGGGGTGTAGAACTGGATGGCCCTGTCTCTGTACACTTGCCTATTACGTTGAGGGACAAGCAGGCCAACCTTTGTGAGCCTGCAGCTGGGGCTTCTAGTGAGAGAGGCCACATGGAAGCTCATCCCCAGCCCTGCTTCAGGCTCTAGATCTGACCCCTATGCAGAGGGGTCACCTCCCCACCCCTACTATTTTTGCCACAAGCAGGACTCTGACATTGTAGTTTGAACAGAACGCAGTGCTATTTTGGTTCCTGGATGCTTGTGTAGCTTGAGGTCACATATGAGCCAGCCTCACAGGAGCATCCTCTCCAGAGAGCAGCTGCAGGTATCGGTGGAGATTGTTGTGTCCATCAGGAGGTGGTGGGTGGTCAGTGGTCCAGGCAGCTGTCCAACCACCCTGGCAGATGCCGGGAAGTGATTAAAGGAGGAGTAATTGCACTCAAAGGGCACAGACTTTTCTTAAACACATGTGAGAGACCCTATAGAAGCCCCCACAAATGTTCACATAGTGTTGAGGCCCAGGAGTTATACCAGAGGGAACTTTGAGCCATTGAAATCTGAGAATTAAGGTTAATATGGCCTCATTTGTACCCACAAGCTCCTGACCTGAGGCCTAGGGACAGTGGGGCTACAGAAATATCTTATCTAGGAAGGGAAACTAATTAACTGTCCTTAACTGCTTAGTGCAGCCGTGTTCATCACAGAGCACAATGGGAAATTAACTAGAGAATGGCAGTCTTTTTTCCTTGTCCCAGCCTAGCCAACCAAGGTGGAAAAGTGGAATGGAGGCTGTGGGAATGAGGGCAATGGCAGGAAAAGATTTCTGTCTCTGAGCCCATTCTGAAAAAGTAGGCTCTTAAAAACATAAACTTGGATAGAAGTAAGAGTTGAGGTACACAGAAAAGTGCATCTCCTTCCTCAGCCGCTGACTGTTCAGGACCTATACATCCAGGTTCACGCCTCCTATTGTTAGAACCCAGCTATTCCTGTGTCATGGTCCTGGGAATGGCAGAAAAGAGTGTTAAAAAGGGTCAGTGGGGCACCCTTTAAGATGAACTTGACCTTCTTAGTTATTTTGGTTAGGATCTGGAGGAACAGTGCACCATATGGCAGAGTCCAGGAGTGGTCCAAAAGGCTGCTGTGGTGCACAGCTCCAGGGGCCCCTGGAGGGCAACCACTTAGAACATCACGGGTGGGCGCCCCTGGAATTGTGTAGAATGGGTGTTCTGCCTGTCTAGAATTCAAATCATGCTCTACCATGATAGCTGTGTGGCCCTGGGCAGGCCACATACCCCTCTCTGCCTTGGTTTCCCCACTTATAAATTGGTTATCATATTTCATACAGTTATTGCTAAGTAAGGGGCGTTCACATATGGATGCTCTCAGCATCCTGCTTCACAGAGTAGGCATGCAAGACATTTTCTCTTTTGCTTTGCACTTTTTTTATTCTCTGTAGGTAGAACAAGGGATGATGGAATGAGTAGGGCAGAGAGTTGAAAGGAGGAAAAAATGAGAGAAAGAGGCTTGTAGGGTCATAAGAGAGAAAATATGGAACCCCTCAAAATGGTCAAAACGGACACACTTCCTTGGTGCCTGTCAAAAGTGGGTCTTCCTATTGCTCCCAGTGCTGTGTCCCTACTTTTCCTCACTGCCACACACATTGGTGGCCCTGTGATGTGGGCAATAAAGTATGGTTCAGAATCATTTTCAAAATCTAAAATAATGATCTCTCTACAACTTTTCCGTAAATCAACCATTTGATTTCTTTAAAAGAACAGTTAAGAACTTTGTCTACATGCATCACACTATGTTTTCTAAAGCTTTCTCCCACAGAACTTACAATACCCTTTTCTCCTTTGAGATTATTCCACTTGACATGTGTTTTAAAGCCAGGGAAGTTTGACTTTATATCATTAGGGTTAAAGCATGTAAATCACTTGGCAGTTTCTATTTCCATAGCTAATGTACATTTCCAAATGTACATTTATAAACGAGTCTCATTACTAAAGAGCTATTTTGTTCTTTAGTGTGATATAACAAACACATGGCATGTGGGGTTTGGAGCTGGAGTACAAACCCTGGGTCTCTCATTTGCTTTATTCCCTCATTTGAAGAATGTAGATATGAGTAGCTAACTCTCAGTGCTGTCGCAGAAATTTGGGGAGATAATTTAGACAAAGACCAGAAGTCAGCAGGTTATGAGTAACTCCCCAAGTGTTTCTTCCTATAATCCTAATCCATGTCTGGCATCTATTGTTGTTGTTGTTCTTAAAGCTAATTTGAAAGCTTGTAAGGTAGAGGAGGAAGACACTGATGATGTGTCAGCTTTTCTGGAACATTTCATCAATGATTGTTTTTAAACAGTAATCACAGGACATTTTAGGAATCCTTGTATTACTTAGAGCAAGGCTCACCTACTTAGGTCCTTAAGGGGCAGTGAATAATAGAACTAGAGTATGTTGAAACATGAGGGGGCAGCAAAGCGTCAGAGATGGCCAAGCCATCGCTGTATTGTGCTGTTCTGTATGGGTTTTGGAGTTTAGCTATGCCTCTTTAGACACAATTAGTCCTTTCGAGCATTTCGTTTTCAAATGATGTTAACTCAGGAAAAGCTACCTCATACAATCTTGTCATGTCTTCCCAGTATCACTTTTCACTAAGTTTCTAATTGCCACATTTTCAATCCCTTTAATCATTTTCAAATTAAGGATTTTCATGCAAGAATGCAACTCAGAGGAAATTTAAACTTCTCTGTTGTAAAGTTGAGAAAACTGAGGCCTAGTGAGAGTAAATGGTACTTAGACATGGACCCAGGAATATATATCTCTGAGTCCAGGGGCCTTCTTACACCCCTGTAAAACCATTCATCATATTAGGGTACCTTTCAGACCAACTTTAGAAGTGTATGCGTTGAGAAAGTATAAGAAGTATTAAAGGATATTAATTTATGAGCAATAGATACAGAACTGTATTTCTTGTACATAAACTTGAAAATTAGAAAAAAAAAAGTCATGTCCTATCTCCTCCCTGGATAGGTCTTTATATTTAGAGCTGTTTCAATTATATTCACTGAATATAACCTCTAGGCTCTCAGGTAAATCGAACTTGGAGGTTTAAGGCAAATGTCTTTTGGCTCAAGATTTTAAAAAATACAAGTTTTTCTCTATAAGTGATAAAGTGAATATAATTGCTTACACTTTACCTATAGAGGGAGTCATGTGATACAGTGACTAGCATAAAACAAAATTGATTTTAGTCCACAAAAAAATTGGTGTAAGTCTCCACTCCACATATTTTACCCTGAATATTCACAACCCCTTAAAAACCGAGTGTTTTCTAAATAGAATTTAGTCAGTTCGGTAAGTAGAAGATATAAAAAGTAAATTATCCAAATAGTACTAATTAGTTGAAACCCAATGAGAAGAAACTTAACCTTGCATGTTTATTGTTCTTCTAAAGCTCAAAGTCATTCCTAAAATCCAACGAGGGGACAAAAAGAATACCAAAGGTATTTAACTGGAACAATTATTGTGTTATTATCTGGACTAACCATTTAACATCTTGAGCTTATTAAAGAAAAGACACCAAGAAAGTACATAGTGATGCTAGGTACTTAGCTAAGTCATTATAAGTCTGTGTGTGTGTGTGTGTGTGTGTGTGTGTGTGTGTGAGTGAGAGAGCGAGAGAGAGCGAGAGAGAGAATAACAAATAGTGTATATAACATAAAAAGAAATATGTGCAATAATAATTGAAAGCAAGATCTGCATAAAGAAGACAAATGGGTCTAGGTGAGAGAGATCAAAGAGATTGGACGGAAATGCACGTTAAGGTGGTGTGCGTGCAGGAGGAGACCAGTCCATTGCACATAAGTCCCCTCTACTAGTAGCAGGCACCACTTCACCATGTACTTCCCCTATTTTTCCTTTTCCTTTAATAAGGGCACATTATAGCAAGACTCTGATAATTGCAAAAAATGGAAGCTCAGTTAGCTTTGTTAGGAATCTGATTGAAAAATGCTGAGGACATGTGGTTTAATAACTTGAAGGAAACATGGATAAAGATTGTGTATGGGACTGTTTGTACATTGGCTTTAAAAAAAATGTTTATTTTTGAGAGTGAGCGAGTGAGGGAGGGGCAGAGAGAGAGGGAGACAGAGAATCCCAAACAGGCTCTGCACTGTCAGTGCATAGCCTGATGTGGGGCTCAAACTCACTAACTGTGAGATCGTGACTAGAGCCAAAATCAAGAGTCAGATGCCTAACTGACTGAGCCACCCAGGTTCCCCTGTACATTGACTTTTTTGCAAGTTTTTTTCTTATTTTACCTTGACACTTAACACATCTACTGACTATCAAGTGTTTTAAAGTTTTTAAGCCAAAAGAGGTTACGTTTATAAAAATTCCGTCATGAAAAAGACCTCTCCAGGAAAAGCATTGAATTGAAAGATTTCCTTAAATACTTGAAGTATTATTATATGATTATTAAACTTATAATCTTTTAGAGGTATAAAAGTCTGTTTCTTTTTTATAAGCTAACCTGTTTTGCCTTTCTATACTTCTATTTAAATATATATTTATAAATACATATGTGTGTGTGGAGATAGAGAGAGAGGGGAAGCAGGTCTAACACAATGACTTTTCACCCAGGAAGTGATTGAGATAATACTTGGTGTTATAAACAGTGAAAAAAACAAATGTGTAATCATGGGGAAAATAATTAATTGAATATCTATTGCTTGAATATCTTCTCTGGGTATTTTGTTACAACATTAATTGACATAATTAAATGAAACTGCATGTTATTTAGTCAGCCAGTATGAGTCGAACCATATAGATTGAAAACCTAGCTTTCCTTTTATTAGCTTTTTAACTGCGATCAATTTACATAAATTCTCTAAGCTTTCATTTTCTCATCAGTAAATTCTAAGTCAGTGATTGGTAGCAAGAATGTATTCAACAAGTGGTAGGTAGTGTAAGTGCTAGAATTTTATTATGATTATGATTATTATCCATTTGGTGAACAAATATTTTCTGTGTACCTTCTATATGGCCTGCAATAGGGTAGGTTTTAGAGGTCAAGGTATGAGTAAAATGTGACTATTGGCATCAAGGAATTCACAATCGAGGGGAGAAGGAATCATGAATGATTATGTACAAGCCAAGTGGCCATAATTGAAGCAACTTCAAATACAGGTACTATCTATGGAAAGTTCTTTGCTGAGCTTTGAAGAATGTAGAGTTTTGTGTATAGTCAAGGGACGATCACCTGACCCCATGGGGCCAGCAAGAGTGCGGTGTGGAAGCATGGGGTGCCTGTCAGATCAGCAGACTAGGGACAGTAAAAGACAAAGAGAGTTGAAAGTGTGCGGAGCAACAAAACAGGAGCAGTGAAGAGTATTGGAAGCCAGTGTTGATCATGGTGGACTTTGTTTTATGGGCAAGGGAAGATGATCAATCATTTTTTTAAGTGTACTTATTTTGAGAGAGAGAGAGAGAGAGAGAGAGAGAGCATGAGTGGGGGGGGGGTCAGAGAGAGAGAGAGAGAGAGAGAGAGAATCCCAAGCAGGCTCTGCACTGTTAATGCAGACACTGAGGTGGGGCTCAATCCCAGGAACCATGAGATCATGACCTCAGCTGAAATCAAGAATCAGACGCTTAACTGACTGAGCCACCCAGGTGCCCCAAGTCATCAGTCGTTTCTATGCAGAGGAGCAAGTATATAATTTAGAAAGACAATATTGGAAGCAGGATAGAAAACATACCAAAAAGAAGAGACCGGAGGCAGCCCCATCCTCATTAGCAGGCTGTTATCTATCAAGTACACACTAAGGATAACGCAACTCTGAACTCAGGTGGTGGTATCTCCAGTGAAGATGAGGGGATAGACTGACAACTGTTTTCAGAGACAGAGTTGAGAATACCTTGAAGAGTGATGAGAAAAGACGTGAAAACAGAAGTCATATGGTGTTCATCACAGCACATGTATATAAGCATAAAAGATGGAAAACAACCCAATAATAATAAATACTGTAGGAATTCTATTTTGTTATAAAAACCTATAATAAAAAGGTTTTTACATGAATTATGGCAAAATTTTAATCATGTAAAAATGCTACTATTTTAAAGACTACATGATAAGGTGCTAAGTGGGCATTAGGCACACATTTAATACATTTTAATTATGTGTAATGGATTAAATTTAAGACATTCTTAGCTGTTGACTAGTAAGTACCAAAGGCCGATAGCTTAATCATTTTATATAGACTCTAGTGACAAACATGTATTTTTTGGGTCTCAACTGTTTGCCTCTTCTCACTTGGAAAAGGTACTAATGAGATGCTGCCTAATGATATCTCAGTATTGGGGAGCCACAGTGAAGAATTAACTATATTTTCAAATAATAATAATATCCCTCAGATAGGACAGTACTCTATCTGTTGATTATTGAGCCTATGACGCCTATGGCTTGACTGTTCTATTATCCTTCCAGTGTTGAGCAAAGCTACCACAGAAAGAGAGGATCTGAATGTTCACCCAAGTCCACTGCAGCCAATATCCCTTCCTACTGCCCTGAGTTTGAAAAGGGCAGTATTTTCCAAACCTGCCTGACCAAAAGAGATCACCAGGGTATGCTTTAAAACAAAAATAAGAGGATATATTCCCAGACAGTCCAGAACAGAATCTTTGGGACAAGACTCACAGTCTTTATGAGTGCTCCCAGATGATCCATTTGGTCAGCCAAATTTGGGAGAATCATGGAATACTGAATGATGTGGGTGAGAGTGCCAGTGCACAGTGGGGTCATTGAGTTGCTCGTAATTTGCTGGAAAATCACTGTCTTTCTGGAAAGTGTATTAGTGACATCCACACCCCCATGTCACAAACAATACAGTCTAAGATAAACAAGATACTATGTGTGAAGTGCTGTGTGATTAGGAAGGAAAGACAAGGTGATACTATTATCAGTGTAAAGCACGTCATCATGGTCGTCATTACTGGGCTGCCATTGCTGTTATCTCTCAAAATGTATACAAGATTTTAATTAGACAAGCTTGCTCTTCTCCTAGAAGAGAAGTATCATGTCCATGTTTGCGTGTGAGGGTGGGAGCGGGCTTGGGAAATGTTATGTTTAGTAACTGTATTGTTTTTGTGTTCTTAGACACAGTACCAAGTTTCCTTAAAAAAAGAAAGAAAGAAAGAAAGAAAGAAAGAAAGAAAGAAAGAAAGAAAACAAAAGCTGCATTCTTAAGTTGCTCCCTTTACCCACAAAGGGCTTCCCACCCATGTATTCTGTAGAAAATATTCTAGGCATACTCAGAAATACATTACTGTGGTGGGGCAAAGCAGTGAAAATTCCTTTTGGTCTAATTTCCCAAATTTTACTGGTTAAATGTGACACTGAATTGTTTGACTCCATGAATCAACAGAGAGTTCACTTCGAGCAGCCTTCTTTTACCATCTCAGAAAATACTTTTAGAAAATCCGTTGGAGATGGTATGGATACTGACATTAATAAAAGGTAACATTTTCTGACATTTAATACTTACTGAAGACTCTACAGGCATAACCTCCTTTAAACCGTATGAGGATCCGATATACAGCCACAAATGACAAAGTGTAGATTACAGCTGACTCAAAGGAGTATCACTAAGGTTTCCCTTCTTAAGATCTATTGACATGTGCACAAAAACAAACAAACAAACATACAATCTGTTGTCATTTGCCTCTTCCCTAGGACAGTGACTCCCTAGGAATTTTTCTTGTTCTTTTGTTCTTCTTTTTTTTTTTTTTTAAGGAGGACAGAAAATAAATTTATATGGTCCTGTTATGAATGTATATGAATGGATAGTAGGATAAGATGATGGATAAGGTCTGGGGTTCCTGGGTGGATCAGTTGCTTAAGAATCTGACTCTTGGTTTTGACTCAGGTCATGATCTCACAGTTCATGAGTTCGAGCCCCACATCAGGCTTCGTGATGACAGTGTGGAGCCTACTTGGGATTTTCTCTCTCCCTCTTTCTCTGCCCCTTCCCGGCACACTCTCTCTCGCTCTCTCAAAATAAATAAACTTAGACATTTTTAAAAAAGAGAATGGATAAAGTCTACAGAGAAACCTTTGGGAAACCCTAAGAACTCAGTTACATAAGCTAAGGAAAGGATTCCTGCCTAGGATGTAGAATTCTTGAAGCATTCTTTAATTCCTACCATCCTCTTCCTGACTCTCCTGAAGTACCTCCTGAGAGTACCCTGGCAGGAACTTCCACAGGGAGCGGCGGTGTGGTCTGTGTGAGAAGTGCCTCATGTAGAGTATGTCAGAAGTTTAGGGGCAAAAAGCAGTGCTTGAGGCTCCCACTCACCTTGCTTCTAGGACCACTTTTAACCCCTGAAATGGCACTTTCTACAAGTGATAAGATTCATCATGTCTTTGTTTTAGACTCTTGATAAGCCCATCATACCTGTTATATTTTCTTGAGTACGATTTCTAGCCATGAAGTTCCTTAGCTCTCTATCCCCCAGAAGCACTTCCTTTAGATATTTCTGATGTCTAAATATCCAGTGCTTTTTAGTGTGCTATCCTCTCTCTTTCTCTGTGGTTCCTTCCTGGCACTGTGGGCAGTCTGGAAGTATTTCTGCTTCACTGTATTCTACATGGGTGCTTATGACTTTTTCTTTCTGGTATGTTTTTGATATTTGCATATTGCACACTGAATTGTCTATGTGGAGAATCTCTTTTCTGTGTGCCCTCCTGGGTTTGCCCTTTCTCTCTCTGTTTCTAGGTTGTGAAAGACTGTGTTTAGGCTCTGGGACCCAGTGAGGCATAAAATACCTCCCCTGAGCTTTAGAACCATCATCCTAGAAGTTTTCCGAATTGAAAAAGATCAAATGTGTTTTGTTGATTGACAAAGAGCATTAAGTAAAAAAGAAAGCAGAGGGTTCACAAATGCTTGGATAGACAAATAGCTTCTGAGACACTTCAAGTCTCTGACTGTGTGACTGTGCTGTTTAACAAGAATTGTTTACATAGAAATAGACCTAGGTTTTCTTTTCCTGCAGGTTTTTATTTTGAAAAAAAATTCCACACTGTTGTAAGTTTTATTTGTGAATTTGATGTACACGTGGGAACCTAGAGAAGAAGAGGGCTCAGAAGTCAGGAGATCGGGGTTTCACGAAAGCCATGCTCTCCTGCTTACCTGCTTTGTGACCTTCGACAACTTACTCTATGCCCTGACTCTTTTCTGTCAAAATGTGGTGGATACTCTTAATAATGTCCTCCTAATTTTGAGGATTATACAAGATAATGCATGTAGAAAATTTGTCACAGTGTCTGGTAATAATAAATGGCAATTCTTACTAAAAGGTGAAAAGTGCCTTATATATCAATGTGCATTACAAAACTATCAGTAGGTGCTATTGTGCCATTCATGTTGATCCTCAAAGTAGTTACCTTTGTAAAATGTACCTGTTTTTAGTCCAGATGCCACTGCTGAGAGTATTTTAGAAATAGTTTTGGGAATAGTTTATAGGCCAGAGAGGAAAGAGTCACCTCATTGGTTTACTGTCATGCTTCACTTTTGACAAGAAATACTGTTTCCAATATGATTACCAATGCTAGTCAGCAAACAGGATGTCAGAATAGCCTGGATCAGGCTAATTCTAGAAATGAATCCACTCCAAGGGATAAGACAATTTTGAGGTATTTGGGAGAAGTATAACAGACGTGGCAAGGAAATCCCAAGACAATGTCCTAGGATTTTAGAGTGATGGCAACATATAGAATAAGCAAGCATATAGGTAGGTGTTCACAGGGGACACTTTGAAAGAGTCAGCTTCATCTGAAATCCTGTCAGTTTCTGAGAGGAATGCAAAGGTCTCTGGGAGTCTTTTTGCCTCTTCAACACACCTTGTACATCTGCATTTCTAAAGATCTTCCCAGCACAGTTCTCTTCACTGGAAACTGCTGAAGGTCCTGGAGATAAAGGAGAAGGCCAGTGTGTCCCAGCCCTACTGGCTGAGAGAGGGGCCCAAGCCCTCATCATTTCAACAGAAAGGGAAGCAGAGGAAATCAACCTGGCATTATACTACAAGGTTATTTCTCAATGTGTCTATCCCATTATCACTGAGCACTTACAGTCCTTCAGCATCCTATTCTTTGAGGATTCTCACCCAGCTCTCTTCTAGGCTGTCTTATACCCTCCCCTTAAATGATGGTACATCAG
Source organism: Panthera onca (assembly GCF_046562875.1). NCBI lineage: Eukaryota > Metazoa > Chordata > Mammalia > Carnivora > Felidae > Panthera > Panthera onca. The sequence goes on from NC_138339.1 coordinate 112,179,666, forward strand.
CAATGATCCTCCAGTGCAAGGTAAAACCCAACTCTGCTAACTTAAGTAAAATAGAATCTAGTAAAATGGAATCTACTTTACTTTGGTAAAATAGAATATTGGAAATAATTTCCAATTCCCTGAGAATTAGTCAGGAGGCTGAAGGATCAGGGTTGAAGGACTCCATTCATCTTCAGAGTGCTAGAAAGGCACAAATGAAGGGAAATTCTCATGGCAGGAGCAATCTAGAGAGCCTCCTATAACTGTTTTGAATTTCTTTGTTAATATGTCTAAGAGTTAAATTCCAATGAAGGGGTCTAACTTGTCTAGTTTGGGTCTTGGGTCTTGGCTAAAGGAGAACAGGACATCGGGCTGTTCTCCCACACTATGTAGCATAAGGTAGTACCAAGAGCCTAAGTTATGAGGCCAGATTATGTGGGTTCATATCCCAGCTCTGCCACTTACAGATGCTTTTCTTCAAACACTTCATTTAACCTTCCATATACTCAAGTCCCTGGTTTTTGAAGTAGGCATAATAGTAGTAATTTTCTCATAAGGAGTTCAAGAAAATTGAGATGATAGTTATGGAAAACTAAGCACTATGCATGGCACATAGGAAGCACTTGATCACTTTGGACTATGCTATTATTAAAATTATCCAATGGAGACACCAGATAATTTCCTGAAACAAATTAGGGTACTGGTAGAAAAGAGAAATACATGTTGGTGGACCCCAAATTATTACTGATTATAGTGAGATAAGAAGATTGGCCACAACACACTTTATTTTGCTAATATATCTCTCAGCTTGCTGCTCTTTATAATATTAAGGTTCTTAGGAATGTGGATGACATTTGTTCATTAATGTATCCCTGGGAATCCAGTTCTTCTGAAGGTACAAAAGTGACTTGATTGCCTGACCATTTAATACACACACGTTTATGCTTAGTTCTATACAGAGTTTCATGATCTGTGGCTCCCGGTTTGCTTATAAGGAATCAAAGTGAGGAATAATTTACATTTCTATGATCTTGGCTTAATAGTAATTTAAATGAACTGTGGTCTGGGTTTACTTTAAGGAATACAGAATAATAGAGACAGATTGTTTTTAAGCGTTTCAACTTTCTGAGAAAAAAACATGTAAGTAGACCCCAGTATATGAATGAGTTGGGGTTCTACGTTTATTTGAAGGTTCGTTGTTTGAACTTTAGTTTTGGATATCCACATAGTGACCCTCATCAAAGTCCTTAGAAACAGCCTATACCCCCATTCCAGGAAGGTGAAGATTTCCTAAGGAGAAAGAATCTGAAGGACGACTTGAGGTCCCATGGAAAAGACACTTTGGTCCATTAGAGGCATGACATGGTCTTAGATTTCTGAAGACAAACGGAAGCTCACGATAGAACACGGTACTATGCATTTGGAACATCCGGGTCATCATAAGGAGGAGGGCCCAAACCCTAGCTGTGGGGAGCTAGACTGAGTACCACGTGCTGTGGCAGAACCATCAGGTGGACTCACTGCCCCCACAGTTGCTGCCTACAGAGCCACTGAAGCGCTGAATCTCTTGACTAGATCCTTCCACCTGGCCACTGCCCTCCCAACCCAACACCCTGACAGAGCTTCTGAGGCCACCCAGCTCTGGCCTGTGTGTCTAAATCTACCATCTTTGTCCCAACCCCTGCTCCCAGACCTGACCAACTTTGGCCCGTCCACCCAGCCATACCACGCCGTGTCACCCAACACAAGGAAAGCAGTTTGACGCAAAACTTAAAGTACAGGCACCCTTAGTGTTACTTTTTTTGAAAGGTATGTGTTTTTCCAGGGGAAGAGCTAGGCACTGTAAGAAGCTGGGCTTCGGTTTCATTCAATAAATACAGAGAACCCTGGATATATTACTTGATAGCCATTTCACTTTGAAGCAACTTATTCTCTGAGCCTCAATTTGTCATCTGTAGAATGCAAGTTAATAACTAACCTACCTCAGAAAGTTATTTTAAGGATTAAATGAGATGAATAAGCACCAAGCCTAATATCTGGCACACAGTAGGGACTGAGAAAGAAATTCTAATTCTTAAATAAACCTCTTTTTTTTTTTTTTTTTTTTTAGTGTACATTGAGTTTCAGAGGTAAATGAATCATCTTTACAATTGGAAGCTTGACATAAGGAATGATGAAGTAAACAACTAAATTTCTTTTAAAATTATTTTCCTTTACTAACTTGTCTTCTATTGTCTGTATTCATACAAACTAGCTATGCCTGCTAAAATGTTTCCACGGCCAGCTCTTTTCTACATGTTTAAATTCCTAATTGTGCACACAATCTTAGTCACTATATTTTCATATGCAAGCAATTAAGACTCATTTAACAGTCCTCCCTCTGGAAGGTTTTGTTCTCCATCTGCCATAAATCAGATTCCTTAGGAACATGTTTGATTTTGAAACAATGTGAAAGTACTGTTCATTTTGTTCAAATTTCATTTATGTACCATTTTTTAAAGTGATGTAAATGGACAGCCACAAAAAGCTCAGCAGCTGGTCAAAACAAGACATCAAAGAAACCATTGAAATGGGGCAAAAAATTAAAAAAAAAAAAACTAATATGCTAGGACAAAGCCAAATAAAAACCATAGTCTGATAAACATTTCAGACACATATTGCTCATATTTACTTTACAACAGATTTAAAATCTGGGAAAATAGGAATGCACCCCTGTTCCCAGTTGAGGGCAATGTATGTGAGGAAAAAGAGTGAAGGAAGCCAGAAGGAGAAAAACAGAAAAAGATTAGATTTGCATTTTTGGAGAAACATGCTACACAGCTACACATTTAAATAATAATAACCAGAAGACTCAAACAGATTTGTAGGACACTTTTTTGTTCATTTAAAACCCACTGGTAAGTATGGTTCTCCTTCACCACAGGTGAAGTCCATTTTAGTGTGTTCTATGAGCTTTTCTCTGGATCACCAAAAAGAAGCTATGCTTGGCCAAATTAAGAGGGAAAAATAATTATTAGGTTCTATGCTCATTTCAGCAGCACATATACTAAAATTGGAACAATAGAGAAAAGAATAGCACGGCACTTGCCCAAGGATGACAAGCAAGTCCATGTGAACTGGTAACTAAAATTCAGCAAAAAATTTGAAAAGAATATGATTGTTTTTTTTTAATTTTTCAAGATTAAATATCACAATTTGGAGATGTAGCCCACAGAAAATAGTATCCTTTGCCTAAACATACCATTGTCTGGGAACTTGAAACAAATCACTAACATAGCTAATGCAGTAAACTCCCAGTTATATATCAACAGGATATTTTGTCCACCAGCTTCCTAAGGCTTTATAAGCTGAGTTGTTTTGATATCATTTGATGAAAGGTTCTGTAAAAGTTCAAAGTATTGTTGTTAATTTGGGCAGTAACACCTGCAAATTTAAAATGCCTTTGTGCACAGTGTAGCACAATCTGCTTTCAAATAAGACCTTCAAAGAGGTTAGATTCATAAGTGTGACAGATCTCCTTAGGTGTTTCCCTACAAAGAAAAAGTAAAACTAGGAGAGCCACTCCCACACCACCATCTCTGTCTCTTTGAGCCCAAGCATCAAATGGCACCTCTAAAAAGAAAGGCAGATAAAATGTTAGTACTTCTCTGCTGGAGATCTAAAGCAAGATATGGAAGGTGTTCTGGAAGAAGTAGCACTTAAGAATTATCAATTTGTTTTCTGTATTTATAGACCTGATTCCACTTTTTAACAAGTAAGTCTTTAAATGCATTTATTGACTGTTCTGGGGTTCTTTACACCTATTTCCTGGTATTGAATAGTATACGTTCCTGGACCATTTCTGGATAAGTAGATTGTTACTAAACTACTAGAGCTAATAAAATTAATAGTGACTTATCATCAACCAGTGAACAAAAACATGTTTAATTCTGTACTCTGGGTTTCAGGGAAATAGAAATGAATGTGACCTAATCTACCTACAAGGACTTAGCAGGATATAATTGTACATATGAAAAACGTATCAAGAATCTTAGATACTCCCAGGATTGTGTCACAGAGAGTAAGTGTCTTAAGAATTCAGAGGAAACAAAGATCAAATTCAGATGAGCAATGATAGACCTTGAATGCTTTTCAGATAGTTTAGAATAGTTATGTGTTCCTCCTGGATGATCACTACATAGCTGCAGACATTTAGGACTGCTTCCAGCTACCCAGGAAAGTAGCCCTTTTCATCCAGGACCATTTGCTATTACAAAAGAGGTGATTACTTATGATTTACTAACATTCCTTCATTCTGCATGTGGCACTGGACTTGTGAAACTTGTAGAAAGAGCAGTAACCCCAGTGTTTAGGGACCAAAGCTATAAATCCAGCTGTCACTAACTCCCTGTTTAACCTTGGGTCCGTAATTTAAGCTGGTTTCTCATCTATAAAATGAGGATATCAGATTACTAAAAATATCTAAAAATCCAACCAGCTCTTTTGTGCATTTTTTAATTTTTTAAAAAATGCATGCTTCTGATTGCCTTTATTTTCTATCATTATACTTCCTTAAGTAGTGGTGAAAAGATACACTAAATCAATATATGAATTCCACTTTTCCCAATATAGATCCTTTAGAGAATGTCTTTGATACCCACCGTTTGCTATTTTGAATTTTCAACAAAGAGTTAAAAGAAAATTCTGGTTCCCCTGGCTCGTCATCCTCTCCAGTTGGCAGAAGTCTTCGTGTGGACTTGATGGTTGCCTAGAGCAACAAAATATTAGGGACAGAAACATGTTCAGGGACTTGATTGTCTAAGTGACTCAGAGCTGAGAGACCTTTTCCAGCTTGACTGGAGCCCATACTTAGCTAGAGTGAGTATTTGTCTATGCCTGTCTGCGCCACTCTGCTGACTTGGAGGTGCCTGCTATTTTGCTTACAGAATACAGAAGCCAACCTTGAAACATGCAGAGAGGGGTTAACTGGTCAGAAGGCAGTCTTCATTCAACATGTCTCACACATGAGAGATCCTTAGGACTAGTAAATATCAACAAGATGATGAGGCCGATTGTGGGCTTTGAAGAGCACATACCAAGAACATTATGAGAACTGAATAAAAATTCAATCTAAGAGCTACTCTTCAAAGCCAATTATCCATTTTGAGATAGGGCAACCCACTGGAGGAGCTGTTTGCAAAAATCAGTAGCTTTTTCCTTCTCTCTGTTGAAGCCAGACATCTCTAACTATGCTCTGAGTTAAAATGTGAATTTAAAAAACATGTTTTTCTGTTCCTAAACTCCTTAAATCCTGAGGTCATCCCCTCCCTGTGCCATCAGTCTGGCTCCATAATACCAATTACTCCAGCTTGTTAAGGAAGTTATTAGCATCCAAGAGTCACGTCTTTAGCTTCTAGTCAATGTTGCCTGCAGCGTGAATTGGAGGGAGAAGTATTAGCCAAGTCTTGTTACTTGAAGTCCTCCATCCTTAGCTATTTAACTAGGTTCCGTCTTAATTATGTGTTTGGTTGGTGTTGTTTTTATACCCAGTACACATTCTTCCCACCTGCACAGGAAAAAGGTCACTATGATTATAATAGCAATCATATACTGTTACTTTGTATCCTAATCGAATACTTACTATGTGTCTTCATGATCACAAACTGGCCCTCTCAGCGTGGACATCATGAATTGCAATGAATATTCTTTTTGAGTGATTGGAAACAGAGTCTTCAACACAGTTTATGTAGTAATTCTTATCCACATAACCATAGCAGCTGTTTGGAAACATGTCCTCAGATCACTTGTTTGCAAGTGTCTTTTTCCATACAATCCTGCATGGAGTGGAACCCATATACGTTTCTTGACATGTGAAACACGTGTGACCCTGGCAGATGATTCAGCTGACCTTGAAAACTACAGCTGTTTGGTCACTTTAAAAACAACGCAATACCAGTGATTTACTAGGCTTGGGCTTAGACCACTCATTTTATGCCGCCTGATGGGAATTCTGACCCTTCAGGGAAGGAAAAAAAAAATGTAAGACCATGGAAATGTGTCATGCTGGGTGTTAATATTGTCCTTACTTTTAATACATTTCTTTGCAAAAAGTACAGAGACGACTGCTTGCCATCACAGGAAAAAAGCAATAACATCCATGTGGCTTTTTTTTTTATTTTTAAAAAATGTAATGAAGAAATGCAAGTGTCAGCTTTTGTTTCCTCTCCATTCAAATCAAGAACAGCCTGTAATCTCCTAAAAAGACCAAAGCTTCTTTGCTTACTGTAAAATGTGCTCCTTACGTGGCATTACACAGTGGAGGGTTAACATTCTCTTCCAAGGCAGCCTTCTAAGTGTTCCAGGCACTATATATGCACACTATTTTGGTTCATCTGGAATGAAAGAGACCTGAAAAATTATGCTTTAATCAAGATGAAAGTTTATTTCTCTTTCCTATAAAAGAGAGCCAGAGTGGGTGGCCCAGGGCTGGTGTGACTGATCTAGCATTGTGAGGGATCTAGGATTCTTTTGGATGATTCCTCCACTATCCCTGAGGTATGGGCTTTGCCTCCATGGTCCAGGATGGCATGTAGAGAGCCATCACATCTAAATTGCCAGCAGTAAGACAGGGGAGGAGAGGAAGAATAGCACATCCCCTCTCTTTGGAAGAGAACTCCCAGAAACCCCACAGCATGCTTCTATTTATATCTCCTTTGGCTCATTCAGTCGTATGCCACGTGTAGCTGCAAGGGAGACTGGGAAATAGAGTATTTTGTCCGGCAATCCCCTCATTTGGGAATTTCCATCTCCTTTCCTCTCCTTTCTGCCTTCCCAGGCTCTATTTCAAATTCTTTGCCATCCTGTTCTCCTTACACCTCTCAAGAAAAAACCCAACACTGTCAGTTTCTTATCTGCCTGCTCCACATCCTTATCTGAACTCCGGCGGGAAAAATCCCACATCACTCCAAGATGGATTCAAATAAAGTCAAGGCATTCACCTCAACGGGACCCTCAGTGCCACTTGACACTTCATCCTTGCTCTGTGCCCTCTCACTTCTCTTGGTGCTTGTTCCAAACTTCCTCCCCTTGTGAAGCCTCCTGGCACCACAGCTGCTCATCACCTTTCAGCAAATGCCCTCACTTGCAGCCTAATCAAGAAACTCATTGTGAAGACATGAACCTCCTCAGTTTCTGTATCCTCTCATTGACATCCATACCCATCCTGTTCTCCCTTCCTGTCCCAGCAGGTAATGCAACCCATCCCTTTCCTGCTTGAAGTCAACCCCTGCATCTGTGCCCTCGGACCTCTCCTCGCAGTATCTCCAGGACCTTTCTCCTTCTATTTTCCTTTCTTTTTCTCGCTTCTTCAATCTCTCCTGTTCTCCTGCCTCTTTCCCTATTCATGTCTGTCTCAATCATAAAAACAATACAGAACAAAACAATAGTGAAGCCCGGTAGCAGAACCCTTGCTGATCCCTTTGCTTGCTTCTTTGTCCTTTCCTTCTCAGTCAAGCCACTCCACCTCCTCACCTCCCAGGCACTCCTCACATCAGTGTAGGAGGACGTCCTCATACACACCTCCTCCCACCACCCTCACTACAGTGTCCAGGGAGCTCTTTTTTGCCTTCTCTGCCCTGATCTTAGAGACCTCCGTCAGAAACCCTCTCCTCATTGATTTATCCTGTAAATATTTATTCAACACGTATTTATTAGGAACCATTCTCTCCCAAACGATTCTACTTTCTTTTTGCTGCTCTGACTACTCTTCTTCTTATGTCTACCTCCCCCGTTCCCCTCCTTAAACATTGTTTCTGGCTCATTGCTTTTCTCATTTTGTGCACTCTCTAGATGCCTACATATACTTATGTAGTTTTACCTTCAAACTTGGTATTCCCCAAACTCCCTGTCCTCAGAACTCCTCCTTGATTTCAGACTCTTACAAAAGCACAGTGCCTGATGATACTCCACCATTTAAATACAACATGTTCAAGGGGCACCTGGGTGGCTCAGTCCGTTAAGCGTTCGGTTTTGGCTCAGGTCGTGACTCGAGCCCCACGTTGGGCTCTGTGCTGACAGCTCTGAGCTTGGAGGCTGCTTCAGATTCTGTGCCTCTGTCCCTCTTTGACCCCCCCCCCCCACTCTATTTCTCTCTCTCTCTCTCTCTTTCTCTCAAAAATAAATAAACATTTTTAAAAAAATGAAATACAACATGTTCAAAACTGGACTTCTGTTTCTTTGCAGATCTGTTCTTCCTGTCAATTAAGCAGCACTTTTATCCTAGACTGAAACTTGGAAATCATACACTCCTCCATCAAATAAATAACTATATTTTTAGTTTACTTCATAAATATTTGTCAAACCTGTTCTCTCTTCTCCATGCCACTGATATTTCTCCAGATCAGGTACTCATCAGCTCACCCCAGAATACGGAAGTAGTATTTTGAAACTGTCAGTTGCATTTAGCATTTTGTAAAATATATATATATATATATATATATATATATATATATATATATGATGGAATTGAATAGAAAGTAATACAATGTAAAGTCACATCTATAATATCAAGGATAAGTGTTGTTTTCTGAAATTGTTGACATACACACAAACATTCATAGCCTTTTTCCATGAAAATGTATTTCTTACTATATATCAAAACATTTGAGAACCACTTTCTTAAATAGTCTGTCTTTTGTGTATTCCCCTTAACTTTGCTGTCTGCTCTGCAGTGCAACCAAATTGATATAGTTGAAAAATTAGTCTCAGAATGTCTCTTCCCTGCTTAAAACCCTTCTGTGATAAGCCTGAAGATAAAATCTGATCTCCTTGGCAGTGGTACACAGGACCCACCTGCCTCTTCCAGTAGCCAACTTCTTCCGTCCATGTGTGCCATGTTTCATAGCTATCTGCATTTGCTTCTCTCTTCTTGCCATCTAGAACTCACTTTGCTCTCTTTTTATTTTTTATTTATTTTGAGAGGGAGAGAGACAGAGAGAGAGGGAGAGACAGAGGAGAGAGGGTGGGGGAGGAAGGGAGAGAGAGAATGTGAGCTTGCATGCATGCAGAGGGGTAGAAAGAGAGTGAGAGAAAGAATCCCAAGCAGGCTCTGTGCTGAGGATGCAGGGCTCGAACTTATGAACCATGATGCTTAACTGACTGACCACCCAGGTACCCCTCACTTTCTTCTCTTAATTTCTTGGCTCAGTTCACCTAATTGTTTGGGTACGATGACACCTGAATCCAAGACCTGCCCTGTTCCCCAAGTTGGGCCAGGCCCTTCTTCTCCCATATCCCCCATAGCTACCTCTGGTATAACTCTAATGAAATTGTTCTAAAAATTGTAGTTTTTGCCTCTCTATTCCTGTTGCCTCCCCAATAAGATGTTAATTCTTTTGTTGTGTCTTCACTGTGCAGTATACGGTGCTAGAACACCATCGTGATCAACTTCCGTGTCCAAAAGACCTGGAGTCAAGAGGTCCTTACACAGATCTCTCAGAACATGTTAAAATTACTATTAAATTAGGGCGCCTGGGTGGCTCAGTCGATTAAGCGTCCGACTTCGGCTCAGGTCACGATCTCTCGGTCCGCCGGTTCGAGCCCCGCATCGGGCTCTGGGCTGATGGCTCAGAGCCTGGAGCCTGCTTCCGATTCTGTGTTTCCCTCTCTCTCTGCCCCTCCCCCATTCATGCCGTGTCTCTCTCTGTCTGAAAAATAAATAAACGTTAAAAAAAAATTTTTTTTAATTGCTATTAAATAGAGTGTAGAAGCAAAACATAAGGCAGTAGAAGGCAACACTGAAAACTTTGTTTCTCCTGCACAGGAAAGAATATGGAATAAAACTGTGCTTCTTAACCCCTTTGACAGAAGGGAATAACAGGAGACCTCTCTATTGTCTTACCTCTGAATGAGAAAAATGTGAGAAGCAGTGTCATAACTGGCCTAGGTTCATTGGCCACTATTTTAAATAACTCGCATGGTCCTATGGAAGGGCATGTGTATGTGAAAAAGATAAAACTCCTTTCGGTTTATTCTGAATGGCATTTAAGAGTAGCCTATCTCATGGTCATTGAAGGTTGGCCTATCACCTCACTGCAAGTCTGTGAGCACACTATTTCTCCAGCTTTGTGGAAATTCTAAGGAGGCATGTCTGTGATGTGACAAGTGCACAGCTCCATGCCAAGGGCACTTTGGAGCGCTTATGCAAGGAGTATGAAGAGTTTTCTCCTTCTGATTTGGGCTGTGGCTTCCTATCTCCTCCCTAATATAAGAATAAATCTCTTTGGGGTGCCTGGGTGGCTCAGTCAGTTTAGCGTCTAACTCCTGATTTTGACACAGGTTATGATATCATGGTCCGTGAGTTGGAGCCCTACGTTGGCAGCGTGGAGCCTGACAGTGCAGAGCTTACTTACTTGGGAGTCTCTCTCTCTCTGCCCTTCCCCCACTCATGTTTGTGTGTGCACGCTCTCAAAATAAATAAATGAACCTAAAAAAATAAAGTTATTTGTTGGAAGAAAAAGAATAGATCTCTTTAATATCTTTTTCATACTTTACCTACCGTTCCACTGTTCTTTTTTTCTTCAGAGTGTAAGGACAACTAACTCCATAGTTCCTTCCTTTTATACTTGGTCCAATTCCATTACATTGTTTTATGGTCTTGGGCTTAGGGATGCCTCAGTACCCAACACTAGCCCTGGATTGTGAGACTAATGAGAAAAGCAAAATGACTTCAAGTAAAAGGAAGTGGTTAGTGTTGGGGAGAGAAACTTGGAAAGGTACATCACCAAGAACACTAGGTGCTCTATTCTTCCTACAGGCTATAGCTGGGTTAACACATTTCAGAATAACCAGTCAATTCATTTAGTTCCATCAAATAGCCGGTCAATTCAGTAAGGAGGAAGGGAAAATAAATGGGTTTTTTGGATGACTGGTTTAGCATCATGTAGCCTTGATCTTACTCATTTCCAGGGAATAATTTCAACTTTTAAAGAAATACAACCTACTATAGGTTAGTTCAATATAAAAATACATTTTAAAAAGGACATTCAATATGTACTTGTTTTTTCCCAATTGTCATTAAAACATGTAGAAATAATATAGTGGGCATAGAAACTTGAATTATTGGGTAAAGAAAGGTTAAAATCATTAGGAGACATTAACTTCTTTCTTTCTCATTCTTCTACTATCTAAATATCTCTCCTTCCTACTTCCTCCATCTTGTTCTTCCTTCGTTCTTCTGTTCCCCTCTCTTCTAACCTCACTAACAGTAACACCAACTCTGTGCCACACTGTGCTAAGATGACACACATGATCACACAATTCTCACAACTTCGTTAGGTAGGATTATTACAGCATTTTGCAGAAGAAGAAACTGAGGCTGATAGTCATTATTTCCCATAATCATTATTCTGAAAAGTTGACAGCTGGGATTCAAACCCTGGTAGTTATATTTCAGATTCTATACCGAGAAAACAACCCTTTATTGCTTCCCTTTCATTTCACTCTCATTCACTTTTGTTTCTTCCATAGCTCCTCTTTTCTCGTATTCTCCACTGCATTCTCTCCCATTTTTCCTTTCATTTTATCCTGTCTCCTTTTTTCCTACTCTCTGCTCTGCCTCCTTCGCTTATTTCTCTATGATCTCCCATATCTTATCTAATGTCCCTTTCCTTACCTTATTTACCATGTTAATTCCAAGCTTCCAGAATACACCCCCTTCTTCCCTCATGATACCTCCTCATTCCTCACCGCAGTGTCTCCCAGGCCGCTGAGACCCTGCCCCTCTGTCATTCTTTACAGTTGTTTTCCCAACATCTGTGCATGAGTTAGGAGGGGGGTGTGGTTTTAAGCACAAGTATAGATTCAAGAAAAGCCTGTGCCACTCTGCTCCTATACAGAAGGAGTGCTGTTCATGATTATATAGCAGTTATAAACGGGAATTTCATTGCTGCCAGATATCTTGCAAGTTAGGTTTTTGTTGAACCCCAGATGGTCTCCAGTGAGTTGAAAAAGATGATGCATCTTGCTAAGATCACTACCAGGAAGTGAGCTCCAGGCAGCAAACAGAAACCAACTCTAGGACTGTGCGATTCAAGACAAGTCAAATTCCTATGTATAACTGCAGTAAATGTTGAGGGGTATACCATGATGTAGTACTTGGAAGAAATTCTATTTCACTCAAGTGACCATATTTTCAAACAGCCAGTACAAAACAGAAGAGTTTCATTTCCTTGAATTAAGGTTATTGGGTGACTTTTCCTGGAACCACTCTTGAGAGTTCCAAGAAAGCACTCCAGGTCCCAGGCTACTGGCAACAAGCAGGCATCTTCACACAGTCATTCACGAAGGTCCCGCATCAGCATATGGGAGCATTTCCATCAGATTGGCTCAGTTATCAGAAATAACTAGATCAAAATACACATCATTCTTACAAGGATTAGGGCATGAAAGTTTGGAGGGCTCATCACAGTTCTAGAGAACTGCAAGTTAATCTTCTGGGGTAGGACATAGAGTATCTTTCTTGAGACTCTCCTGTTTGTTTGTTTGCATGTCTGGTGTTTTCTTTTTCTTAACCTACTTCTTCAGTGTCCCAGCTTTGCTATAGCTTTTCTAGTTCTGACTTTACTTCAGACCATCTATACATGCTTTTGTTTTGTTTTGTTTTGTTTTGTTTATTTCTCCTGCCACAAGTTACCTTGTTTGTAGTTTCTCATTGACAATTTCAGTTAAATAGAACCTGCATATTTATAACTAGAAGTAGACAATTTTTTATTCTAGGCACATTTATTAGAGGCCATTGTTACTTGTGCACCCATGAATTTCTTACCTTTGGGTTAGATCTCCAGACCTGGTCTATTTCACATTTTAGATAATATTCTTTTAACAAGTAATTTTGTGATGGTCTCCATGTGCCAGACCTAAGCAGAGCTCTTAGGATACAATGATGACCAAAAGAAGCATTATCCCTGTCCTGAGTCCCTATAGCCTGGGAGCCAGGAGAAGGGAGATATCTATTAATCAAATATTCACAGGGCAGAATGTAAAATTCCAAACAAATATGTGATACAGAGGAAAACCTCCACGAGAGTGGCAGACCATAAGAAGCCCAGCTTTCCTGTGCTCCTGGAATCTCTTGCTAAAATAAATAATCATGTCTGGCAGACTGGATTTTCTAAGAAGAATCCAGAAGCATGTAAGCCAATCAAGAAGAATGAACAAGTTTATGCCAAACCCCTTTTCTTCTGTTGTTACGCTCAGTTTGCAATGATTCTGTTTAAGAACTTGAAAGCATGAGCTGCTCTGCTGTTCTCCCCCCCAGAAAAGGTGTCTTTTTTTGAAAGGCCTCACTGGCTCCTCTTCCTTTTTTTGCTCTTTCTTCTTCCGACTCTTCCTTTACCAACACAACTATAACATCTTCTTCCCAGATCTAAGGCCCTGAATTTGGACCTCCCAAGTGGCAGGACTCTAGACTAATCCATTAAGTCTGCTAGATTTCCAAAACACTCATTCACATTTGGATGCCTGGGGCCTCTCATGTAGCCCTGGCTGTGCTAATTTCTGCGCTTGCATTTTAAACCCTTAGAGTCAGGATTTCACCAGAAGACTTCCAATTAATTGCTTAGATGGCACAATAAAGATATCCAGGTTCAAAGAGAAAATATGCACTAATGAGTCTGCTGTTCTTTGCAAGGCCCAGTAACAGGGAGCCTCTTTTTGGACAACTTTGCCAAGCCTTTGTGAGTTGTAGTTACACTGGGTCACAAATCTATTGACAAGACAAATTCAAGGGAAGCAAGGAGAGACGAAGTTTATCCTGACTTTTAACAAACCTGCACAACCACACAGAACCAGCCCTGGGAACCCGACTTAAGAATCTTAAGGACTGTTGTTTCAGACTCTGAAATTCTGCTAAATCTCCATCCCAGTATCACTCAAGGTCTTTACAGCCCCTCTTTGTCCCTCTGCTGTACTTGTGCCTGGAATTCCTACTCCAAGGTTCCCCTGTGGTATTTTTAATAGTGTTGTTTGAAGCTGCAGCCAGTTTCCCCGTGATTTGGGAGTTAAATGGATACAGTGATGTGGTGTGCTGTAATCGTTTTTGGAGGAATGTTAGGACAAATTAAAATCCAAATAAGATAGCACCTGAAAGAACCTGGTACCTTAGTGAAAGAACTTAACACTATGGAAAGGTGTTGATCCCTAATTCTTGTTTCTATTGACACCTCAGTGATTAAGAGGAAATATGTACTATTGACCAAACTGACTTTGGCATTAGTTTTGGAATCAGATGGGGAATATGCACTCAGATTCGTTGTTGTTTGCCCATCAATTTCTTCCATGTTTGGTTTTCTGTCTAGTTAAGCCTGAGGATGTGTGTTAGTTTAAGAGAAAATGGTAGTCTTTAAGTAAGGGGTACTCTTGAAGAAAGGAAGGAGAGAAATAATTAACGCCTTTGCTCAAAGCACCAAATTCTATGAGCTAATGATTGCCAGGTTTAGGCAATGATGAGTACCATTACTACCAAAATAGGTCTAGCCTCTCTTTCTTACACATAATCCACATGTCCAGGCTCACATTAAGCAAAAGCATTACAGGATTCCACAGCCTAATATTAGTTAGCTTTTCCTTGGAACAATAAACATCATTGGTGTATTTGAATCACATGTACCTGAAAATAATGAAAATATTTTTTTTCATTATTTAGAACAAAACCTATTTAGAACAAAACCAATTCTTAAAAAATTATATATAGGGGCCCCTGGGTGGCTCAGTCAGTTAAGCGGCCGACTTCGGCTCAGGTCATGATCTTGCGGTCCGTGAGTTCGAGCCCCGCGTCGGGCTCTGTGCTGACAGCTCAGAGCCTGGAGCCTGTTTCAGATTCTGTGTCTCCCTCTCTCTGACCCTCCCCCGTTCATGCTCTGTCTCTCTCTGTCTCAAAAATAAATAAATGTTAAAATCACACACACACACACACACACACATATATGATATATATATAATCTGTATTTGGTTTTAGTAAGTGTTTTTTTAAGTTTATTTATTTATTCATTTTGAGAGAGACAGAGATAGCATGGAGCCCGAATGGGGGCTCGAAATCACAAAGCTGTGAGATCATGACCTGAGCTGAAACCAAGAGTTGGACCAACTGAGTTACCCAACTGAGCTACCCAGGCACCCTTTAGTAAATAGTTTTATTTCCAGTGAATCCTTATTTATAGGTCCAATGAATAACAATATCCATGGAGTTCCTTCTAAAACATCTTCATTAGTGATGGATGTATTTCAGGGAGAATAGGTTGTATGTAAAATACAATTAATACCCAAAGTAATAACACATAACTTACCCTGAGTGCTTATTATGCCATGTGCTGGGCTAAGCTTCCTACTTGCATTATTATTTCCCCCTCCCCATACTATGTGAGGTGCAGGTCTGTCATTGTCATCTGAGAACACAGAAACTTAGAGAAGAGGAATTACGTGAGGGTTTAGACAATATTTGAAGAGTTACAATAAGAAGAAAAAAGAAAAGCCTTCTTCAGTTCAACTGAAAGGTCTTACTGTTTCTTTCCCACTTTTAAAATATAATATTCCTCCTCTACTCTCAACTGAAATAAGGTCACATAGCCTATACATTATAGAGATAGGAATCTAAAATCACCACTGCCAAAATCCCAACCAAGACAGTCAGCAGTTTAGGAAAATGAGTTTTTGTTTTTGTTTTTCTAATTGAGGATACTTCCAATAATGACATGACTAACTTACAAAGTAAAGATCACTGGCTTCAGTAGCAAGTCATACCTGAACTAAGAAAAACAGGAAATAACTCAGATATAAATGATGACAGTGGCTGTTGAGTTAGGAAGACATTTGAAAATCCCCTCATACCAATAAATCATACACTGGGCCTAATACAATTTAGTATGGGTGACATTGTAACAGTTCTCCTACTAAAAGATTGTGGAGACAATAGAAGGAGAAGGTGAAGAAAACACTATTCAAATGATAGAATTTTATGGGGGGAAGTAGTTACCGTATCTCACTTGATGGACACCATTGGAGAGAAACAGAAATTTTGGCAAGAGAATCTACATGAGGACATATAGTTCCTAAATTAAAACTCTTTTGAGTTACTGTAGGAAGATTTTAAAATCCGATTTAGGATTTTGGAGACAAAAACAAGACCTTACAAAGTTCTAAATGCCATTTATTTAGAGAAGTGTTAAAGGAGTAGAGATTTAAAGAGTTTCACAACTTTTGGTTTCCAGGGGTTGAATTCAAGATGAGACTCTAGATGACTCACACTGCCCAACTCATTGAAAAATGTAGGCAGCTTTGACAAGCACTGAATTTTATCAATTTTATTCAAAGCAATCCTTCTTAAAAATGATTTTATGGTGTAGACAATATTTGGGTTTAAGAAAAAATCTCCTCCAGTTCAACTGAAAGTTCTTAAGAGGTCTTTCTTTCTCTACTTTTTAAATGTACCTATCTCTCCTCTCAACTGCAGCATAAGAATTTCTTTTTTGTTGAATTGTAAGGAATATTTGAAACACAAGTGCAAAATAGTCAATTTTTCAAATTTGTGTGGAATTGACATGTCCTTACCTGTTGAAGTTATGGTCAGAGGTGGGAAAGAGTTGTTCAAGGGGAGTAGAATTCTAATTTAAATATACTCTTTTCAACATTTCTATATATTTTATCAAGGTATGTTTTTTACTGAAGAAATAAAGTCATACACGATTATCTTCTGCAGTTTTTCTGTAAAGCCTTATCCAATTACATTATCTAAGTCTCAGTCTTGCTGCTTTGCTCGCGACAGAGTCTGAATAAGAAGAAACTCTCCAAATCCAATTTGGGAATAAAAGAATCAAAACTCTTTCAACAATTTTCACTGGACCGCATTATTTGATTTGGAAGAAAGTGAGTCAGACCGTTTCCATTTCTTGATGAAATAAATAACTATCTCATTTACTCACTTCAAGGAAATGACCGTCTTCAGTGGCTTTGAAAATATTACATTTCTATCCTACACTACTTTTAGGGATTACACCTCAAACCTAGGAAATTTTTTCATAATTGAAAACATTTTAATAAATAATATATCCTCATGCTTCAAAATACAAAATTCAAAGGGTTCTAAAATTTGAAATGGTGTTTCTTTTGTGCTATGTAAACACATTTTATGTGTATAAAAGTAAGATATGTATTTTCTAGCAACCTTTTAAAAATATAATATAGGAAATGCTTAATATTATTAGGTTAATATTTTGAAAGATATCAATAGGGAAAAAATCTTCCTGTGTTTTTTTTCAGTATTTTTTAAAAATAAGATTGGGATGCCTGGATGGCTCAGTTGGTTAAGTGTCCGACTTTGGCTCAGGTCACGATTTCACAGTTTGTGAATTCGAGCCCCACATCAAGCTCTGTGTTGACAGCTCAGAGCCTGGAGACTGCTTTGGATTCTGTGTGTCCCTCTCTCCCTGCCCCTACCCTGCTCATGCTCTGTCCCTGTCTCTGTCAAAAATAAATAATTTTTTTAATTTAAAAATAAGAACAAGATTATATTTTTCCAAAACCTATTAAACTTGTCTTCAGAGACATATCATAAAAGTTTCTTATCCATTTGTAAATATATTTATATCCATTACAAACAATGCATATTTTACCTGAACATGGGACTATGTGAATGAAATCAGCAGTTTTCAATTAGGATTTGACGATATTAGATATAGGATATCTTGTATGGCAACGAAGCAAGCTTTTACCCCTCTGTGACAGAGTGTTTTGTTGTTGTTGTTGTTGTCATCATTGTTGTTGTTGTTGTTCAGTAGTGGTCTTAAATCTCTAGGAAGGACCTGCACATTCTTTGTAGGAAAATAGAAAATTGTATTTAAAGTTCATTCACTGCGAATCTGCTTTTTCAAAAACACCCACAGGGAAGATAGATGTACATTTTTTTGTAACCCAAGCTGGTCAGCAAATCTCACAGGATTATTTTTTTCATCCATTTCTGTCCTTCAGAAGTGAAAAGCAGGTGCCCTCTGCCTCCTGCCTGTACACACAATTCCAGAGAAGTGCTAAGAATGAGAAGAAGCTTGAGAAAATAGGAAGAACATGAGTTTTAGAGTCTATCATACTTTCCTAATTAATTACCTGGTGAATTCAGAAAAATCACTGGACCTCCATGAGTCTCATTTCTATCATCTGTCACACAGAATGGTGATAATACCGTAGTTATTACAAAGATTAAATGAGACTCTATGGAGAGCATGCAACACACAAAAAGCATTCAACAAATACACCCTTGCACTTGAAAATGGTCATTCCATTAAATTTACCTTTTCTTTTCTTTAAAATTAAAGAAAAACCTCCTCTACGTTTTCTACTATAATATCTTTAATGGGTATATATTTTCTACTGTAGTATCTTTAATGGGTGTATATTCTCTAAAAAAACACATTATTTTAACATTTTTTTTAAAAGAGTAATAGCATGTGTAAAATAACAACACAGTTGCTTCTGGGTAATCATTTTTAAATTGTTGAAGAGAAAGGATCTCTAAAAGAGAGATCCAAAGACATGTGTTAAACATGTAAACCATTTAAGTCATAACCCTAGGTTACTCAACTAGGATGATATTTTGTTTGGATGTGACTTGTGTGTCACTTTTTAGGAAATTTATATTAAATCTTCATTTTTCAGGTGGCTCAGCTGGTTTGGCTTCCAACTTTTTATAATTTTTTTTTAATGTTTGTTTATTTTTGAGAGAGAGAAACAGCTGCGAGTGGGGAAGGGGCAGAGGGAAAGGGACACACAGAATCGGAAGCAGGCTCTAGGCTCTAGGCTCTGAGTTGTCAGTACAGAGCCTGATGCAGTGCTCCAACTCACCAATGGTGAGATCATGACCTGAGCTGACCCACGTGTGCACACTCTCTCTCTGCACACTCCATAACCTCTCCCACGTGTACACACTCTCTCTCTGGCTCTCTCAAAATGAATAAATAAACTTTTTTTAATCTGCATTTTTCTTACTTGCCCACTTTATTTGCAAGCTATTGCAGGATAGACTTCATTAAACCCAAATTTTATCAAACTCCCTGGCACCTAAATGTAAAGTGCTCAACAAATGCTTGCCTAAGACATACAAAGCCCTGTTGTATACAGTCAATTAACTATAATTTTAACAGCTGAAATATCGTGAAGATCAATATTCAAAACACTGCTTATCTTTTTTTTTCTCATTAACAGTCTAATGAATAGCATTCATTGAGTGTTTTTTCTTTGCTTTTTGAGGACACTCCTACACCCTTTTTTCACTCTGTCCCCTTTTGTCTTCTCTGAATATACCATTTACAGCCTTCTAGTTCATCTGGAAAAGTAACATGGTGTGAAATAATAGGCTGTTAGTACTGGAAAGGATCTCACTGATCATCAGCACAGGGTCCATTTTAGAGAGAAGACTTGTCTTAGTACTCAGTGGTCACAGCTGGTCAGTGGCCAGAACTCACATCTCGTGACTCACAGCGCGCTTGGTTTTCTTAACGAGACAAAGAACAAAGGAAATACTTTTTTCTCTTTACCAATAATAGAAAATTAGACTAATAAAGTCATAAAAGATGTTTCCCTTTTATAAACCATAGAGAAATTCCTGATGGTTCCTTTATTTGGATCTGTGATTTTTAAAACATGTGGTAATATCCATAATTGGATTAAAGTGAAAACATGTGATCATGAAGGAGTTGAAGTACCTTTGCCCTGCTCTGCATTGCTAGCCAGCTTCAGGAAAAAAGGTACACATGGTGACAAGTAGTAAACCAACATCAACCCTGAGGAATTTTTTTTTTAATGTTTATTTATTTGAGAGAGAGAGGGAGTGGGAGAGAGAGGGAGGGACGGGCAGGGAGGGGGACAGGATCTAAAGCCAGCACTGCACTGACAGCAGAGAGCCTGATGCTGGGCTCAAACTCACAAACCGTGAGATCATGATCTGAGCCAAAACCAAAAGGTGGACACTAAACTGACTGAGCCACCCGGGTGCCCCAAACCTGTGGAATTTTTGAGACTATCTTGAGCTTTCCTAAGTGTAAAGCCTGTCAATTATTTATTGGTCCTAAAATCTAAATTGACTGAGGAATCAAATAGTTTTGACAAAATATCATTTGAATAAGATAATTGTAAACAACACTGGAAGTACATGAATTAATTATTGCTTAAGTACTCATTTGCTTAATTAGGTGGAGTATTGGAATGTCTTTTGCTTTATCAATTCACAATGATATGCCTAGTGTAAGATATTATAATGT
Organism: Panthera onca; assembly: GCF_046562875.1. Taxonomy (NCBI): domain Eukaryota; kingdom Metazoa; phylum Chordata; class Mammalia; order Carnivora; family Felidae; genus Panthera; species Panthera onca. The sequence continues at coordinate 112,199,924 of NC_138339.1, forward strand.
TCGGTAATGCTATTATAATATATGCAATTATAATATTTATTCAGCATTCACTATGTTCCAGGCACATCCAAGATTTTTTTTTAATTTTTTTTAACATTTATTTATTTTTGAGACAGAGAGAGAGAGAGAGCATGAACAGGGGAGGGTCAGAGGAAGAGGGAGACATAGAATCTGAAACAGGCTCCAGGCTCTGAGCTGTCAGCACAGAGCCCGACGCGGGGCTCGAACCCACAGACCGCGAGATCATGACCTGAGCCGAAGCCGGATGCTCAACCGACTGAGCCACCCAGGCGCCTCGGCACATCCAAGATTTTTATGTGCATAATATCATCTAATCTTTATAATTACACTTGGAGATGGTGTTATCTCCATTTTTCATAGGAAGATGTGTGATTTACTTTGATTAACTCACTCAAGGACATGCACAGTAAATGGGAGAGCTGGATTCCAGACTGGGTTCTGGCTGAGTCAATAACGTCTTAATTTATGCTAAATCAATTTCTGTGCTCGTGTTATAAACCTTCTTGACCCTTTAGTTGATTTATTGATGGTGACATTTGATTTTAGTGTTCTTCAAAATGTAATGGTAACTGTAAAATCCAGTCAAATTAGGGTTTGTATGTGAATAAAAGTGAACATTTGAGGCTTCTAAGAAGGAAAGAAGGAAGGGATGAAAGGATAAAGGAAAATAAAGGAAAGGGTGGTAGGTAAAAAAGGAAAGGGAAAGGAACTTAGTGCCTCCCTAGAACCTCTGCTACTATGTAATTTTATGAATATAAATTTAAGAACACACTTCCAAATCCTACTTTATATTCCCACTTAACCCCAAATAATATTTTACTTAGACATCACTGTTTATCACCATGATGAACTCCCATTTTAGTGGGAAAAAAGTTTCTTTAGGATTCACCAAGAAAACACCTTCAGGGAAGAGTTCTGAAGACATTATAGGTAGGCAAGGATGTGAGGCCTCTCAAGAATAAAATAGGAAACAAAAAAGGAGAGAAAGAAGTTGGAAAAATTTCTTTTTTTTTTAATTTGTATTTATTTTTGAGACAGAGAGAGACAGAGCATGAATGAGGGAGGGTCAGAGAGAGAGGGAGACAAAGAATCTGAAGCAGACTCCAGGCTCTGAGCTATCAGCACAGAGCCGGACGCGGGGCTCGAACTCACAGACTGTAAGATCATGACCTGAGCCGAAATCGGTCGCTTAACTGACTGAGCCACCCAGGCACCCCAAAGAAGTTGGAAAAATTTCTAAGAGGACCAGTGGAAAGCTAGATTGAACTCATTTTCCTTTGTTAAATATCAGGGACTCTACTACCTTATCAATTTCATCATTATTATTTTGTTGGCTCTTATCTCTTTCCTGCAGTTATAATCAAACTCGTATTCATTCATTCATTCATTCATTCATTCGTTTTCATGTGTTTCAAGGCTTATGCAGAGACACAAGTGTGGGTCCCAACTGGGAGAATGTATCCCCAACTCTAAAGTGCGTATGTCAAAAAGAGTCAAGGTTGGCCTTAAGAGATGCAAGCTAATTGCATTCCATGGATCAGTGAAAGAAAACAAGGAGGTGATTAAGGAACTGAGGTCAGAAGGAAACCCCTGGAGGTGTAACTAAAAGAACCTCCAGACCTGAAAGCCTTTATGCAGTAAGATACCAATTTAGATTCTGGAGAAAATTCCAAGATGACATAGCTTTGACCTTCTAGAAAATGCAGAGTGCCCACTGATGTCTAGAGCATTTTCTCATCCACATGTCCAGCAGATTAGTGTGGTTCAGCATGTACTCATTTAAAAAATTTCACTTAGTAGAAGAGGTCTTTCTTTAAGTAAACCTTATTCAGAAAGAAGCCTGGTGCTTAACTCTGCATAACACACACAGCAGACCTGCTTTAGATGAAGTCAGGTGTGGTGTAAGGAGCCCCACCCACCTGGTTGCCTCCTTATCTTATTTACTTTCCAGGACAGGACTGTCAGGAACTTCCTCAGAACCAAGAAAGCACCAAAAATCAAGATCCTGAAATTGTCATTGTCTTGACTTTGCTAATAACAGACTACAAGTATGTACATGACTTTGAAAAAGTTACTTTATCTTTCTGGGCCTTATCAGTGAAATATGGGTGTAGCCTAAACTACTTTTTAAAGATGGTTTTAGTTGTGAACTGTTTTCCACAGCTATCACAACATACTGAGGCAAGCATATGCGCTACAGAAAAGGACCTGAAATATTATTCAACTGTGGTATCATATATTCATTGGGATATCTTTATTTTTTAAGTGCAAAGAGATTATTACCTAATTGTAAATCTTCAAGTAACAGCAATTGTAGGAAATGTGTTCTTTAAATGATTTACTAATCATGGTGATTATTAATGATCATTAAAAATTACCAAATGGGTTGCCATTTATCTACATGTTACATTGCATTTTCCTTCCTCCTATGGATCCTCAAACCTTTAGAATTTCCCCTCTGCCATATAAGTATAATATCCATTTAAAGTATGTATACACCATTTATAGTTTATTGTGAAGGATTCTTTCCAGTTTTACGAATGGAACATGTATGCATAGATATAAATTTTACCTTCAAAGGAACAAGGTTTGCCTTCAAAGGAACACTCTAGTGATTTGAATCTAACCAAACCGTTGCAACTTTAAAAGAATGACTATCTCCTTGACCCTAAGATGTAAATCTAGTAAAGGTTTTAACCTTTTATGACAAAATCATGTTAAGGAATATTATTACTCTCGAAGTTAGTTTCTACAACTGTGTGTTTATGCTAAAAATGTTTGCTTACCATCTCAAAATCTTGACCGTCTGGGGCAAACATTTGTACCTACTGTAGAATATAGATGTCTTCTTACTGTATCTGAGAAAGATCAGATGGAAATTTTTCACTGAAAATGTTTTTTCTGATTCAACCAAAAACAGTCTCTAGTCTTGTTTACTAGAGCTTAATGATAAAGTAGCCCTTAGTCTAAGAATTTCAACACTCCCTGATTTTTGTTTTACTGCTTTCTTTTGTGCCAAATGAATGTATTTTAAGGACCTACTTTTTCAAACCACAGAGGATTAAAATGGTTATCAGATTTTCAATCCAAGAATTAAATTAACTCCACCAGCCCTGAGTCTGTATCCCAGTCCACCCCCCACCTCCCCATTCCTAAGTTCTTTAACTAGGTCCAATTTGCAGGACATAACTTGACTGAAATTTATAGCTACAGTGAGACATGCAGCTAAAGAAAACTCTTAGGCCAGGCATCATCTCAGACTTCTAAAGCAACAGGATCACTTAACCAAAGTGTAACCCTCTGCAATAATTACACAAGTGCAAGTTACAACTGCTTCACCGGCTCCCAGCATCTCTATCGCCCTTAAGAATGGGTGTCTTCTAGTCATTCATGGAACCGCATCTGCAGAGATTTTCGTTATGTTTCTCAGTCCTAGAGATTCATTATTACTTTGCCCTTATGCCCCTTGTCCAGCCCTGCTCCCCTCTAAGATGGGTCAGAGTTCCTGGAATCCATCATCTTCAGATTCGTAATTGGTATTTGACATTTGCATATTTCTAAGCATAATGCAAGTATGACAAAGTCAAAGCCTAAGGAAACCTGGACTTGTCTGTGTGTGGCACTAGATTCTGATCTTCGTTGCCAAAAAACGAGAAAAATATTTCTCTGTCCTCCTGTCTGTCATCACTGCCTCCACTTGCCCTTCCTGCACATGGATTCAGAGTATTTTTTTTCTAAAATGCAGTTATAATTATATCTTTCTCTACTGACTCCCATTAGAAAGTACTTAGAGCCTTCCTGGTGAAGTTTAAATTCTTTACCCTTCACCTAGAAACACTGGCTCGTGGTAAATTGACCAGGGGCTTTGGTGTCAGATACACTTGGCCTCAAATTGTGGGTCAGCTCAGGTGTAACCTTTCTCATCTTCTGTTTCCTCATCGGCATAATGGAGTAATGAACAACGTCAGGAGGTTGTTGAAACCATCGTGTGAGATACCAGATGTAAAAGCCTGGGGCAAAATAAGCGCTCAATAAGTCAAGCCTGCCTTGACTTCCACCCTCCCCTCATTGCCTGGTTCCTTCCTCCCGCATGCGTGCCATTCGATTCTGTGCTCCCCCCAGATTCTAACCCGTGGTTGGCAGTTTCCCGATTAAGCCATGCTGTCTCATACCTCTGTAGCTTTTGCATACATTTTTCTGTGGCCCTTCAAGGTCTTCTCCACCCTCATCTCTTACAGAAACGGGAGGGTATCTGCTTTGCCCCTGAAGACAGTTCCTCAATTCCTCCTGAGCGTAATCTTCTTTACCTCTTCTATATTGCTGTAAAATCTTTCTCTCATGTCTTCCACCTTACATTGTCATGTTAGTTGGTCTTATATTTTCTAATGTACCATTACCTCCTGAGCATGGAGTCTGTGTCTTACTCATCTGTGAAACCCTAGGCCCCCACTTATTCCCTGGAAAATATTAAATGATCAAATGAATGGTCCAGAGTACAGAATAAACATGGTTTTGCAAAAGTGGCATAGCTACCGATATGTCAATGCTAAAAAGGAGCACACTCACCCTTAGATGGGCAAAAATGTTGAGGGCAACAGACTTAGTGACTTCTAAGTAATCATGAGGATTCCTTTCTATAGGAAGTCTTAGAAAATGCAACCACGCTCAAATGGCATTAGCTTTCTTTCAGTAAATGGTTACTGTGGGGACATATGTGAGAGGAATACCAACATCATTATGAGAAACACATGCACTGAATAGCTATGCTTCTGATGCCTTTCTCAAATCTGAAACATCACCCGCTTTCTGGACAAGATTGTAGTATAACATGTGTGGCCACATTTGGCTTCCTTCTTGCCACGGACACTGAAAACAATGAGGTTCTCCAGGGATTTCTCCTTTAACCTTGTTAGGGTGATCGTGTACACACAGCCCAACACCTGCCACCAGGGATAATTCCAGTGTTCTACAGTAGTCAGCTATTCCTTCCACAGCATCCTACATCATATGGAAAGTGTCAGAAGCATATAAATTGCTGATTACATCCAGTAGTCCCTAAGAGTTGGTGTTTTGTTCTGAAAGTTTTTCCCTAAAATGCCCCCATCTTTATCTAACTTACTTTTATAGACACCATTTCAGTTTTTCTAATGAATATTGCTTTATCCCTTCCCGTCATACCATCAGGTTTTTCCTTACCTTTGAAAACCTCTTTGGATTTAATATTCCTAGCTCCACAAGTAACATTTTTCCCTCATACCCAAATTCCATACCTCCCAATGCTTTTACAATAGCTTCTCTTCTCCTGTAAACTCTATACAACCTCCAGAAAACCCCAGTTTTAGAAATCTTAATCCAGAAAGTCACATCTCTAGAGCAAGTGTCGAAATCTTTGCACCAAGGGGTGGTGATGGAACTTCCAGATGGGGAAAACTGCAGAGACCTTTTGGCATCTAGGAAGAGGTATAGGGAAGAAAAATGCAAGCAAGAAAGCGAGTTCCTCATGTCAGTTTCTCCTGTGCATAGGGTTAATGCACAAGTCTCTGTAGTAACTCCAAGACAGGCCAGGGTGACCAGCTGTTCCAGTCCATTCCCAGCTGTTTGCTTGGGACTGAAGAGTTTCCTAGCACAACGGGCACTCTGTGCTCAAACTAGGAAAGTCCTAGGCAAATTGGGGTAAGTTGATGCCCCTGCCTACTCCTTGATGCTATGTCTCTCTCCATGTCTCTCTCTCTCTCTCTCTCTCTCTCTCTCTCTCTCTCTCTCCCCCCCCACCATGAGTCCTAATTCATTTGAAAACATGTATTGATCTTCATTTCTTCTTGATTTTAGCTGTATGCAACTATCTGAAGATCTTAGAACAGCACATACTCAGAGAGAACCCTGCATAGAGTAAATGCTATCACATGAGAGAGCAGATTAGCAAATAACTGTCACTTGTGTCAACTCCAATTGTTTGTTCACGGCTGTGTTCAGTAAAGTGTTCACAGTTTCATGCACATCCTTCCAGATAGTATTATAAATACCACTCTGCACCATACTCTTTTAAATTGAACCACACGTCTTGAAGCTCTTTTGTATGTGTGTATATAAATACAATGAGTTATACCTCATTCTTGTTACCTGGTGCATAGTATCCCCTTATGTGTAATAATCCATTTAAGTTAATAATACATTTAACTCAGTTGATAGACTAAAGGTCATTTCCAGTTTTCTTTTACTACTACAAATAACATTTTGAGTTTCCTTATACCTGAACATTTCTGTATCCTTTTGTAAGTGTATTTGTTAGACAAATTCTTAGCAGTGAAATTGCAACATTTTTGTAGGTATTGCCAAGTTGTCTTCCAAAGACTACATCAAATAACAGTCCCACCATCAGCATAAAAATGTGTTTATTCCCAGGGCACCCAGGTGGCTCTGTCCATTAAGCATCCAACTCTTGGTTTCAGCTCAGGTTATGGTCTCATGGTTCTTGGGTTCCAGTCCCACATTGGGCTCCACCTTGGCAGTGTGGAGCCTGTTTGGGATTCTCTCTCTCTCTCTCTCTCTCTCTCTCTCTCTCTCTCTCTCTTTCTCTCTCTCTCTCCTCTCTGACCCTCCCCCTGCTTGTTCACTCTCTTCCTCTCTCAAAATAATAAACTTTAAAAACAAATGTGTGTGTATTCCCATATCCACTGACCCTGGGATTCACAAACATTTTGCCACTTAGTTTAATTATAAATAAAATAGATCACCTTTTCATATGTTTATTGGCCACAGTTTCCTCCTGTAAAAGATTCCTTAAATCAGTTATCCTTGGGGAATCAGTTTGTTTGATGTGTTAATGCTCTGGGTGTATTAAGAAAATGATCCCTTTTATGGCAATTTTTTTCATTTTTTTAACTCTAACTTTGTTTAGGGTGTTTTAACAATTAGGCTTTTAAATTATTTCTGTAGTCAGATTCACCCTTTTCTTATGGTTTATAGATGCTCTCTTTTATCCTTACTTTCCTGGCATTTGGTACGGTATCTATCACATAGTAGATCTTCAGTATTTTTTTAAATGAATGGTTAATGAATGTGTGAATAAATTAATAATATTGTTTGCTTATTTTCCTCCTTATAATACATGGAGATTTGGAAAAAGAATGCCAAACCCTATATTTCAACAGAACCTTACGGTGTGTCATCTTAGGGCAGGGATTTGCTCAACGTGTTAACCGTGTCACCTAGCACGGTGCCTGGCTCACAGAAGATACTAAATGTGTGGAATGAATGAATAGACTATGAGAATAATGAAATAAACACAGCTTGCATGGACTCTATCCTTCTCTACTAGTGACAAGCATTCCTAGAAAATGAGCTCAGATGGGAGGCAGTTGTGTGTACAGGCCACGCATTCAATTTATCTCAATATCTCTAGAGCATCACACTTATTTCTAAGTAAATTAAGCAAGAGAAATAAAAAGGGTTACCACCAACCTGGACCAGAGACCACATTTCATTGAATTTATAATGTCTATCACATTGCTACTGTGCTGAAAGGTTAAAACTTTCCTAGAGAAAACAACTCTGACTCCTGCTTGCCAAAGTACTCATAAAACGGCCTGATTGCTAAGAACAGAAAACAAACCAAACCAAAGTAAAATGAACCAAATAGCAGCAGAAAGAAATGTGCCTTAGTATAGTTGGATGGCTACCAGGTCTGCCCTCCACAGACCACCATCCCTCAGAGTAAGAGCGTGCCCTTCAGGATAAGTGTATCTGTGTCAGGGGACATTCGATGAGATGCGGTCCCTTCCATGTGTCAGTTTCCCGGGTCATTTGGGGTCTTAGGAAAATCCTCTTGTTAGTGCCCTGAATTGCACATGCATTATGGAATTCATTGCAACCCAATAGCTGAACCCATGGTTTCATAGCTATTAAAATATGCCACAAACCAAACCACCTGTGAGGTGCCAACTCAGCAAATGTGCCTATGCAAAAAGCAGTCATAAAAAAATACAGAAAATGAGGATGAAAGAAGCCTGAATAACAACCTAGAGTTCCTATATTCGACGTCATGAGGCATGAGAGGAAAAGTGTTCCATGTAGGTTGAAGAGAGGCGACAGCCAGGGCTGCTGGAATTGAAGATCATTATCACTGTGTGAGAGGGTCACATAATGTGCAATAAATCAGAGTGACTACCGTGGGTCCCCTGTTGGAAAAACTGCAATTATGGATAATTATGTGCGAGCACTAAGAGAAATGCCAGACATTAGAATCTATGTTTAATGTGAAAATTGCATTTCTTTCTTTCTTTCTTTTTCTTTTTTTTTTTTTTTAGCAGAACCTCAATATATAGCTTTCTCTATAAAATGTGGGCATATTTCTGAAGAAAAGAAAAATGCCAACGTTGCATTTTAGCATCCTGTTACATTTTAGTTAAATAAAAAGGAACATGACTTTTCAAGAAGAAAAATCTCTTTTCACTTTCAGTCTCTCTGTCTTCTTTCCTGAAAGACAGGATTAAGTGGTTACAAATATGTTATCTTCGGTTGTAATTGAAATTTGACTCTATGGAAGGAAAGGAATGATGAGTTGTCTTCAAAGGCCCCTTGTGCTCCTGATTTGATCAGTTATGCTTTGTTAATAAGGCAGTAATGTGGCCTTAAGAGCTTCCATTATTGAGAGAATCCCAGGAATTATATATAGATAAGTAGATTGGTGTCAAATACTGTGAATTTTCTTATTCTTGTACTCCCATTGCCTCATTTTTTCCCTAAATGTCATAGTCTTAGCCCAAACTTCCTGAGATGTAGCCCAAGACCTGCTCCCATTTTACAGGGGATGGGGAATCAGGCAATCCCAAGAAAGCAGGAGAGAGGGCAGGGGTGAAGGTGAAAAGAATAGCAGTAGAGGAGAAGAAAAGTAAAGCCAAGGCCTTGCACTACTAAGCTTGCCACACCTTTACCAGAAACACAGCTAGCCGCTAAGTTACAAAAGATATCACCTGTCTGTGAGATTGTATAGAACCTCTATGTTTTGGAACATTCCACCCAGGGGAGAAAGGGTGAACAAGTTTTCTGCCCAGAAGTCTTTTGTCTCAAATTGGTCAGCTTGCTCTACAGAACTTGACTCTTTTGACTCTCCCAGAAATCCCTGAGGAAGCCAGAAGCTCCCCATCTGACATGTAGCTGTATGGTTCCTGTCACATCAGAGGCTTTTGCCCAGGCCAGGCCCACCAGGGTGGTAAGGCAGAAAAGGTGAGGCAGTAGCAGTGATCACCAAGACTTTGTTGGGGCTGTTATGGCCAGGAAGCTAGGAAAGTAGCCTCTGCCCCAGGGGTAGATTGGGTAAAGTGGGCCTGGGAAGGCCCAAGTACACAGGGGCCCAGTGTACTTACCTACAGTTTACTGACAAAATTAGAATGGATGAGACCCAAGACTTCTTAAATTAAGCTTCTCTGGTGTCCTGATATAGTGTACTGTAGTTTAGTGCTGTATCACCTGTCATTTGAGTGCCTCATTTGTACAAGGTATTGTGTTAAGTGCCTCAAGTAAATGCTCTTGTGTAATCCTCAGAACTTTCTGGACTCCATTTTATAGATGAGAAAGCAGAGACCTAAAGAGCTAAGTAACTTGCTTGTGTTCAAAGAGCTAGGAAGTGGCAGAGCTAGAATCTGAACTCCGGGCTTTCTACTTCTAAAGCCTTTAGCCTATGTTATAGAGTCAGCATCCACTTTACTCTTCCTACTAGAAAAGTATGAGTTCTAGCTCTGAGTAGCGGTGAGGAAGGGAGCTGTCTTCTGCTTCATTCTTACAACAAAATCTCTACCTCACATGGCCGGATTTTCATAGGGGTGTGTGTGTGTGTGTGTGTGTGTGTGAGAGAGAGAGAGAGAGAGAGAGAGAGAGAGAGAGAAAGAGAGGGAGAGAGAGACAGAAAGACAGAAAGACAGAGAGACAGAGAGACAGACAAGTGTGGATTCTTGTGGTGAATTTTCCAATTATCCAAATAATAAGAGAATGGAAAAACATTGGGTGAAATGATGCCAATGTCTTTGACATACACTGATCCTAGTACTAATTTTCACCAAAGGAATAAAGATATTCCTGCTGCAATAGGAAGATCTCTCTTCCCTGGAACAATCTTGGCTTGCTACCCTTGTCAAATTAGGCTGAACAAGTTGAACAACATGATCATTTCTACAGCTCAGGGGGTTTGACTGACAAGGACATTTCTAATATATTATCTTCAAATCAGGTTAATAATATTCCAAAGCAGAGCTAAAAATGAATGCCACTTCCCTCAATCAAGTGAAAATGTTAATCATGTCAATATGCCGTAAATGCCACAAAGTCCCAAGCCTGTATATGTAACAGGAATACCAATAGGAACTTTCCTTAAAGGGAGGAGGAAGGTGGTGTTACTTTCATCTGCTCCTTGATAGTATGCTTCTCTATATTAACCGTTTCAAAAAAACTATACTGGAAAATGCACTATAATGGAATATAAAATTTAAAATGTTATTATTCCATCAAATAACATCCTCTGAATAGTTTTGCTATTGAGTGTTGTCAATTTCAACTTACATGTGTATTGAATCATGTAAATCATTTGGACCAGTGCTCCCCAAATGGCACACATAGATAATTATATTTCTAGTGACTGCTAGAGTAAATGTGACTTGTGTTTATTCTCCCACTCATTTGCTCCAAGGGCTGAGGAAAATCACTGTCTGGCTCAACTGTGATCCCTACCCCTTATCAAATCTTTAGGAAGTTTAATGAATTCAAAGAAAACTTGCTTTACTTTTACCTTTAAAATGTATACCTTTAGTTGTTCCAGTCACCTGCAGGTGAATGTATCAGACCCATTATTATAATGTATATAATTAGAATTTTAAAATCTTAACCTATTTCTCTTAAAGCAAAATAAACCATGTCAAAGATTTGGGAGCCTAAAGTGTCTTTAAGTGGGGACAAGAACTATACGGTATCGATTGTTGAAAATAATAAAGTTCGGAGAAAGTATAGTCATGGGGAGTATGAGGATGGAGAAGTAAATGTAGGAAGGATTGGAAGTTGGAGCCACACATGATTAGAAACTAAGACATGCATCACAAAAATCCTCAAGTCTGTTCCGATGGGAAAAATTCTGCTCAGTCGATGATTCCCAGACTTTGGAATTTCAAAATTAAAAAAAAAAAAAAATTGAGAGGCCCAACATAGGATTACCAACTCATCAACTCTTATTAACTTTTGCCAAATAAAGTTATTTTCAACAGAACGACTGCCATTTACTAGAGTCATGATTTCATATTGGGATATTTATGTCTTGCATTCCACATACATTTAATATCACAAAATAGGAAAAAAAGGGCAGTCATCCCCAAAAGGGAGCCATTGAAACCTTTCATTAATTTGTGTGTGTGTATGTATAACTGTGTTACATTGGCCTTATCATTATTACTGTTGTAATTTCACTTTATTTTGGAATACCATATGCCCTTGGCGTTTGGGAATAACCGTGATAAAGTCACATATGAGGATGTAGAATTATTTCATATCCTCTCAGTAATAACTTCTATCAAGAATCATATCAACTATTGAACATAACATGGCAAACCGACTTTATATAACAATGTTTTTTAACCAACTACTTGTGTAGCAGGCACTATAATAGAAGCCAGGGATATATAGATGAACTATGTGGTCAAAATTCCTACTTTATTAAATTAATTAAAATTTATTAAATTTAATCATAAATTAAAAATATATGATTGAAATGCCTTAAATACCATGAAAGCAATATGCAAGTTGTTGTGGGAGCGTATGATCAAATCAGCATGAAGCTAATTCTGAAGGAACGCCTCTGTGCCTTTTGTATACCTAAGACACCTTTTGCATATTTTAAAAAAAATTTTTGAATTTTTATTTATTTTTGATAGAGAGAGAGTGACAGTGCATGAGTGGGGGAGGGACAGAGAGGGAGACACGGGATCTGAAGCAGGTTCCAGGCTCTGAGCTGTCAGCACAGAGCCTGACGCCAGGCTTGAGCCATGACCTGAGCTAAAGTCGGGATGCTTGACCAAAAGAGCCACCTAGGTGCCCCACCTTTTGCATATTTTTAAAAGGCACCATCTCTAGTCAGGTAAGTTACAGAAGGGCAGTCCTTTAGGCTAGGTGAGTTAGAAAGTGGTGATCTTTCCTCAGGTTTACACTGGCCTGACCACTGGGCCCCTGGCTAAGTGAATGGAGCATTGTTGAAGAAGGGCTTTAGGGAAGGGGAAGCACACTATCAAATTTGCATTTTAACTTTCCTTACTACTTTGGAGAAGTTAGATGTGACTAAACCCTTTCTTTCTATTTGCTTGAGTTGAAGCAGAAAGGGACATCAAATGTTAAAAGTTGACCAACCTGTTAATGGGGTGTAAAACTTTTTTCAGTGGGTGAGACATGAAGATTCACTAGAAAGGAGAGCTTTTTTTCTGCACTGCCCCAGGCAGAATTGATTGGTTTCAGGGACAAATCACAGAGATGAACACCCTTTCCTAAATCTACATACTTCTTTTTCTTGGTTCCTATAATGAAATTTGGGTGAGCCACCTTAAACAGACATGGCTGTGATTTGTTTCTGAGTCAAATGCTAGTTTTATTTTATATTAAATTATTGATTTCGCAAAGGGGACAGCATTTATATTTTGATACATTTTGTTATTAATGAAATGATCTCAATTTTGTAGTGAAATGTGAAAATGTGTATTATGGGATGCTATGGTTTATCTCCCTAATGGAGAGCTAGGCTTTCCAAAACCCTTGTGACCTTAATGTGGGTCTCCCTTTAAGTTTAAGGAATTAATTTGCCTTCTTATCTCAGTGTACACAAAGCGACTTATCGCCTAGTGGACTATTGGCAGTTTGTCTCAGGGAGAGCAGAACCAGAAACTGAATCAGCCCAGAATGGTTTACCTTTAAAGTAGCTCTCACAGACCAGTTTCAAAATAATCCTTGAAGATTTTTTAAGAGGACAATTAGGCTTTGTAGCTACTTGACATCTAATTGCAATCAAACACCTAATGTGAAATGCATTCCACTCACATTTTATAGAAATTTATCATGCAGGTCTATGCTGATGTATTTGGTTCAGATAACTCATTTTTCACTAGAAAAAAATGTTTGAAGAAATATTGCTCTTCCAATTGTGGTGGCACTCCTCAGGCCTAACTCTGCTTACAAGCAGAAAAATACTACCTGTCCTTTGTTTGTTCTACTTTCTTAGTCCTTACTAATTTTATGATTCTCCCCACCTGTTATTTTTTTATCATCAACGTCAGCATTATCCTTTCTTGAGTTCTCCTATGTGCCAGGTAGTCTAACAGGAGCTTAGTAAACATCTTCTCTAACCCTTTCTTTTTTTTTTTAATTTTTTTAAATGTTTATTTACTTTCGAGAGAAAGAGAGGCAGAGCACAAGCAGTGGGAAGGCAGAGAGAGAGGGAGACACAAAATCCAAAACAGACTCCAGGCTCTGAACTGTCAGCACAGAGCCCGACATGGAGCCCAAACTCAGGAACCATGAGATCACGACCTGAGTGTAAGTGGGACGCTAAACTGACTGAGCCACCCAGGGGCCTTTCTAACTCTTTCAATAATCCTATAAGTTAGGGATCATTATTCCTATTTTACAGATGAGGAAACAGGGTCTCAGAAAGTTTAAGAAATACCCTATAATTATATAGTAGCAAGCCAGGTTTCCAACCCTAAACCCAGCATCTCTCAACTTGGTCTCATCTCTTCTCCATTCCGGACCAGAGGGTGATGATGCATCTGCCCAAAAGAGAGTGTCTAAAAGTGACTTATCAAAGCAGTTATAGTCTTGTAAGGAGACTGATATGAGGGGGAGGGAAGAAGGTAACTATAAATATCAAATGTACAAGGTAGCAAACATTAAGCCAATGGCTTGAATTAGAAAGTGAATAAATTATATGAGTATTCCCATGCTACAATCAGGCTGCTGCAAGGTAAGTAGTAAATGAGACAGGATGATGGCCAGATGCAGGGGGCTCAGGTATGTGGAATGTCCAGGTAAATCTCCAATGTCTCTACTCAGGCTCCATCATTACTTTTTTAAAAAGCCACCTGAATTCCATGCCATTCCATGGAATTCCATTCCATATTATTGCAATGTATATTATTTTGTCCCATTCCATTTAATAATGTTTTCACTAGTTGTAGAACTTCCTGAAAAGAAGAAGAAATTTGTAATGACTCTCTTAATCTAAAAACTCCTAAAAATTCATTTCAATCAAGAAATTCAGAATTACTATTCATATTTGTATGACAAATAAAAACTTCTAGGCAAAAGTTTGGGCTGTAAACAATCAGCAGCAGAAGTGAAAAGAACATACATAAAGAGCGAGATGGCTTGAGTTTTTCAGTCATGCCACTTCTTTTGTGCATGACCTTGAGTACATCATGAAACTACCTCTGGGCCTGTTTCCTCATGTGAAGGTGGAAGGGTTAAACTAGGTGTAAGCCTATGTTCCTTAATGTTATGATTCCAACTAGTTCTAGATGGAATTAATGATTATACATGTCATACATTGTTAAATGGCTTCTCTCTAGATGAGTTGCTTCTAAAAAGTTTATTAAGGGTGGCTCAGCAATCTTTAAGAGGAACCATCGTCATGTGGTTGGCAGATACCAAGGTCATTTTGATTTGTCTATAGGAAAGATTGGGCCAAAGAAACCTACCTAGATATGTACCATTTTCTCCTCATGTTAAATGTCCTTGACTTTAGATTTGAACTATAGACGTATCTGAAATGGTTTAGGCTAGATTTGGACCATAATAAACTCTACTGCAAAAGGAAGTTTTGTCATCATCATAACAGTTGCTCTCCAACTGCTGGGTGGAAAGCTAATGGTGGATTTTAGCATCAAGTGGCTATCTTATAATTCTAGCCTTTGAGATCAGACCTCTTAAAAACTCATGAGTATTTAGAGGAAAATGTTAAATTCTCAATGATATTTTTTTTGTATTCAGCTATTATTGTCATTACTCTTATTATTTAGCTATAATTATCTCCCTGCTTCTCCCAACCTCTATTTATTACAAAAAAAAAAAAAAAAAAAAAGAGGTGTTTGCTGCAATCTGGAAGTGAAAATGGGCTTGATGTTTGGACCTGAGCTCCAGTTCTGACCCAGAAAGTAAGCCAGCAAGCCAGGAGTACTTAAATGAGTGGATCTGGTCCACTGTATAGAGGGGAACCACCTCAAATGCTTTAGCAAAACCGAAAGAATAATCAGGTCAAGCAGTTTTGCCTTGGTGGCAGGAAACACACACACACACACACACACACACACACACACACACACACACGTCTCTGAAAGCTCCAGACACAGAGGTAGCCCTGTGCTCCACTTAGTCTTCTCTTCTCCTTCAGGGAGTCTGAGCAGAAGAGAACACTAAGGAATAAAGCCTTAACTGCCAAGCTGTCATACAGAAGAAGGGTGTCTGGCTGAGAGCAGGGCTTGCTTGCTAGGATCGGAGCGTAAGTCCTTTTCATTTGAGAAATCCAGTCCACGTTTTACTGAGAGCCCAGACAGCCTGAATAAGAGGAGCCTCTGAGGGCTGGTTTCTGATGTCGCACTAGGCATGATAAGAATGCCATTGACGTCAGCAGAGTCATCATCAGGGAGAATGGCACCCCAGCTCTTGAAACCACACCAAGCAATTGCAGTGCTGTTGAAAATTAAAAGCCGGTGCTCAGAGGGAGGAGGAAGAGGGGAGGAGGGGAAAGAAGCAAAGCCGAGCAGCAGTGGCTCCAGCTGAACTCTTCTTTCTTTTATGCATTTCCTGTATTTTACAAAGACAGGCACACAGTGCTCCTGTGCACACACACTCACTTGCTCACACCCAACCTCAGTGACATCTTAGCCTGAATTGGCCAGTGGAAAGAATGGGAGAGAGAAAGAATTTAATTTTCTTAACGTTTCTGAACTCAGATAAAACAAAACTGTGCCACCCAGATGCTGGACAGAGGCCCTGAGCCACAGGAGAAAATAAACCCCTGTGAATGCAATCTTTGAGCTAAAACTGATATGCTTGAAATGCGTGTTGATGAATAGATTACAAAGGAGGAATTAAACACTTCAAAAGAGCTACTACAAAGCAACAAACCCTCTCCCCCCGCCCACCCCAAAACAGTACTGTGGACTCTTGAGTGTTTGTGTGTCTGCTTGAGAAGATGACAAAGTTGTGGGTTTGGGAAGGGAACGCTGCAGGCGTGTTGTGATTTCAGCTTTCAGAGGCAGCTCCAAGAACATCACCTCCAGCTGTGATTCAAAGGTTACCTAGACTGGAAAATGTCTTGGAGGTTAGGAAGTCTTTGAAAACAATTCTTTAATGTAAATTGCCCCCACTTTCAAATTCCACAATTAATCCTTTCATTGCCTTGCCCACTCCCAATTGTTCGTCAGCTCGACCCTGGCTCCAGCCCCTCCTCCAACAGTAATATTGAAACTACATAGAATAGACTTGATGATATCACCACCTACATGACCTGCTTGATTTTACAACATTGATTGGCAGCTTCCCAAGTCTATAAAATCTTTTGCTGATCTGATTTTAATATCCATATCCTTCAGCTATACCAGAAAGACCGGTTTCTGAGCCATGGAAATGTTAGGAGGGAAACAAAAGAACATATGCACGTAGAGCAGAATCTGGCAGAAAACATGGATTTAATAAGCTGCATTATTCGAAAAATTCCTACTTTAAATGGACGGTACTGGAGGAGGAGCTGTGTGAGAGAGAAGCTCTGTAATGTAACGGTTCTTCGATTTCCAAGACCTGTTTCATTTTGAAAATGAAGAAGCATAAAGCAGCAATCCTTTCAAATACACAATGAATCTTTAGGGTAGAACCCACCCCTCCCTCAACTTTGTCCTTAAAAATAAAGATTACATTAAAATGGACTTCTTCCATCTAATGGGACAGAGTGAATAAAAGAAGAAGGTCTTTAGCAAAGCATGTTTACTATGTACGCTTAACCTGTCTTGCTCAGTCTAATATTGTAAAGAGGGCTAATTATCAACGCAGGGATCCACTCGTCCTCTGGAAAGACACAAATGAATGTGTAACTTGGTTCATATTGGCCATTTTTGTTTTGTTTTGTTTTGATTTTAGTTTTGTATGAGGCTTACAAATGGAATCTTTCTCCTTCCCTTCCTCCCTCTCTTCCTTCCTTTCTACCTTATCTTCTTCTTTTTTTAAAATAATACGTGTCTTTATTGCCAAAAAAAGAAAAAAAAGGATTCTGCAGCTGCAGAACCAAGATCTTATAGGAAGGGTTCTCCATCAGCTCTCAGAGGATCAGAGCCCTCCTTCCACCTGCTCAGTCCTGAGTGTGAGATGGTACACTGGGTGGAGGAGGTGAGTCTTCTCACAAGGCTTTTGTCCTCAAAAAGGTTAAAAAGCAATTGACTTTGATGTTAATCCTATTAACACAATACAGACCTGCTATTACCATTCTCTGTACCTTTACTGCTGTGTTGCCTTGGTTACAAGTATTCGGACCTGTTACTCCATATTGCTCCTGTTGTCTGTCCCTGTGTCTGTCATCTCTCCATCTGTCCCACCTCTCTCCTTTGGTTCTGCATTATTCTCAGTCGAGGTCATTTCCTCCCCTGAAAAATAATGAAAACCCTCTCCCTTCTTCCTACCCACGGTTTCCTCTTGTCTCTCACTATTCCTTTCTCACACCAGGAACACTCCCAGGCCACAGGTAATGATGGATCAGCCCCTTTGGATGTTTGGGTGCCCTTTGCACCAGACACACCAGCAGGAAGCCCAGTAGCCCCCAGAGTTTGGGTGTGTTTTGGAGATGTCAGGCTCAGTTTCAGGGAACACTAATTTGCAACAGGAAGTGCTAGTGAACCCTATGAGGGATGGGAATTAGCAAATAGGGTTGGCAGTCAACTGACAGAGGAAACTTAAGGAAGGGGATCATTTAGAAAAGGAAAAAGAATTTAATCCGTTTCAGGTGTGTTAATTTCCTTTATGGGCAGAATTACTATGGATTTGGGGTATGTTTTATTCTTTCTTTTCCCTAAGGTCCGGCCTGATTTCATAGGGAGGAGGCAGGGATAAATGCAGTGAATTTGATTATGGACACCAGTCTAACCCGAGCTTAATGAGCCATGGAAACAAAATAGTCCAATCTCCTCTAACTGCTGAAATCCAAAACTAGAAGTATTGGGAGCCCTGTGGCTTTGGTTACACATAGTCATAGTACAGGTCTTACCTCAGCATTTGAACCATTCAGTGAGAGATCTAAAATGTCTTAGTTCTTTGAGTAGCACATATAAATCTTTTAGAATTAATTTGGAAAAAAAAAATTACCAGGGATGACAATATGTAAAAAATTGTATACACAAATTAGAATTTTCAAATATTAATATTTGTTATGACTACTTCAGAATTTTTTTAAAAGAAAAAATAAAACTATAGAGATGAATTTTGAGGACCCCATGTCCCCACTACCACCATTAAGCCCATTTCCCTGCCTCCTTCTCCAGAACAGTCTCTACTGTAAATTTAGGAAATAATCATCCTGTCCACATTTTCATCTTTTTTCTGCATAAATTTATTGATAATTGAATATATTGTGATTTTGAAAACTCATTAATATTTTGTAGCTTACAATTTTTAATCCAACATGTATGTTTGATTTTTTTTTCCTCTTTTCTGTTTTACCTTATAGATCCCATTAATTTTAATTGGTTGCAATAGAATAGTAGTGGTAAAGTAACTGATTTGGGGAGGTTAATAGAACAACCAATTTAAGTTAGAAGAACTCTCAGAGAGGTAGGTTAGTTAGTTACAGAGTTATTAGAGCAAAATTTAGGGAGGTAGAAGTGAAAGAAGCTTAGAGTCAGGCTGAGCTGTGATAAATGAGAAGAGAGAAATAAGAAAGTATGGTTTACATAAGTGAAAATCAAACTTGCTGAGAACCAGGTTAGAATGAGCTGGTTTGCAGCAGGCCTCTCTGTGAGACCTTGAGCAAACCACTGCCCACAACAGCCTCTCTCTTACTCCTCAGTGGTCCTCTCTTGTAAAATAAAATCCCAGAGTAGGAGAGGCCAAATGCAAGGAATACAACTTATCACTCAGTCTCCCTCAGTTCATAACTAGGGAAGTGAAGATTAAAAAGGTGTTATAATATACAGATACCACTCAGGGAAGAATATGAAACTAGGCTTGGAGTAGGAAAAATTGTTCCTCTATGAGTACATTTTCCAACAGTTAAAACTTTTCAGCAGTTTCTGAGGCAATTCATTGAATTGACTGCTGTGTAAATACTATGATTGGTATAAAGACAAGATCTTTCCATTAAACAATACTGACTTTTGGGGCACCTGGGTGGCTCAGTTGGTTAAATGTCCAACTTCAGCTCAGGTCATGATCTCCTGGTTCATGAGTTCGAGCATTGTGTCAGGCTCTGTACTGATGGCTCAGAGCCTGGAGCCTGTTTGAGATTCTGTCTCTCTCTCTCTCTCTCTCTCTCTCTCTCTCTGCCCTTACCCACTCATGCTCTGTCTCTGTCTCTCTATCTCTCTTTCAAAAATAAATACACATTAAATTTTTTAATAAATAAATAATACTACCTTTTTACATAGCCCAGATGAGAAAGCTGCTACTCAGGGAATTTAAACAACATGTACAGGGTTGTAGTTTGTAAGTAGTAGCGCCAAAATGTGGACCCAAGGCCATCTGGTTTTCACAATATGTTTTTAACCACAGTGCTGCACTATGTTGCCTCAGTACAGTTTCCTTCTAAAACAGTTACTGACCTGTCTCTGCCATTTAGGCTTCTACATCCACAAGTTTTCAGATTTACAGGGGCTCACCTCTTTCCTATCTGTAAGTATTAGGGGACGGGACGTCTGGAATGGAGTAGAATTGAGGGTAAAACATTTGGCTTGATGCTTCTAGTAAGAACTACAATGTCAAGAGCAAAAAGCTTGGCAATTCATATTTTTAATGAACTAGAAAGGTTGTAAGCTTTGGAATCAAATGTTCTGATGGCAAAACAACAGTTGAAGGAACAAAGAATTATAGGTGTTCAGCAAAATTAAGAAGTAAGAAGATTTGTAAACAGCAGACGATGAAAGGGAAAAAAGATTACCTGGAAGGAGTTTTATTTTGTTGTTTTTTTTTTAATCAACCCAATTACCTGAATTGGCAAATAAAGTAAATCTCAAAGAAGAGTTTGCTGAAGAAACTTAAACAAAGATACCATGGAGACATTTTTAGAATCAGCTGTGCTATTGCTTATGGTGAAGACAGAATGCACGCCCTGGGATTTAGATGAAGCCCTAAGACATAGAGAGTAAATAAACACACAGATCTGAAAATTCTTCGTATTAATTGATCTTTAGAAATTTGGTGTGTCAGAATATTATCAGTACAACAACACCTTAGCCACTGGACCAAAGGCAACATCTACAGGCTTTTGGAAATGAGAATATGGAAAATTGGCCATGTCTAAAAAACAAAACACAACACCCCCAAACAAAATGAAGAATGCCATTTTTAAAACCCTAAGATTGGAGGCTGACTCTGATTTTGAAAGGCTCTCTGACCTCAGTATATTTTCCTCAGTTCCTACATAATTCCTACACAATTCCTCAGAGTGATTCCTTGTGTAGATGAGTTTTTTCAAAGCCTGTTTTTAAATGAAAGCTTCCTGCCTCCTACACCTCGAAACTGATGGTGGTCTTGGAGGGAGAAACTGTTTAATGGGTCAGGGATATTATTGGAATGATGTAAATATTTGGAACAAGACCGAGGTGGTAGTTGCATAATATGGTGAATGTGCTAAATGCCACTGAATTATTCACTTTAAAAATTTAATTTTCTATTATGTGACTGTCACCTCAGTAAATAACTTTTAGATGAAAATAAAGAATGGGGGGGCACCTAGGTGGCTCAGTCAGTTAAGCGTATGACTTCAGCTCAGGTCATGATCTCACGGTTTGTGAGTGCAAGTGCCACATTGGGCTCTTTGCTGACAGCTCAGAGCCTGGAGTCTGCTTGGGACTCTGTGTACCCCCCTCTCTGCCCCTCCCCTGCTTGCACATGCTCTCTCTCTCTCAAAAATAAATAAACATTAAAAAAAGAAAGAAAGAATGGAGCACTAAGGACCTCAGAGTATAGCTTTATGAATTTTAAAAGATAGGGCCTTGGCTAACTGTAAGCCTGTGATGTTCTTTAGAGTTTACACTATGCCTTGTTGATATTGGATTTCGAAGTACTCAAAGTGCTTGGCACATAAATGGGATTCATATGTGCTTGATCAATGGATGAATGGATGATTCTGCCCACGTCACAGTCAGTGAAGAAGATTTCATGCAGCAACCCCGTATGTTGTGGGATATAGTAAAGGAAAGTCAAACATAACCATGAACAAAATGAAAGTTACCTTCAAGGTTTTGTTGTTGTTGTTGTTGTTTGTTTGTTTGTTTGTTTGTTTTGTTTAATGCATTGGTGGAGGAACAATTAATATTTTTGGATTTTAGAGTGTTGCTGGTTTTATTTCATTTTGCACTTTTCCCCATCAACCTCTGTGGAACTGTAGATTACAAGTAGGCTTTTCTTTTGTTCTGCATTTCTATCTCAGGCCCTTCATATCTATTTCTCTGAATGTGAACAGTAGTGGAATTGAAATGAATCACAGGATGTTTTCACCTTATCCCTTGTAGAGCATGACTGAATGGCTCATGCTAAAACATACAGCAGAGCTCAGTGATTGAAAAATAGTATTACTGGATAGAAAGTCACTATATTCTAAGGTTTCTTATTATAGTCTCTGTTATTTTCTTTGTCATATAAGCACCTTTGAAAAAGCACAAGTTAGAAATGAGATGGAAAACATAATAACAATCTGGTGTTCTATAAACAGTAAAGAAAGTCAGACTTCATAAAATTAATCTACATCCTCTGCCCTGGTGTTAGAAACATTTTGTCTGGACTGTCTAAAGAATTATTTCAATTCCTCAAATAATATTACTTCAATAGATAGAGCCTGTATGTTGGTAACCTACATATTCTATAAGCAAAGCATAACTTTCCTCTATTCTCTTTTTTTTTTATGTTTATTTATCTATTTTGAGAGAGACAGCATGAGCAGGGGAGGGTCAGAGAGAGAGGGATGGAGAGAATCCCAATTAGGCTCCTCACTATCAGCGCAATCAGACATTGGGCTTGATCCCATGAACCATGAGATCATGACTTGAGCTGAAATCAAGAGACAGATGCCTAACCAACTGAACCACCCAAGTGCCCCTATTCTTTTGATATTTAATATTAATTAGCGTTTTTCTAAAAGCATTTATTTTTGTTTTGTTTGCCCATTGTTAGAAGGATCCTTGGATCTTTAAACCAAAAAATAAGAATTTGACCATTAAGGAAGAAACTCACTTGTATGAATATGACATCAGCCATCTTCCTTAAAGGAGGAGGTAGGCAGTAGATTTGAATTAAGAGTTTTAGAATTTTACTACCTTTTGGCTCTCAAAAATATTTTTTCTTTCATCCTTCCCACCCCAATTTATATAATTGTTTCATGCTTTCCTTTACCCTCCTTTGTTTCTTTCACTGCCTGAAGTCCTGTGGCATAATTTTCATTTGTAAGGTATGAAGCATAGAATAATAGAACAATTGTGAAGATTTCCCAAGGTCAAGAAGATTTCACTTGAATTGTGGTGTGTCTGCTGTTGGTGCTGATAAAGGGAAGAAAGACAACAAATGCATACAAGAAAAACATCTAAACTGGAAGAACAGACCATTGTTCTGAAGAACAAGGAGAATTAGGTCAGGTACACTGGATGGTGCCTAGGAAGAAAGCAATACTGAAAATCTTCATAAGACTGTGAATAAATTCTTTCCTCTTTGAAATTTGTTCCCTGGTGGTTGCTTGGTAGCAAAGTCACTGAGATCTATTCCTTACAGTAGTCAGTGCTATGAACAAGAGCCAGAGTAGACCTACCACATACATATTGCTTTATTTATTTATCTAAGTTGCTGTATTCACTATCAACAAATATTGATTGGAGCACCTTCTACATGCCAGGCATGTCAGACCTGGGTTACATAGGTGGAAAATATGGGGTTTAACACTTAAGCAGCTTACTGTAGAGTGTATTTAAATAGATTCAGGGGATCAATCTGCCCACATAAGATCCACAGTTGTTGAATCAAAGATGTGTGTGACAAGTGTAACAGTCCTGTAGTAGAGGGTCCAAATGAGTGAGATTAGAAGGGAAAGCCTTGGTCAAACTAAGATGTTTCAGATGTGAACCTAAAGTTGATAGTCATTAATGGTTTTTGAACACAGATGGGCATGGCAATATTTTGACAAAAACAGTATTTTGAGGTGATTTATGTGACAACTAGATGAGTTGGTAGCAGTGAGACTCCAGAATAGAATAATATGCCAATGAGACCTCCTTCACGTAGGTTAGAGTAATTCAGCTCAGCAGCAATCTCGATGTTTTGTAACAACCCCTATGTGGAGAAATTGTACTCTAGAGTATTGGGTAAAGCCACTGTGAAGCCACAAAAATAATAGTGGCTTAAGTGTAGAGAAATTGAGTTCGGATAAAGAAGTCTGCACCTGGCTGCACTGTGTACTGTGAAGTATTTTATTGGTATTTAATCTTGCCATTTTTGTTGCTAATGACTGTATTGAGTAATTACCAACTATTAATTATTTAAAATCAGTTCCCTAAAGCAACTTCTCATCTTGCAGAAGGTTGTATTTCTTTGAACTTTTTAAAAACTTGCTTGAAATGTGGAAACTTGGAATAGGCGGTCTACTCTAGCTTCACATCTGCACCTCTTTTCATTCCTGCTGTCTTTTCTGACTTTCATCTTCCACTCCTCCCTGCTTGCCTCTCCTGCCTGCCAATCAGCTTCCCAAGCTTTCCCGTCATTCCTCCACCTCTTGCTGGCTGCACAGTCATCGTTCAAGCAGTTCTGGATTGGTATCTCCTTTCACCAGAATTCCTGCAGCCGTGGAGTACGTGCAGGACATCTTCCTTTTGACTCTCTTAAAACTCCAGAGGGGTGTTTCCCACACACATTGCTTTGTAATTCAATAATAGGGCAGTTGTGGTTTCTTTTTATTGTGGTTATGCTGATTTTTAAAAGCACTCAGACTGAAAAAGAAAGGAAAGGTAGTAAAATACATGTGCATAGATGCTCATTGAGCATGCTTGCACATGTTGGCAAATACTGTTTACTTTCAAATCCTGTCTCAGGAAGTCTGAATTGTGTAAAATTGGTAAATCAGGGTCAGAGGGCAAAAATTTGGTTAGTATACTCATCATAGAGTGTAAGTTACCTATAGTGTATAAATTAAAAAGAAATCCATGGGATGAGCTTTCTGAAAATCATTCTTGTTTATTTGGATTATACAATGGGGAATTGTATGCTTTATGCCATTTTAATTTCTTAAATGTATTTCCTCAAGGAAAGTACATTATAATGCAGCTTAGCATAATACATGCTGAAAACATGTTGATAATGAATTTGGACAAAGATTTCCATTTCATTTCCTAGCCATTTACACATTTTTGTCTATATATTTGTTAGTTAGCTGTACAGTAAACATTAATTCACAAACTCTCTGAGATAAGAAATGTATTTTCCAATAATAATTATAAACCTGCCAAAATATTGTGGGAGTTACATTGTTGGGGATCTAAACAGAACCAAAATCATTTCAAAGGTATTTTAAAACTATTGTTAATTATTTATGTAATCATAGATATGGCTTGCAGATGACTCTGATGAAATCATTCAACAAACTACGTAGGTTTTGTAGAAGAGAAATAACTTTTGCTAAGTAAGCTCAGAGTGTTCCCTCAGCCTTTTCTCTATATACACATTATGTTTCAGCAAACATGATATATATGTAGACCTCAATTATTAACAGCAGTATATATCCCAGCTATTAAGAATTCAGCCCCCAACCCCCAAAGTGTCCCCTTCTTCCTGTAATAAAGATGAGCACCAGGAAGGAAGCAAAGAGGTCTCTGAGCACCCAAAATAGACGTTCAAGACTTTGCCTACCAAAGATAATGCACTTTGCTAGCAAGAGAAATGTATACTGATAATATGAGTGGGTCCATGCCTTCCAAAATCAGATGAGCAAATCAGAAAAAGGTGAATAGGAGATTCCAGGGAAAATCACAACTGCTAGTAGCCACGTGATGGCTGATAACCTGCAAACAAAGGAGGAAACAGAATCTATCAACATCACCCAGAAAAAACAGCACTGCTGTTTGGGGGACTTTTGGAAGATGGAATAAGCTCATACTGTCTTAGGAAACCTTAACAGTGCACCTCCATCTGGACAGCTAAATGCGGTAACTGACGTTCAGATTGACAACATGGAGTTATCCAAGAAAGGCTAAATTATAATTTGCTCAATCTGTATTGATTTTTTATGTTACACTGTAGAAAGATATCTATTTTGTGCGCTTAAAAATAAGAGGTCAAAATAACCTCAAACTTAACCTCTGTCCCCTTGAATACCTCTTCTTGGATATTATTCCATCCATCTTCTCTTCTGCTTCTTTTGTCTTTGACCTAGTCGCTGGTAGCTTTTTCTCCCTCAGAATCATTGAGTTCCTCCATTCCTAAGGGGAAAAAAAATCCCCTTCTTCTTTAATCTTGTGTCTTCCCCTTATCATTACTGATTTTCTCACCCAAACTTGTAGAAAGGAAACTGTAGATTTGCTCCTTCCTTTTCTTTTCTCAGCCCTCTTGCAGTTACCGTCAGCTCCATGGCTCTATTGCAAATACTCACACTCTGGTTCCTCCCATCTCCTAATTATCAAATCACACAGACACTTTTCAGCTCGTTACTTACTAGGCTTCAGTAAGGCAATGGTCATTCTGTCCTCCTTGAAACCCTCTCCCTCTTGGGCGTGAGGCCATACACTCTTTCTGTTTTCCTCTTAGTCTGCAGTTCCTTCACCCTTCTTAGACATTGGTCACTGCAGGTTTTCCAGAATTCGCTCATGCATTGTTGTGATTTTAACTGCCATCTCTATGTGATAATTCATATCCAAGTCCATCTTAGACACTTTCATGAAGTTTGAAAACTGGTCTGTTTATTGAAAATTTTTACCTGAGTACCTTGCAAGTTTATCAAATTCTTCATACCCAAAATCAATTTTAGCTTTTCTCCTAAATTTGTTCCTCTGTTTTGTATCTCAGTTGGTGACACGAATGAGTCATCTGAGCATTCCATACACATTCAGAAAATAAAACAAAAATGAGTCACAAAATGCATTAAAACTCTACAAATCTAGCCGTGCAGAGATAACCGCCATTAATATTTCCTTCCAAATTTTTGTATATTTAAAATATATTTTAATGAAAAAAATAAAAATAAATAAAAAAATAAAATATATTTTAATGAGATCATATCATTTGACCATTTGCCACTGCAACACTTTTTTTTTAATTGGGCAAAAAATTTTCAACAGTCTTCTGCCTCAAAATATACTTCTTCAAAATTATTTTTGAAATTGTTCATGTTCTAACCAATAGTGTTATTGAGCCTACAGTGTTGAGCATTTATATCACAGTTGTCCATTTTCTTTCCTTTCTCACTTTTTCCATAAGAAAGAAATGACTATTGAAAAAAAAGAGTTATCAAATATAAAAATAATCTCCTGGGAAGAGAGGTGAGAATTTCCGGGTGCATGGTAGTAGCAAGTATACTCAATAGCTCAATAAGTAATGCCATTCATTGAGGGTTTTCTGTGTGCCTCACTCTTCTAAGGACTTTGTTTAACCCTCACCATAAATCTGTGAGGGTGGATATATTATTATTCTTATTTTATAGTTGTGGAAACTAAGGTAGCCCAGGGTCATGTAGATAGTAACAGAGTCAACAGTCAAATTTGAGCAGTCTGCTCCAAAGATCAGACTCTTTACAGCAGTGCTAACCTGCTTTTTATTTTACCCTAGGGCAGCCTTTCTACTAGAATGTACCTCTTAGTGTTCAATTTCTCGGGATAAAACCAGTAAATAATATAGTTAGCTAAATTATCAAAACCTTTAATGGACAGAGAAGCAAAAAGACACCATTTCTATGAGATAGTGATGAATGTTTCATTCATACTAGTGGTTATTCTGGTTTGTTTGTTTTTGATAATATGGTGGGGAGGGAAAAACATACCAGCAGTTTGACAATGAAACCCTAATTTCAAGTTTAACACAATTTTTAATGCAAATTGATGTGAAAGTATTGATATATTTTCCAATTATGATTTTAAAATTATGAATTATTTAAATCTGCTAATATCAAGAGCTAAATTTGTATGTGGTGAGAAGTAAAACGTAGCCAGTCCCCTCCCATCAATTGCACCTCTCTACCTCATTCTGTCTTTCTTGCTCTGTTTGCTGGTGAGGGTCTCATATTCAGTCCATCAGGAACCCCTGAAGCCCATAGTGCTGCACTCTTTCCCATCACCTCCATGGCTACTTCCTTATTGGAAGCCACCATCTTCTGTGACCTGGATGATTGCAGTAGCCTCTTAGTAGGTCACTCTGCTTCGACCTTGGCTGCACTACAGTTTGTTTTAAAGACAGGAGCCAATGCAGACTGTATCATTCCTCTGCTCACGATCTTGCAATGGCTGCCATTTCTCTCAGAATTAAAGTGGTTATTGCAGCCTACAGTGTCCGCCCTGATTTGGTACCTATTTCATCTCTGGCCTTCTTGTGCACTCTTCTCCTCCTTGTTCATTCAGGTCCAGCCACACTAGCCTTCTTGCTGATCGTCAAGCTCCAGCCATGTGCTTATGCCTTAAGACCATGGCACTGCATGGATTGCTGTTTTCCCAAAAAACCTCAGACCAATTCCTTGATTTTCCTCAAGATTTGGTTCACGTTTCATCTTCCACATGAGACCAGCCTTGACCATCATATTTTTTTTTTAATGTTTATTCGTTTTTGAGACAGAGCATGAATGGGGGAGGGTCAGAGAGAGAGGGAGACACAGAATCTGAAACAGGCTCCAGGCTCTGAGATGTCAGCACAGAGCTCGACACGGGGCTCGAACTCATGGACCATGAGATCGTGACCTGAGCCGAAGTCGGACGCTTAACCGACCAAGCCACCCAGGTGCCCCAACCATCATATTTTTTAACTGCATCCTGAATCACCCCCATTTCCCAGTCCCTGTTCTATTTGTGGGTGTATCTGTTTGTTTCTAAATACCATTTTTCCTTCTGACACATAATTCACTGCATTTATTAGGTAGTCTCTTTCACCTCCTAGACTGTGAGCTACTTGTGGGTGAGTGTCTTCACTCTTTTTGTTCACTGGTACAGATTTATGTAGAATATTGCTTTAGTCATGGTCAGTGTTCAATACATTCTTTTTTTATGTTTATTTATTTTGAGTGACAAAGAGAACACACTTGAGTGGGAGAGGAGCAGAGAGAGAGAGAGAGAGAGAGAGAGAGAGAGAGAGAGAGAAAGAGAGAAAATTCCAAGCAGGCTCCGTCCATGATGTCAGCACAAAACCCAATGTGGGGCTCCATCTCAGGAACCGTGAGATCATGACCTGAGCCAAAATCAAGAGTCAGATCCTTAACCAACTGAGCCATCCAGGCACCCCAAGATGACATCTTTTGAAAAATAATGCCTTAGTTAATGACTGAAGTTTATGTAAATGGCCATTCCTACATTAGGCCAGTTGCCTAGGAGATATCTGGGGGGACAGTCATAATCCAAGAGCCTATCCAAAAGTGAGATCCTAAGTAGCTTGCTATTATCACCTTAAGAAACTATAGAAAGTTCACTGGAGAATAAGCGCACATTTTCTAGTTCCAGGATCATGCTTGAACGATCCTAGACTGGAAAGAAGCAAATTGAAACAAATGAAATTATGAAGGAACTATATACCCTGTGAGACCACAGAAAAGCCAAGAGAAAAGATGAGGTTGAAGGTGGGAACCTGAACTATTTCTCTCTGACTTAAATGGAACACTGGAGAGCCCAGAAGAAGAAACAGTGAAGTCCTGTGTGACACCAAGAAAGGTGTGTAGGTCATCAAAGCATACAGGCTGAGGTCCTTTGTCCTCCTCCTTTTAAAGAGCACAAACTCTGTAAACCACATAGGTTCAAGGTGCCAGCTCTGGAATCACATTGCTCTGAATCCCAGCTCTGACATTACTGTTTATGAGACCTTGTACCTAACCTCAGTTTTCATAGTGGTAAAATAGGAATAATAGTAGTACCTTCTTAGAATGAGGATTAAATAAGATAATCCACATTGTGCTTGGCACAATGCCTAGAACATGGGCAACATTGGGCAAGTTACCTGCTGTTGTACTGGATAGTTGCTGTAGTTAGTTACTACCCTTATAGAAATGTTAAATGAAAAATGGTACTTGGGGGGAAGGGAAGGAAGGGAAAGAGAATTACCTGGGAATATTGCCTGGGGAAGGACAGTTGGCCATCCAGACAGGTCCTTACAGAGTAGTATTTTCCTTGGTGTATTAACTGTACTCCAGGCTTTCCCCCTCAGACACACAGTCTTAGAACAATGATCTTGTCTTCTTCCCTGACTATGCTGACTCCCACTCTCAAAGCTCACCAGAGTCTTAAAGCCACAATATCAATTGATTGCTTAAAAGCTACAAAATGTTTTGGCTTTACCAGTGCACACATTCTCCTTCTGTAGGTAAGTTCAGAAAGCCAAATTATAGATTTAGAATAGACAGAGTTAAATTGGATCAGAATGTTTACTGTCTCCTGTTTTTGAGGAGCTAGGACATTGGAATGAGCATCAAAGCTGGTCCTTTGCAGTAGGACAGGCCCCCTCCCCAGTCCCACACAGGTACTTCCTCTCCTCATGGACAGCACATCTCTCCTTTTTCTCAGATTTACTTGCTACCCTCTCTCCACCTTGAATGGGAGCATTCTTTCTCCAGATGTGTTAACATCCTTAACCAGTTACTCTCAGGGTCCAGCTTAGGAGTCTCTTGGAGATGATTTTGCATAACTCTGGATCAGTCTCTTAATTTGATATTGAGATGTGGTAGACAATTTCACTTTGTTCATTTCCTGGCTCTGAGAGGACTATTTCAATGTAGCGTGCTTGAGTCTTTTCTCCCAATAAGACCCAAGAAGCCAAGAATTGTTGGGAAGTGTTAAATACAAGCTGGGCTCAGCAGACTAAAGGCATGTATCGGCCCTTACAACTATCTTTGGATTGGATGGAGCATGACCCGACTTGGACCCACTTACTTTTCCAGCAGCCTCCTGCTGTCCTCCTCTGCCAGCCTTGACAGACCAGAAAGTTGGGAAATGCTTTGTCTGAAGACTGACCTCTGTTGCTTCAGACTTTCCCTAACTTGGCATCCATGAACAAATCCACCTCAGTGCTCCAGATTCAATAAGGTCTCTTTATCACAGTTTCTCAGCATGTATTAAAAATGGAATTAAATCATACTTTGTACCTATTTTGTTGTTATTGCTATTTAATGAATATTCTGCCCATGAAAGAAGGAATTGTGTTTGTTTTTTCAGTATTGTACCCAAGAGATTAGAGAATTTTAGTGAATATTCAATGGATGATTAATGCCTCTTAAGGCAGTGTTTTTAGTTGTTTAAATATTTATTTATTGTACCTTATTTTTTAGTTGAGTATAGTCAACACACAATGGCATACTATTTCAGGTATACAACATAGTGATTCAACAAGTTTATACATTATGCTGCATTCACCATGAGTGTTAATGACCATCTGTCCCCATACCTCCCTATTACAATATCATTGACTATATTCCTTATGCTGTGCCCTTTATTCCCATGACTTACTCATTCCATAACTGGAAGTTTGTATCTCCCACGCCACTTCACCCATTTTGCCAGCCCCCACTCCTCCCCCAGCAACCATCAGTTCATTCTCTGTATTTATAGGTCTGATTCTGCTTTGTATTTTTTATTCATTTGGTTCATTTGTTCATTTATTCATTTGCTTTTTCGGTTTGTTTTTTTTTGGGGGGGGTGCACTTTTAAAATTTTTTTTGTAGTGAGAGAGACAGAGCGTGAGTGGGGAGGGGCAGAAATAAAGGGAGACATAGAATCTGAAGCAGACTCCAGGCTCTGAGCTGTCAACACAGAGTCCAATGTGAGCTTCAAACTCACAGAGTCCAATGTGAGCTGTCAACACAGAGTCCAATGTGAGCTTCAAACTTCAATCCAAACGCAAGATCATGACCTGAGCCAAAGTCGGACATTTAACTGAGCCACCCAGGCGTCCCTGAGATTCACTTTTGAATGAAAACATATGGTATTTGTCTTTCACAGTCTGACTTATTTCACTTAGTATAATACCTGCTAGGTCCATTCATGTTGTCTCAAATGGCATGATCTCATCCTTTTTTATGTCTGTATAATATTCCGTTGTGTATATATACCACATCCTCCTTATACATGTGTCTATTGATGGATATTTAGGTTGCTTCCATAGTTTGGTATTTTAAATAATGCTGAAATAAAAATAAGAGTGTATATATCACTCACAATTAGTGTTTTCATTTTCTTTGGGTAAATACCCAATAAAAAGAATTACTGGATCATATGGTATTTCTATTTTTAATTTTTTGGAGGAACCTCCATACTGTTTTCCACAGTGGCTGTACCAATTTATATTCCCACCAGCATTGCAGAAGGGTTCCTTTTTCTCCACATCCTTGTCAACGCTTATTTCTTATCTTTTTGAGTCTAGTCATTCTGACAGGTGTAAGGTGATATCTCATTGTAGCTTTGATTTGCATTTCCCTGATGATGAATGATGTTGAACATCTTTTCATGTGTCTGTTGGCCATCTGTATGTATGCTTTGGAAAAAAAATATTCATGTTCCCTGCCCATTTTTTAATTGGATTTTTTGGTGTTGAGTTGTATGAGTTGTTTATATATTTTGGATATTAACCCCTTATAGGGTATATCCTTTGCAAATATCTT
The DNA here is from genome assembly GCF_046562875.1 of Panthera onca. Lineage (NCBI taxonomy): Eukaryota > Metazoa > Chordata > Mammalia > Carnivora > Felidae > Panthera > Panthera onca. The sequence continues at coordinate 112,231,974 of NC_138339.1, forward strand.
CTCCCATTCTCTAGATTGCCTTTTAATTTTGTTGATGGGTTTCCTTTGATGTGCAAAAGCTTTTTATTTTCATGCAGTACTAATTATTTTTGCTTTTGTTTCTGTCTACTTAAGGAGACATGTATAAGAAAATGTTGCTATGGCCAATGTCAGAAAAATTACAGCTTCTCTTCTCTTCTAGGGTATTTATTGTTACAGGTCTCACATTTAGATCTTGAATCCATTGTGAGTTTATTTTTGTGTATGGTGTTAAAAGGTGGTCCAGTTTCATTTTTTTTACATGTAACAGGACAGGATTTTTTAAACTGAAGATGTCAACCTACTCGTGCATTATGAAACAAATGCAGTGGGCTACAATAAGCAGTAAGAAAAAGGAAACTGAATAAAATAGAAAAAATAAGTGTGCATCACATATAAGGAATTATTTAATGTAAATTGTTTTAGGATAGATATGTCTATATAACACAACCCACATACATGCAGACCCACACACATGTTCATGCACAAAGTTACACACCGTTGGTAATCTAAGGTGCTCTTATCAAGGAGACGTGAAAGGAGGGGTGGTGCAGGCATTGTTGATTTGTAAAAAGAAAAAAAAATGCTAGAATTTTGCATACTAAACTCCAGCAATAAGGTTCAAAACAAGTCTTGACTAATGTGAGTAGAAGGAAAGGGCTACATCTGAATCTCCAGGTAGGTGTGCAGGTTTAATATTTATCAATAGAAGGTACTGATTTAAAAATGGGAATAAATGCTCTGTTTCAGTTGTATATTACCATATAACAGACTATTCCAAAAATTGAAACCCTAAAAATCAACTATTCTACTCTGCAGTGCCCACCGGGCTCAGCTAGGCAGTTCTGCTTGTCTTACTTTAGTTCTGAATGTGATTGTATTCCCTTGGCCAGTTGACTGGAGGCTGGGAACTCAGCTGGGATGACCCTAACTTCTGTCCACTTCATGTAGGCTCAGAGCTTTCTCTCTCTATGTGATCTCCATGTGAAAGGTAGTCAGTCTTCCTTTCCTGGCAGCTCAGAACTTCCAAGAACATGAAAGCCAGGCCATCTTAATGCATAAGCCCAGAACTGGCACACAACCGATTTTGCCACATATAGCAAGTCCCAGTCCCAGCCAAGATTCAAGGAGGGGAGACTCTGCACGTTGTATTATTATAACAAATAGAATATCATACTCTTTTTGGTCCAAAGTGCATATTTCCCCTCACCCCACCTCTGCAATGCTTTGTTAATATGAGCCTGTTTTCATAAAATGCCTTCTCTTTACTTCTGCATCTATTGAAATCCTACCCATCTTTCTGGGTCCAGCTCAAAGCTCCTTCTGTGACTGTTTCCTTGACACTCTCCATTATCTCATTCTGGAAGCAATCACCCTTCTGTTAATACTCTCAGTACCCAGGACTCATACAGCTTTGTGGCTATATTTCATATCATGCTTTGGTGTATAGTTACACACACACACACACACACACACACACACATATTATAGCTTCCTTTCTAGATTCTAAGCTACTTATTGAAGATTAGATGATCAATAAGTCTTGAAAAAATAAACTCGTTCTTATGCCTTTTAATTGACAACTATTAAGTATTTATAATTTCTCACTAGTATAAATATATAGGTGATGAGATGCTCAAAACTATTGGGAAAAAAAAAGACAACATGGAGCATCAGCATAAAACAATTGCCCTTTCTATCTTTAGAAATCCTTTTTCTATATAGTATTTTTTATACCTGGAGCTTTGTCTTGTGTTATTTTTCTCCAAACAGTTTATATTTAACTTGTTAATGTAGTGATTTCCTCCTAAGTAACATGAAGAAGCTTAATGTCTTATGTTGGGAAAATATACATTTCAGCCAGCTTTTTTTTTAAGGGATATGTTTCAGGCACTAGTATCCTTTATACATTAATATCATCATTCAAATACAAAAGCAGGTTTGTGGTTGTTCTGTCACTCTTAAAACTATGGATTTCCCCTGTGCACCAATTTTGTTCATTGGTAATCTTAAATCTGTGGGACCCTACCTAGGTGGTTCACGCTTTTCAGAAGAAAGCTCAGTGAGCCTTTGGTAATTGCATGCAGAAATGTGTGTCCATGTTCACATCTACATTTTTATGGGGAGATAGTCCAGTATGCTCGTCAGATTTTTAAACTTTAAGAACCCCAGTTGTAGTGATTTTAAATCTGCCTACCCTCTCAGAATTCCTGTCTTATGAATCAAAAATAAAATTATTTTTCTATTGCAGTGTAACCAATTCCTTCTAGAGAAACTGGAGAAATTATGTAAACCTTCCATCTTTCATCTTTGCATTTTATGTCTAAGTGACTCTAATGCTACGTTATAGCCCTCCTACTGGAGATTCTTGATCATGTCTCTGGCAACTTCACCAGTGTGAGCTTTCTTAATTTGGTGGACTTGCTACTCTTATTATGATATCTAGACCAGCAGTGTGAGTACCACCTGAGCACTTGTTAGAGCTGCAGAACTTCAGCACTAGGAAATGCAGCCCTCCTAAATCAGAATCTGCACTTTAACAAAGTTCCTGGGATGTGACTGAGCAAATTAAAGTATGAGAAGCCCAGGACTAGTGCCTCTAGTCCTGTTTCAATCTTTCAGGATCTTTGTTTTTAAATTCTCTATTATAACATTAACAATTATCATTGGATTTCTATTTCAATATCACCTACCAGTCTTGATGAAACCTTCTCTTAACTTCAAGATTTATAAGAGGTAAGAGATGGGGGAGTGGGTCAACTAATCGATATGATTGTTAAATAACACTACCAGTCAGAACATATGTGTAGTTTCTGTGATTCCCAACAGAATTGTATGGTACCTACAGCCTCTATTCTTGGTTTTAGTGTCTATGTTTTTCCCCTGGGTTCAAAAACATTTAGAGAAAGAGGCTGAAAAGTCAATTATTTTAAGATGAATACCATAAATAAAGTGACTTCACCAAAAACTGAAAATGCAATGATTATGCTGAATTACATTGAAGAAGTTCAGTTTGCACTCTGAAAAATTCCAAAAGCAGACTTTTGCTGCCCATTTTCTCTTAATAGATTCAGCAGTGATAAGTTAAGCATACATCTTTTCAGCTATATGGTGTGTGTACCAAACTATCTTTTTCTCCAATGTTTGACTTTCATCTCTAAGAGTTTAAAGAATTTATGGCTTGGTGCATTTGATGTGGCACAGTTCCACATGTGAGGGATGGTGATTTGGATAGCACGATAGAAGTATGTGCCAAGAATAATTGGCTTCTGTCTTGCGGAACAGCTCAAATACTATGTGTATCACAGCATGTAATTTGGGTGTACAAGATGCCTGTAGTTCAAAGTACTTTACTCCTCTGCAGTGGCAAGCTGCGCTTCCTGTTGGCTGGCTCCTGTGTTTGCATTAAACAGCCTGGGTACAGTTAGAAAGAAAGCACCCATCTAATAAGTGCATTCTCGTAGTCCTTCAAATGGCGTAGACATTAGCTCCAGGATTCTTTGTCTTCCCTCTGTCCCTTCCCCTTCTCCTTACCTTTCCTGCCTTCCTTCCTTCCTTCCTTTCTTCCCTCTATTGAGCATAATGCAAAGCAATTCTATGTCTGCTTACTTTGATTCTGTCAGCTTTTTCAAGCAGCATTCCCTTGCTGTTATTAAGAATGACCTAAGGCTTTGATACAACATGCAGAGTCTCAGGCTACTCCCTTTAGAATCTGATTCAGTAAGCTTGGACAGGAATAGGAGAATCTCTGTTTTTAACTAGCAACCCAGGAGATTCTTTTAATTAGGCTGGTTTGAGAACTGCTGAAGTTCTCACAAGTAAAGGCTTTGGAGTGAGATGGACCCGGGTTAACACTAGCTGCCTCACTTTGGGTAAATTACCTAAATTTTTACAGCCTTGATTTTCAATGTGTAAAGAGGGATAATACTAACTCAGAGTACTGCTGCAGGGGACACTGTTTATGAAGCATCCCACGGTTTATACTTTGTAGTCAGTAAACATTAATTCCTTTAGCTCGTTGCAACATAAGGCTTTCAGAGGGTCAACTTTGATTTTTTTTTATGTTTATCTGTGTTATGTATAATTTCTAAAGTAAAATGCAGGTTAAAAAAACACATCCAACGTTTAATTCAACAACCATTTTTTAAAGCCTATGGTATATCAGGATCTTGAACGTACATCATCTAATTTAATCACCACAGTAAACCCTAAGTGTGGCAGATCCAGATCTAGGCATTAGCGGGCCAGTCCAGTACACTTTTCATTCTACCACCACAACCTTCATTCTCACCACTATGTCTCTTTTGAAGGATAACTATCCTCTACACCCCGACCTACACATATATACCAGTAGCCATAAGGATACGAAATAAAGTTGTTAATTTTCTGAATAATTTATTTTGTTCAAATAATCTCAATTATTTATTCCATGAAAAATATTTATGTAGATCAGTGGTCCTCAAACTCAAACGCATCAGGGGTCAGGCAGGTAATATAAAAGGACAAGCTGGCTAGCCATGAGGCAGTAAGGAGCCGTAGGGACTGCAGCAAAATAAAGGGAACAGCCCATCTAGAGGAAGCAGTTTCTACTTAGTTCCAGGCTCTTTTTGTGCCAGGATGTGGGCTCTCTGTTGTCAAATCTTTAGCTTTTTTAAGGCAGGAAGAAGTCCAAAATTTTATGTGAAATTTCCCAATTTTTAAACAATGTGTGTGGGCCAAACCACATCCGTGGACCACATCTGGCCAGAAGACTGCCAGTTTGCAACCTTGACCTAACTGTCCTTAATTCTTTGATTCTCTTGACCTGGTTAAAAAAAAATCCATTTAAATAGCTTATGTATGCAGTGGTCATACTGCCTTCTGGGCAGTGTCTTCACAACATACGCAAATTTTAGAGACTGACCTTTGGTTTTTCATGTTCAGAAATTTGATTTTCTCAGAACCTAGTTAGACTGGGTACTGTGACTGATACTCAGAACTCAAGAATTTAATGTGACAGCAAGAACACTAATTAAGTAATTTACAGTGAGAAATGCATCGCCAAGTAGACAGGATACCACATTGGCCTGATCAGTTCATTCTCTACTCGTAATTCAGCCTCTGGGAAGCTAACTCTTAATCAGAAGCTGCTTTCATGAATATTGAGTCAGAACCTAGTACTTTAAAGAAGTACTTCCCTTCATCAGGTCCTAGAATCTTTCTGTCTTTATGGTAGCCTTACCACTGGGTTGAAATACTAGAATTGTATTCTTTTCCAAGAGATGCCAAATAATGCTGGTGAAGTGTCTTCTTTGGTGCTGTAGGAGTGGTTCTCAAACCAATGGTGAGATTTTGTAAAAAGTCCGATTGCAGGGCCTTATACCTCAGGGATTCTGATTCAGTACTTCTGGGGGTGGGACCTGAGCATTTTGCATTTCTAACAACTTCTCAAGTGATGCTGATGTTGATGGTCTGCTTCATGGGGAACCCCTTTTGAGAACCACCTTGCTCCAGTTCATCTTCACCTGCTACTATTATCTGTGTCTTTGTTTTAATAGACTAATGTAGTCATATCCTTGAACTGGAACCTGGATGTATGGACAATTTTTAGGTTGTCCATTTTTATATTTTTAAAGCATTTTATTTCATTAAAAATATTTGATTAATTACTTCATTTTATCAATTCCAAGATGCCATCGATTGTAAGACACCTGTGGATTTTAGAGGCACTAAAAACATGGGAAAAGAATGTGCTTTTTCAAAGTCACTTCAATTCAGTAAATTAAGCCTCACTTTGGGGTGATCTCCCCAGGATTATGTTATATAAAGCTGAACTTGGTAAACCCATTTGGGGAAAGGATTACTATATGTCTTCTTGAAACAAATACAAGCTGAATGGTAAGCCTCCCTTTTCCAGTTCTTAATGGAAAATGCACTGTGATCTATGGCTGACTTTGTCATCTAATTGAAATTTATTGTTATTGTATCTGTCCTATCCTACTCAAACATGACCCTGTACTGCCACATCTTAACTATGGAATGAATCTCTTGTTGTCTTATTGGATTGTTAAGGCCATTCACCTTTTTTTTTTTTTTTTTTTTTTCATAACTGATTATCAGACTCCCTGTTTTCAAGGCCTCTCAGGAAAGGGCAATTATAGGACAAGGATTTTTCTACTGTCCTAATCCTACCTTGTCTTTGTGGTCATAAATTACTGTTCCTAAGAAAAACGGACTTGGGAAAAAAATGACTGTTAAATTTCAATAAGCATCTCCTTGCATATGTAAGAGGATGACTGAAGAAGCAGAAATTCTAAATCTGTGCTTACCATTACTCAGTCTGTTTTTGGAAAACATCCTAAGGGTTCATATATTTATGATTTTTGAAATGAATCACTAAGGGGAGTCTCTTAGTTATGTAAATAAAAGGCCTGGCTGGCCTCTTTTTCACTAGAAAAAGAGTGTGACAATACCTCCCCCTTTTCATTAGAAGTTGCCCCTCCCCCCTTGGTCAAATTTAAGAGAGTAGACCAAATTACCTACAAATTTCAGCAGTCTACTGGGAGAAGAGAGGCTGAACCTCTCTCTGCTATCAAAAGTAAGGGAAACCCATTAGAATAGATCGGGTGGGTCTGTGCAGTTATTGTGAGAAAAGAATGCTGATAGAACAGGCCCAGGAGGTTTAACAAATCTGGAGGGAAGGAAACGCCTGGATGCCTGTTCAAGGCAATGGCCCAAGGTTGTTGACTGAGGACTGATTTTTGTCTTAACAAGCAAGATGAAATCAAAGAACTATAATCTTGAGAGTCCAACGTTGGGCTATCCTAGAAGCCTGGGGAGACCTGAACCAGCAGGACACAGGACTTTACAGGACCAGTGTTCAACTCTGATACCACATAACAACAGCAGAAGCCTTCATGCTAATTGGCAATCCTTTCTCCACCTAAAGTTTAGGAGCAAGACTCCATGTTAGCCTAAATAACTCCCGGGGTTCGTGGGCAGTTTGAAGGACGGGGAGTTTTCAAGGAGCAACAGACTAGATTCCCCACTGAAAGAGCAGATCTAGGATCAACGATTAACTGGAAAAACAGAAGAGATGTGAATATGTTTACATGTAAGCATTATGCTAGCCTCTGTGAGTATGGAATCAAATGAGACAAGATCTATTATGGCAAGCGGAAAGACTCTATAAAATTATTCAAGTCTAGTTAGGGAATCTGACACTCATTCACAAACTATTGAGTACCTCCCATGTGCCAGAACCTGGGATTCACAATGAACTAAAATAAATATAATTATAAACTCGTGGAATCTTCCAAATTCAATAGAACAGGTGTGATAATAGAAGTACTTGTAAAGATATGCTCAAGCTTCCTCATCTTTTAGAAAAGGCTCAATATACATAGCATAGAGTTTCACAGATAGTAATTCACTTACACCTTGAAGGCCTTTTGGAATTTCTTCATAAGTGGAAGAAAGATAGGCATTTCAGACAGAGGAGACAGCATGTGTGAAGTCAGAGACATGTAAAACAAGAGGTGACTATTTCTGAGTAGCTTATAGTAGGGTACAAATAGATGGAATAGCAAGGAATAAGACCAAGTGTAAATGCAGGTTGGGGCCACCTCCTAAAAAATCTTACTTGTACGTTTACAGAGTGGTGAACCACCAAGTATGGATAAATCAGGCTTGCCGTGTTCTGTGGTTTAGGTGACCTAGGTGGGATACATGGTGAGTGTGGCTGAGCAGGGAGGATCCATGGAACTGCTGGAAGCAGAGAGGGAGACTACTTTGGGAGAATATTGAAATGTTCTGAGCATGACATTGTGGAAGAAAATTGAGATCTTTATCATGTATTGTGTAGTGAGAAAAGTAAAGCAGATACAGACCCTGCTCTCTACAAGCATAAGGCATAAAACAAGTGAAACATGAGAGCAAGTGCCTAAAAATGTAGTTCAAAGTGCTGAGGAAAACATACAGTACCTGGATTACCATCGTGTACTGTGGTTGGCAGAGAAGGCTGCTGGGAGGAGAGGGTGAGGAGATGATGACCATAACTGAAGAAGAGATAAGAGGAAAAGAGCAATGTCTTTAAAAAAAAAGAAAAAGGCTCAAAACATCCAAACCTCCTTTGTATAATGGTGGATGCTATTTTGAGAACATCAATTTCAAGACACACCATAATAATGTGTTTGTGTGTGTGCTTCAAAAGCCACCACCATAAAAGACCTTGTGTTCACTCATGAAATTCAAGTACCAGTCTTTGCCCTCGAGTGTGGAACATTCTGCTCTCCTACAAATTGCAACCCATCCATACTGCCACATTATGTGGCATTTTCTTGGTAATTTAGTGGCCATATGAACCTGTAGAAGTCTTGTGGTAAATATGGTGATTCTCACTTTATTACCAAAGAGGGTGGATTTTACAGTTTGTGAGCAGTTATGACCGTAAAGCCTGAAGTATGAGTCACAGGGTCTTACCCAGGTAGTAAGATGTGTTACTGTTCAGTTGGTTAGCTGAATATCCTGGGCTAACCTTGTTGAAGTTTGTTTTGTCGGTTAAAACCTGGATCTTTACTGATAGATTGAGGGTCTGGATTTTGCTTCCAGTTCTCAGCTGATTCTATAGTTTGGGGAAAACATTTTAATCTTTCTGCTGTCAGTTTCTGTATCTGTAAGCAAGGGATTAGACCAAACTCCATCTCATATTAAGAAATCAACAATTGTATGTATGGTATGGCAAAAACTGGAAGTGCTAAGTATCCTCAACAGATTTGTTCAGTTGGTAACCAGTATGTGAACCAATGTGTTCAGTTGGTAACCAATATTCACCAATAAGTGAATCTGAGTTATACTGGGGGGCATCTGCCCAGACAAAAGACTGCTTTCTCAACCTCCCTGAGAGATAGGTGTAACCGATGAAATGTAAGCAGACGGAGATCCTGCCTGGAAACATTCCCTTTCGCTGTTGCCATTGTTCCTATAGTATAGACTTGTGATGTTCATGTGATGGGCGGAGCGTCAGTGGCCATCCTGAAACCTGAATGGCCTTGAGAATGCAAGACATGTGTGAAGGATGGTGGAACAGAAAGATGATAGGAGCCTAGATCTTCAGTGAAAATGGTGTCATCATTCCAGCCTCAGCCTATCTCTGGGTTTTCTTAACATGAAACAAAAATAAATTGCTCTCTTATTGAAGATACTAGCAGTTGCCTAATTCAATTTCTAACTAATATATTAGCATCACATTTATCTTTATATAATTTTCCATCACTATATTTCCATCACAATATTGGAGATAAGAGCTTACTAACAAACTTGGGGGTCTTAGTGCAATTAGAGATTCAACATAATCCACATTTCCAAAATTAATTAATTCTTAAACCTATGAAAAAACAGCTACAATACATGAACAAATGCCAATGTTTGGTAGAAATTGGGAGGAGGAAAATTGAGGGAAGTTTATTAATCAAGGAGACTACAGCATTTGTAAAATATTGGAAATTGTTGGGGTTTGGGAAGCTAAAAGCACGTTTGATCTTAGTTTGTAGCAAGTTCATATTTTATGGCAAGATGGAAACCTCTATTTCTCAGTACACCTGTGCTTTGATCTCCTTGTCTGTTATTGCAATGTGATTATGAGGATTACTGGGTCATTCTCAGCCACAGTTGTTTTTGTGATTTAATTTTCTGGGAGAGGAAGGGGATCATTAAAGGATATCATTAAAAGGAGAGACACGAGGCTTGTAATTGACCTTCCTTGAAAGTAGGCCCATCTGGAAGATTTTATCGGTAAACATTTATCAGTATATTTGGCTTTTAAGCAGATTCTTCTTCTCTCGTCTTTAAAGCAAACAGGTAAAGGCTAAAAAGGAACCACATGAGTGCTCACGGGTGGCTTCTGTGCGTGCTCAGTGGGAAGAAAAATTACATTTAAGGAAAAAGTTCTCTTCTAAGATAATCATATGATTTTTTTCAGCTTTGCTTCAGTAATTCTCTTTTTCAGATTGTAATTTGCAGGTCATGGTGTTCTTCAATCATAATCACGTTATGGTGTTGTGATTTACTTGCATGTACCTTTAGACTGGACCTGGTAGGAGAGATGGGACGTTTGTGAAATCCAGTTAGCAGGGGTTCAAAAATCTCTTACAACTCTGGTGGTATGTTAAGCCCAGCACTCGTCTGCAACTTCATATTGTACTTTTCTAAAGTGCAGAAACTATTTTTAGGAAGACAGACGTTGTTGTGGTTTAAATAAAAGTACTAACATGACGCATTACCAGTCAAAATACATAACTCAAGTGGTCTTGTAAAGTTGTTTTTTGGCTGTCAGAAGAACTGCTTCATTTTTCACATACCTAAATGTTCTCCTGTTTGGTCAGTTTTGCTTGTTGGCTTATATGTGTCAGTTATCACAGTGCTTGTCGTGTGCCAGCTCCATAATTGTTTTCAGAAAGAGACAATTCCTTTTTTAAAATCTGTTTTTAAGTGTTACCTTACATTGACTCAAATATTTCTTCAAACTGACAAGCAACTCTGTTTTTTCCGTTGCCTTGTGATTATGCCTCAGTCAATTTAAAGGGCAAAGTTGACCTTGTGGAGTATACTAGTGAAGAGTATACTCTTAAGCAGTTTTTACACACTTGTTTCACACATGGCAAAATGTCCTCCTGGATGCATTCCTCCTACAAGTAGCGTGTGGATGGCTTCGTCCCCCGCTTAATGAGGTTCGGTGAAATTTTAAGTAGACTATGGGTACCTATCATTTGCATTAGAATCCTTTATGAGGATTTACTCCCTGTATTTTGGGCTTTGTTCTCAGCTTCCAAACACATAGGCACAGCACCAGTGTCAGGATCCTAGAGCTATGTCTCTCCAGGTTTTATGTTTAACAGAAAAAAAAAGAGCATCTCTCTCTAGTAGCTCCCATATAACTAAAGGTGGTAGACCTTACCCTGAGCCAGTCACAGTGGTCCCACCTAACAGTAAGTAAATCAGGACGTTGTTTTCAAAAGAAAGGAGAACTGAATGCTGGACATCCATAACAACCAGTTGTTCAAAGAGAGATACAGTCCTATTTCTTGATGAGATGGCAGCTTCTCCTGTACATCAGCCCATGACAGACCGATCAGAGTTAACGAGTTAAAGATTCTGAAGTCTTACTGCCCACTTGAACTCTAGGCCAGTTATGTCTATTTATAGCTCAAGAGGATTGCCCAGGAAAGCAGGGCTAAACATAAACCACATTTCACTAATTATTGAATTAACTGTCACTAGGTCCCGCCTTTATACGCTACTTATTTCCTCATCCTGACTTTCTTCAGTCCCTCCTATTCATCAGTGTCCTCTTCAGGGGACTCTGCCACTAATACCCGTCTCCATCGTGAAGGAAAACACTAGATCTTTCCCCCCTTGGTTTCCTACACAGTAACTACCACAGTGCTTTGTGCATGGTACACAGCGAAGCAATGTTTGGGAAATGAATAAAGAATATTTGCGGTAAATAAGAAGCAATCTACCCTTACCAGGAATGAGCTGGGAATCCCAGAATTAGCCTGTTCAACTGCTTAGTTTGAATTCTCTTTCAGTTTCAGCTTCTGGAAACTCTCCTTATTTTAAGTAGGAGTGTTTGTAATGATTATTTCATACTTATTAATCTATTATTGTCATTCTTAGCCAATTATAAAGTTGTCTTGGGGAATTAGGAGGAGAAAAACTCTGAATGTTATAAACAGTTCCCCGTATTGTTTAACTAGTGAAAAAAATTCTGTCTTCATTTTTTTTCTGGTAGTCAGAGTGATGCCTGGAGAACTCAAGAGCAGACTTGAAATGGTATCAGAAGAAAGCAGTCACTCAAGTTTACTACTAATCATGTAGCCAGAAATAATGAGAGGGTACCATAGAAATGTTCAAAGCAAATTTTCTTGGCACACATAGCTACTTAATTATCTTATTTCTGAAAGAACTATAGTGCCACTGTTACCTAAGTTTATCCATTAGCCATTTAATATAGTAATATTCCCAGTGTAAGAGAGGGAATCAATTACTGTGATAAACTGGATCTTTGTAAAAGAGTACT